>NW_025999390.1:5200000-6400000 GCF_019419815.1 Pyrus x bretschneideri | reverse complement strand
GGTTTCTTTTGCCCTTTCAGATTGATACTTTGGTTGTGAATTTGGGTTGATTTTATTGGTTTTTGTTGATTTTACTGGATACCCATTAGAGTAAAGTTTTCATCTTTTAACTTTTCACCACCGATTTTGCTGCCTTGGGTTGTTGGGATCATTTCTCTGTTGACTGATTAACCCATGTTTTGGTTTGATCAGTTTTTGTGATTACTTGCCGGTTCTGATTCATATTGTGTCAGAACAACTGTGATTCTTTGTTGTTTATGCTGGATGTTAATCAATTTGTTTAATTTGAATGATTTTGGGCTGATTAATTTATTTTTAATATCCATACAGCTTAATCGATGTTTTCTAATTCGATATAGTTACTTGGGTTTGCCTGTTCTAATGTGTCAAGATATTTGGTTGTTGAATTTGATTGGATGATATATATTGATTGAGTAGGCTGAAGGAATCGCTTGTGGAAATTGATTTTCTGCGATGGCTGTTTGCTTCTGTTGACTTTTCTTAAGGGTTGAACTAATCAACATTCAACCTCGAGAATTTGACCAGCAGACAGTGTAACCTATTGGCTACTGAAACCAACTCAGAAGAAGGAAACAGACGAATTGAGATTATATATATTGTGTTCTATGTTGTTTGGTTACTCTGCTTGGCTAAATCCATACAGTTGACCTGCTTCCTTTCGATTCAAAGGATACTGAACATACTTTACTTTCCTTAGTGACCTTGCTGCGCATTTGGATCATAATTTTTTTTGGTATTATGCTAATCTAACAGAAAGTTTTTTTGATGGGTTGTACTGGTTTCAGTATATTTTTTTGAAAACTGGTCTTACTTGGCTCATTACAACTGATCCTTGTTAGAGTAATGTCTATAAACTCATCCTTCTCATAACCCCCGTACGTGGTCCCTCTTTCTCAATATATATCATTTATATGGTTCCTCTAATGTGCTTTAATAGCCATAGTCATTGGAAATTTTGTTTTTAATTCTAGGTTATTGAAGTTTTTTTTTTTCCAAAGAGTGTAGAATATGGTGAGCAATTTTGCATTTCTTCATCTTCCTAGCTTTGCCGTACTCTATTCATTCATACTTATGTGATCCTTTACTGTGCAGAGCCTCATATAGGATGCTATCATATTGGATCAGTGGCTTTTAACCTGGAAGATTGGTTAGTCTATGCTCAGAGTTTCCATTGTTTAAGTGGTGCTTCTGATCCGGTGCATGCCATGTGCTTGTGTTAATTCTAAGCAATATCCCCTGTCATGGCCTTTGAAGCTAATCAAAGAGGGCTTCAACCCTGTTTAATCAATATGGATGATATTGAGTTAAATGTAAACTGGGAAGACGTGAATTGTCCTATATGTTTGGACTTTCCTCACAACGGTGTACTACTTCAGTGCTCATCTTATGAGAAAGGGTGCCGTCCTTTTGTTTGTGACACAGACCACTTACACTCCAATTGTTTAGACCGCTTCAAAAGTGCATATGGTATGTCATCTCCTTCAAAACCAGTTGTGAATCCTGTGGAAAATACTGAGCCAAAGGCATCAGAAGATGATTGCAAGCCTACTTGTCCTTTGTGTAGGGGGGAAGTTACTGGGTGGGTTGTTGTTGACAAGGCTCGTGCACATCTCGATGTGAAGAAGCGTTGTTGTGAGGAGCATCGATGTACATTTATGGGTTCGTATTTGGAATTACAAAAACATGCTCAGCTGGAGCACCCTCATTCTCGTCCTTCAAAGATTGATCCTGCTCGGCAGCTTGATTGGGAAAATTTCCAGCAGTCCTCCGAGATCATAGATGTTTTGAGCACTATACATTCAGAAGTCCCTCGCGGGGTGGTTTTAGGAGACTATGTGATTGAATATGGTGATGATGAGACTGGAGATGAATTTGAGGACTTCCATGGGGATGAACGCAACTGGTGGACTTCCTGCATCTTATATCAGGTTTTTGATAACTTAAGGAATTCTAGAAACAGAAGAAGGTCAAGAGTTGGTGACACAAGAAGAGGAAGTCGCCGAGCAAGCTCTGATAATTCAAATTCTGATGAAGGTTCTGTGACATCTGTTGAATTCCCAGAGTATAGGGCAGATGAGATGGATGATGAGTTTATGAGTACAACTGGCCCCTCCAGAGGTGGCTCTAGTTATCGCAGGTCTGTAATGTTTCTTTTTCATTTCCTGTATGGCATTTCTTTAGATTTTAATTGTTGACATCATTTATCTGTATGATGGTATCTTTTTGTTTCTACGTCATTTTTTAAAAATCAAAATGGAATCTGTAACTCATCATGTTATGCTATGCATCCCCGAGCAATCATCGTTAATGACTATTACACTAGTGCGAGAAATCTAATCCCCCATCTTTTCTGAAATTCCCTTAAACAAATGCACCATTTGATTCATTTCCTTGTTGGACTGATTGTGCCAGTAGGAATCTCTTTAAGTGCAGCTTTTGGAGAGCTCAATACTGGCACATACATGTACATACCGCTGAGCATACGGCTCTTGTTTAACTTCCGTATAAGATTGTAGAATTCATTTGTTTCATGTCTTTTCCTAACATTTATGCATATTTCTCTTTTATTTGCAGTTCCCGTAGACGTCGTTCTCGCTTCTATGACAATTAGGTAAGTTGATACATTCGTTCACTCTCAAGTTTTCACAGAATTAGAAAGTTGTTTAACAGACTAATCTGGGCCTTAATATCTAAAAGACCGACTCATTTTCTGTGTGGCGTTAGGTTTGTAGCCCTCAAGCTCTCGTCTTTCATATAATAAACCGAAGTTACGGTACATCTATCAATTTCATACGACGTGTATTGTATCCTCTGGCAGGGCGTAACTAGAATAGAAGAAGTGAAGGAAGGAAAGAAAGAACGAGATCCATGGGAAGACAGAGGAAGTGGATTGGCACTGAGATGGGATGCTTGCTGTGGATCTCATCTCTTGAGTGGTTTTACATGTAAAAGAAAAGCTACATCTGGATTGTACATTGTTGAATCTGTTATGAGATGTGCTGATTGCTTCTAATCTTATTAGTTTTTCATTCGACCTTCGCTACATAATCCCCATGGCCTTCATTCTTCCTTGCCTAGGTAGACGAGGACATGATTATTATTTTTCCCTCTATGTTCCTTGTTTGCAATCTTGATCAATTTCTCACTAATGATGTTTGTGGACGGTAATTTAGTATGTAATTACTTTTTGTTTTTGGCAACTTGGTGCAAAGGCCCAACGTACTTACCAAACAAGGATACTGTTTGACTCCTTACATATGAAGAACTGCTTCGTCTGCAAAGAAATGAAACACTAGTAGAATTCTCGTGATAAATGTAATCCGATAAAAGATTCATAAGCGGTTGTTAATGGAGTTGAAGCTACCAAATTTTGAGGAGTCGGTATCAGTTTATGCATAATTTACAAATCATTTTTCGAATGATTCATATCATCACGGTAGCCCTTCCAAATTTTATTCCGATCAAAACAGGAGGTTCTCCAATCGGAGATCTCTGGATCACTGGCCGTTCGCCTCCGAAAGCAGGCGAGGAGAGTCGATATTTGAGTCACATCTTCGAATTCGAGATGTGGCCTTTTCTCATCTCTCAAATTGGACATTGAATTTCTACTACACATCAAATTTAAAAGAAATGAATGCTGCAAAGGAAGCAGCAGGAGGACTTCCAATAAAATACGCATATCCATTTCTCACGCCATAATAGTTTGCATAACATTGCTATTTGGTAAAATTGTAGTTCATGCAAACAAAATATTGCCACTTGCTAGCTATGAAGACTCAAACGAATACCCATGATACTACTTCATCAAAAACTTACAGGCTCACATATCGATACCCTGTTCAACTCCAGAGATATGAGGTGCTGAGGACTAATATGTGCAGTTCTTGGGTAGGTTCCGGATGACGTTGCTTTTCATTCCCATCTTACTGCGCATTGCCTCCACTCCCGATCTTCTCATTTCCTTCAGTACCTTCATCCTGACCATTCGTTCTTTTGACTGCACCGTTGCCAACCCCATGCTCCTGTACCTGAAAATAAGAAAACAATTCTGCTGTCAAATGATTTGTTCTCTTTGTATATTGTTTATGCTGAATACAGGGGACGCATCAATCGACTCAAAATTCTATTGTAAAAACAACAGACAAGACCCACAAACCTGGAGGCTAATGCAGCCGTAATAGCGGCACCATTCGCAGGTGATGGGCGCAGTTTTTGGCGATAATAGCGCAAATACTCCCGGGAACCAAGTGTTTTGGATGATATACCATCATCGGATCTTCTAGTAATGATGAGCTCAGAGCCACCGCTCCCAAGTTCTACGCTGTTGGCCATATCACCGGATACAACCAGTTGTTTGCCAGCATCATCCACATAACTGAAAACCGAGAGAGAAGCAGTTCAGCTAAGACATACCAACATGTATAGAGCAAAGTAATACCTAGAACAAATTAACGTGATCAAATAACCATAAACAGAATTAAATAAACGCAACATATGGGAAGGACAAAACCTGCTGCTGTAATCATAGAACTCTTCCAACTCAGCTTCTTCTTCATCGTCGTCATCGCCATAATGTACCTTGCAGTGGCTTTTGGCCACCATATGCTTCCTAACCGCTTCCAAACTGTTGAAAGGATGGCGCCTATCATTGCAGTACAGACACATGAAATCCCTTTTAACCTGAAATGTAAGACAGGAAAACCCAACGAATTACCAAAGAGTCCAAAACGGGAAAACGTTTATCCAGGAAAGGAATGTAGAACATGTTTCGGTACCTTAAGACCAAGATAAGTAAGGAGGCCTTTTGGATCCTTTAAATACTCAATATCAGGAATGAAGAATCCATGGTGTTTGTGCATGTGAACCATGCAGCTCTCTAGGGTATCGTGCTTTAGATCACACATAAAGCAACAAGTTGGATCCAACTCCTCAAAGTCATCATCTTCATCCATATCCTCTTCAGATGCATGCTCATCCACATTCATACCAGTCAAAGATTTTGCCAAATCTTTGTCAGGATCGACCTCCACCCACTCATCTTCGCTTTCATCAGTTTCCTCATCATTTGCCTCTGTTTTCAGGGGAGCTTTGTTAACAACACGAGGCGGAAGCGGCCTAATTATTGCCTTCTCTTCTTGTTCACTGGCCCCCTGGGATGCCCGCAGAATGTGACTTCGTGACTTGAGATGCTCAGCATGAGCCTTAGAACTTCTATACCCTTTGCCACAAAGACCACAACTGTAGAGCATCGGGGTTTCACTCAAATTGTTTTTCTCCTGAGCAAGTGCAGCTTGTCTCGCTATAAATAACGCTTCTGTCACTCCAGGAACCCCGGCTACCTGATTGTTTTCAAGAAAATTTCATAACGTATTAAAGCTCATCAAAACATGTCCGTCATTGAATAGGACGGTAAACCACAAAGCAACAACAACACGTCACAACATATCAAGCGAAAACATTTCGTCAACCGAGTACCGCCAAGACAGCATAATGCATAGGCATTTAAAATTTAACTCAATAAAAACTCAAAATACAAGCATATTGATACAAACTTAGTGGCAAGAATCGAGACCAAGAAACGACTAATTACGCAGAATCTCTCATCCTATATGAACATGATAATAACAGCTCAGTTTCATCAGAAATGCATACATAAACTAATAACTGCTCATAAAACAACATATTACAACATCAGCAGGTCTAAAATTCAATCAGCAATCAAAATTTTCAAACATCTGTTTGGAATCAAGGATACAAACAAACAAACACGAACTTTATATTTGTCCAGAAGATTGGATTCGTTTCCTCAATCCAGCGCTGGGGAATTTCCAATCCTTCGGATTTCCCATCTCAAAAAGGCAATAAATCGAATAAAAAACATCAAAAGCAAAGCAACACCCTAGAAAAAACATCAAAAGCAAAGCAAAACCCTAGAAATTAAGCTGTAAGGAGAGAATAAAAAGAGAGGGGACCTTGCGCTTGAGATTGTAGCGGTGCCATTCTGACTTGTAATGGAGCTTCTGCTCTGAGTCGTCCAGAAACTCCTTGTTGCAAGAGTTGCATGTTAGCCCTGACATTCTCTCTCTCTCTCTCTCACTCTCTGTGGTTTGGGATACGACGGGGGAGGAAGGAGGCGGCGGGTGGGTTTTATGGGATCAAAGAAAAACGTGCAACGGCTCGCAGTCGGTGAAAATTGAAACGGTGTATCAAAGAGAAGAGCGTCGTCTGCCAGCCACCAGGTGTTTGATTGCGCAAGCTTCAGGGAAAGCGTATCCCAAACCCAATCCCCATGGGCCTGAGTTTTGGCCCATTAGTTTGGGCTCACGTGCTTGGGGGTCAATATCTTAAATGCGATAAATGTTTCTTTTCGCTATTTTTCTAATAATGAAAATGAAAAATTTGAACTTGAGATATTTTTCAATGTGAAACGGAGTATCTAGTCACTCAATAACTAGTTCATAGCTGGATTCCCGTTATTCAAGAGTACACTTGTAGATGCTGGAGGGAGGAGTTGAGTTTCATATAACATTAAACACAACCTAAGTTGCACTTGAGTTTCAAATAACATTAAACACAACCTGAAACAGTCTTATCTTATTGAATATTGTTACTTTAATAAGAACAATTTGGACATTTGAATCATAGAATGTCTAAAGCATAACTAGATTTGTATGTCACACTCATGCAGCACAAATTCTCCAAACTATCAAGATTACTCATTTTATAAATTTCAAGTTGAACTTGTTTTTAGATTTTCCAAACCATCAAGGCTACTCATTTTATGAATTTCAAGTCGAACTCGCTTCCGGCTGAATGATACACTGTTATGACCAATTAACCTAATTTGTGTATATCGTATGTCATTTTAACTCAAAATCCAAAATGATACCCGAATTTATATTTATTGTTCTTTAAAAATTCTTCAATAATCTAAAAAATTTCACATTTACAAATCACTGACAGACAAATTTGCAGAACAGTCATTACCCCACATGTCATAACGAAAACGACGTCTCCAACTCCTCTATGTAACAACCAAATTCCCCCAATTCTTTGCCCAAAAAAAAAAAAAAAAAAATTCCGAATTCAAATGAAAAACGACATGGGAATCCAAAGAACGACGACATTCATCATCACGAATCTATCCGAGAAGCACTCCTCCAAAATCCGGCACCGTGAAACCGGTCCCATATCTCCTTCTCCAACAAATCAGCGGCATCCGATTCATCCTCGCTCCCCTTCCCGTCGTCAACGTCGCTGTAACTGCTCGCTCTCCTGAATAATTCGTCGTCGTCGCTATAAAGCCCGCCGCCGGCGAGCCCATTGGGCCTGGGCTGCAACAATGCCTTTTTCTGGGCCGCCAAGCACCGCCGCTTATTCTTCCTGTGGGCCAAGGCCTTCCTGCAAATCCCTTTCGGGACCTTGTACACCGTCAGTATCAGCAAATTCATCACGCTGCATGGGCAGCAGCAGCACACCGCCGCACACTCAGCCGCGGCGCCGCCTGCTACCTCGCCGACCCTGCGCCTCTCGCGAGGTGGAGGCCGGGTTAGAGGTGGCGATTGAAGCAAAGCATCCCGCGTCATCCCCGAGTCGAATCGAAGAGGATGTTCTAGATTGATCGGGAATTGAATGGAAGAAGGGGTCAATGGAGAAGTGGAGGCGACTGGGAATTTTGGGGATTCATTGAGGGAAAGATAAATTTCCCCAGAAAGCTAGAGAATCCAAAACCCAAAATTCAGAGAGAGAGAGGGGACGACAAATGCGAATGGATGGCGAGAGAGGGAGAGAGCGAAACGGAGGGGAGACAGATCAGGAGAAGAGAGCGAAACGGATGGGATCCAGGGAGCGAATCTTTAGGCAAAATCGTAATTTTCTTGAAGAATCACTAGTATAACTTTTATTTTTAATTTAATTTTTTCACCCTTTTATTGATGGAAAAAATGTTACTTTTTAAAAACTTATCCGAAACCAATAAAAAAACTGAAAGAAAAGAAACCCATCAAAGTGTTATAATATATCTAAACTACATATTAATATAATTTTTGTTATTTAATTTTTTATAACACAAAAAAATGATAGATAATAATGTAATTTCATAAATCTAAATTTTATTGTTTTTAATAACATTAGCTGCTCAAGCTTTTGATGTTAATATATATTTAATATTAAAAAAATACACACACAAAAAGAAAAAGACAAAGACCTCCGACTCGCACCACAAAAACATATAATGTTCATAAATACAAAATAGGTAGGCATGTACTAATATGGTCTTAGTTAAAGTGTTAGGCTGTGTTTTATATAAAAAATAAATAAATTAAAAAAAAAAAAAAAAAGGTTAAAGTGCTAGACCAATATACTTTTTTTTTACAGTTAAGTTTGAATTTTAATAAATAGATAAAAAAACTGATATGGTTGACATATTATATTAGACTATAGTACTTATAGTACATATTATAATTTGAGTTAATTAATAAACACATCTCTTTCAAAAATTGAAGAACAACACTAAGGTACAACCCCTTATTCACGTCAATTATGATTAATAAATCTTGACCATATACATGCCATAATCATTATTGAGGTATACCTGCCTCCTTATCCTCCTCAATTGTTATTGTATGCCGATGATGTTTTACCACAATGCTAGAAAGTGGTGTATTGGTGCTAAAACACAAGTCTTTTATTATTCAAATATCAATCTCCTATAATAACTAAAAACTAAAAACATGAAGGTATCGGATTTGAAACACGCTGCTGATGTGGAAGCTAGATTTGTGGCCAGGAAGAGGTTGAAATGCCTCTGTGAGTCTTCTCAACTTCTGAAATGAATGGATAATTATAGTTTGCCACCAATTATCCTCATTTTTTAAAAAAATATAATAAAAATAATAATAATAACTAACTAATCCGCTAATACTATCATTTTGCTAAAAGACAAATGATTTATTTGAGATATATGAATGAGCAAACGAAGTAAAAAAATAAACGGTTCTGATTGGTTAATTGGTTGATTGGTTGAGTACACCAACAATTACCTCAAGTAAAGGGTTCGAAATTGAAAATCCAAAAGAATAAAAAAAGTAGGTCCGAATAAAAAAAATAGTAACAACGGTCACAAACCTCAACGAATAGAATTTTCTGAAGAGACAGGGATTTTGCCAAAAACGCACACAAACTCCCAACTCCCATTTTTAACCTCCACAACGGACTTCTATCTATTTCCCATTCCCTCCCTTTTTGCCTCCCCGCGACAATGGACACCACCGCCACCGCTACCACTTCCAGATCTCGCCGAGCCCTAGACTCCCGATCTGGCGGGAAAATTTTCCGTCCTCGACGGTCCGCCGGTGCCAGGACTCCCTACGGACGCCCTAGGTTGGTCAATCCCGCACCACCCGAAAACCCTAATTGGTTCTCCAGGCTCATCTACTCGCCTACTCGTAAGATTGCCAGCGGTGCCGGGAAGATTATTTCCTCCGTCTTTGGTCCTGACTCTTCCTCATCTTCTTCTTCCTCTTCAGGTAATCTAATTTTGCATTTGTATGTGTTTACATTGATTGCATGAAGCTTAATTTGTTTTTTTTTTTGGTAATTTCAGAGTAGGAATGCCTGAAATCGATAGTGTACTCATTTCCGATAGTTACAATGCGGCAGGTGTGGGTCTATTAGGTTTTGGTGCTAAGAAAATTAGAGATTGTTTACTGCTCCAATTGTGTGCTACATGCTTCGAATTTTGGAGCACATTAAAATACAGTGGCAATTTTTTTTTCGAATTCATAATCATTATAATTTGAACATAGCAAAGTTTTTGCAGATTTCGGTTTATTTTATATATGAAGTGTATGGAAGTTTTGTGCTTTAATGAAGAAAAAAGAATGCTGGACTGTCGGTTTTCGTGGCCTTTTACAAGAGTTCTTGTCTATTTTTTTCAGAGGATGGGGCTGATGATGATGATGATGAAGATATCTCGATGCAGGAAGATGATGGATTGAATAAGGTAATGGTTCTACATGTTGTATTGTTGTGTTGTGTTGAAGGCATCATTATGCTTATAATTGTGCAATTCTTTTCAGCACTTGAAAGAACTTGTACAGTTGTACTAGATGTTTTAAACAGTAATTTCATGCCCATGGATAAATGCACGAATTTAGGAAGCATGCGAATTAAGAACTTGGGAATTAGCGTACTTTCACTCGTGTAGTGGGATCTAGCAGACTAGATCATGAATTATGGTTCAAAACAGAGGTTGTAGAAAATTGGTTTAGAATTTGTATACTCGGGGTGCAAAAGTTTAGGGTTGTGGGGCTGATAAAGAATATAAAGGTGGTTGTGGTAATTTCTTATAGCAGTGCAGGCGGAACTTTAAGGATGCTTCCAATAGGTTAATTAAAGTTATGGAAAAGATTGTGGTAAGCAATTTAGTTGAGTAAGAAAAGGATATGATAATGATATGGGCCTACCAAGAATTTTGAGAGGGATAAATTTCAGGGCTGTCCTGGGACTATGAACTGTAACAAAGTACCTGTAGTTAAACAACTTTTTCTTAGATTTGGGAGTTTCATTTTGTTGTATTAGACATGCAATGTTGATTTTTGTTGTTGAATTAGAGGAATGGGACATCAGAAGAGATCAAGTTCCTTGGGAAGGAGCCCCCATCAACACTAGGGAAGAGCGACAACAAGCATGTAATTGAACAACTGCTTATCCAGGAGACCTTCTCGAGGTAATGCTGCAGCTCCTTGATATTCAAGATGAAACATTATACTTTTATATTTCACATTTGGATTTTCCTTGGTTATTGCTCGCTTCGTTCTTCTTCCACTTCTTATATTAGACTTGTAATGTTTGTTAGACATTTGTTTGTGTCTTTATAATATTCTAATTTATTTCCTGCATTGAGCTCTATAAGTTCTTATTCTACTTCAATGAATCTCAGGTTATTGAACCTTGATTTCTAGAATATTTTCTTACGGATTTATGCTTAGCTGTGGTTGTTCACACTTTAAGTTTAGGACTTGCATTGAGTCATTGACCTTGTCATCAATTTAAGCACCTTACCATGAGTATAATGTTTGTAGGATTTATGCACTGTTTTGGTTTGAAATCTGTGTACAAGAGAGGTTTCCATAAAATGTTGTGTATCATGCAACCTTTCTGCTGATTATTCTTTATTCTTATTAATCAGTTATTTGACTTCAACGTTGCCTTTGACCAGGGAAGAATGTGGTAGATTAATAAAGATTATTAAATCAAGAGTCGTAGGTTTTACAAATGCTGAAGATGCAGAGAATACAAGACCAGGTGAGACACCTAACAAAACAGTTGCCAGTGAAAGTGGTTACAGTTATAGGTCTAGAAATTTTACCAATTTTCGACATTTGAATTTTGGTGTTAATTGCATTGCAGATGTAGAGTCTCCTGCTATGGAGGCAAAAAAATGGTTGAGTGAGAAGAGATTGGGATCAACTTCAAAGCCAGTTTTGGATCATGGGACCCACACCTTGAGCTCTCTCATGTTTCCTCAAGTTAGTGCTCCTTCCTCTGGTATTAAATCATGGCTATCAGTGCTCCTTCCTCTGGTATTATATCATGGTTGTCATGTGCTCTCTGTCTCTTCCTCATGTCTGGCATTTTGTTTTTGGGATGAAATCTTCTATAAGTTGTCTTTTTATGTCAAATAAGAAATTGTAAGCTTTCTAATCTTTTGATGAAAGAAAACTACACCGAAGATATATGATATACCTTCTCCTTGAGCTTATGTTAGCAATTTGTTGAGGTACCAAAGTTTGATGTATTACAATTTAGTACTTTCAGTATACCTACTTTTCAGTATACCAGTGTGTTTTCTAAGAAAGAAAAGGAGAATACTACCTTGTTCACATTTTCAATTTGTTTCTGTTGGTGCAGGGTGGTGAAGACGAAGGTGGTTCACCAGTGGATGTGGCCAAAGTGTATATGCGGGCACGTCCTTCATGGGCATCTCCTTCTATTAAGCATGGAGAACTGAGATCTCCGTCATCAATAGGGATGCAACGTTTCGACGAAGAAACCCCATATTCAACTGGTGGCAATTCTGCGCCTACATCCAAGGTACCATTTGGAAATTTTCTCGGCATATCTTTTTCGCTTTTGGGTTTGTGACAGGTAGGATTTAGATTCTAGACTCGAACATTATTGAAAAAGTTAAATTTTAACTTGTTTTGTAATCAAGGATAGCTTGTAAAGTTGTAAAATGCAGAGAAACCCTTGAAAAAGTTAGTGATTTAATATTTTGGCAAACAAGCCAAACATTAACCTAGAAAGATGGAGTAGAGTGGGTATTCACGTGTCAAGACAACTGGTTGGGTCCAATGACGGCATTGTCACTCACATCTGGGAACATGTTGAAGCATGACAGAATTTTTTTTTTCTCATTTATTTTTTTAAGAAACTACGGAATTTTACTAAAACAATAGAAGGAATTACAAGAAGTGGATAAGAAATCCACCAACTAGAAAAACTAGCTAAGACCTTTCAAGTAGGACCACTTTACTACTAACTAAGCTGAACCAAATTCATTTTACGGCTGCTAACACATCCATCACTATATAAGAAAAAGAATAATCCCCGAAATCATTTGAAACTGATGCCCAGAGGGCTGCCCAATATCTAACTCTACCCCATAGTTCCTCTACTTCCACTCCCTTATAATCCTTAAAAATTCTTCTATTACTCTCCATCCAAATGTTCCAAAAAACTGTCGACACCAAACAGCTCCACAAAGCTTTAGCTGTCTTCCCTTTTCCTAAAAGCCTCAAAGTTGGTGTTTAGAAGCTCAAAATATCCCCTTGGAATAACCCTCTTGCTCTAACTTCCTTGAACAATTTTCACCACAGCTGTATCGAGTGAGAACACTGGAGAAAAAACATTATTAACACTCTTCTCCTCTGATTTAACAAACTGCCCCGCTGAGGAGAAATGCAAATGAAATGCCTTCGCTTTTGAACTTGTTCACAGGTGTTGACCTTCCCAATAGCCACTAACCACGCAAGCACTTTGACTTTTGGAGGAGCTTTTGATTTCCAAATCTGAGTAGGGTGGAAAATGTTGAACAGTTCCATGTTGCACAATAAGGAGCTATAGGATTTGCATGTGAACGATCCCGACCCGTAAATGTGTAGTGGCCATTTATTAAGAAAAATGCAACTTAAATAAGTAAAACCTTGGATGTTGATGTTGAACCTCACATGTTTCTTTCTTTCTTTCTTTCTGTTTTCTGTGTTTTAAATGAGTGAAACAGAAATTAGGGAATGCCTCTGGTTATTGATATGATTGTGCTAATTGATTTTAATGCACAGCCGAAAAGGGACGCCCCAGCTAGTGGGTCCTGGAATATTCAGGAGGAAATACGAAGAGTGCGATCTAAGGCAACTGAAGAATTGCTGAGGTCCCTACCTTCTACCAGAATTGATTGGTCCGCATCTGCTTTAGAAAAAAGAAGTGTCTTGGGCTCTTTGCCAGGTGGCCAACGAGAAGATGATGTGGGAGATAAACTTCACAATTGTAAAAATGCCATAGGTTCGAATTTGAACTTGTCCTTAGGAATAACTGCATCCAATGGCTCTGACGGTATCTTTTCTTTACTGGCATGAAGTAAATTTGTTGGTTTAGTCCAATAATCTTGTCCTCAGTAGATGAATCAATTGCATCATTCTATAGTTTATGGGAGCCTTTATTGGCTTTCCAAAATAGTCTTTAAACGCATTTTAATCTCAAAATTTGTTGATACAATTATTAGTAACACTTCTATGAAACTGATATTATCAAGAAAGGAGAAAAATTGTGGAGAACAGTTGTGCAAAATGAATATTTTGGAGTGCCAATAACACTCTCCTGTAACTTTTTGAATGTAAGGAAATTAACACTTAGGAATCTAACATGTGGGACTTCTGTTTCAGTTTTGGCGAAGACACAATAGGGGTTCTCATTCTCTTAGGTCAACCAATAAAAATGTTGTCTTTAACAATTTCCAAATACACTTTAACCAAAATGAGTTTAGAGAAAAATGAACAAAAAAGTAGTGCAAGGTGACCATTTTGGAGAGCCATTAACATCCCCCTTAATTTTTAGAGTATAAGGAAATTAAATTTTTGAAAATCTAACATGCAGAACTCATCTTCTGCTCTTTCAGTTTCGGAGAAGGCAGAGTATGGATTGCAGAAACAAGATTTGCCACTTCCGGTAATTATCAGTTCTAAAGAAATTCACCAGAACTGTTTATGCATATATATCATTTTGTTGCAATTTGACTACTAACATATGGTTTGTTTAATTTTCTTTAAACTCAATTTAAGTCTGATGAAGATTGAGCTAGTAGATATCTTTTTATAACCTTTTCTTTTCTTTTTGTGAAGGATTCAGATGCCGCTTCTATGGATGGCAAGGGTGATGCTTCTTCTAATTTTCACTTTTATCTTCTTCCGATGGATAACGATCATGCTTATTGTGCATGTTACTGCATATGTATGGGTATATTATACCATCTAATTCATCTTTTACTCACTAAGTTTATCCATCGAATAGGTACTCAGAATGCCTTAGAGGAGATGTTTAGCTCTGGACAACGACTCGAGGCATCTGAATATATCAAGACTGCTCCAAGGTTAGCTCCTTCACACAATTGTAGCTTAATTAGCCAAATAAAATTCCGTCAACTAATTCTTATAGCTCCTTCACAAATCATTCAATGCGTACAAAAATTGTTATTAGAATACAGGTTCCATTTTAAACATCAGCTTGTAGTTAACCTAAAGTTGTTGGTAATGCATGTCAACTTGTAGTTTAATTAAAGGTGTCATCTGAACAAAAGATGACAAGACATGGCAATACTTATCGGGTAACATCTACTCTGTCTCCAAATAACACGACTTCTGTGTTTGAGGAGCAGTTCTAAATAAAACTTAAAAATGGGCAAGTAATAGTTGATATTTCATTTTCTAGCGTCCACATATTTTTGTAGTGACTCAGTAACTACTATTGTTGAGCAAGTCTGATACAAGGGCCAAGCTGTGCCTAAGTCCCATTCTGTACTGTGACTAGTTTGGGTTGGTGATTTTGATCTTTCCCTCGGGCCCCCTCCTCTTTTATTTTGCCTTTTTGTGCCCGATAAGGTCTATAGTTGTTTTGGCTTATAATATTCAAATCCCCTTATCTGTCACAGTGATGCTGGTGGTGGTGATTTTGATGGACATAAGGACACAAGTGGGTCTGAACAACAAAATCCAGTGGTCGGAGGAACCATACAAGGTGAACTTTTTCGACCCTGTAGTTGTTTGGGTTATATAAGCACTAGACACATTTGTGTTGTTATTGTACAGGTTATACGTTTCATGTTGTGCTGGCCATTTGGGCATTCACATGTATTGTATTAATATGTATATGCTGCAAAGGAATTTCGTTTGTCTGGCTACATAACTAGTGTGAACTGTGTATTTACTGTTCGGTGGTATATCATCGCTAAATATGTGCTTTAAAATCAGAATGTAAACACTTTATTCAGGTAGGACTTATTCAAAAGACTTAATACTATGGGAGGACAAGTTAAACTCACGTGGTCTTCTTTTCCAATGGAATAATATGAGCTATTACCTAAAACTATTTTACTTGACGTGCCATGCATGATATTCTTACCATTTTGTGTCAGCAAGTAATATAATTCCAGATTGCCATTGTTTTAGTGGGATGGAAGACTATGTATGTAGCTAGGGTGACGTAGTTCTATTTTGTACTGAATAATTTATCCTGTCTGAAAGTTGGCATTCATAAATCTTTGAACTTCGGTTGTTAAATAGTAGTTGATATTTGACTAGGCATTTGGTTGTGCATCAGGCGTTCGTATTTATATTCAATTTACTTTGCAGTTCCAGATTCAAAATTACACGATGCAACATGCTCGATGACAGAAGTGACTGCATCAAGAAGTGCTTATACCGCAAATGGTTTCCCTTCTTCAGTAGCTGGGTAAGCAGTCGTTGACGTCATTGTTTTGGTGCTGCATTATCTGTGTAATCTTATTGCATTGGCTTTTCCTTGTTTCAGTTTGTCTGCACGGTTGAATACAGCAGAAAACTCCGTGCTCAACGGGGAAAGTAATCCAGTCAGCTCAAGTCATGAGATCGCTGCTACAGATCTCACTTTAGATGACATCCGTGAGTTTTTGAATGAACCTACTGTCGAGGTCACCAACATAAACGAAAATGATATTGGTGGCACAAAGGAAAACGATGGCGCTTATTTGAATGAAGCTACTGTTGAGGTCCATGAACTGATTGAAAATTATATCGATGTCACAAAGGACAATGATTTTGTTGCCAGTGGCTCCCAAAACAGCTATAGCATGCCCGATGACTTATCACAGGAGCTGACCCAGCCAAGCCCGGTAGCCAAGACTGACACTGTTGTGGAGAAGCAGAAGGGAAAGAGACTGACCAGATACAACAGGAGAGGCCGGTCACGGGGCAAATAACACTGAATTGTGGCTTCTGTACCTTACAGTGTAATTTATTTTGTACTAACCCATGTAATTTTGCAAGTGTGTTTCGTTTTGTTCAGGTTCCAGGTCAACAGGGTAGGAATCACGCCGCGGGTTTTAGCCCACGTTTAGCTAGACTTAAG
Organism: Pyrus x bretschneideri; assembly: GCF_019419815.1. Lineage (NCBI taxonomy): Eukaryota > Viridiplantae > Streptophyta > Magnoliopsida > Rosales > Rosaceae > Pyrus > Pyrus x bretschneideri. The sequence goes on along the minus strand of NW_025999390.1, from coordinate 6,383,320 downwards.
AGTTAGAGTGTTCCTATTTGATTGTAAGTGTGAAAACCACCTGTTTGAGTATGCAAAATGTGTTGTAACAGCTCTCCTAATTTTCTCATGTCGGCTGAACCTTGCAATTGTAATGATTTTCCTGTTTATGAACTGACTAATTCGAGCTTATCGTTCGATCTCGGTTGGATCTCTTCCGAGCATCATCCTCCTTGTAGGCAATTGTTAAGTGTCTGAAACTGCTGGGACCTCTCGACCTTCGTATGATTTACACTAATTGGTTTTGAGCCCCTTTGTTAACCAAAAAGGCGATTGCAAGTGCAAAGAATTAATTTAAAGTTCCAGGCTAGTATGCTACATTGAATTGTAATAAACAAAACAATTCATAATAATCTTTTGCTCCAACAAACATAGGCGTAGCTGTATTGGCTAGAACGGAAGTGCATCTCCTAGAACACCTAAGTCCAAATCTCTACTTTGTAAATTAGTTTAAACTTTTAAAGTAACATATCGTTTTTTAGAAGTAAATATATATATATATATTTTTTATCACAAATGGTTTGAAAGTAGTCTAAGCAATCACTTTATGTTGCGGATTCGATTTCACTGATCCCTTCTCTTTAACAATTTTTTTTTTTTTAACAAATACAAAAAATATTATCCCAATTAAAGGAAGTGAAGTATTTCTCTTTAGCAATTTGAACCCTTTTGTTCAAAAAAATAAAAATAAAATTTTAAACCCTTAAAACTTGCCCAAAAAATTACAGAGTCACTGTCGTATACACATCAAAGATCAAAGAGAGAAACGCGGTAGAGTCTCTCAGATACATTTTCACAAACACCATGGATGCGCAATTAGCCCAGCAGGGGAGCTCGAGAACAACATAAACCCCATGGACACGCCGCCGAGCGTTGCGAAGCCGAAGGTGGGCACGACGGCCGACGCCATATTCTACTACGACGAGGCAGCGCAGGCCAAGTTCCAACAGGAGAAGCCCTGGGCCAACGACCCCCACTACTTCAAGCGCGTTAAGATCTCCGCCCTTGCGCTCTTGAAGATGGTGGTGCACGCCCGTTCTGGCGGGACCATCGAGTTCATGGGCCTCATGCAGGGCAAGACCGACGGCGACGCCATTATCGTCATTGATGCTTTTGCTTTGCCGGTTGAAGGGACTGAGACTAGGGTTAATGCTCAGGCCGATGCGTATGAGTATATGGTGGAGTTCTCCCAGACTAACAAGCAGGTCTGTGATTTTTTTAGATTATTTTTTCGAATTTATTAGTATTTTTCAATGTTTAGAGCTTGAACTTTTGGGCTTTCAGAAACCCTAGTTGCTGTTTTTGTTGGGCTATTGCGTCATTGAATTGCTGCTTTGGTGGAAATTGCTCAATGTGGTATCGAAAAACCCTAGTGCCACTCTAAAATCCTAAATTCTAGAGCTGGCTTGCTGAGCGTTTTATTGTGTAGGCAGGGCGGTTGGAGAATGTGGTTGGGTGGTAACATTCTCATCCGGGTTATGGATGCTGGCTTTTGGGTATTGATGTTTCAACACAGATGCTGAACCAGCAATATCAGGAGCCCCTTTTGGCCGTTGTTATTGATCCAACTCGGAGAGTGTCTGCTGGAAAGGTTGACATTGGTGCATTCAGGACATACCCAAAAGGATATATCCCTCCAGATGAACCCGTCTGAGTATCAGACCATTCCACTGAACAAAATTGAGGACTTTGGTGTTCACTGTAAACAGGTTATAATGTTATTATTCTAGAGTTCTTATGCGGAACTTTGGTTTGTAGTGGGTCTAAAACTTAATTTGTATTATTCTCTGGATATCACTTATTTCAAGTCTTCTCTTGACACCCACCTCTTGGACCTGCTTTGGAACAAGTATTGGGTGAATACTCTTTCCTCCTCACCTTTATTGGGTAATGGAGACTATGTCGCTGGACAAATTTCTGATCTAGGTACTTTCTTACCCGTCTCAGATTACCTATTCAAGTATTTTCCATACATGTTTGATAGATTATGTACTGAATATTAAGTTGTGTCCTTTGCATCATGCCAGCTGAAAAGCTAGAGCAAGCAGAGAATCATTTGGCTCATTCTCGCTTTGGGCCATTAATTACACCCCCACAAAGAAAGAGAGAGGTAACTCTCTCCTCCCATTTCCCTGTATCTCGCTCATTTGATTTAGAAGAACCGTCTTTTATATGGATTTTGACCCATACAGCTATAACTGTTACTCACACGCGCACACACACTCTTACTTAGAAGGTTAGGGAAGGAAGGTGGTCTGGATTCAGCGCCACTCCTTATATTCATGTAGTCTATACAAATACACACCTTTACTATTTGCATCATTTTATATGACTATGCTTGTAGATGTAAATGCAAATGTGATGTGTGAACATGATGTCATTATCCCGTTTAGTAAGTTTTATTTATTTATTATATTTCCGAAAGAAACCAGGAAACAGAAATACAGCTCTTTTGAATCTTCTCTGCAACATTGATTTCTGTTTTAAAACCTAGCAGCCATGGATTTCTGTTTGCCTGCCACTCACTAAAAAAGAAAACTTTTTTGTTCAACAAAAATAGCATCCATAGTTCTTCTGCTATCCTTTTTATGTGGGTCCCGCTTGCCCCCAAATAGAGGCCTTTTGGATCCAGATAATGTAACAATGCATGCCTGGGTGATTTCATTCCTGTGCAGGACAGATTTGGGATTGAGAGAAGGATGTTACATAATGAGAATCTTGTTACTGTTTTAACCACCATTCGAGTTGCAGATTACCTAATGGCTTAATGAATTTGCAGGAAGAATCCCAACTTGCCAAAATTACTCGTGACAGCGCGAAGATAACTGTCGAGCAGGTGCATGGTCTGATGTCACAGGTAACCCCTGGCCGTGCCAATCTTCATATATCCTCTGTTTGCTTTGTGCAGTGGGTAGCGTCCATTTTGTCCTTAATTAACAGAGTTTGCTCTTATTGCTTTTTGCTCGGGTTATCAAGGACATTCTATTCAATTCTGTACGTCAATCCAACAGATCTCTCCTATTCACAGAACCATCATCCGACCCCGAACCAATGGTTGAAAGTTGATTTTGGCATTCGGGCAGCAAGACTGATGGCGGAGATGCTTCACTGCCTGAAGGAAAACTTGATGGAGTCCGGATCACTGTTTATGATCCCTATAGTTTGAGTCCATTGTCGCTTACATTCTTTTACTTGCTAACACATTTGTAAATCCTCGAGGGGTTGACGCGTAATTTTTTTAGTTTTTTCTTCCGGAATTCCCATTTTGCAAATCCTAGTATCTATATACTGTATTTCGTGGATGGTTTGACAGAATTAATCATTATACTGGAAGAAGCCTTTGGGGCTCAAATGGTGAATCATGTTACCTTTAGTATTTGCTTTGGTTTTGTTCAACTCTTACTCGGGCAACAAGTCAATGACCAACAGCTAGTCTTGCAATTTGAAATTGCCAACATTTTTCTGAGCCCCCAACTGCCTCATGGAAATATGTTTGGTGTTGTAAGCTCAATTTTTATTCAAAATCTTTGCACAACCAAAATTTCCCCCTTTTTATTCGGGTTAGATTAACTCATATAACTTAGCTTGGCGACGTTTTCCTTTTTAACATTGTTTGACTCCTTACATGTAATGAGTCACTCAAACTCTGATGTCTGTAAGGAAGAATGATTACTTACATTTTTTAACACTGTTTGACTTCTTACATGTAACGAGTCGCTCAAATTCTGATTTCCTACAATTTCAAACTAATACGCCATATTCTAACTTGGTCACAAATCATCAAACAAAAACAAAACTAGGTCACAAACAAAAAAAGTTATAAAACTCTTATTGGGTTATATTAGGTATCATCTTTAGACATCAACGTACACAAAAAAAGCCCCTCGCGTACAAATTTTGACCTGAGATGGTCAAGTGGATCACTATTTGGTCTGGTCCACTGCTAATTGTGAAGGAAATTCCGAAATTCGAATAGATGGAGCACCATAACATCAGCATGCATGCTACAAAAGATTTAAGGAAGAAAGTTCCAAAAAATACCAAAAATTATAGGTACAAAAGAAATGGGCGGTGGGCAAGAAAATAGGAAGGATGAGGAAGGCAAAGGCAAAGGCAAATGCAGTTGCTATTTATACAAGTATCAAATAAGATTGGAGGAAATAAATTAAACGACTATTGAGGGAAATAACAGACACCCCTCTTTATGTAGATATACATATGCACACGCACAAAATTATATATATATATATATATATATATATATATATATATATGAATGTATACACTAGTGGCTTTCACATGTAAAGAAAACAGAAGGCTCGTGGGTCTTTTTCCCACTTTGTGTAGGTTTAGTTGCAGGAGATTATAATTATGCAGACGATGCTGCTGCTGCAAAGTTGGGACCTCAAAGCCATCTTATTCACAATCACCATTCCACTATGGAGAGAGAGAGAAAAGCTCCAAGAGCTAAAAGCTTTATCTCTTTAGTGGGTTTCTTTTGTGGACTCTCTCCCCAAGCAAATCATGGATTTCATGACTTTCCCCCCACCTTTCCTCTCTCTCTCTCTCTCCCCACCATATTTTGGGTAGGATTAGATTCTTACAAGATAACAAAAAGGTCGGTTCACAGGCAATGGTCCTAAATCTTTCGATGTAGCCAGCCTTGTGTTTTGTGTACAACTTTCTCTGCACTTGTGACAACTTCACATGCCAAAAACCCTCCACCACTAACTGGCTAGGGTTAGGTGTATGCCCTTGTGTGCTCTAATCTTTGTACCCTAATAGTTGGAAACATTTCATGAGCTTAGGCTTTTTCCAAATACAAAAATCTAATGTTTTACATTTGTACACTTTCCCACCACCAAGTGTGGTTTGCTACCTACATTAGGCTAAGGACATCTTTCACTGGTGTCTCACATTCATCCATGTGATCCCATCAAATATTTGCCCAACTTCTTATCATCTGTACATCTCCTTTCATGTCCCATGATTGAATTGTTCATCTCTCTAGCTACATTCAATTTTCATGGTGTGCAATGCTTTCCATAACCCATATAATAGCATATAGATAGGGAGATGCTTCGGGACCAATCCATTCATTTTCTTGTCTTCTTTTGGCTCCTAGATCTAAAAGCAGCAATGGTTTAATCAAGTGATCTTTTGAAAGTGAAATCTAACATGTTTCAACATCTATATGCACTACATGATTAGGATTTAAGAAGATAGTTATTTGCAAGTGGTGGATTGTCTTGGTGATTCGGATCTTCTTCTTCAACGCAATGCGTTCCTAATTAATTATCCTTCATTTCCCTTAGTGTAGATTAGTGCTGAATATATCGTTTTTACTTTTTTAAAAAAATAATTTTAATATAGTTTTAGCAAGTGGTGGATTACCTTAGTGATTATGACCTTCTTTTTCAACACACTGCGTTTCAAATTAATTATCCTCTATTCCCCTTAGTGTAGATTAGTGTTGAATATGGTACGTAATCATGGCAGTTGTGTAAAATTCTCAATTAGATCAAGGTCCTATTACAAAGTCAACTTCAAGAGGGTCACTAAGTCTTCAAAAGAGGACCCCAATTTGGAATTTGCTACATCTTACTCTTCACGTGTCCTAGGAAGAGGGTCACTAAGTCTTCATTCGAACATAGAAAAATTATAATAACCAATGATTAAGCTCAAAATCTATTAGTTTTATACAAAATTTTGAATCACGATAATGTTAGTCATTAGCTATGCTCACTAAATAATATGTTATTATACGTGTTTAGTATATTATTTATTTGATACAAATAAAGTTTTGAAAACATCAGTTTATTAAAGGTTAGGAACACTTATAAGTCTTAATAACTTGAGTACCAAAAACATCATTTGATGAACAAATTTAGAGTTTGCTAACCGTACTCATTTCAACTTAATTCATGTGAATTTCCAGGGGAGGGTTGTAACCAAGGAAGCTCCAAATAACTTCTTAAAAGTGGAGGTAGCTAGGAAGAGGTAGTCAGAAGGAATACTCATGAAATGCTCATCCCACTTTGTGAGTGGGTTGCCCAATCCCTATCAACTCTGCAAAATAGTTACACGTATGGACTTCACAGTTGTCGCACCAAGAACATTTCTGATTTCCTGGTAAAACATTTTGCAGTTTAGGGTAAATTAAAGAGTTTCTTCCGAGAGCAACTTACATGGTACATGTACATTTTTATTGTAATGTTCCGTATTAATGGTATACGCTATGTATGAAAAAAAACTCATACATACAGTTTTATTATTAATACAAAACGTTACAGTAATAGTGTATTCATATTATAAAAGTTGTTCTCTATAAGATTGGGACAAGGGGCATGCCCACTTCTGAGAATCATCTTCCTAGTGATGCGGAAGAAAGCACTGTGAAGCCTTCATATCTTGAGCAGGAGCAGCAGAGCCAATTATTCTCATGGCATCTTTGCTCTCTACCTTTCTTTTCTCCCAGTGTCGTCTGCTTTTGCATTTCCATGTCAATAATCTCTTGTTATTTGGTCGTAAAGGTTTCCATTTGGAGGGACGTAAACGAAGTAGGTCGTGGGCCCTGCAGGAATCAAAACCCTGGACCAGTGTACTACGTTACGTTGATATACATTTTGCAGAATAATATTGAACTATATATACAGGTATAGCTAGCTAGGGTTTGAACTTTTGAGTGGCAAAGCAAAGATGCTGCTTAGTAACTATCATTCAATAAAAAACCATGTGTATGTATAGTTTTTCTTGGCATGTGACAGTAGAGAGTGACAAAACAACTCCGTAAATTATAAATAAAAAACAAATCATAAACTTTGAATGCATCAAGTTTTAGTTTTTTAGCAATTACCTTTACCATCTGACAAAAACAATTCTACGTTATTTTTTTTCTCTACAAGACAAGGATGGTTTGAATCATGTGAGTTTTTAGGGCTACAGTAATTTGTAGGTGGTACATAGGGCTGGGCGGACTGGGGTTGGCAGTGCCACCTCCATCCCCCACCTCTATTGTATTCGAATTTGCCCCATAATCGCATCCATTTGTAAACGGGGATTCTCCGCCCCCGCAGGAGAAGGTACCTCCAAATTCGCACCAGTGAACCAACCTATCACTTCTTTATTACATGTCGAAAAACTTAATGCTCTCTACAAAACATAAGTAACTAGCTAAAAGCGTACATGACCTTGTGCTAACATAAAAAAATAAAATTTTCTCCATAAAAGTTGTAGTAGAAACTGTAGATGCATTAGATGGGGGATAAGATTAGGGTTAAAGTGTTAAAGACCAAAACCCTATACTTAAAGTGAAACCGCATACTTTTCTGTGTTTATTAATACTAATTCGTAAAATTATATAAATATACATATATAATCAGGTCAGGTTTGAGTTTAAGAATAAAAAAAACCATCATCGTTCCATATCTGGTTCAGATTTAAACAAAAAAAACTCTAAACCCACCTCATACTCATTTAATGTCTTCCATACCGAACACCGCGGAGTTTTTTGTCATCTCTCGTGGTACGGGCTGCAACTAAACATCCATACATACAATCAAATTAGAGAATTAAAAAAATTAATTAGTCCTAATCAATTGAACTGTAAACTGACTTTTGCCGGTGGAAAGTTCATTGCTTTACGGTCCACGTTCTTTCGATGCATCGTACAGCCTTCAAGTACAATGTTCCAATGAATTCTTTTTATTTATTAATTTTTTTTGCTTGATTTACGCTCTAATGAAAGGACTAATGGCTGGATTGAAAATTAAGCTACGCTAATTGCTAAGATAAATAAGTAAAAATATATTCCATCGATCCAATTGTCCGCAACCACATGTACATTGGGGGATAAAGATTTTGCCAATTAGATACCAACGGAAAAGCAGGTGATGAAAGTCATTTGGAGGCTTCTTCTTGACGAAAAATCAGAGGTTGTTTTTCTTTGTTTTAATAGAGTAAGTCACTCTCAGTTAGCATCATCCATCATCATTTTAAGAGAGATCGCCCCTTTGATTATGGGGTACGGAGGTATCGTACTATTCAAGTCTCTTGTTTTCATGCTTTTCTTGAAAGTTTCAAAGAAGTTGTAATTAATGGGATTTTTTTAATTCTCTATTCTCGAAGATGGATCAAGAGACTGGATCTAGTCGTAAGAATAATGTTTTTTTTTTTTTTTTTTTTTTTTTGAAAAGTCGTAAGAATAATGTTTTGACTAATAAACAACCTACTTGATCAATGCGATGTAATGTCTTTATTTAAACTCTCAATTAATCAAGTCAATCAATGAGTTTATTTGATTAATATTAGCCATTTAGCGAGTTTTTAAATTATGGAGATACATAAGTGAAGGAGTATACTACCTTAAAAAACTTAGCTACACCAAGATCCGCTTAATTTCTTGTTATTAGTGTGAGTGTAAAGTGTTATATCACTGAACATAAACATATAGAAGCCCTCATGATAAAATTAAGAGTAATGTTAGGGAAACTAAATTTGTAGATTAAATTTTGTAAACTAAATGATATGAAAGTTGGTGATTGGATTATTATTTAATCGTTGATAAACGTGCGGTGATACCTCATTTGATTTGCTAATTTAGTCTCCCTATCATTACTCTAAAATTAAAGTGTTACCCTAATTCTCTTTTCAATTAAGTTTGAAGGATCCAATAAGTCCAAACGCAAAAGAGTTTTCAAGGATGCTTCTCTGTGATTAATGTCCAAAGTGTGTGAAATCTATATAGTCAAAACCTCCACAGGTACGGTGGTTGTACAATTTTGACCAAACCCAATATTCTTTGTGCTACTAAATCTAAACCGTTGGATATTACATAAGATCTAATACCCTCTTTCTTCTTTTAAGTATGCTTGTCTTTTTATTATGTTACTGGAAGTCTTCGATTTCATATTGTTTAGACCAATGATTTTTTTTTGGCCATACAAATAGTCGGACAACAAAACCATCACGCCAAGGGATTGTAGACATACGGAATGTGTGGTGCTATTCACACGCTCATTTTTACCTTTTATATATCTTTCTTAATTTTTGACCTACAAATCAAATAATTAATTAAAGAACATCAATGATAAAAAATTAACAAGAGTGTGGTGGAAGTAAAAAAAGAATGTGTGAATAGCACTATCCATATGGAATATGGCTATAAAGTCTGTGATTTTAAAGAAGAACAATTAAATATTAATATCTTTCTTTTGGGTGATAAAATTTTAGGACCCATTTGCTAAGTATTTCGTTTTTAATTTTTACTTCTTTGTGCTTGAGATATGATGAAAATGTATGTGAGAGTTGGAGGCTGAAAAGGGTGGTGTAGAGAGTAGAAGAACTAAAGAAGAATTAATAAAACAAAATCATGAAAGTAAAAAATTTAGTTTTTATTTGTGTCTTGTGTTATACATTTCTTATACATATATCTCACAATTCTTCTATGACCCTCATTTATTTGATGTATTGTTCCTCTATTTTTGACACAAAAATAAAAGTAAAAATAAAAATGGTTATCCACTACAAAAAAAAAAAAAAGGTTGCTTTGCGGAAAAAATTCTGAAAACTAAAATGCCGAAATGATTACCCACTACGAAATTTGACATTTCTCAACGAAAATTTTTACCAGCATTGTCGTCGGGAAAATTTTCGTCAGGAAAGCATGGAGAGGCAATTTTTTTTTGTAGTGAAGCATCATCGGCTATATTTGCGTTTGGTTTAGTGGCACCGAGTTATTACATGTTTGAAGTGCCTGAGTTTAAAATTTAAATCCCAATCCAATAGAGTCTTCTTCTATCTGACTATTAACATCAGTAATCACAAATGTTTTTAACAACCCTAAGCACTAAACAGATATGCTAAAGACTAAGACTTTTCAGCTCCCTAAGTTTTCAACCCCCTCCCCAAATAAGAGGAAACCGGTGTAGGGCCCTTGTCCGTAAAAAATTAAGGGGTCAATTAGCCTTTGAAATCTTTGATCACCACATAAAAACAAATAAATTTAAATAAGAAAATGCACACCAATTACTCGAGAAAAATTACACTTAGGGCAATATTATATTATGGTCCTGCCTCGTACAATTAATAATTCTGCAATTTCAATTAAAAAACCATCACATTTTCTTCTTCCCAACTCCAATTTCTCCATCAGTTATGGTCATTTTCTAGTGTGGAGACTTTATTAGTTACTACTAATTTGACTTTCAAAAAGATTAATTAAACACAAACATGAGTGGGTTAGAAGAAACAAAGATAATAATTGCATCTTAAAAAACCATTGAAACTAATCCATTTGCAGCCAAGCTTTGTTTAGGAGCAAGAGAGGAATTTGGCTTTCTTGTTCACAATAATAGTAGAAGCATATCAAGGAAATCTTATTAGTTTGGGATCGCCTTGTTCACAACAGGTCTTCTTGACCCTCGCAAACCGAAGAGGAATTTGGTCCCGATCCTCGCAAAGCGGGAAGCTTTGTTAGGTTGGGGTTGCCTTTTTATAGTAGAAGCATATCTATGCAAAGAAAAACCAAACAGATGTTTCATAATTGGTATTAAACCATAATAAATTGGAAAAAAAACTACAATGACGATAATCCGGCCCTTTAGGATACATAATTTTGTGAATTAACCTTCAAATAATGCTCAAGTCTTGTATGGTCAAATTGGCTAAAGTATTATTTTTATCTAGAAAATAGCCGAATAACTCTGAAACCCCTATTCTGTAACGCACATAATGTAAGGGTATTCGCACACCATTTTTACCCTCCACACACCCTTATTAATTTTTGTTCATTAATCTTCTTCAATCAATTCGATATGACGGAAAAAAAATTAAGAGGCGATGTGTGAAAGATAAAAATGAGTGTCTGGATAGTACTACCCAGAATTAAATTGTTAAAAAAATACACATATAAACTAATAAATTAATATGAAAAATCTTTTGTGCTTGTCTTTGGAGGACTGGGAGGATATATTTTTCATTGTGATCGGAAGACGACATGAGTGGTACACCACGTGTTTTTATATAAATGATGGAAAATTTTATATTTTAATTTATTAATTTTTTAATACACATATATCGTCATTTGTATAATGACACGTTGTGTATTATCTCGTGTCTCGGTTACATTAAAAAAATCTCTCGACCGGGAGGGCATGGAAGCTTCCAGCCTTGAGCAACCGCATTGGACACGTAGTCCCACTAAAAAGGCCGGATTAGAGGATTAATTGACGGATTACGATCGAGATAGATTTCCGTTAGGCGCAACATATGTCACCCACGCGGGCAGGTTGGGCGCGTCCTCGTCACGATCCAGTCCTCGTCACACATTAAGGCGTACAGGGCCTAATTTCTTATATGACAAAGAAAATAAGAGTAAATTGCCCAAATACTTCCTGAATTTGGTATTTAAACTTCCCAATTTTTATTGTAAATTAATGATTCAAACTTTTTTTTTTAGCAAATTTCTCTTTAACGTGCATAACATAATTTTTTTTTTATAATTAATCATTAATATACGTGTTTTCATAATATAAGTGTAGTTGTAACACTTTTATGTATTTAAAAAAAAGTGTACTTGTAACACCTATTAATATTCTACATATGTACACCTATATTATGATAACACATATATTGTCACATCCTAATCTCGATTCTGTCATAATACAATATTGTCCGCTTTGGGCCCCAACCACGTCCTCATGATTTTGTTTCTGAGAACTCACACGAGAACTTCCCAATGTCACCCATCCTAGGAAAGAACTCGCTTAACTTCGGAGTTCCGATGGAAACTGAAGACAGTGAGTTCCCAAAATGCCTCGTGCTATATGGAGGTGGGCATGTACATATAAGGCAGATCACCCCCTCTCCGTTGGTCGATGTGGGATGTTACAATCCACTCCCCTTAGAGGGCCCGACATACTCATCGGCACACTCGCACCACACGACAGAGTGGCTTTGATACCATTATGTCACATCCCAGTCTCGACTCCGCCGTAGCATGATATTGTCCGCTTTAGGCCCCAGCCACGCCCTCATGATTTTGTTTCTGGGAACTCACACTAGAACTTACCAATGGGTTACCCATCCTAGAAATGCTCTCGCCCAAACTCACTTAACTTCGAAGTTCCGATGGAACCCGAAACTAGTGAGTTCCTAAAAGGCCTTGTGATATATGGAGGTGGGCATGTACATATAAGGCACATCACCCCCTCTCTGTTGGTTGATGTGAGATGTTACATATACTATATAGGCACATCACTCCTTTCTACGTTGATAGATGTGGAATGTTACATATACTATATATTACTCGTATTTTGTTGAGGGATTCTTCAAATAAATTTATTTGAGAGACAGCAAGTGATGCTCAATCTATAATGAATTCTAATAATTTGATCGTTGAACATACATTTCTGATGCATAAATCACCTTACAAAAATTCATCAAAATCGAAAAGCATTTTGACAACTCAAAATGAACTCCTTGATCTGACTAATATTGATGGCACGAGGTATTTTATGTTGATAGATGATATTTCTCTAGTTTAACTTTAGAAGTATCTTTCTCTTAACATTAGTTGATGTCTAAAATGTACGCTCGTTAACAAATATTTTTTTAGTACATCAATAACATCAGTTTGTTAGATATTTAATCGTTAGAAAGAAGAAGAATCGGTGATGATTGATCAATACAAAGTTGCATATTTCGTCACTGCAAAAGATTCATCTGTCTCATTAACTAATATTATTCTCCAAATAATATATATGTTAAATTTGACCTTTATTCTTCGATTTTAAAACCTGCCACCATCTTTTTGGGAAGAATAATTCGTAAAGAAACTCTCTTCAAGACGAAGAGGAAAAGAAAAGAAATATTTCTGAAAATTGTCAGCCACTTTCCAATTCCCATGCTTCTTGCATACGTTAGTGATTAAATTATATGCTTATTTGTTTTCGAAAACAAATTTTATTCCTTTTTTTTTTTTGAGCACTACTGTTTTTGAGGTGTGATTTCTGCATGTTTTTTCATTTCATTTGCTCTTCTATTCAATGTAGTTGGTAATTAGAAGCCAAAAAAAAGTGTGGAAGGTGAAAAGAGAGTTAAAATCACTTGTTTTTAGACAATGCTGATACATTCTAAGCTTGATTAGGAAGAGGGTTTCAACCCGACACAAATGAGATCAAGAAGAAAGTTCTCCCCACCAAGAGAATACATCACTTACAGAAGAGTAGCATCATAGAAAAAAGTTTGGATGTCAATTTTCACACTTTTTTCGTTTTCTCTACTCACTCTCGTATTTTTAAATTTCGGCAGTTGAACATGTCAAATGAGCATGAAGACATAAAAGCAATGTAAATACACAAAATAAGAGTGTGAAAATAACTTTCCAATTAATTTTGGTAAGCAAAGAAATAAATGTTCAAAAGCTTCCTAACATGATTGCAATTAGATCTCTATATAGCTTGGTTTAATTAAAAGAAAAGTAAATTGTATAAGAGTTTTGTGATGACTGTGTCACCTAATTAACGCTCGGAAGCTGCGCCTTTCATAGTGGAACACTAGAACCACAAATGGATGATGATGCGGTTTTTCGATTTGGATTTTGTGATATTTTAATTGTCCATAGGGAGTACATACGAGTCAATTTCTAAATGAAAGACCAAATTATTTTGTGATAGCAATTTATAACATATTGGATGACCTAAAAAATGAAAAATTATTTTGTGGTATTGGAATATTATTTTGTGTATAGTCCATTCATGTTATAAACTTATAATATGGATAAATTATGATTTAAAAAAGGTGACCAACTATTATCTGCCGCATCATGCGGTCTTCAAAAAATAATTTAAAATTTTAGTCTCCCCAACTTATCTTAAAAATAAAAATAAAAAGTTGGGTTGAAAAAACCAGAACAAAAATTGGGACATGTTTATGCTTGACTATTTTCAGCATAGAGACGGCATGCAATAAGCTCGTAACGAGCACCATATGCTGACATGATGGAAAACCTTCAACATGTTGGCATTATGTTTGCAAATTAACTTTGAGCATATTATCACCACAAATTATTGGCATCCATCGATCAGTGTTTGTTCCCCCAATGCATGGGGAAAAAACTCAAAACCCCTTTTTACTTTAGGATTAAGCAGTGAATTTTTTTTTTGCAAACATCAACGTTGACACCAGGGGCGGAGCCGCATGAATGCCACAATAACCATGGCTCATATGGAATTTCACCCATTTATGTATATTGCACGCTAATTTTTACAATAAATAGTATATGGTATCAACAGTCATGTGAGCATCTCTAAAGTAGGCAATTAAATCTCTTAGATCGTGTGAGTTCCATCTTTAATAAAGAGCATAGATAACAATTTATCACTCATTGATAAGGTTAGAGAGATTAATTTTTTTTAAATTAAATTTACAAATCAAATGATATGGTTGTAGATAATTGAATTATTATTTAAATATCGATTAATACGTTTGTTTCTTATGATGATACATCATTTGATTTAAAATTTTGATATCTCTAACATTATCCCGGCTCGAAAAATAAAAAGATAACAAAACAAAAACAGAAGAAAAATGACCGTCACGGACTCCCCCACACTATTCCTCCACGCGCCGCATTGCGCAAAGGGGTGGCAGGTCAAAGACGCTCGAATATGGGCCCACTCATGGATCCCCACCTACAACCAAACTCAGATGTATATAAATCAAGCCAGTGTGGACTCCCTAGCTCTCCTTCATTCATTCATTCACTCCCACCATTTCACCCGCCCCAGCCGCGGGCTTCGAGACCGGAAAACCCTCCTCGGCTCCTCCCCTCATCCTCTGTAAACTTTTCATGGTAGGTGGCCTTACGTCTTCTCTCACTAGGACTCTCTCTCTTTCTCTCTCTAGACTCTAGGGCTTTATATTTTTCAGACTACATATACTCCGCCTCCTTTCTCCGATTTTTGCTCAAAAACTAATCAAGTCCTCTCTCACTGCAGCTCTGACCTCCTCCGAGCTCCCCAGCGACTCCTCCACCATGGGCAGCGATAAGGCCATCAGCCTCGAAGAGATCAAAAACGAGTCCGTCGATCTGGTATATATATATATCCATATCTATATCCTGTCCTTTTCTCTCTTGAACTCTGCTGCATGTGTTTGGTTTCCTGGAAAAAAAGCTAAAAGGATAGCAAAATTCCGATCTAATAGAATTTTTGGGGAATTTTGTTTTCTCTGTAACAGTATCGTGAGTTCATCTCACTCGCTTCGAAGATTTTTTTTTTAATAATTTTTTCCGCTTTCTTTCTCAATTTTTCTCGGCATTTTGCTTTTATTTATTTATTTCGCTAATTTTCTCGCCTGCCAAACGGTTGTTGATATTTTACGATCAGAGTTTGGGTAGCAGGAGATTTCGCATCGTCCTTTCAATTCTTCGAAAATAAAATATTTATATTATAAAAATTTATAAATTATCTCTTATTTTTCGTGGTTAAATCGGCGGCGTGACTTATCTGGTTTTTTAGTCTGTCATTCCGGCGATGATCTTGGAGAGACGACACACCAAACTTTCAGCCCATCTGAATCGTTGGGGCCGTTTGGACTCCCCTTCCGGTGGGACCAGACCAGAGCCCAGAACGAACGGCTCAGATGTTTCCCTACCATATCTCAAGCACTTTTTATTTGTTTATAATTTTTAAAAAAAATTATTATTAGTATTTTCAAAATTTCATTCTATAATCCTAACTTTCTATAATAAAAAAGAAAAATAAGCTTTTTAAAATGCGAATAATTTTTTTTTTTATGACATTTTCCGTTTTTGCTTTCGGAGAATGTTGTTAAAAAATTTATATGATCTGCGCTTTTTGGGGAGCGTGTGTGAGATACGCACCCGAAAATCACATGAAATCAGCGGCTTGACAACGCAACGCTGATGTACCAGAGAACATGGCTGGCAACCGAATATTAAATTACCCTCACGGGCCCTATTTGACGCGTGTTTGATACGCACCTCTTTTTTCGGTGATGCTTAAATAGTTTTATATAAAGAATAGAATAATTTTTGATATATGAGATTGAACAATTCCATATGAAGACCTGTGTTGATTTTATTCTATACTTGGGGCGTATTTTATTTGCTTTTTTGATTTGGGATTTGGGCGTTTTGACTGCATTCCTTGTACTACATATTTGATATTTGCTTGGATCTCTCATTTATAATTTAATATATTTCTTTAATTTTTGTTTTTGTTTGGTCAAACGTTAAATGTCTATTGAGGAATAGCTAAATTGTTTAGTAAATGATAATATCACACTATTTTTTTTTTCTGGTCGGTGAATAAATAAAGGGTATTGTTATCTTTCACTTAGTATTACGATCTAGTGATATTTCTCTTCTCTTATAAGTTAGATGTCTTATATTCGATTATTGTCACATGCCAATTTGAACCGCATTAAAGCTAAGCTCATCCCTTGCTTTTTAGTGTAGATCATTAAATTAAATGAACTGAAGAAGATTAATGATAAAAAAATTAACACAAAGATGTGTGAGAACTAAAAACGAAGTATAAATAACATTACCATAAATATAAAAACAAGTGACATAAACATGGGTGCGTGTGCATAGAGTAAAAAGAGCGTGTTTTTATTATTCATGATTGTATTTGTACCAGTGTTCTGGTTTGGTTTAAGCTGCATAAGGTCAAAAGTGTGTTCACAAGCAGTCGAAATATCATTGTTAACTGTTTTAATTATTTTAATTTACTATTTCTCGAAGTCAACAAGGGAGACAGAAGTGTTTGACTTTTTGTCCTTGAAACAATTGTCTTTTTCTTTTTTCTTTTTTTTTCCTTCGGGGAACCTGCGTGTTTTTTATGGTTCACATGAGGCAGTGAGCTAAAGCAGATCCCATCTGTCCACACATATATTTCGTGAATCTATTGACTATTAATCCGTGAAGCCTAACTGTTGAGGATTTTGTTGACTGAAGAAAAATCTTAAAATATCATCAACTTTTTTTTTGCTAATTACAAGTAAACTATGGTGCATTGGTGAATTCTTTCAGTAAGTTTTTAGTTTGAAATAATTGTATGTGTGTAGCACCGAACGTATCATGACGGATGCGATTTAAATATCGGAGCTGCATTCAAACGATTCAGATAAATTTTGAAATGGAAATGTTTCTGTTATAGGAATCATCTAAAAATTTCATGTAAAGAAAATAGGTATTGTTTGAATTTCATATTGTAGAAAACAGTTGGTTGCGTGCAGTTACCCCTAAGAAGTGAGCTGTTGATTCATGTGTATTTGTTCACAGGAACGGATTCCAATAGAGGAAGTCTTTGAGCAGCTGAAATGTACAAGAGAAGGTCTGACTGCAGACGAAGGAGCCAACAGGCTTCAAGTCTTTGGACCAAACAAATTAGAAGAGAAAAAGGTTTGTTACAGTTTCTGACATATTGAAATCTTTTGTTCCAAGTTTTTTTTTGGTATGACATGTGATGATTTTGTCTTCTGTAAACAGGAGAGCAAACTGCTCAAGTTCTTGGGATTTATGTGGAATCCTTTGTCATGGGTTATGGAAGCTGCTGCTTTGATGGCTATTGTCTTGGCAAATGGTGATGGAAGGCCTCCTGATTGGCAGGACTTTGTTGGCATTGTTGTTCTTTTGGTCATTAACTCTACTATCAGTTTCATCGAAGAAAACAATGCGGGTAATGCTGCCGCAGCCCTTATGGCCGGTCTAGCTCCCAAGACTAAGGTGAAGAAGTAAAATTGTTGAACAATGCTTATATTGGTACTGCCAATATTCTTATGAATAGTTTCCTGATTTTTTATGGTCACCTGATGTAGGTTCTTAGAGATGGTCGATGGACTGAGCAAGATGCTTCAATTTTGGTGCCTGGAGACATAATCAGTATCAAATTGGGGGATATTGTTCCTGCTGATGCCCGCCTTCTCGAGGGTGATCCTCTGAAAATTGATCAATCTGCCCTTACTGGCGAGTCCCTTCCTGTTACTAAGAATCCTTCAGATGAAGTCTTTTCTGGCTCAACATGTAAACAGGGTGAAATTGAAGCAGTTGTTATTGCTACTGGTGTGCACACCTTCTTCGGTAAGGCCGCACATCTGGTGGACAGCACCAATCAAGTTGGGCACTTCCAGAAAGTTCTCACTGCCATTGGGAACTTCTGCATTTGTTCAATTGCCCTGGGGATACTAATTGAGATAATAGTAATGTACCCAATACAGAGGCGCAAGTACAGGCAAGGGATTGATAATTTGCTGGTTCTCTTGATTGGAGGAATCCCAATTGCCATGCCAACTGTTTTATCTGTCACTATGGCTATTGGCTCCCATAGGCTTTCTCAGCAAGGAGCTATCACCAAGAGAATGACTGCCATTGAGGAAATGGCTGGCATGGACGTTCTCTGCAGTGATAAGACTGGGACTTTGACCCTGAACAAGCTCACAGTTGATAGAAATCTGATTGAAGTGTTTGCCAAGGGTGTGGAGAAAGAGCATGTTATGCTTCTTGCAGCAAGGGCTTCTAGGACTGAAAATCAGGATGCTATTGATGCTGCAATTGTAGGAATGCTTGCTGATCCTAAGGAGGTAATTGGTCTCTCACTTTTCTTTACTTTATCATTACTTTATGGTCCAAGCCTTCATAATCTAATCTTCTGTGTCGTATAATAAATTGGGTAGGCACGAGCTGGTATAAGAGAAATCCATTTCCTACCATTCAACCCCGTAGACAAGAGAACTGCTCTGACCTACATCGATTCTGATGGAAATTGGCATCGGGCTAGCAAAGGTGCCCCCGAGCAGGTAACCTTGTCTTAGCTCAATTCTAGCCATTGATTTGGGGAAGAATGTCCCTCTCCGGACATAACAAATGCAGATATTTCTTATCCTCAGATATTAGCCCTTTGCAACTGCAAGGAAGATTTCAAGAAAAGGGTGCATGCGGTGATTGATAAGTTTGCTGAACGTGGACTTCGTTCTCTAGCTGTTGCAAGACAGGTTTGAAAGGCAAACATTTATCATATGCTTATTGTTGTGTCAACTGAATTCTTGATATCATTTCTGTCATTAATTTATCTCCAGCAAGTACCAGAGAAAACAAAAGAGAGTCAAGGGGCACCATGGCAGTTTGTTGGTTTATTGCCGTTATTTGATCCTCCTAGGCATGACAGTGCAGAAACAATTCGCAGAGCTCTCAATCTCGGTGTGAATGTGAAAATGATTACAGGTAAGCTTCATTGCCCCTTTAAACTGTGTATTAAACTATGACTACATGTAGTCCCTCCTCCCATTTTTCTCCTGCCTGGGGAATTTCAATGCTTTATTCATTCTGTATAATTTGTCTCCCTATTGTGTAGGGGACCAGCTTGCCATTGGCAAGGAAACTGGAAGGAGGCTTGGTATGGGAACAAACATGTACCCGTCTTCCGCATTACTTGGCCAAGACAAGGATGCAGCCATAGCTTCCCTCCCCGTGGACGAGTTGATTGAGAAGGCTGATGGATTTGCTGGAGTGTTTCCTGGTGGGTTCTACCAGAACTTCTTTGTTCTTTCTGCTTTCTAATTAAACAAGCAATCTGTTTAATGAGAAGCTTTCTTGGTAGTAGTTTGCATTTCCAAAGCACTTGTTATTGGTTTAAATTCAGCCTAGACTCATGATGGTTCATAGCATTCATAATGATTTATAATTTAAACCAATACCAAGTACTTTGGAAATACTCCAGTACCGAGGATAATTGTGAGTGCCGCCAACAAGTAAAGAGGACAGAGCAACATTTAATTCAGTACTTGTTGGCGACACAGACACAATTATCCACTATTTTTTTCATTATTAATTAAATGTGCACAGTATATGAATGTTCTGAACTTGATATTGACCCTTGTTCTAACACATCCTTTTAATATTATAGAACACAAATACGAAATTGTAAAGAGGCTGCAAGAGAGGAAGCACATCTGTGGAATGACTGGAGATGGTGTCAATGATGCTCCTGCTTTGAAAAAAGCAGATATTGGTATTGCCGTAGCTGATGCTACTGATGCTGCAAGAAGTGCTTCAGATATTGTTCTCACTGAACCAGGATTAAGTGTGATCATAAGCGCAGTACTGACAAGCAGAGCAATATTCCAGAGGATGAAGAACTATACTGTAAGTTACATTTATGTTTATTGAGTGGATATAGTGGTAAATCTTCATGAATATACATATAGTTGTAAATCTTCATGAATATATGCATAGTGCTAAATCTAGTGTTTTATAAATCTTCCCAGGCCATTCTAATTATTTTGTTCCATTTGCAGATCTATGCTGTTTCAATTACCATACGTATAGTGGTAAGTGAAGCAATGATCGGTATTTAGATGCTAGTGTTTTCCTATTTTAGGCTGTGTGTTGGTTCTCACGTTGCTAAGATTTGTGCAGTTTGGATTTATGTTCATTGCTTTGATATGGAAGTTTGACTTTGCACCCTTCATGGTATTGATCATTGCCATCCTAAATGATGGTAAGATCATCCGCCTATCTGTTTGTATAGGTTACCATTAGAACACTATAGCTCTAAATGAGTCTGATTTGTTTCTGCTAGGAACTATCATGACAATATCAAAGGATCGAGTGAAGCCATCTCCACAGCCAGACAGCTGGAAACTGAAGGAGATCTTTGCTACTGGCATTGTCCTCGGAGGTTACATGGCACTAATGACTGTAGTCTTCTTCTGGCTTATGAGAGATACCGACTTCTTTTCGGTAGGAATATAATCTTTCTATTTTCCATTAATAAATAAGGTAATCAGGTCACAGTTGTTTTGGCAAGTGTGTTCATTCTTCTGATTTTATTTACTTTTTTTCATAATGCAGAATAAGTTTCATGTGAGACCTTTGAGTGATAGGCCTGAGCAAATGATGGCAGCGTTGTACTTACAAGTGAGTATTGTGAGCCAAGCCCTTATTTTCGTCACAAGGTCTCGCAGCTGGTCGTTTGTTGAACGCCCTGGACTTCTCTTACTTGGAGCTTTCATGATTGCTCAACTGGTAAGCATTTGTGCCAACAGATTACCTTGATAATGTTACCTAATTGCGCTACTGGATGCAAAGGTTTTATAATTCGTAGTAATTTCCAATAATGTTAAGAAATTTGTGCCTTTTCAAAGTAAAAGTTCCCCTGTTAGCAAGCTTAATACCTGTATGATGTTTCACTTGGTCGCAGTTTTACACGTAGGACAAAAAAGAATTTTCCCTTTTCTTATAATAGCTCATTCTGCAAAATGGCAGGTTGCAACTCTCATAGCAGTGTATGCAAACTGGGGTTTTGCACGGATAGAGGGAGCTGGCTGGGGGTGGGCTGGTGTCATCTGGCTTTACAGTATAGTGACATACGTCCCTCTTGACTTGCTTAAATTTGCAATCCGATACATTCAAAGCGGGAAAGCGTGGAATAATCTTTTGGAGAACAAGGTATGTTGCATTCCACTACATTGTAAGCGCTACTCTACATTATATAAGTTAGATTCATGTTTCTTGCCACAATTTACCTTATTGTGCCTTCCCAACAGACTGCCTTCACTACAAAGAAAGATTATGGAAAAGAGGAAAGAGAAGCACAGTGGGCTGCAGCACAGAGGACCCTTCATGGTCTTCAGCCACCTGAGACGAACAACCTTTTCAATGAGAAGAACAGTTACAGGGAACTTTCCGAGATTGCAGAACAAGCCAAGCGGAGGGCTGAGGTTGCAAGGTAAGGACCAGTTGTACTCGTACATAGATAAAGAAGCGCACATGCCTGGATAATGATATCTGCCGGTTCTGTGTCTTGTTCCCGTGAAAATGCTTCATCTTGCATCATTTCCCTTTGCTGGTTTGACTTGTTCTTAATTGAAATCAAGTTCTAAGAGAGTTTTCCATTTTTCTGCAGGCTTCGGGAGTTGCATACTCTGAAGGGTCACGTCGAGTCAGTTGTGAAGCTCAAAGGACTCGACATCGATACAATCCAACAACATTATACGGTTTGATGAGCCTTCCAAAAGGGAAACACAGAGAGGCTTAAGCTTCTACCTTGGAAGAGTGAGAAGCGATAATTAATGACGATGATGATGAAGCGCATATCAATAACCTTGTGTCTATAGATTAGGTTGCAACTAGTTTACTTGATGTTAAATATTGGGCAGAGGTTTCTCCTCTTTCGTAGCCTAAAAACATGAATTTTACAGCTTTCGTTGCTTTTAATCAAATATCGCCCTTTTCTTGTGACTGCTGCTTGCTTTTGCATTATTACTGCACAGAGTAGGAGCCTACAAAGCAAGTAATAAGGAAGGACCCATTATTTTATGGGTAGGACATAAATCTTAGCTTTCACTTTTTTGATGGTCGATAAGAAATTTGCAAAATCCGTGTTGGAATTTTACAAGTTTGATACTAAATTGTTACAGCATTGTGACTTACCCAAAAATTGCATATTTCATCTCTTGGAAGCTTTTCTCAAAGCTGTAGAAGAAAATTGTGTTTTAGAGTCGGTATTAATTATCTTATTGGGCAAAGCATTATTTTGGTTCATGTAGTTTAGTGAAGTTTTACTTTGTTCAATTGTTGCAGCTTAATTCATGTTGTTTACTAAATTTTGCAATCCAAGGACAATAATTTCAATTTCACAACGTTTGTAATGGAATTAGCAAGTGAGGGGCATGCACGTAACACTATACCTTATAAAATTTGTGATTTATTAACGTAATAATTATGTTATAAATAAGACGATGGTATACAAAGATGAGCATTAGAGTTCTCAAGTTCAAATACTCTGTCCTCGATATTGCTTGGATTAAAGAAAACAAAAACAAGGGAATGCTATAGTTTATGACAGTTTTCATGGGTTTTACTAATTTATTTATATTGTTTTTTTTGTGGCAAGGGAAGGGACACAAAAAGGGGAGAGAAATTTGAACCTAGTAGATGTCGGATAAATGCTCTCTCCCACTAGAGCTACAATCGCGGGTAAACCTATAACGATGATTATTATGATAAGCAACTAGTACTTATCGAACTCAGTGGATTAGCCTAGCAAACAAATTTTTTGCAAACAAAACCATAAATATACGGAATAATCTAGTTCACAGCAGCGCAATTATGCCTAATCTCCCCCTGCTTTCCAGTCTTGATCCCTACTCGTCCAAGCTTTGTCATAGCTGCCACAAAAGCTCGTTCGAAGGCGGCGGCATCCGCTGCGAATTTGTTGACAATTTTTCTTGATTTGGTTTCAGTGAACAAGGACTGATCAGAAGTGAACAACCCTTTCCCTTGCTGAAGGTTCTTGTAGTACACATTGTCGAATCTCTGCGGTGTGGTTGGGTCCATATTAACCGCAATTCTCGGATCAACATTTTTGGGACACTCTTTTCTGAGCTCCCTTGCATATGCGATGTTCATCGTTGGATCGATTCTGTTCTTGCTCTTGAAGTTGTAGATCCGGTGAGTGAATCTGTTGCAATGTGAGAATCCAATTGTATGTGCTCCTGTTACACATAGATGTTTTATTTAAACTACGCTCTGGACATGAAAAAATGAAGTGAAAATATTTTTTTCGGATTCAGGACGTGACAACTTTTCTTTATGTACCTGAGAGTGCGACGAGATCAGTTAGAGAGAGACCGTGTTTGGCGAACAATGAATCAAGCTCTTCTACCTTAAAATCAGGATGGGGAAGATGTTGTCTCACGCTTGCTTTTGTAGAAGTCCTCCCATCAAGTCTTCCCAATTCAACTTTGTAGAATGGTCCCCCAGTCTGCACCCAAAGAATATATGCTAACCTTTCTCTAATTCTCTACTTAGTATTATTTGATTAGTAAAAACAATCATAACTTTTGACTTAATCAGTGACTTATAGGAAAAAGATATTCCTTTTTCAAGCAGTAAAAAGGAACGAATTGCTTTTGAACTTGATTAGCATAGAGGTTAAACGTTCATAAAAAAAGAGGCGACTCTAGACCAACAAGGCTCTCCGCTTTGCAAGAGTTGGGAGGGAGAGTGTGGGAAAGAACATCTATCGTACGCAGCCTTACCTTTGCTTTGCAAAGAGGCTGTTTCCACAATTCAAACATGTGACCTTTTAGTCACAAATGAACAACCTTTGCGTTGCGCCAAGGTTCAACCTCTGAGGTTAAAAGTTCATAATCCACAAAAACAAACCCCACATTGAAGTGAAAATGGATTATGCACTGAACAGTAATAGTTGTGGATTATTACAGTGTATGAAAAGTTATCATTTTTCTCAGTAAAACTGTAAAATTGTGAGAGAGAGAGAAAAACCCCACATTGAGGTGAAAATGGATTATGCACTGAACAGCAGTAGTTGTGGATTTTTACAGTGTATGAACAGTTCTCATTTTTCTCAGTAAAACTGTAAAATTGTGAAGCTTTAAAGCGTTGAAGAGACAATATTGTGCTTATTTTACCAGTCTTATGACATCCCTTGTGGCCAAGGCCAGAATGTCAGCACAAGAAACCTTGTTCCTGCAATTAGGCACTCTATCAACAGCAGCCTTGGCTTTGATCACCGTGTCAAACCCGTCTCCGGCGAGTGAAAGGTTATCCGAATTATCCTTCTCCGCTGAGTTGTTCCGAAACGCTAGCATTATTGAAGCATCACATCCCTATCCAAAAAACAAAATACTTCACACACACTGCACATACATCTTTGATAGCACAAAAGAACTTCGAAGCAACGAAAAAATGTAAGTTTTATGTATGAAAGATCAAAGTTACCTGAACAAAACAATCGTGGAAGAAGAGCCGGAGAGTGGCTGGGGCTGTCACAAAAGTCTGCTCAAACTTCTGCCTGACTGCAGCATGAACAATTGATTCAACATTAGGGCATGATTTTCTGTAGTGCTCTACATGAAGTTGAGCAAAAGTGCTTTTGAGGAGGAGGTGGAGAAGAAAGAGTAAAGGAAGATAGAAGGTGCTTTTGGAATTCATTTGAAAATTTGAATACAGTAGGTTCTTGATTGCGTTAGTGTTATGCATGTGAAGCATGTCTATATAAAGGTTAATTAACGTGAGGTGGCTTTGTCTGTGAAGAATATTCAAAGAAAATAATGAGAAATTAAGTTTAAAGAATAATAAGATAAAATTTTTAAATAAATAAATAAATAAAAACTCATAAAGGAGTTGGTTTAAAAAAAATGATGTGACAAAATGGCAAGCACGCTAGCATGCTGATAAAGATGTTTGGATTTTTGGATGTTTAGTGTTTTCAATTTTAGATTCTTCCATACAATCGTACATATTGTTCTATATTATATATTGTAATTTTCTTATGGTCCTCATGAAGATCAAGAGTTGATGAGTGCTATAAGTTTATAGGATGATCATGTAACTGAGTGCTATAGGAAAAAAGAAAATATCTTTCGGAATAATTGTCTTTCTCGTTTCATAAAATCTTTAATGGTGGAATAATGAGTATGATAGTTACTTTTGCAAATAAAAAAATTCATGCATATTGAAAGTTGTACTTACGTGTGCTAGGATGGTACCCAAATAAAGTAAAACCCGTTCTTTTGTAAATTATATGACCATTTAAATAATCAAACTGCCTTATTAAATTTTTTTTGTCAGAATTATGAAAGATTAAAGTAAAGTAATTGGGTATTGTGGGAGTGTCATTGTCCAATCTATGTGCTATTTGGCATATGAAGCAGACAGTACTCAGAAAAATGCATATAAGGCCATAACTGCTCTACAGAATATGTGCTAAATCCAAATTTACTGTCTTTCATTCCTGTCACCATATGGCCTTTGAGGAACAACAAATGATGTGTATAAAGATTATAAAAATAAAGCTTTAAAGTAGGTTATAAAGAATGGTTTATAACTGGTGTAATTGTATAAAGTAGAAGGAATTCTATCGGATTTAGAAGATTTTTTTTTTTTTTTTTTGTATTATTCGTATAATACAACAAGATTTACCCATCAAATCTCCTTCTTCTAGCTGGCCACCCTTTCTATCTCTCTCCCAATAGTTAGTTTTGCAACAAGATTTACCCATCAAATCTCTCTTCTATAGCCGGCCACTCTCTCTCTCTCTCTCTCTCTCTCCCCTCCCCCCCCCCCAATAGTTAGTTTTACAACAAGATTTACCCAACAATTAAAATCGTAGTGAGAAATGTTGTAGTGCTTTTTTTGTAGAGTGAAATTGTTTATGGGTATAAGAATATAAGTCACATAGTATATTATTTCATGTGTTATAATAAATATAGACGATAATGTTGATATATCATACTTTTGGAGTATATTAATAAAAAAATAAATTTATATGTTATAATTTGAGTGAAACAATAAAGTTACGTGATCGTATGAATACAACAAAAATTACTCGGTTTCTACAATACCAACCTTCAAACATTGCCACATGGATAACCCAGAAAATAAAATATTAGTTACAATGGAATATTATCTTTGTTTGAATATAGGGCAGCCCACGTGGTTCAATAAGTAATATTGGTGAATCAAAGTAAAAAAGCAACCTTCTATGTCTTGCCAAATGCTATTTGCCGGCAATTGCATCATGGGCATATCATATGTAATAAATTTCTCATATTTCTTACATAGAAAGGGAAAAAAAACTTGTCATAGTTTCAAAAAGAGGAGAGGAGATGCCAAAACAAATACAGATAAAGTTTTAATAGGTATATCGAAGTAATTTATTTCTTATCCATATGTTAATGTCTGATATTTGGATTGATACTGATTTCTCACTTAGATTTAAAGATACAATCATCCAACATTTTTGAGAGTTCAAACATGAAACATAAGCTTGTAGAATCTCTTAATACCCTAAACGAAACAATCATGTCTATAATTAGGTCAAAAATTGGAAAAGAAAATTTGTGAAAATAGGAGTCGAGCGAAAATAAAACACAACTTTGACCTTAAAATATAACGAGTCAGTTGATTGGCCATGGAAGTTAGATGAAATTCAAAACATTAACGTTCAGATAAAGAAAATTCTTGTATATCAAGAATTATCTCAACAGTTTAGATGTGAGATTTAAATTTGATAGTTTAGAGGTGAGATCACTGTGAGGCTGTGGGCTGAGCTATACCTATATAGATTCGGGCTCATTCATAATTTTTTAAATCACCCATCTAATTTTAGCCCTAATCTGACTTTGGGACCCTCAAAGCGGCGTGTCGTTTATACCAGTCAAGACAACGACATCCAGTGAGAGTGAGTCAGTTTCCCTTGGTCAGCGCACAGCCTAGAAAGCGAGGGAAAAATGGCAGCAGCGTCGTTTAGGTGGCTACTGCAGCTGCACAAGGACGTGCCAAAAGCCGCTCGGTTCTACGCCGAAGGGTTGGACTTCACCGTCAATGTCTGCACTCTTCGATGGGCGGAGCTCCAGTCCGGCCCACTTAAGCTTTCCCTCATGCAATCCCCCAAGTAAATTCTCTCTCTCCCTTCTCTGAGACTCGGTGCTCGATGCACACC
Source organism: Pyrus x bretschneideri (assembly GCF_019419815.1). Taxonomy (NCBI): domain Eukaryota; kingdom Viridiplantae; phylum Streptophyta; class Magnoliopsida; order Rosales; family Rosaceae; genus Pyrus; species Pyrus x bretschneideri. Next base: position 6,355,805 of record NW_025999390.1, on the reverse strand, counting down.
AGGTGTTTGATGATTTGTCTAAACCAACTGCTTACACGTTCTTTGCCGCAAATGTTACAGTTCGTTCGTGTTTTTCGTAAAAACGGTATAGTTGAAAGAGACCCAACTCAAGTTTGTGTCGATTGAAAGCGTAAAACATCAAAATTTCTTGGTTTTTTTTGTTTTATTTATTTATTTTATGGTTCTTGCAAGTTTTGCTAATGTGGCATAGTAATTGGATTTGAGCTTTGGGTTTGGAATGAAATGGCATCTGCTAATGATGAATGTTTGACAGGGATCATGTCACGCAGAGCGGAAACTCTTCACTGTTGTCCTTCACAGTGCCAGACATTAATCAAACGGTGACCAAGTTGATTGCGTTGGGAGCTGAACTCGATGGCCCTATCAAATATGAAGTTCACGGCAAGGTGATGACTAAATTTCTGAACGAAACCATTGCGATCATTTATTCATCTATCATCGCTAGTCGGGTACTCTGGATGCATAGATTTTAATACGATCACATTACAGGTTGCAGCCATGCGATGTATTGACGGGCACATGCTAGGCCTCTATGAACCTGCTTAGGAGTTTCAGAAGCAAACCCCTTGAAAAAGTGCCACAAGCTGAAGACCAAAAATAGGGTGCTTGGAGCCTTCGTTAGTGAATCATGAAAATTTTACCCCATTGAGAAGATTTGAGAAATTGCCAATTCTCTCGGATTCCCTTCAACGATTGTTTTTGTTTGATCATCCAGATATTGTGCATAGCGTGTGAATTATTGTGGGGCTTGGAAAGAAAGCAAACAGTGTAACCAAACCTGTTCGCCACTATGACGCTATCCCAGACCAGTAATGCAATGTCATCCGGGGAGACACTTACACATTGTGTAATTGGTCTAGAACGTCATTGTGGCATCTGAAAGTGTGCAAGATGAAAACAAGCGACTGCAGGAATTGCTGTTCCTTTTTCTGTCACTCTTTTTGGTAGAAATCTAAGAATATGAAAGATGCTGTCAATTGATTCAAGTAAAATAAATAGCCTTCGATTAACCTGAAGGGGATGTGAGAAATCTCTGGCCAATCTTCCCCTCTCTGTAATCGTCCTTCTGGCAGAGGAGATTGCTCCAACTCTACGATGCTTCCCTTAAATTTTTGTAAACTCCTATCATTTCCGTTCAGCAGTTCATGAGAATGCGACGGGTGGTGAGATGACGAGGATATTATAGGGAAAACGAAGGTCAATTAGAACGTAAGAAGCTATCAAAGTCTAAATGGCCTCAATTCAAATGATGACACAATTTAGATAGATCAAGGCAGCAAGATACAGAATTCCAGTGGGAATGAGCAGGTGAAACTCAGATATACAAATTGCCGAAATTGAATCTGTTCCTATTGTACTCTACTGCTAAACAACCAGAGCTATTCCTGCACCACTTTTGGCTATGGCTTTGTACAAATCCAGATGTTCCGACTGGTGTAGCATTACGAAGAGTTCCCCTCGCATATTTCCCGAAGAGTTTGGGGCAAATTCAGCACTATGTCAGCGTATGCTGGAGTGGGATCACAAAACAAATACAAAAAAGTAACAATCAGAAAATGTAGATGCTCACAAAGCATACATATGAACTGTTCAGTAAACTGTCCACGATCCATAAGTCTTGTTTATAAGTTTCCATAGAAAATTAGCACCTTACTGACATTAGCAATAAAGTTGCAGCGGTTTTTTTTTTTTTTTTTTTTTATATATTTCAAATGTAATCCTAGACCAAAAACTTTATCAGAGTTTGCCAAGTATCATCAGGTAGGGTTGAGAAAAATGTTCATCCAAATTTGAAATGTCATTTATATTGGTAGAGCAGTAAGCGAGCGAAAAAGTCATCAACCAGAAAGAATACCTTCTGGTAAGCTCTTAGTTCGCAAGGCATCCTCTGCATAGAAGAGGGTGGTTGGACCTTCCAATGTTCCGTTTTCCTTTTTGTTCATGGATGATATATTTAGACTGCTTTTTCTGGGTTGACACACTGGCCACGCTACCACACTGACATGAGTTGGAAGCACAGAAACAAGCTCTGCATATTTAAGCTTCACAACTACCTTGCTGCAAACAGAAAATCACATTCTTCAGGATGATGGAAACACATTTACTCGTGATGATGTATGCATAACCATGCCTGCTACCAAGATGGCACTCAACCACACGTAAACTAATAATTGATTCGATTATATGATAGGATAATGGATATAAAAAGCAAACGCTATCATCAACTACTTTTGTCTTGTCAAAAGAATACATAGAAGTGAACAAATCTATCATTGTCCTACTCAAGACAAAGCTATATTAAGTGCCAGATAGATCAAGATATGTTAACTCAGATGCGTTAGTAACAAATTACCGAGCTCATACAAGTACTCTAAAAGGGACTGGCAAGGAGTATGAATACGCTGACATATAATTACGAATGTGTTTAGAAAATCAAGATATTATTCTATTGATGCTTAAAAAGCCAAATACACAGTATAATGCAGGGAACAAAGCACCAACCAATCAAAATCAAGTATTGAAAAGACGATTAAGCTGTAGGGAAGGGTAAAATGAATTTCTTTGATCTGATTCCCATATAACTCCTTGACAAGCCTAACCTGCATGACAATCAGTGAACTTAGAGTAGTAAACAATTGAATAAATAGGTGTAATGGAACAAAGCTATAGTATCCAACCCACCCACGCCTCAATCCCATGTCTCTAATTTGCACATCTCATCCAGCATATGTTTATCTCTTCAATATTTGGCAACAATGCAGGTAACCCACCCTTCACCCTCCTCTAACCAACTATTTTTGCATATTCTAATAATTACAAATTCGTTTTAGCTTACATAAGCCAACAGCATACCTGTTCCCTTCTGTCCACATAAGCCTGTAACATCTCTCCAATGTAATCTATAAATTTCTGAAAGCACATCATAAACGACAAATAATCAGACCAGGGGCACAATATTGAGTCAGCAAGGCTAATGCACAAACCCAATCATACCATAGCATTGGAGGAAAGAAGATCATTTTCTGCTTCTCGTATTGGCAAGAAGTACGGAATGGTGTGTTCAAGGACTGTCATTTTCTCAAGAAACGACTTGCTCTCAAGCACACAATGGTATAGGTCACAAGGTTCTCCTGCGTCATTGCAGATACATATGAGTCAGCATCCCCACCGCTAAAGGCCAAAGTGATGAATGTGTTACAACCTTATAGCACATATTTTTTTTTTCTTCCCAAAAGTAAAGTATTTTTCTATAACCTATCTTGATGAATGTGTTACAACCTTATTGGAGACTGATCCAACTGTTACACCAATCTTGATAAATAGAATTATCAACGATTACCTTCAGTTCACTTATGGAATATTTTACACCACAGAACAATGATCTCAGATGGGAAAATGATGTTTTTTGTGCATAGATAGAAAAATGACATGATACCATACTAGACACTTAAAATACTAACTAATTGAAAATAAATTAATTACTTCGCAGCACACCTGCATAAGATGTCTCATACAGTATGCCAATTCTTGCCCCTTCCAAACAGCAAATCACCTGTCCACAGATTAAACCAATATTCAGGAAACTTCTCACAAAAACAATACTCAATAAGTTTATGAAATAAAGATTACTATATGCATATGCTATATCTAACATATAAACTCTACAATTAGATTATAACCAAATAAATAACCTTGAGTCCTGGCATTATTGTTTGTATTTATATTCACTCTTAATTAGAAATTACATCTACAAGAAATTATTAAATTATCAGGAACCGATTGACAACAATGCACAGTTATTCTACTACCAGAGAAGCTTATTTGCTGGCAAAAGGACAGTCCTCCTGTTACTGATTGAAACAAACTTCTCAAAATTACCTTATTTCCGGTTTTATACGTAATTTTTTCTTGACCAGGCAACATGTTTATGTCTCCCGCCATTGCCTTTCTTTCAGCCTCCATGTGAACCTGATTAAAATCTAGACCAATTAGATAACGCAATTTTTCACCTATATTATGAAAAAATGAAACACAGGAAAACGAGATATCAATTCCATCACCAAATTCTAACATCAAAGCTTAAGGAAGCCACGGTAAATCTCAATCACTTTAAAGTATTGAATGGAACCGTACCCGCTCTCTTATTGTTGCTAGTAGTCCATCGTTCCATTGTTCACCATCCAAATAAGTCTCTGCAACAAAGAATATATTTCAAGTCTTACTCAAACCAAAAGATAAACCAAAGTTTTTGCACAAGTCAACCCAACCAACACACAACTCCTTAATGAATAGGAAAACTTGGTAAAAAAAATTCAGAATATTCAATAAGTTATATTGCTTAAATCAAGCTTATTATCACGTTGGTTATTTATACATTCTGCTTAAGTTACATATAATAACCATAACTTTGAGCAATACAATAATTCCAACACGGGTGAGCCATCAAGACAGCACACTAATTTGTCCCTTGTAGGACTGGAGCCATAAAAGTCTTCCCCTTCAGTCGCTGGTATCCCCATCAGGAGAAGGTTCAATCACACACTTTGCCACGACAAGCTTTTGGTCAACTAAAATACCACAACCTGCTAGTGGTTGGGTTCCTTAGGACTGTATATACTAAAGATGACTACAGTGCACAGATGATGTGGGACTTGAGGTATCACACCACATATGTGCTCTCCTCCAACAGCATTTAGGTATCACACCACATAGTAACTTGACATAATGCGAAGCTAGATTCTACTGATTCCAATTACATTTGAAATGAAACATTAAACATAACACTTTTTAAAAGATACCTTGAGTTTGTGAAGCCCGTGCAGCTTCAAATTCCTTCTGTAGACGCTCATAAATTATCTTGTCAGCATCCCTGTTAAAACAATAGAATCATGAATAAATTAGTAGTAGTAATATACAAGTCCACCAATAATGTACTATTTCTAACTGGAGTAATGATGAACAAGGGCTCCTTTTTCTATGGAGGCAGTCAGGCAGACACACAGAATCGCCTTCGAATTCTTAGCCTATTTTATTAAGGCATATATCCACACCTCATAAAGAAATAAACAAAGACAGGTGCGTGTGCCAAGTATTTTTTTTCACTGGTGTATTTAATAAGTAAGCATGTATGTACACATGCGTGTGTCTGCAATATATGTATGCACAATTGCGCATATATGCTTACACATACAAGATAAATAATACTAAAGTTACTTGCAAACAGATTAGACAACTCTTTACTATAAAGTCAGTTAAGACATCTTTAACATTTAATCACAAGAAGCCCGACAACCATAGTGTGGTTTTTTATATTGAAATTTCATGTGGATATTTCAAGAACATAAAATTGCATTACCGATTCCAGAATCCAGAAGTAGCTTGTTGTCCCAAATTCACAAAAATCACAGGAGAACATCAGGTTATTCAGAAAACTTGTTAGTCCTTTTAGAAAAGATACTTGGAATTTCAGTGACCTACGAATCATAATCAAATTCATACTCAAAATAGAAATATATGAAGAAACAATGCTACCCACATTTTTTAGATAATCAAAGGAACAACTGGACTTCATTTGGGGCGAGGCAAAAGCATATAAAATGCCTGCAGTTATAAACATAGACATACAATAAGAATTCTTAGTAGATTTGTTACTTCCTTCTTCCACTCTTCGGTGATATTCTTTTCTCCTATTTCGTTGCACACGTAATCTCTAAATACGATTTGGTAAGTGAAACTCTACAAAAACATGTACCAGAAAGAAAAGGAAAACAAAGAAAAAAAGTTTACAAAAAGCATATATCATTGAGCCTCGAGGAAGCATCGCCAGAAGGGCCTTGAGTATTTGAAGTCACTCAAAAATAAATTCTCAAAATACAAGCACTCCATAATCTTTGAAAGCGACGCCAGTTCCATAATATACCATGATCTCACAATAATAAAAAACGGCATGGTGAATAAAGACCTAACAATTGCTCCACGAATACTTTACCTAGAAAGACGCTCCGCTAACTCACTATGCCTTTTGAGAACATTTGTCCCTGTCAAATACAAGAAAAGCTTCAATGGCCTTCACAATAAGCAAGAATTCTTGTAAACGTTTGTGATAAAGAACAAAGACAATAAAATACGAATACGAAAAGGGTTGCTCACATCTAGCTCGTATGGCGTCTAAAGAAATATCTTCCTCTTGCATATAACCCTGTTACAAAACAACACAAAAGTATAATCTTTGTGGCAAAAACATACAGAGCTCCGGAGCACTATAAGTAACAACAATTTGACTGTGACCATCACCAAAAACACACTTCAACTCAAACAAAATTTAAAACTTGAAAATTGAAAATTCTACACCGCAAGATAACATAAATTGAGTAATAAATGATAATTAATACCATTTCTCCTAGGGCATAGGAACGTCCGCTCAGCGATTCAAGCTGCTGCAGTATTTAACAGAAATTGGAAGCAATTCGTATAAAATATGAAGAAAAAATTCGAAAAATCCAATCAATTTCTCAGCAAAAATAACAATTTAAAGTAAAAATAAACGGAGAATTGCAAACGAAAGAAAAAACTGACCCTGCGAGATGGGTCTCCGAGATACGCCATCTTCCTCGGTCTCCGCCTGAAATGCTCTTCTGCGTCGTCGCTGTAATCCATTCCTCACAGGAAAGAGAGAGATGAGAGAGAGAAGAAGAAGAAGAAGAAGATGCTCAGAATGGGTCGGACTAACCCGGAATCACAAAAATTAGGGATTTTGTAGAAAGTCGGGTAAAATTACTTGACCCGAACCCGAGAATAAAGTCAGGTAACGAACTGGGCCGCCAGGTTAAAACTTGCATGTCCTTCGCTCGCAGACGGGCCGCCAAGAAACTCACCTTATTTTCTTACCTCCGTTATAAATATATTTTTTTGTTGAAAAATGAGTTTTCTTTTCTAAAAAAAATAAACATATTTTGTTGACCTAACCAAGAAAAACAGAGTATTCAGTGTTTTTGGACAACAAAAAGAAATAGGTACAAAATTTGGACAAATTCACAAATATTGTAAGATTAAGCTTTCGAATAACATCCTATAATTTAGATAATTTTGGTTGAATTCTAATTTTTATTTATTTTTTGATCAGATAATACATTTTAAATTGAATTTGAAAAGGTTGTTAAAAAAGTGAGGTGCTAAAATATGCATTAGTAATAAGTCACATAAATAATGAAATTCATGGTTAAAGAAAGTTTATTCATATTTGGACGTCATTGTTGCACGTCATCTTGACATTTCTTGTCACTAAATTGATCAAATATTTTTTTTTCAAATTATATTGTTTTGAGCATTGTAATTATTTTTGTTTCAAAAATTATATGTCACTCATTTTAAAATATAAGTAACGATCATCAATTTAAGTTCCTAAATTACAAAGTTCATATCGTATGTACATTTTCTTAAATAATTATTTCGTTTTCAAATTTTTTTAAAATTAAAAGTTTAAATTTATACTAAAAATAAAATTATTATCAAACAGATTTTTTTGTAACTAAGAGTGATACGTGGACCTAATTTTTTTGTTAATACAAACGAGAATGCTACTCTAATCTACGCTAAAGAGGGAGAATGATTTGAACTCGAGATGCAATGATTTTTGTTTTGAAAAACGATAACATTAGTGGGTTAAATAATTAATTATTAGAATAGGGGAATTGGTTAATATCGACACTGCATCATGGTGCATAAGCATAATTACTTTCCGTTACTACGGCAAAACATCATTGCCACCAAAGCAATTTACCACTCCGTAGATAATTACTTTTCGCTACTAAGGCAAAACGTCATTGCCACCAAAGCAATTTACCACTCCGTAGATAATTACTTTTCGCTACTAAGGCAAAACGTCATTGCCACCAAAGCAATTTACCATTGTAACATCCTACATCGCCTAGGGGAGTGGATCATGTAAGCCTTATATGTATATTCTCATCTCTACCTAGCACGAGACCTTTTGGGAGCTCACTGACTTCGGGTTCCCGTAGGAACTCATAAGTTAAGTGAGTTCGCACGAGAGCATTTCCAGGATGGGTGACCCACTGGGAAGTTCTGCTTGCGTGTGTTCCCAGAAACAAAACCGTAAGGGTGTGGTTGGGGCCCAAAGTGGACAATATCGTGCTATGGTAGAGTCTGAGTCCGGGATGTGGTGGGGCCCGAGCTAAGATGTGACAATTTGGTATCAGAGCCAATCCCTGATCGGATGTGTGCCAACGAGGACGTCGGGCCCCTAAGGGAGGTGGATTGTAACATCCCACATTGCCCAGGGGAGTAGATCCTATAAGCCTTATATGTATATTCTCATCTCTACCTAGCACGAGACATTTTGGGAGCTCACTGACTTCGGGTTCTGTAGAAACTCTGAAGTTAAGCGAGTTCGCGCGAGAGCATTCCTATAAACAAAACCGTGAGGGCGTGGTCATGGCCCAAAACGAACAATATCGTGCTATGATGGAGTCAAACCCGGGATGTGATAGGGGCGGGGCCAGAATGTGACAACCACTCCATAGACTTAATTCTTAAAAAATAAGATTTCAAATTTAATGTAATAAAACCTCCTAAAACACAACAAATATGGCAAGTATTTTTTTAAATAAAACTAAAAATCCAGAAATGAGAAGAAAACAACACCGAGAAAGAAGAGAAGGAAGAGAGAGAAAATCAAAAGAAGGAAAGAGAGAGAGAGAGAGAGAGAGAGAGTATCAGCAGAAGCGATCGAGCTACACAGAGCGGAAGTTCGAATATAAATCAGCAAACACCAAAAAAATACAAAAAAAATACAAAAAAAAAAAAGCAGTGAAGAAATTTCAAAAATAAAAAAGCCCAAGAGAGATAGAAAGCGAAAGGCAAAGTTCCGAAGTCACTGAGGTTCGATTTTTCTCTGCAATTCGTCGAAGCTCGATAAGGTCAGAGTTCAATCAATCTCCCAAAACCCCTCGCTCACAAACACTCTTCCAGCTTTTCACTATTTGATTTGTCTGTTTTTTATTTTGGCGCTTCATTGCGCTTTCTCCTTTTGTTCGAATTCGATTTTCCTGCAATTCGAGCTCTGTTTCTTCACTTCAATACGCCGAAGTCACTGATCTCGTTCCCCCGACTTCAAATTTCGCGTCTTGAAGTTGAAAGCTTGCGAATTGGGGGAAATTAAATTCTGGGTTCGGATTGGCGGGGTGGTGTAATTCAAGTTTGCGAGGAGTTCGAACCCGAATTTTTGGTGATTCCAAGTTAGGGTTTTTTATTTGTAATGGTTATTTTTATTAATTAAGCTTGATTGTGTATAGTTTTGTTGGGATTTAGCGAGCTTTGTTACTTGGGTTGATCTCTAGGGTTTTGGGATTGAGAAGATGGGATTTGGGTTTGCATTGTATGGCTCGTGGGTGGGGCAATTTTGGGTCTTTTGGATACAGGGTTAACCGAATTCCGGTTCGAGATTGGGGGTTCTGGGTTTTTTTTTATATGGTAGATGGTTTGCCTCTGTTTGTGGGGATATGCAGAGTTTTGAGGATTGATTTGCAATGAAGGATATGGAGGAGTGCAAATTCTGGGTTTTCTGGAAACAGTAATAACGGTAATTTTGGCTTCTGGTGCGGTTTCGGGGGAGATTAGTTGTTTCTTGTGGATGGTGTATGAATCTGTTTCTTGAGAAATGCAACCTCAGCAGTTCTCTAGAATTGATTTGGGTGATCTGAAAGCACAGATAGTGAAAAGGATTGGGGCCGAGAGGTCAAAGCGGTATTTTTATTACTTGAACAGGTTGTTGAGTCAGAAGCTGAGCAAGAAAGAATTTGACAAGTTGTGTCACCGGGTGCTCGGGATTGAGAACTTGCCACTGCACAATCATTTCATACAGTCAGTCTTGAAGAATGCATGCCAAGCCGAGACCCCACCACCAGTCCATTCACCAGTTCCTGCGAAACCTGGGATACAAGCTGCAAACAGTTCTCCAAGTAGAGAAGATGGGCAGGAACAAAGCCTCTTTTCGCATCAAAATCAAAATGTACCCGCTTGGTCGAATGGGGCGTTGCCAGTGTCCCCACGAAAGGGTAGGTCCGGGATACGCGAATGGAAGCTAAGGGATAGGCCAAGCCCACTTGGACCAAATGGGAAGGTAGATACTGTATCACTTCATCCGACTGGTGCCGATGATAATGGCGGTAAGTTTATTGTTGAAAACGGGGATGTGCATGCATTTGATTATCAGAGACCAATGCAACGTTTCCAGCCAGTTGCTGAGCTACCTGGCAATGAAAGAGATGGTGCAGTTTGGCGGCCCATAGAAAAACTGCGGATACACAGCAAAGACCAGACTGACTTAGCTGTCATTGATCAGGAGGAAGAGGGAGAACAATCAAACCGCATGAGTTTCTCAAGAAGTCCTCTACTTGCGCCACTGGGGATCCCACTCTACCCAGCCAGCGTAGGTGGGGCCCGCAAAGCTTTTCCAGTTGGGAGCAGCGGTGATTTTGTTAGTTATTATGACAGTGGGGGATTGTCCGATACGGAGACACTTAGAAGACGCATGGAGCAGATTGCTGCAGCACAGGGTCTTGGAGGTGTTTCTACAGAATGTGCCAATATGCTGAATAATATGTTGGATGTGTACGTAAAGCGATTGATTAGATCCTGCGTTGAGTTGGTGGGAGGAAGGTCTACATCAGAGCCAAAAAAGAATGCTGCACCAAAGCAGCAGCAGCAGCAGCAGCAGATTCAAGGAAAGATTATCAACGGCATGTGGCCAAGCAATCACATGCATATGCAGAGCAGCAGTGGGCCCGTGGAAGAGCAAAGATCTCGGTGCTCAATATCTTTGCTTGATTTTAAGGTTGCAATGGAGCTAAATCCACAGCAACTTGGAGAGGATTGGCCATTGCTGCTGGAGAAGATTTGTATGCAAGCATTTGAGGAATGAAAGATCCTTATGAAGATAAGTTCATCCCAAAGTTGTGTTTGGGTCGGTCCGTTCTGGTTCAAAGGTCCTGAGATCACCAGTTGTTGGAGATAATTGGTTCAAATAATTATAATCCCATTGCCAGGATGCACCAGATGGTTCCTGAGTGGGTAAAGTTCCGGGTATTGCACGGTGAAATCATCTGTTTGAGCATCAAATGTCTGTAATTTCTTGCCACTGAGCCAGGATCCATCCAGAATTATCTAACTGCAGCCATTCAGGGGTGTTTTCAAACTGAATCCCCATGTTTGGTTGTTCTGTTGTATGTTTAACATAGATGCTGCTGTATTTGCTGCCGCTCCAGATCTCACGCTTTCGTGTAATTGCAGCCAATGGAAGAAATATAAGAAAATTTTGCAGGGACTGTGTTCTGTAGCTCGGTGAGAGGTACAATTGCTTGTGTAAGAGCTGCAGTATGCTCTGTATGTATTTTAGAATCTTAGATTGATTTAAATTTCAATATCAATAACACATCGACATCAATTGAGCTGTCCTTGACGGCATTAGTTTAACTTCCGTGTTCATAAATGACACTCAAAATATTTAACTGCCAAATTATCGTTCACTGCTCATGTGTTCTGGTTGACATATGTGAATGTATATTTAACCTTTGATCAAGCAAAACAGTTGTTGTGGATATATTTCTGCAGGTACACACAGAAACACAATCACTCACATTTCTAAATCTTAATTACTGTCAATTTGATTTTAATTAGTAAGCTGTTATATATTTCCTGTTGATGAAACGAAACATGTTTACATATGTCCCATGCGTTCTCTTTCATTTCCATTTCATCTGTAATCCTTGCTTATCAACACGCACTGTTTCTGTCTTCTTTTCTCCTACTCTTCTTTTTCAAGCTTCAACTTCGATCATCCTTTTTGTGTTAATTTCTCGTGGTAATTCTGATCGATTGCTGTAAATTAATTTTGGTATTTCCATTTTTATCTTTTATTTCATTTGCATCTATTGTTTTCTGTAATCATCTTGTAATAAAACTTACTGACCAGTAACAGGACGTTTGAGGCATGGTTTTCTGCATCTACATTGTTCTGCAATTTCTGGGAAGCTTCAGATTCATAAGTAGCACAACCTTGGTATTTACCGTTAAATCTTGGTTATTGTATTTTTTACCAATGACTTGACGGTTAAACCGTTTTCACTTTTCTGTTACAAACAATGAAGCAAAAGCAGAATTTCAGGAAAAAAAAAAAAAAAAAAGGGTTTCTTCAACATATTTGATGTGGCTGTTGGGATCATTTTCATAGGTTTCACTTGTCCTTGGAACTGTTGTCATTGGTTGCTTTTGATGGGTCCCGACACATCCTAGGACTTACGTCCCTGCTGCTGTTACGTTTGCAGTGGAAAGAAAAAGACCAGTCTGAGATACATGTGGCTTCATTTGACGACACCCATGTTTACCTGAGAAAGTAGAAGCTTATGGAAACCCCTCAGTTATTGCAGTTCCACAGTGGATAAAAGGGCTCTGGATATTTTCCTGAAATAGCATCACAGGATTTTGCAAACTGCTTTCGACTTTTGGGCTGTTTCCTGGTTTTGCACCATATTTGCATTATTCTTCTTATGTTGCTTTCTCTTATGTATCATGTGTCGCACAATCTCTTTGATTCTCTGGTCACATGACGACAAATAGTTTAAGGTGCTCCGGAGAAATGGACACTTCGAGTTTTTTAACTGTTAGATTTTAGTTTTTGTGTTTTTAAACAAAGATCTAACAGTTAAAAGTTCAAAGTATATAATACTCCGGAGTATCGTAGAAAATCCCCACTTGACTGACCATGAGATGAAAGAGACTTAAGAGTATACAAGTACGAATTGAGTTTTCTTTCCCTTTTTATTTATTGGTTACAAGTTACTTATGTGGGTCCTAGGGTAAAAATTCGAAAATTCTAAAGTATAATGTACTTTCAAGTTCTACTATTGGACGCAAACTCAAGAATTCGAGACAACGGAATGGGTGGATATGAGCCTCTTAAAAGGACAAGCTCATGAGCATGTGATTGAACATACAAACGCACAAGTACAGTGCAGGACCAGATAACTGTTGGCATCTCTTGTAGTTTGGAAGATCAAATGTTGGCCTTACATGTGACCTTTCTGGGCGGTACCAAAGTTGCCTGATGGAGACCGAATCGTAGGATCTAACTTTTTCCCATGTCACTTGAACAAACACAAGACCGCATCAAAATTGTTCTGTCGGACAATCTCATCAAATTACTTACTCGAATCGGAATTTTCAGTCACTTTACAACCCCCTTTCAAAATTTGTCCAAGATCAGATTCCGGTGACATTCGAATGCCATGACTAACAGACGGCGGCCATCTCATCCGATAATACGCATCGGTTTAGTAGAATGAAGTTTGAAAAACGAATGGTAAATTATCAAACTGTACTGAAAAAATGAGCTCTGTTGTAGATTATGGAGAAGCCTATAACGATCATTGCCAAAAATGGTTGGGATAACTAAAAACCCGACATCTTGAGCATCAAAACGATGCCTTCTAAACCGAAAACCGAAAAAGAAACACGTTTGAAGAAACAGCACCACTTTGTATAATTGTATGTATTCACAGTTCCACAAGTGAATGCGGATTCAGGCTTTAAGCCTGACAGCTTGGATTTATTAGTTGAATGAGACGAGACGGAAGAGAATCAATATGTACATGGAAAGGGTAAACTTTATAAAGAAGAAAGATACAATGAGGAAGTCTTTCCTCCAAATGATTTAATGACTTAATTATGTGGAGGGTGGCGAAGGCGAGGGTGCTGTTGCTGGTGCTGCCGCTGCCTTGCATATTGGGCACCAATTCTTAAGCCGCAGCCACTGGTTTACGCATACAATGTGAAAGCTATGCTCGCAGCGCAATCTTCCAACTTCATCTTCAGCCACATACTCTTCCTATGAAAAGATAGACTGATAAGTATTACTCTATATATAGAGAATTAAATTCAACTAGTACGACCCGAAACAAATCTAAAGTATATCTGATTAGATCCACACTGAATTTTATGACATGTTAAACAACATTTGGAAGCATGCTGAGCTAGTTATAACTTCTAACTTATCCGAGGAACTGCCTTGCACCAGTGTAGGTTCAGGGTGAAAACTTCGGGAGGCAACCCCTCTACGATAGCATTAAATAATCATCAGGTGCCCAATTTTCTTAACTTAGAGGTGCTGCTACATAATTACACTTGGTTTTAAAAGAAAAAAAGATCAGAGCTATTGGAAAAGGACCTGGCAGATACTGCATTTGACATCCTCCTTCCCATCGCAGCTTACGGATGCATTTTCTTGGGGTGTGGACTGATAGATACTTTTCTTAAGGCAATCGGACAATGCTTCTTCTGGCAATGCTGTGCTGACAGTACCCATCCTCTCTTCTAGAGCTAATAATTCCTGACATCCAAGTAGGTGAATACCGTATATGAAACAGATGAAGATAAAAAAGTTACACCTATTATAGTATTTTAAACCGAGCATTAGTTGATTATTTGAATTGATTCATTACAGAGGAACTGATCATAACAAAAGGTTCAGATGCACCCTGACCAGGTCAGAATATTATTCAAACATAAATGAACAATGAGACATACTACAGATTATTTCTCTGTGAAATGAATCGCAGTGCACAACAATAGCAAACCTCATATGTCATGTTGTCGATATCCAATCTCATGTCCCTGTGATGATCGTAGATGTTTAGGCTATTCAGGAACAAATTGGTCTCGAGAACAAGTATTTGCTGAAATATGAAAAAATATCAGTTAAAGAACAAAAATTCAATCATGCGAACACAAAAATCTACAATAAGTTAATAACTACCTCAAATGATAGCTCTTCATCGTGTTCAATTCTCTCGAGTGCTAGCAATACCTGCACAATTGTTTGAAATAAACAGATTAAGAAATGAAGGCACAACTACGTAAATTCTTTAGTGCTCCTTCCTATACAAGGCAACACATTGTAAGACCACAAAAATGTTCATCAAAATTTCATATAATACCTCCGCTATCCCATCCATGTTGTAGCGTCGCAGTCCATCCTGATTCATTAGAGAGCGGGAAAACCCAACATCTGAAGCACCAGCTCGCAGAATGCCATGAAAAGTACCACTGCTACTACCTGGCCGGCTATAAGAATTCTGCCGAATTAAAGGAACTTCAGCAGATAACTGTTGTGATGAAGTAGAAGCATTTGAGTTGATAGACATTTCAGGTTGAGACGTATGTGGGCCAACTGCAGAGAATCCATTGGATGACGAGTTGTTTCCACTTCCTTGATGAGGAAGCAGCCTTCCCCTCGAGTGACCAGTGACAGTTCTCCGAGTCCTCACTGATGCAACACCATTGTTATCCCTGTTAGAAGGCATATTTCTAGCTCTTCTTGAATCAGAAATTGAGATGCCATGGCTAGAATTGGAATTTTGTGCTGACGATGACCCATTCATCTTCTTCCCCTTAGCAGCAGAACTACTTTCTCCTTCGGAAGTTCTTTTCTTTATGGTCTCTCTCCGACCAAGGCTTGAATCTGATGATGAACAACTGGATGGGGCAACGTCAGATACTGAACTGCATCTTAGACTTCTTAAACCATTCCTGGCTGTGCTAGCCCGTGTCTGGATGGTGCTTTTAGGTCCCGTAGAAACACTGGAACCCACTATGGAATCTGGGCTGCGCAATCCAGATCTCTGATTAAAACTCCTTCGAGACCTTGTATTTGATGCTACACCGGAGCTTCCAACTTCCATCAAGGTGATTTCACTAGACACAGAATTTTTAGATTCAAGGTGCAACCCTCTTTGAATTTTTCCCGGTGGCGGAGCAATTTCTGAAACTTCTGGATCATCCTGAACACTACTGGTTTCAGATGAATCAGTATCCAAATTAGAAGATAGCTTTTTATAAGGTTCTGCAATGGAGTTTCTTGTGTTGCCAACACCAACGCAAGACCTCGAGGAACTTCCAATTATCTCTTTCCCACTTGACGAAGAGCGAAATGTTGGCCTTGAAGGTTTGGCCTTTTCAACTTGAGCACTTTTCACAGAGTTCAATCTTCCACTGCATCCCAGTCGGCTACAGAGCTGAGCATTGCGGTCTCTATTGGGGGTTTCCCTCAAAACAAGACCAGATCCCTTTTTAGAGATGAGTCCATTCTCAGCTCTTTTACCCGAAAACTCATCCATGTATGTTGGTCGTATGTTTCAATTCTGTAACAACAGTAACAAAAAAATTTATGATCATTGATGCCATTTTACAAGTAAAATTACATCAATTTCCAAGTTCCATGAAGAATGTTAGTGATAGACAATCTAGATCTAGATGGTGAAGTATCATATGGTAGTCAAAGAAACTTTGGTGCTCAAAATTGGCAATTTTTTTGGTAGGGGGAGAAAACAAGGAAACAAAATTGCAGACATTTCAAAACTAATAATCCTAAGAAAACTGTAACGGACAGGTATAAACAAAACAAAATATGTTTCATATGTTACATGTACAAATACTATGTCACATATGTAGGCAAAACTACACACAAAAATGTTAACGGAGAAATGAGTCACTCATTCGTTGCGGAAAGTAACAAGAATCCAATGTAAACCAAAAAGTTACGAAGAATCCAACAAACCTTCGTGGCTCCAAAACTTGGAATCTGATTAAGGTTCTAACTTCAACTATCTCATTAAAGTTTAAATTTCCAGATCTTTTGATGACAAAGTAAGCTGGAGGCCAGAAATACCGATGCATTTCCTCTGCTGGAAGTAATAGTCCCCACAAACAAGTTTCCTAGTCAGAGGCATGGAATCCTTATTCTACTATAAAGGATAAGCCTTTCTTTCACCTTTAAAAATTCGACAGCGGCTGAGATGTCATTGACATTATAAGAGAATTTTCTTACTTTACCATAACCGTTTCGTTGATTATTCCATCATACGCGAATAAAACTGTCCTCGACAAACTATTTTGGAATTCATTATCTGTACGCATGTCTACTCTATAAAAATGCATAAACGTCATGACCATTATCAACAATTTTGTATCCTAACTCCAAACTGCATCACAACAATTCCAGAACTCAGAGCACTAGCAATACATGAAACATCGAAACAAGTATGATTTCTATGCAGAGAACAGAATAATAATTAGACAAAGAAAATACATATAACATGCACCAAAACAGATGATCAGAAGCCCAAACACGCAGGATTAAGCATTAAAAAGCAACAATAAGCAAATTAAGACCTCTGTTGGGATTAGCTATGCCATTGATGATACAAAGAGAAACCCAATATTTTTTGTTTTCCTGTGAAAGAGAACCCAAAAACCCAGAATTCTGATTGTGTCAAAA
The DNA here is from genome assembly GCF_019419815.1 of Pyrus x bretschneideri. Taxonomy (NCBI): domain Eukaryota; kingdom Viridiplantae; phylum Streptophyta; class Magnoliopsida; order Rosales; family Rosaceae; genus Pyrus; species Pyrus x bretschneideri. The sequence continues at coordinate 6,338,434 of NW_025999390.1, read as the reverse complement.
CATAAAAAGGAAGAAAAGCAAGGAGTAAAAAAAGGACTCCAGATGGCCACATGCCCCATAATATCATCCCAAAAAAGTGGCCACAAACCCCTTTTTTTCTTGAATTATTCTCCACACAATGATCCTATTTTCTATTCTGATCAAAGACTCCCTCCCCGTGTTTTCAGGACTTGAAAAAAGAGAGGAAAAAGCTGAATTTTTTAGGAAATAAAAACCAGTAAAAAGGAAGGGAAAGTTTATCATCATTTCTCCTCCATATATATTCCAACAAACCCAACAGAAATTTTCACTTTTGGACTTGAAAAGTGCTTATTTTTATTGGTAAGGAAGATAACCCAGCTGAAAAAAAATGATCAGAATTCAGAATTCCTCACCAAAAATTATATATTTAAAAAAAAATGAAAAAGTTGGAGAAAAAAGGAAGAAGATGATGATGAAGAAGCAAACGCAGCAGCTACCCAAACCAGGAACGATAACCAAAGATAAAACCCAGATGGAATTTTTATTTTTTTTTTAAAAGTTGAAGAAAACCCAATACAATTCAACAATCGTTGAGTTTAGATAGGAGTTAAAAAACTAAAATTGGTTATCCTTTGTTCTAATTTACCTATTTCCTTCTCCTCCTTGTTCTCCTTCTTCTTCTGCTTCCTTCCAATACCCAGAAGCCAAAAGTTCAAGCTTTTTAAAACTCTAGAGAGAGAAAGGAAAAAAGGCTTTTCCTCTTAGAGAGAGAGAGAGAGAGAGAGAGGCAAAAAGGCCCGTGTGAATTGAATGATTCAATGCTTAGGGAGAAGTCCCTTGAAATATTGGACTTTCGTTTTTTTTTTTTTTTTATTTATTTATTTAATTTTAACAATTTTGGAGTTTATTTCTTTCCTGCTTTGGAAGCTTAATTCGAACAAACAAACAACAGCCAAAGTGCTGTGCCGTCCGAATGAGAAAATGAGTTCGGAGAATTGTGAGCCGTTGGATCAGATAAAGAGTCGACGATCGACGGCTGTGGAGGCATGTGACGACATGATCAAATATTGGTTTACCATGTCACCCCTCACCGGCCCCCACACCAACTTCGCGACCTCAGCCGCCTTCCAACGTCAAATTATAGTTTTTTTTTTTTAAATAATTAAAATTAGGACTTTTTATTTAATTAATTTTTTTTTAGGTCCAAGTAAATTACAATCCGCCTTGAGATTGAAGACTTGAAGTGGGTCTCTTTCACTTTGCTTATCAGATTCAGATAGATGGATTTTGATGCGTGTGAATAAGTGCGTCAACTTATGTGGATGAAAACTACATATTCATAGAAAAATACACTATTTATCCATACATATCTAATACGCATTCATAAATCTATATTCAAATAGTAAAGAATACTAACTTGTCAGCGCTTGAACAGTAGTGTACATATAACTTCATGTTATGTCAAAACAAACCGAATGCAAATTTATATGTTGAAAGTTATTTGAAAGTCTAATCTTTCTTTTTGTATAAAAAGTATCCTTGTGGATCGAAGTACGAGCGCAATAAAAAATAAGTATAAGCGGTTTAGATTAAAATTGCACTAAGAATAGAAACACCATAAACGAACGATTGAGAACAAGTTTTAAGTCTTGGTTAGAACTCGTTTGGAACTACTTTTAAAATGGCTGAAATTGTTTTTTTGTGATAATATTTTTGGAAATAATCCTTAGTAAAAATGCAAAAGTGAATCCTGGAAAAGCACTTGAAATGCTTCCTATAAAAAACACATAACTAATGCTTATTGCAGGAAGCACTTTAAGTGCTTTTGGAACATATAAACATTTTTATCAAAAATACATAATAATCAAAGAAATTAAACATTTTTCCTAATAAATAAAATATTTGAACTTAGAGTATTACTCAAATATAGTAACATATAAACAAAAAATTATACGCAAGTTACTTTTTATATTACATAAGATTTTACTACTTTAAGGTACGATAATGGGCTACTTAGATTCATCTTCACTTCTAAATGTGAGGTTATGTTTGAATCTAGTTAACGGCGAGTTCAATATCAAACTATATTGCATGTTCATTGCGTGACTTAATTCAAACTCTCACATCTTAATCTAAATATATCGTTATACATAAGTTACACTAAAAAGAGAAAAAAAATACCTCAATACAAAACATAGTGAGTTGATGGAAAAACTCTTAACCACTAATTTTATTCAGAAAATTGGATTGGAAGTGTTGTGCATTTTTATTTGCTACTCAACTCATTCATTAGAAATTATTTTTGAGAAGAAGAGGAGGATAATCAAAATTCATCAAAATTAAAAATAAATAAAAAGAAAAGAAGATTTGAGTACACAAGTTTTTTATCCACAAAAACAAAACCCGTGAATTTGGCAAGGATCGAATCCACAGAATCTTGAAACTTGAAAGGGAAGGAATTTGGTGATCACGACGTCGTTTATATTTGTGGATCCACACTCATCACTTTTTCGACCCCCAATTATATATATATATTTTTTTTCTCTACATTTTAAAGGATATTTGGCAATTCCACGAAAATACTGTTTCAAAAAAACTCTTTTCATGCAGTTTTAAAAGTTTCTTTTGACGAAAGAAAGATAAATTGAATAACGTACACTAAATTAATTTGAATTATGATTATAGGAATTCAAACTTGACAAGTGTAAGTTTGAATGCAATTCAAATTTTCATTTCAAGTCTTTTGGTTATTTTGGAGAGATTTTTCAAACGCGAGATTTTTGAAACGTGATCATGCATCGTAATTTAAGTGAAATAATGACAATACGTGATTTTGTTCTCAATATATTGAAAGATTGCTCCAAAATGAGAAATATAAGTCATGTTATTCACCCATATTATAAAGCGTGCAATGATACATCACGTGACAAGTGTTCATGTTGTTACATGTAAAAACTTCTTGTTATTTTGAAAAATCAAAGCACATAGATTGAAGCAACTTGTTTGTAAACTCATTATGTATATGATTGTGATGTTTTGCTTGCACATCTTTCGTGTGTTTAATTTCCGCTTGTATTTTTCTCTCATCCATCGCAATAATAATAATAATCAATTACGCAATGAAGAAGATGAAGTTAGGTTGCCAAATAAATACACGTACTGTGTCTCCATCTTAATTTGTTATACGAGCAGATCTGTTTAATGTACATCTTTGTTGCAACATTACGCTTGTAATTTGTATTTTATGAATATTTTATGCATGGCTGATGGCCTGCGCGAAATGAGTTAAATCAACAAACGTTTTTAAAAATTTATTTTAAAAGAAGAGTTTAAATAAAGGTAAATTTTACGTGACATTGCAGTCATTAACTTTAAAAATCTGTTAACTTGTCATTAAATCTGAAATTGACTTCTATATTTTATTGAGACACTCGTATTTGAGATATATATTGGTTTGGAAGATCATAATTTGTTCGTAAACTTCAATCTTTTATGTAGTTTGTAGGATATAAATGATTGTGGTACAATTTTAAAAATATTCGTCATATCAAGAGATTTTATACTTTTATTGATTTTTGTTGTAACCTATAGGATTGCACGAGCACCCTTATTAGTATGTCGCTCAACACCAATTTTAGTGGTAAGAATTCCACGTTGTGGCCGTGGAGACCTGGGCTCGAACCCCAGCAGCAGCCACATTTCCAATAATTCTTTTTTAATTTTATCTCTTGGTCCTTCTAAGAACTCACAAAGCTAGGATTTCCTATTTTTTAATAATTTTTTTTAAATCATTATTTTTTAATTTACATACCAAAACGAACCTCAAATTTTGATAGTTAATTTATTTGCCATGTGTAGCATGAAAAGGTGTCCATCATCTCATACCACACCACCACCTGTGAGGCTGTGATGTAACTTTATGTTCCTCCTATAGTTTTTTAGCAACTAAATAAAATTAAGAGGGTTTTAATAAAAAGTTCGTGGTATTGTTAATTTTAACGAAAAATCATATTTTTATACTAAAATGTCAAACTTGGTACTATTCACTTTACCATTTATTTTATCATTATCGTTAAAACTCAAAATTTTCAAACATTTTTCATTAGTTTTTTTTTTTAAATTTAAATATTCTTAAAAGTTAAAACCATAATATTAAAAAAAATAGTTGATTACTTCTTTATTCAGTTAATTTAAGTAAGAACAATTAATGGCCTGCAGAAGAAAAGCAGGATGTGCCACAAATGGACTACACAGAGCAATTGCCATATATTATAGTTTAAATAATAAGAAAAAGCATTAGGGTTTAGACTTTAAAACATAATGAACACAGCAGGGATTAAAGCTTTATTCCACAACATAATATAGGGCCACATCAATATTTTTTATATGTTGCTTTTTCTTGTTGGGGTTTTATTTTTATTTTATTTACATTTTGCCAGGTAGTGATCTGATTAATTATTTAATGGACCTAATATTCTTTGGTTTTTATAATATTTGTGCACGTACGTAACAAACTTTGTTTAGGTTTGGAACCGATAATGATCCAACAGCACACTCTTGTCCAAATTATAAGCAGAGCAAAATTAAATTTATGGAAACCACTTTTCTACGTTCGAACTACTTTCGACTTCCCATCCAACCCACACACAACAACTAATATACAAAGCAACTGCTAACAACTTACACAATTATATAATTGTAATCACAATTAGATGAAAATTGCTCCTAGGTTAATGTATCATATGATGAGGTTTTAGGGTTTTATCTAGTACGATATAGATTTTGCGAGAGAGTTGCGCAGTTTGAGTGAACATTTGATCATAATAATATAGCGGGTTGACGTGACACTCACATCTCACAACTATATATTACACAAGATTTGTCTCATAATTGAAAAATCTCTTATTAATAGAGATAATGTAAATTGATTTTAAAGATCAACGATCGAAAATGAACCACTAATTATTGCCCATGTTCGTCGTCAGGCTAATGATTTGACCCATTGCCTTGCAAAATTTGCTCTGCGCGATACTGGCATTTGGTCTTGGTTCGAGGAACCTCCAGACTTTCTGACGGATCTCTTTGTAATAGATTGTTAAGGTTGACTTGTTGGGGCTACTTCCACCCTTTTGTGCTTGTATTGTGATCTCAAACCTTATTCATTTTTTATGAAATTTATCGTTGCTTTTCCAAAAAAAAAGAAGAAGGTTATTTTGACAAAAAGAAAACTTTTGATTTATTTACAAAATTTCTTTCAATGTAGAAAGGTCTCAGGTTCGATTTTTCATCTAAACTACATATTAATAAAACATTGTTTATCAACCAAAAACTAATAAAATTACTATTATACCCTTTAATACAAGACTGAAATAAAATATTAGAAAAGAAAACAATGTGAGCATTAAAGTAATTTTGTATAAATAAGTTTTTACTTTTTTTTTTAAACCTCACAGTTATGTCACTTTATTAATACCCTCTCAACTCATTATCTCTCTTTCCTAACTGCCAACCCCTATTTTTTGTTGGAATGTCTGCCAACCTGTTAAAAATAAATAACTCCTTTCATAAAAAAATTAAAAAACAAATATTTAAAAAATATATTTTTCAACACAGAGTGTGTGACCTTTGTTTTTTCTCAATTACGAAAACCATTGAAAGGGCGATCCAAATTAAAAATGTTGTTGTACGTTAAATGAAAATAAATATTAATGACCTTTCCTTTTTTCAGAAACAAATATATTCCACGAACCGTATTCAATTTGATGTCATCCATCGATGATGAAGCTGGCCCTTCCACATGTTTTATGAACAAATTGGTGGAGATATCATTAGTGCCATTCTTGCGCACGTTTAGATTTTGGTTGATCACGTCTTTACAGCATCCACTCATTATTTCAGATTATGAGCAAAATAATGCGGGCACATAGATCGTTCTGACATTGTTTTTATCTTTGCCTGTGATTTTTAAATCACAATTTCTGTAATTGTTGAAGGATTTTTTGGTGTTCAACTCCTTAATGTTAACTTAAATACTCAAAGGAAAATTAGAAGTTGATTGATTGTAAATTGAAATTATTTTGATTGATTTTGGCCATGACTTTTAAACTTAATTTGACCTGATACTGACTCATCAACGTTTTTATATATTTGACAGTATTGTGCATATAATGTATACAAATTTCTCATTCAAAAGTTCTGATTAATTCGACAAGGTGAGCTAGCTGTATTAGGGTATGAGCATCGAACTCAATATCAAAATATATATTCATACAAACCCGTGTTTAATATTGGGTTTAAGAACTAATATATGGTTGATCCACAATATAGATACCCAACAAAATATGAATACTTTATTTTTTTTCGTTATCAATGGGAAATATTTGAAAAAGAGATTTGAACTTAAAACCTTACAACTTGACCAAGAGCTAACTGTAAATCAAAGGGGTCGTGTACTTCTTTTTTATATTATTTTTATAGAAAACTTCGACGGTACAAAGATAATTTTATTGATATCGAAAAAGGGTATACAAGAAAAAAATAGATAAAAAATGCATGAAATGAATGAAGGACATAAACATTACCCTTCTAGAAACAAAAACACCAATGATACAAGGAAAAGAGGGAGAACATAAAACCTAACCCCTTTAAAGCCGAACCTAAAGGTCTAAACCTGCAAAACTAAACAAGCAACATCACAAGGTTAAGGAAAAAAAGAAAGTAAGACAAACATGTATGCCGAGATGTACATTAATTTGAGAAGCTGAAGCCAGGAAAACCAACATAGTCTAAAAACAAAGCAGCACAAACCGCCACTAGAGGAGAATCATGTCATACCAAAGTTGGAGAAGACAAACCAATATTAGCAAAATTAAAATTGTTGCATGTAAGAGAGAGTTTTTATTGTTTGAAACAACATAAGAAGCTTTAACCAACGAAAGTTTAACTCATGACCTTCACAAACAAAGTAAAAACTAAACGCCATTAAAACGAAATGATCGTTGACAAAGTGAGGTTTTGTATGGCTGGACAATTTATTTTGAGCTAGAAACCCTTTACTTTATAGAGACACTAAACTAGATTAACGTCCACACTTAACATCTTCTGTTACGTTAATACCAAGAAGATCATATTGTAATTATCAATTAAATTATTAGTTATGATACAAAGAAAAGGTCAACTTCTGCCACATGTCTTGAATAATAGTATTCGATCTGATAAAAACAAAAATTAGAATGTTTAGATGGCTTGATTTCATGGCCTCCAACCAACCCTGATTAGCACCACCACCACCACCGCACCACCACCCAGTTTTGAGTCGTGCGCACGTAATTTTCGCTTCTTTTTATTTCTCTTCCAACCAATGTCTTTCTCTTCCTTCATATATTTCATCACCTTCCCCACCATTTTCTCATTTTCTGTGATTTTCTTATAAATTACGTACCTTTGGATTGGTTTACTCTTCCTTCAACTTTGGATTCAATCAAGGTACGTTATTCTTTTTGTTCCTACAAATTCACTCTTTCCGATCATGATCATATATTCCTTACGCCATATGCTTTCCTTTTGTTTTAACTTGCAATCTTGGTTTTTAGATAGTGGAAGAATTTTTGTGAATGATGACTCTATAATATGCTTTCAATTGTCAATGTTGTATTTGTTTGGTAACTAGGATTGATCATGGTTTGGGTTGGCTAAATTCGGACGGCGCATCCATTTTATTGATAAGCCAACTTGTTTGGTAATTAGGGTTGAGTACAATTCGTATTTGTTTGATGGATGTTATGTGTTTGTATTAGTGTCTGGCGCAATATTTTCAATTGGTTTGCCATTTATACGATCTGAGGTCTTAAAACAAACCAACCAAAAACCATATGAGATTTGTTTAGGCAATCAAATTAGGTAGCGTTTCTAAATGAACTAGCAATACATGCACCGGTTACAGAAAACATGTGGTTCCTTTAACAAAACAAATTAAAGAAGGAAAAGAAGTGGTTCATAAGAAAAGAGTATAGACCTAAGAAAAATGCATGACAAACAGGAACGGGAGAATCCACAAAGACATGTTAGCCCACACAAAAAAATGTTCTCTCATTGAATGATTGGAGAATGCCATTCATGGTATAGCATGAGTACATTATCACCGTTATATTTTATCACACAAGTATATTACCGTCGAATATTTCATGGTGGCATCTGACTTCAGCCCCATTGGTAACTTTTATATATGGACCCGGATTAATCATACGTCCTTCCTCATGAAAGGTCCAGCGCTTAGATTCGTATTTGATGCAGTAGGATTTGGTCCAGGCTTGGGTGAGCCTGAACCGCATGTTTATTTGCTATGTGGATCACAACAGTAAATGACATTAAACATCTAAGGGGGGTGATGGGCCATTCAGGCCAATTTTCATCATTTCTTGAGATACAAATATTTAATTACGATAATACGTAACATAATGTAGCGTTAAACATTAAGTTAAGTGTTACCTATTCAAAGTTGTTAAAAATTTGATACCTATTAGTTCTATTTCTCTTTCTTCTGATGAGGATCTCTTATGCTGTTTGAAGACTTTATGATGTTAAATTGAAAGACGTTATATTGTGAATTAAGTTTTCTTAATAACATAATCGATGTTTCTTAAACCCTTATTACAATAGTAAATGTTTGGACATACTTATAATCAGTCTTGTGTTTAATTTAAAAAATTTCCTGCTGTTATTCGTGAATTACAATTTAATATGTATGATTTTAAGATCCGACATGGTTCTCTTCTTAATGTTCTTCAGTTTTTAGTTTTCAAGTGCGTCTTAATACTCATTTCTAACTTCTGTTTTCTTTAGATAATGCAGGGAGGTAGTGGTAGCATCTGAAACTTCTCATCTCGATATATCCGTAAATTGAATTGTCGATCTTTAAAACCTTGTATATATGGCGACAAGATCTAAAGATAGTAGCCCTACTCCAGGGAGGGAGAAGAAGAGCACATCATCCCCATCAACCACCAAAAGGCTCACCAAGTCCCAAACTACAGTCACTGAAAAATCCTTGTCAACCTCATCAGCAAAACAAGTCCCAAACTATCTCAGGCCGACGTTAAGCGCCTCGAGGCACGAAAATTCGCTGAGGTCATCGTCCGCCGGTGCCAAGAAACATGGCCCTGAAGATCATGCAGCATCTCAAAACCCTACATTGAATAGAAGAAGATCTTTTGACAAGCCACCATCGGCTTTTAGGATTCAGAAGGCATTGATCTCCCCAGGAAGGGACGCGCCACTGCGATCTTCGTCATTTTCAGCGAAAATCTCCTCTAATGCTCCGAGACCAAGAATAGAGAGGACGAAATCGAGCACTTTTGGGTCTGGAAAGCCGCAGCTTTTGCCTGCAAAGAGTGTGAAGAAGAGCAGCACAAGCAGTTCGGTTAAGAAGGAGAGTTCATCGGGTTCAACAAGAGCTCCGAAGAGCAGGGACATAACGCATACACTTAATCTCGAAGCGAATTTAGATGCTATAGTGTCTTTGGAACATCATGAGGTTGAAGAGGTAGGTAAGATTTCGACTGAGGAGCATGATAAAGTGATTCTTCCGGATCCAAAAGGCGAAGAGAGTGAGCACGTTGGTGATCATGATGCTGGTGTTTCTGAGGCTGAAGCAAATAGCGGCGAGGATGAGAAGGTGAAGGCTAGTGAGGGTTCAAATGGTAATACGGAGGAATTGATGGAAAATGTGGAGGAAAGAAACGAAGGAAGCGGAAGTGTATTGACCGAAAAAGAAGAGAAGCCGGGGGATAATGATCAACAAGATGGGGAAGAGAATGCAAAAAAAAAAGATGACAGCGGCGAGACAAAGGCGGAAGAGGGTGTGGCAAGTGAAGATCTGGAAACAAAAGTTGAGATGAAAGAAGAACAGGAAAAAGAGAGTGATAGTAAAGAAGAAAATGAAGGGGAGGAAAGCAAAAATGTTGAGGAAAAGGCATTGGATGAGAAGGAAAGAGAAGTGGTTGTGGATGGTGGAGTTGAGGAAGCAAAGCCAACGGAGGCAGGTGAGGCGGCTGTTGAGGTGGCAGAGGAAACACTAAAGCCGCGACAAGCGAGCGGGGGATCTTCACAAGGAGGAGGGAAGAAAGACTCAGCTCCTGCATACAATGATGTGATTGAGGAGACTACAAACAAGTTGATGGAGAAAAGAAAGAACAAGGTGAAGGCATTGGTTGGTGCCTTTGAAACTGTCATAGATTATGAATCCAAATGAAAAACCCTAATTTCATAATACGATGCTGTAAAATCTCTGTACATTTGACACATAGTTTGACATGCTGTGGTGAAGTGAGGTCAAAAGAATTGAGATGAGAAAAAAAGTTGGACTGGATTGAAATGCAAGAAAGATGGGGAGGGTGTAATTGGGACTTTCATATTTTCTCTGCATGAATTTGTTCATATTTACCTGTATTATGATATACCATACATTTTGTACATTATTTTTTATTTTTTTATTTTTAGTTTTTAGCTCAAGTTTATTGACTCCCCTTTTCCTCACTTTCAACTCTGGTGTAACCTTACCTCCATTCTTTGATGTGAAACTTACAAAATTATTGCACAAAACATTTTGAAATAACCAGCGAAAATCTGCCATGTGTCATTCGAAATGTGTGCTATGGTTATTCGTGGCATAGAAAATTCTTTTCTCCACCAACAAAAATGTAAGAAAAAATCTGCAAATTATTCATAGACGAGTACTTGTATACATATTTGTAAAATATATGATATATCAAATACAGAACTAAATTATTGTATTCAATAACCACCAACAATTTTATTATTCAAATTTGGAAAAAAAAAAATTGAATCCAAACAAGAACAAATAAATAAATGAATTTTTCTATATATAAGATATTTTCTTGGTGCCTAAATATAGGCCAGGTCACCCTTCTCTCTCAAGCTAACTAATATCCTCTAAAAATTATCCCGTCTGCAGTACCTTAGCTGCAAAGAAACTTGTCTCTCAAACATCAGCTGCCGGTGAAAATTCGCTATGAAAACATCAGCCCTGCGATCGACGTCATCATCATCACCATCGTGATCATCCAAAGACTGATCCTTCGGAAGATTACGGGCCCTTGTGCTTTGAACCCTTCTCAAACTGCGTTGATTCCCATCAGTACTAGTATTTTCATCTTCAATGCAGCTGTACAGCCCCAACCGGTCATTGAAGCTCAAACAATGCCTCGTCGAAGCTCGAGAAGAGCAGCAACCGAGGATCGAAGCCAAGCGCAGTCGGTTTAATTTGAAGCTGAGTAGAATGAGGTTGATTTTGTTCACCGCCCTCTTGAGGCTGCGGCTTACGATTGTCAAGGTTTCCCTAGCCATTGCTAGCTAACGGTGTTGAAGTGAGAAAGTTATGGAAAATGTGAGCTTGGTTTTATAGACAAGTAAGAGAGAAGATTGTTGAGCAAGCTAACTGCTAATGTGGTCACTTGAAAGCGTGTTGGGAAACTATTTGGGTGTGTTTGAAAGTGAAGGCTGCAGTTTACAGCTATTTTTAGTGAGGAATTACAGCTATGTGATTTGTTACATGGAACTGGATCCCCTCTGGACCTAAAAAATCTAAGTCTAAGGATCAAATGATCCGGACCGTTGAAATTTGATTTAACGACTACAAACAAGGACCCTCTAAAATTTATAATAATTGTAGCCGTTTGATCAAATTTCAACAGCCCGGATTATTTAATCATTGGGCTCAGTTCCTTTGAATCCGGAGGAGATCCGGTTGCTTGTTACATGGGAAGTGTGACAGAGCTTGTGTTTTTCTTCTGTTCTTTTTGGTTGTTTGCCAATCAAGAAGAAGAAAATGGTTGTCGTGGGGCCCACTACTTTGCTAATTGAGTCTTGCACTACAAGAAATTGAAGGGTTTATGATGGCAAAAGCCTAACTGGTGGTCGCTTAACTGCCCTAAATTTTGAAGTTACAACAGGAAGATTGAATTGCAATTGATTTGAAATAGTTTAACTCTTCAAATGCTAAGTGGGTATAAAATTAAACAAAATAGCCAAGTTAGATGAGTTCATTTTTGCTCACCCCTTTAATCAGGTGTAGCTTTTATTTTTTCACTGTTGTCTACGGATGACATTTTTTATGTTATTTATGCACAAAATTGACATGCTTGTTAGCACTCTCTAATATAGATGAGTTCCACACATAATAATAGGGCACACATGCATTAAAGAGAATTAGAGATTCTTGTGTCTAAATAACATTTAATCGACCCACTACTCCACCTCTTCTAAGTTTTGTGCTTATCCCCTTAAAGACTTGTGCTTTAGAGGTTCGTTAAAAAGGCATCCATGTCCTGTTTTTCTTTAAAGTCATGTTACTTTTTGAATTGGCGTTTCTTGTATTCCACTTCAACCAAATAAAGAAAAACAGAACATGAGCACAACCTTGAGCTGAAAGAAACACGAAAACATGAGGACATAAAAAACAGAACAGACGAAAGACAAGTTCTAAAGTGCATCATGGTTTAATTTTTTTTTCCTTAATTTAATGATAAAACAGGGGGGCTCGATCGAGAGCAGATTACAGAAATTATTTCGTGCAAAACTGTATATGAAACCAACACGAATGTCATATGAATTTCCATGATCAGAAGACATGAACAAGCTCGGCTACTGCTAGAATTTCTCTCTAAAAAACCTGAAGAGAAACAAAACTCTGAAAAACGGGGTGTAGCTGACCAAAACCGAGAACATCCCAAAAGCTGGTTTAACAGTTCTAAACTCAGGAGTTTGCGACCAACTGCTCAGGAACATCAACATGAGAGCTTCCTACCCCAACCTTTGCGTCTACGACATCAGCTACTTGTTTGTCCACTCCGTCCTCGATCTGTTTTAGTTTCTTCGACCAACCATACATTTGTCTCTTGACTTCCCTCTCGTCTATTTTTAGGTTTTTGAATCCCTGTTCCAAGTTGGCTTCGGCTTCAGCTTCAGGTTTAATAAATGCAACCTGCCTGTGCCCAACATCTTCATATAGCTTTTCGATCCTGGCTTTCCAGACAAGGCCCATTTCTGTATCCATCTTCTGGTAAGGAGTTCTCAGAAAATACTCATCAATCCCACCTGCCTTGTCTATGCAACGGAGAGCATGGGTGGTGACTTTGACTCGAATGTGGCGGTCTAGGATGTAACTAAAGAGCCGCTTCTCCTGCACATTTGGTTTCCATGTCCTCCTCGACCTGTCACCACCAAGAAAGGAAAGTTCTGGTGGTTAATATAACCCATTCCAACAACTCAATTAAAAAATTACACAACCAGATGATTCAAAATTGCAGTCACATAAGTCACCCCTGTTCTATAAGTTGCACGTCATATACTCGGTTCTGGTGGTTAATAACTTAGCATAACCCGTTCCCATCAACACATCAGAAGATAACAGAACCAAATCATTCCAAACCTACAGTGAGAATCTGTATGCACTCCGAGAATCTGTATGCTATGCCAAATTCTTAAAGGAAACCCAACCCATAACCTTTGAGGCAACTCAGGCCTCAGCTAAAATAGCTCTGAGAATACAATTAACACCGCGAAAACGGTTCAAATGGTAACACAAACCCATAACTTTCATAATTTCAACTTCAAATAAAATGTTCGAACGTATTCAATGTAAGACATCCAAAAGAGCAACAACCCAGCTAACTAAAACGAAATTAAATCAAAGCCACTGATCAAGCCCAAAATTATACACATTTCATATCATTTTTACCATTTTCTTTGTCATTGTCAAAAATTAGGGCAGAAATTTATTTCTAAAGCTCAAACCTTTGGCATTAAATTGAAAAACGAAAGAGAAATTGAGGAAATAAACACGCACTTGTTGCCGCCGTCTTCGCTGATTTGGTTGCCGAACTGGATGTGGCGGCCGGCGTAGATGCCGCGCTTGGCCCGACCCATGATGATATTCGAATCGGGTATGCCTTTCTTCTTGAGCTCCTCTCTCAATCGGGTGGGTAGGGTTTTGCTTCCCATGGTGCCTTTCTTCTTCAGCTCCTCCTTCAGCCGCGGCGTTAGGGTTTTGTCGCCGAACTTCTTCATTACGCTCTTGATCGTCTCCTTCCCCCTCACCGACGCCATTTCTGATCCCACTGTGTCTTCGAATCCTAATTCCTAGGGTTTTGCAGTGGCGATTGAGTTCAGTTCACTTCCTCTGTTTTCTGATATATCCAACGCGCTGCGTTTTGGGAAGCAATAAGCACTGCAGGTGCAACTTTAATCTACGTTCCAATTTTCCATCAACGGCTCTGATGATTTGATTATTTGAGAACGATAAACACTTGATTGAGTTGATTCCACAATAAAGGGAATTCTTTCTCAAAACACTTCCATCTTACGGAACTTCATATTTATAATTAGATCCGCTTATATTAATTTTTAACATTAATAACACTGAATTTTGTAATCTACCACAAAATGGTCAAGATTTTTTTTATTACAAAAAAATTATCAACAGTAAAATAGTGGAAGAGTAGAATAAGTCTTATAATGTGCTAGTAATAATGTGATTTAAATCTGCATTTGGCGAAAATTAAACTTAAAATATTTCATTTACAAGTAAAGAAAAATATAATTATACCGTAGTATTAAGTGACAATAAAAAATATCTTTTGAACAACTTATCTTTTTCTAATTATTTGATTATGATGAATTCCAAAAGATGTGGTTAATTTAGTTCTGCTATGGGCTTTTATAGCTACAATTCCCACTTCGGCCCACCATGGCCCAATGTACATTTTAGAGAAAATTGAATATTTGTTTTTTGAGTTAATTTCTGTTTATTATCTTGAAATTTCATAATTTTCAACATTTGGTACATGAAGTTTTTTTCATCCAAAATCAAGAAATTCTGTTAACTGATAACGTGTCAATATGGGCCTAATTCAATATTTAAAAAATTAAAAATATACAAAAAAACAAAAAAACCCAACCTTCCCTCACCCCCGCACCTTCACCCTCCCTTCTCTCTTCTGCAAATCCCAGCACCTCACCCAAATCCCACCGTAGAAAAAGGTATGTAGGCTAAAAATTATATTTGTTATTGATACATGAATGTGGAAAAATGGAAGAGAATGCAAATGGAAGAGAATGCTTATGGAAGAGAATGCAAATGGAAGAGAATGCTTATTTTTTCATTATTTTTCTCTACAAGATTACAAGGATATATATACATGATACAAATGTGTAGGTAGGACAAGGTAGCCGTCCTAGTGTGTAGGTAGGACAAGGTAGGACGGCTGTAGAGGACAAGGTAGCCGTCCTAGTGTGTAGGTAGGACAAGGTAGGACGGATGTAGGACGGTTTGACGGCTGTAGGACGGCTAGTGTGTAGGTAGGACGGCTTGACGGCTGTAGGACGGCTTATTCTTCCAATAATAATATTATATACAATTACATAAGGACTCCAACCATATTCCTTATTTGTCTAACACTCCCCCTCAAGTTGGAGAGTGGATGTCAAGAACTCTCAACTTGCGTAACATACCCGAAAACTTTTCTTTCCCAAGAGGTTTGGTAAACAAGTCTGCCAACTGTTGTGCCGTACCCACATGCTTGGTCTCTATTGTGCCATCTACAATCTTATCTCGTATAAAGTGACAATCCATCTCAATGTGACGAGTTCGTTCATGAAAAACAGGATTGGCAGCTATATGTAACGCTGCTTGATTATCACAAAATAAAATGGAAGGACCATCCAAAGGAATGTTCAAATCCTTCAACAAAAAACGAAGCCAAACTATCTCGCAACAAGCACCTGCCATGGCCCTATATTCCGCCTCTGTTGAAGAGAGCGAAACGGTTTTCTGTCGTTTCGTCCGCCAAGAAATCAAAGAACCGCCTAAGAATACACAATACCCAGTAGTCAAACGGCAAGTGATAGGGCAACCTGCCCAATCAGAATCACAAAACGCAGTTAACTTGGTCTGGTTGTCAGAACGAAATAATAAACCTTGACCTGGAGTAGCCTTCAAATAACGAACAATACGAAGCGCAGCATCCATATGAGATATCCTTAGCTCGTGCATAAAACGGCTTAGAACATGCACATAATAGGTGATATCCGGCCGAGTGATAGTGAGATATATTAACCGACCTATTAATCGTCGATACTTTTCAGGATCCTTGAGAAGTTCTCTTTTATCAGATAATTTTGTGTCATCCATAGGAAAAGCAATGGGTCGTGCTCCAAAAAAACCATAGTCCTTGAGAATCTCTAATGCATACTTGCGTTGAGAAATATAAATCCCTTATTTGGAACGAGAAACCTCAATACCCAAAAAATATTTTAAATCACCAAAGTCTTTTATCCAAAAATGATCACGTAGAAAAGACTTCAGAGAATTAATGGCACTAGCATCATTGCATGTAATCACAATATCATCCACATAAATGAGCACAGCTGTGAAAGAAATACCAGACTTTTTAGTGAACAATGAATAGTCAGCTTTGGATTGTTGAAAACCGGCAGAAATGATGGCACTAGTGAATTTGGCAAACCATTGGCGAGAAGCCTGCTTAAGACCATAAAGTGACTTGTGAAGGCGACACACAAGATTCTCCCCCTGTCGCCGAAGACCAGGAGGAGGAGACATATAGATTTCTTCATGTAAGTCACCATGTAAGAAAGCATTATTAACATCAAGCTGATGAAGAGACCAAGACTGACTAGCAGCAAGAGCAAGAAGACAACGCACCGTAATCATCTTAGCAGTAGGAGAAAAAATGTCATGATAATCAATACCTTCAGCCTGAGTGAAGCCTTTAGCAACCAAACGAGCTTTGTAGCGGTCAATAGAGCCGTCGGAATTGTGCTTGAGTTTGTACACCCACTTACAACCAATGGGAATTTTGCCAGGGGGCAAGGAAGTTAAAGTCCAAGTACCATTAGCATGTAAAGCTTGAAGCTCCTCAGTCATAACACATTGCCAATTGGGGTCAGTGGCAGCCTCGGCAAAGGAGGAAGGCTCCACAGTCCGACTGACAGAGTTAATGTAAGAAAAATGTCTGGGAGAGTAACGGTGATAAGAGAGAAAATTACAAAGTGGATATCGCGTACCTTGTCTAGAACCGGGTTGCGAAGTCGAAGATGGGTGGGATGGCAGAATCACCTGCGAGTAAACGTAGTCTTTTAAATAGGATGGAGGTTTATGGGCACGGGAAGAGGTGCGGGGAAGGGGAGGATTGGTAGGTAGTGGGGGGGGGGTAGGGATGTCCGTGGGTAAAACGGTGAAAGGTAAGGAAGTAGCGGGGGGGGGGGGGGAAGGAGGGGATGCCGAGAGGGCAGGGGCATGGGGAGGAACGGGTAATGGGGCAGCAAGGGAATCTGTGGGAGGCGTGGAAGGGGAGGAAGGTGGAGGAGGGTGAGGCGTCGGGGCAGGAAGGGGTGGGTTATATGTAAAGTCCAGAGGGGGTGGGATGGGTAGGGTAGGCGAAGATGATGGGATAGGAGGGTGAGAAACGGCATAAGAGAAAATACTTTCGTGAAAGATGACGTCTCGACTAGTGAAAATGCGGTGATTGTCGAGATCGTAAAGGGTATAGGCCTTTTGTCCATGAGGATAACCGAGAAAAATGCAACGATGAGCCCGAGGGGAAAATTTGGTGGTGGGAGTGACAGAGGTGGCATATGCCAGACAACCAAAGACGCGGAAGTGGTCATAAGATGGGGTTTTCGAAAAGAGAACCTCAAATGGGGATTTATGATGGAGAAGACGGGTAGGGAGACGATTGATGAGATAAGTAGCGGTAAGAACACATTCCCCCCAAAACTTGATAGGAAGATGGGATTGAAAACGAAGGGCGCGAGCGGTTTCAAGAAGATGACGATGTTTTCTTTCAACAACGCCATTTTGTTGGGGGGTATAAATACAAGAAGTTTGTAAAAGCACCCCATGATCAGAGAAAAAACTACGAAGAGATAAAAATTCACCACCATTGTCAGTACGAATGCATTGGATGGTAGTGCGGAATTGGGTAGTGACATAAGCAAAAAAATTCTTAATTAATTGTTGAGTGTCGGATTTATGTTTCATGAGGAAGACCCACGTAAAGCGAGAAAAATCATCCACAATGGTTAAGAAATAATTAGCACCAGAAAGAAAAGATTGACGATTCGGGCCCCAAATATCATAATGAATTAAAGCAAAAGGGAAAGTTGATGAAATTGAACTCAAAGGAAAAGGTTGACGAGTTTGTTTTGCCAACGGACAAACATCACAAATATGACTAGAATCAAAAGTGCAATTAAGAGAGCTAGATGCTAAAGCTTGCAAACGAGTGGAGGAGGGGTGACCAAGACGCCTATGCCAGAGGGAGGAGGGGATGGTAATGATGTTGCAGAGAGGTTGACGGGTGGGGAGAGAAGAGGTAAGGGCCACAAGGTAATACAGATCGCCACGTCGCTTACCCACACCAATCATCGCCTTCGAAACCAAGTCCTGCAAAACACACCAAGAAGGAAAGAAGGTTATGGAACACGATAATCCATCTGTAAGTTTACCAACCGATAAAAGGTCCACTCGGAAATTAGGGACACATAAAACATCCTTCAAAGTAACTGAGGAATTTAAAGGAAGAGTGCCGGTAAAAGTAATGGGAGCGGAAGCACCATTAGGCAAAGAAACAGGCGGCAAATGTGAAGGAGAACGATTAATCAAACATGAAGCGGAAGAAGTAATATGATCTGTAGCACCACTGTCAAGAATCCATTGACCATGACGAGAGGTGATAGGTAACAAACCTTGGGCAAAATCAGTAGTGAGCACGGCATTGGCCTGAGGAGGGGTGGTGGTGTCACGTAGAGCAGCTAGAACACGGGAGTGTTGCTCGGCAGAGAGGTTAGGCATGGCAAGCTACAAGTCATGCAAAGTGGGCTGGGTCTCGTGCACTTGGTGGGTCGCTGGAGTAGAAGAGGAGGCGGGGGCATGGGTGCCTTGCACGTGATGGGCCTGGGTGAAATTATGGGACCGGGAAGCAGAAAACTGTGGCTGCTGGGGAGGACTGGAAGGTGCATGGCTGCGGGAAGAATTGGAAGCAGTGGCACGGCGCGGTGGTCGCCACGGTTGGCCATGGAGGGGATGGCCAACGGGATAGCCATGAAGTTTATGGCAGGTGTCTCGGGTATAATAATCAAAATTGTAGTAGGTGCAGTGGAGGGGAGGACGAGTAGAGGAGGGACGGGACGGGCCACGAACAGCCATGGGAACGGCAGAGAAAGCTGCCGAAAAAAAAATTAGGGCTAGGGTTATAAACCTGCTCTGTATACCATGTAGAAAAAGGTATGTAGGCTAAAAATTATATTTGTTATTGATACATGAATGTGGAAAAATGGAAGAGAATGCAAATGGAAGAGAATGCAAATGGAAGAGAATGCTTATTTTTTCATTATCTTTCTCTACAAGATTACAAGGATATATATACATGATACAAATGTGTAGAGAGGACAAGGTAGCCGTCCTAGTGTGTAGGTAGGACAAGGTAGGACGACTGTAGGACGGCTTGACGGCTGTAGGATGGCTAGTGTGTAGGTAGGACAAGGTAGGACGGCTAGTGTGTAGGTAGGACGGCTGTAGGACGGCTGTAGGACGGCTTGACGGCTGTAGGACGGCTAGTGTGTAGGTAGGACAAGGTAGGACGGCTGTAGGACGGCTTGACGGCTGTAGGACGGCTTATTCTTCCAATAATAATATTATATACAATTACATAAGGACTCCAACCATATTCCTTATTTGTCTAACACACCCCACCCAAATCCCATTTCCCTTAAACCACCCATCGGAAAACTCCGACCCGTCGAGGGGCGGCGGCAGGACGCACACGAAGGCTGCGAAGGCCAGGTCGTGGGTGCCGGTGAGGAAGACGTGCTTCTGATTCGGTTTCCTG
This sequence comes from Pyrus x bretschneideri, assembly GCF_019419815.1. NCBI lineage: Eukaryota > Viridiplantae > Streptophyta > Magnoliopsida > Rosales > Rosaceae > Pyrus > Pyrus x bretschneideri. The sequence goes on along the minus strand of NW_025999390.1, from coordinate 6,318,548 downwards.
GAGGGTCAGGCCAAGCCAGGTCATTGATGTCGTACAGGACCTCCACAAGTGTGTAAGCAAAGGGTCGGCCATTGATGACTGCTTCATGGGCCTTTTGAACGCTGGCAGCCGCCAACGGTTCCCCTGTCTTCATCCTTCTTGTGGAGCTTCGCAATCAAATACTTTGAAGAAGAGGATTCGAGTCATAATAAATTCAGCAGCAAAGTAGCACCTACATCAGATGTAGCTTAATCTACAGACTCTAGTTCCCATTATTTTTTATCGAGCAATGTTGTAATTTAGTCTTAAGTCATAAAAGGAGACTCAAATTTAAATACAAAAAAAAAAAAAAAGTATTTTAGTTATTTAAAAGCGTTTTCAGAAATATTGAAATTGATTGTTTTAGAAAACATCTCTGGGTTACGCTTCTAGTATCAGTGATAATAGAAGAAGCAGAGGTGGCGTTGAAGGGGAGCGAAATATGCAATCGTACATGCTCTTAAAAATTTTTGGTATCTTATATTTATATGTAATATTGTTATATATTAAAAAAATTACTTTTATTAGCATTTCAAAATCTTATAGTGCACTTTTATAAGTGTAATTTTTTTTTTAAATATAAAAATTTGGAGTGCACAATAAGATATTATAAGTGCTAATAACAACACCTTAAAAAACATTTTTCTTTTCAATTTTATTATATAATAATGCTATATACTCAAGTGAAACTCTAAAGTTAGTGTTTTTGTAGCTTTTTTTTTTCTTTATTTGGTTACTTAAGACTGAACTGTTTTTTATTATTTAGTGAAGGTTATTTTTGTAACTCTGTTTACTTATTTAATAACACTTGTAAACTTACAATCAGTTAGTGCTACAGGTTGTTTTGATTTAAGTTATTATTTTCTAGTACCAATATATTGTCCTACTTTAAAAAAAAACATCTTAAAAAGAGGCACTTTTATAAATTTTGCACAGGATCCCAAAATCTTAGAGACGGCCATGAGCAGAAGCTATTCTAGTAAAATATAATGAAAGCTTAACTATTTAAAACATGAGTTTTTCTCTTATTAGACTGTATGGCATATTACGTTGTAAAGATTATTAATCTAAAGCTATAAGGTAAGCATGCATGTCTTCGTTTTTTCACTGCTGAAGTGATATTCTCAACTACGCCTTTAACCCTTTTCTCACATTGTTTCCATTTCTAATGTTCCCTTATGTTTTATGAACTCATCAGTTTAGTCCTTTATGTTTTAAACTGATCAATTTAGTCCCTTATCTCTTACTTTGGTTATCAATATTGTCCTTAACGTCTAACTTTGTTAAAAAATCCGTTAATGTGTTGGGGTGGAACCCATATAGGATCCACAAAACCAATAAAAAGCCATTTGTGATTATAAAAAATAATAATAATAATAAAATAAAAAACCTTGTTTCCATTGATAGGCATCATCCAAATCTTTGTTTATAGTACATGCCTGTAAAAAACCACACATCATAATTATGAACTGGGCGGTGTTGGATGGTCCTTCATTCGAGAAGGACTTATCGTGATGTTTTAGACTAACAATGCGATGTCATCTGTTTTAATATATCTAAACAACGTTGTCTTGTTGATTTGGGATGTTGCAGTAGCATAATGGGAGTATAATAAGTCTCTCAATCTACTATTCGTTGTTGCCATTTCGAATGACTAAATGTTGTTTTTAAGGTGCTCAAATTGGCCCAAATAACCAGCAGAAACAGCTCATGGAAACCTGGAAAAGATAAGCCCATATGTTCTTTGAAAACAAGAAAACGACATTATACTTTCTCTTTTGGTTCAAGTCGTTTTATTTTATTTATGGTGGACGGCAAATTCTTGACTTCATATGCAGATTAATGTACAATTTTCAATTCTGTGTTTGCATCTTTCTATGAAAATTCGCAATCAGAAAAGTTTTAGACTTACATAGATTGAATACTGTTTTGTTTTTTATATACCATGAATGCGTATAAAATCGTTCTAGAAAATAAGTGGGCCAGATTTAAATTATGAATAATAAAGTATTCAAAATTAGTAAAAATAGAGTGTCGTTAGAGATTTTGATACAAATCACTTGCTAGTTTAACAAAATTTTAAAGCTTTTCTTAGAGATGATGTTAAAATTGAGGAAGAACTTCTTACTTGTAAGAGAAATAGTATTTTACATTAAGAGAATTCGGTAATATATTAATTGCAAACTCATCATTTTGTATATTAAAACATTTTACTTACAAATAATAAGAAATATTATTAATCTGTGGTACTAGAAGAGAAATGCATAATGCTGCAATTACACCAATTACAACTAATCGGGGATTATACTTGAAAACCCAATATGACAAGTATTTCACAAAAGTCAACAGTAATGAAATTGAGGACACGTATTAGTGTGAGCATGAGGTTTAGGGCATAGTGCTAATGGAATTTGGGATCTGTCCGAAGGGAGGACCCTTCGGCAGTTTTAGGCCACAAACTCCATATGTGATTAAAACATGTATTTGGATGGGAAATGGATTCCCTCATGAGCATCTGCTCAAGATCCTACTGACCCACACACAAGGGTCGTTGGATGAAAATCTAGCGACTACAATTATTATAAATTTAAAGGGATCTTCCTATTTGTAGTCGTTGAATTTTCTTCCAACGGTCCTTATGTGTGGGTCAATAGGATCCTAGCCAGATGCTCATGAGAGAATCCATTTCCCATCCATGGTTGGATTTTCATTGCTGAAGTGATATTCTCAACTACGCCTTTAGCCCTTTTCTCACATTGTTTCCATTTCTAATGTTTCCTTATGCTTTATGAACTCATCTGTTTAATCCTTTATGTTTCAAACTGATCAATTTAGTCCCTTATCTCTTACTTTGGTTACCAATATTATCCTTAACGTCTAACTTCGTTAAAAAATCCATTAGAGTGTTGGGGTGGAACCCATATAGGATCCACGAAACCAATAAAAAACCATTTGTGATTCAAAAAAAAAAATATATATATATATAATAAAAAATAAAAAAAAATCTTGTTTCCATTAATAGGCATCATCCAAATCTTTGTTTATAGTACATGCCTGGAAAAAACCACACATCATAATCTACTTTTTTCAGTTTCCTGTCCCTCCCATTCAAGGTAAAAGCAACTTTTCCACCTTCCAGACTATAAAGAGCAACATGAACTGGGCGGTGTTGGATGGTCTTTCAATCAATAACAAATTATCATGATGTTTTAGACTAATAATGCGATGTTATCTGTTTTAATTTATCTAAACAACGTTGTTTTGTTGATTTGGGATGTTGCGATAGCGTAATGGGAGTATAATAAGTCTCTCATATACTATTCGTTGTTGCCATTTCGAATGACTAAATGTTGTTTTTAAGGTGCTAAAATTGCCCAAATAATCAGCAGAAACAGCTCACGAAAACCTGGAAAAGATAAGCCAAATATTCTTCAAAAACAAGAAAATGACATTATACTTTCTTTTTTGGTTTAAGTCGTTTTATTTTATTTATGGTGGACGACAAATTCTTGACTTTATATGTAGTAATATGTACAATTTTCAATTCTGTGTTTGCATCTTTCTATGAAAACTCGCAATCAGAAAAGCTTTAGATTTACGTAGATTGAATACTGTTTTGTTTTTTATATACTATGGATGTGCATAAAATCGTCCTTGAAAATAAGTGGGTCGGGTTTAAATTATGAATAATAAAGTAATTAAAATTTATTAAAATAAAGTGTTGTTTGAGATTTTGGCACAAATCACTTGCTGGTTTAATAAAATTTTAAAGGTTCCCTTAGAGAGTATTTTACACTAAGGAAATTCGGTAATATATTAATTGTGAACTCGTCATTTTGTATATTAAAACCTTTCATTTACAAATAATGAGAAATATTATTAATTTGTAGTACTAGAAGATAAATATATAATACTGCAATTACACCAATTACAACTAATCAGGATTATACTTGAAAATCCAATATTACAAGTATTTCACAAAAGTCAATAGTACTAAGTAACGATAATGAAATTGAGGACACTTACTAGTGTGAGCATGAGGTTGAGGGCACAGTGCTAATGAAATTTGGGATTTGTCCGAAAGGAGGACCCTCCGGCAGTTTTAGGCCACAAACTCCATGAGTGGTTGAAACATGTACATGGATGGGAAATTGATTCTCTCCTGAGCATCTACTCAGGATCCTATTGACCAAAACATAAGGATCGTTGGATGAAAAATCTAATGATTATAATTATTATAACTTTAAAGAGATTCTCCTGTTTGTAGCTGTTGGATTTTTATCCAACTGCCCTTGTGTGTGGGTCAGTAGGATCCCGAGCAAATGCTCATGAGAGAATCCATTTCCATATGGATGAATCCAAATGCCTTGACAATAAAAGCACCGAAATGTTTGACGAATGAGGATCCTCTTTGTGAGAATACTGGAGATCTTCTAATTGTATTCATTCATTGTACATCATGTAGTTCGAAATTAGTTTAAAATTTTTATTTAAAATTGAATACAAATAATACTTGACGAAAACTAACCACACGATTTACAATGAACATATACGATTAAAGGATCCCCTAGATCCTCACAAAGAGAATCCGCATTCATGTTTTGACAATGCTTTTAAAACAATCTAAAACTTTTTTAAATAACCAAAAACATTTTATACCGAGTTAGCACAAAAAAATAACTTCTGAGTTTGTGCTTTATGGAGACCTTTCGAGAAGTACTTTCACATGTTTTGTAAAGACATAAGTACTTTTTACATCTCGAAAGGCCAAAAAGTCTTATAATCACATACGTGTGATAAAATTGAAAACCAACGCCATATATACGTGATCAGTAACATAACATATTTCAAATATTAAGAGAATTCGGTAATATATTAATTGCAAACTCATCATTTTGTATATTAAAACATTTTACTTACAAATAATAAGAAATATTATTAATCTGTGGTACTAGAAGAGAAATGCATAATGCTGCAATTACACCAATTACAACTAATCGGGGATTATACTTGAAAACCCAATATGACAAGTATTTCACAAAAGTCAACAGTAATGAAATTGAGGACACGTATTAGTGTGAGCATGAGGTTTAGGGCATAGTGCTAATGGAATTTGGGATCTGTCCGAAGGGAGGACCCTTCGGCAGTTTTAGGCCACAAACTCCATATGTGATTAAAACATGTATTTGGATGGGAAATGGATTCCCTCATGAGCATCTGCTCAAGATCCTACTGACCCACACACAAGGGTCGTTGGATGAAAATCTAGCGACTACAATTATTATAAATTTAAAGGGATCTTCCTATTTGTAGTCGTTGAATTTTCTTCCAACGGTCCTTATGTGTGGGTCAATAGGATCCTAAGCAGATGCTCATGAGAGAATCCATTTCCCATCCATGGTTGGATTTTCATTGCTGAAGTGATATTCTCAACTACGCCTTTAGCCCTTTTCTCACATTTTTTCCATTTCTAATGTTTCCTTATGCTTTATGAACTCATCCGTTTAATCCTTTATGTTTCAAACTGATCAATTTAGTCCCTTATCTCTTACTTTGGTTACCAATATTATCCTTAACGTCTAACTTCGTTAAAAAATCCATTAGAGTGTTGGGGTGGAACCCATATAGGATCCACGAAACCAATAAAAAACCATTTGTGATTCAAAAAAAAAAATATATATATATATAATAAAAAATAAAAAAAAATCTTGTTTCCATTAATAGGCATCATCCAAATCTTTGTTTATAGTACATGCCTGGAAAAAACCACACATCATAATCTACTTTTTTCAGTTTCCTGTCCCTCCCATTCAAGGTAAAAGTAACTTTTCCACCTTCCACACTATAAAGAGCAACATGAACTGGGCGGTGTTGGATGGTCTTTCAATCAATAACAACTTATCATGATGTTTTAGACTAATAATGCGATGTCATCTGTTTTAATTTATCTAAACAATGTTGTTTTGTTGATTTGGGATGTTGCGGTAGCGTAATGAGAGTATAATAAGTCTCTCATATACTATTCCTGTTGCCATTTCGAATGACTAAATGTTGTTTTTAAGGTGCTCAAATTGGCCCAAATAATCAGCAGAAACAGCTCATGAAAACCTGGAAAAGATAAGCCAAATATTCTTCAAAAACAAGAAAATGACATTGTACTTTATTTTTTGGTTTAAGTCGTTTTATTTTATTTATGGTGGACGACAAATTCTTGACTTTATATGTAGATTAATGTACAATTTTCAATTCTGTGTTTGCATCTTTCTATGAAAACTCGCAATCAGAAAAGCTTTAGATTTACGTAGATTGAATACTGTTTTGTTTTTAATATACTATGGATGTGCATAAAATCGTCCTTGAAAATAAGTGGGTCGGGTTTAAATTATGAATAATAAAGTAATTAAAATTTATTAAAATAAAGTGTTGTTTGAGATTTTGGCACAAATCACTTGCTAGTTTAATAAAATTTTAAAGGTTCCCTTAGAGAGTATTTTACACTAAGGAAATTTGGTAATATATTAATTGTGAACTCGTCATTTTGTATATTAAAACCTTTCACTTACAAATAATGAGAAATATTATTAATCTGTAGTACTAGAAGATAAATACATAATACTGCAATTACACCAATTACAACTAATCAGGATTATACTTGAAAACCCAATATTACAAGTATTTCACAAAAGTCAAGAGTACTAAGTAACGATAATGAAATTGAGGACACTTACTAGTGTGAGCATGAGGTTGAGGGCACAGTGCTAATGAAATTTGGGATATGTCCGAAAGGAGGACCCTCCGGCAGTTTTAGGCCACAAACTCCATGAGTGGTTGAAACATGTACATGGATGGGAAATTGATTCTCTCCTGAGCATCTACTCAGGATCCTATTGACCAAAACATAAGGATCGTTGGATGAAAAATCTAATGACTATAATTATTATAACTTTAAATAGATCCCCTGTTTGTAGCTGTTGGATTTTCATCCAACGGCCCTTGTGTGTGGGTCAGTAGGATCCCGAGCAAATGCTCATGAGAGAATCCATTTCCATATGGATGAATCCAAATGCCTTGACAATAAAAGCACCGAAATGTTTGACGAATGAGAATCCTCTTTGTGAGAATACTGGAGATCTTCTAATTGTATTCATTCATTGTACATCATGTAGTTCGAAATTAGTTTAAAATTTTTATTTAAAATTGAATACAAATAATACTTGACGAAAACTAACCACATGATTTACAATGAACATATACGATTAAAGGATCCCCTGGATCCTCACAAAGAGAATTCGCATTCATGTTTTGACAATGCTTTCAAAACAATCTAAAACTTTTTTAAATAACCAAAAACATTTTATACCGAGTTGGCACAAAAAAATAACTTCTGAGTTTGTGCTTTATGAAGACCTTTCGAGAAGTACTTTCACATGTTTTGTAAAGACATAAGTACTTTTTACATCTCGAAAGGCCAAAAAGTCTTATAATCACATACGTGTGATAAAATTGTAAACCAACGCCATATATACGTGATCAGTAACATAACATATTTCAAATATTATAAAAAAAAAAAAAAAAAAAAAAAACATTTCTCATGAAATGCTTATACGCTAAACCAAAATATCACGACAATAAGGTACCTAATGAAAACCACAAAGAGGAGGCCCCACTACAATTATCATAGTCAAATTAGTCATTAAAGTAATGGGATCATTAGTCTCTCCATAAGTTCATATTCACACCTATATACATACCCCACAAATTGACCTTTTTATATTCCAATCAATCGTCATGCACCACCATGTAACTCAATTGGATCCATCTAACCCAACTCAACTCATACCCTCCCCTGCACCAAACAAGTCTCTATACATCCTCTTCCTCATTTCTTTATTCTTTAAAACCCCCCCAAAATTCAATTATTTTCAAGAAACCAACCACCCCTCCATTCCTCTAGGCTCTAAGATCTGTTTTGATCACTGTGTTTATATTCAAACCCGCAATTCTTGTTCGGATTAAAAATCTTTTTGGTCACTCTGTTTGCGCCCGATTTTACTCAAACTTTCGTTTCATTGCTCATTTCTTTAATCCCACACAAGTCTCTTTCGGATCTGCCGCTCTCTGTGTTCTCAAGTTTTGTGGCGTCACTTTTTACCTTGTATTCCGGTTTCTAGATGCACACCCACAAAACAACAAACGAAACCCAATCACAGCCCCTAAACACTTTTAACCAAAATTAATCCGATTTAATTAGGCCACCCTTTTGACCAACCAATAATTCTTCCACAAATGCGAATCTTTGCTTCGTCATCACATTTCTTAATTTGATCTCCATGATCTCTTTTTCCCCACTATAAATACTCTTACATACAATATGCTCTGCAACTACCACAATCCTTCAGCTAGACCCTGTGTCGAACACCTTGCAAACTCACTTTTCGATTCATGAACTCTTCAAGAAACTCCAAGTTTTCGATCATTTCTTCATCTGGGTAGTTTTGTTTTACGTGCTTGTATTCGAATTTCGGCAATGGCGGCTCTGAGAACGTCGTCTGCATCAAACCCAGGTTCTGATCAGTGTTCTAAACAAGAAATCAGAATGAGGAAATCTGAGCCGTTGATTCCCGGATTGCCGGATGAGGTTGCTGAGCTCTGCCTGCTTTATCTTCCATATCCGTACCAGGCTCTGGTGCGTTCGGTCTCTGCTTCATGGAAAAGAGCCATTACAGACCCTAGCTTTGTTCTTTGCAAGAAGTCCTTGTGTTTGCCTTTGCCTTATCTTTTCGTTTTCGCCTTCAACAAATCAACGGCTAGGATGCAGTGGCAAGCGTTGGATCCGCGATCTGGCCGTTGGTTTGTTTTGCCTCCCATGCCGTGTCCCAAGGCCGCTTGCCCGCCGGGGTTCGCATGCGCTTCCCTGCCACGTGAGGGGACGCTCGTTGTATTGGGCGGCGTGCGGGCAGACAGGGAATCCTCTACGAAGACAACCATCGTGTATCGTACATCTACCAATCAATGGTCAACAGCTACTCCAATGTCGACCCCGCGGTCATTTTTCGACGCGGGAAATATCGATGGAAAGATCTTGGCCGTTGGAGGCGACAAGGCTTGCTATGGCAGTTCGATCAGGGCCGTAGACTGTTACGACCCGCTGAAAGACACGTGGGCGCCATGTGCCACCCTGCCAGCTGGATTGGCCAAGTATGACTCCAACGTGGTGGGGAACAAGATGTACGTGACCGAGGGGTGGACGTGGCCGTTTATGCACTCGCCACGTGGTGTGGTCTACGACCCAGACAACGACACGTGGCAGGAGATGAGGCCGGGAATGAGGGACGGGTGGACGGGCGTGAGCGTGGTCGCGGGCGGCAGGCTCTTGGTGATATCGGAGTATGGGGACTGTCCGATTAAGGCGTACGACCCTGATAAGGACACGTGGCAGTACGTGGGTGGGGACAGATTCCCATGTGAGGCACTGAGACGTCCCTTTGCTGCGAGCGGGGTGGAAGGGAACATATGCGTGGTGGCATGTGGGTTGAATGTCGGAATTGGAAGGCTGTCCGAGTGTGAAGCAGAGCTAAAAGTTGAGTGGCAGCTTCTGCCAGCTCCGAGTGCTTTTAGGGGATTTTCTCCTTCTAGTTGTCAACTTCTTTTCGCCTAAATTATTGACTTGTTCAATTATATAGGCAATTTCTAAGTTATAACTATAATATTGTTCTACAGCTAGCTAGGCCTAGTATTTGCTTTGCTCTTCCGCAGACATGGAAGCACTTTTGTAGCTTTGTATGAACACTTAATTGACCCAAATTACTATAATCTCACCTATAATTAACTTATTAACCCTCTTGGTGGGCTATGAGATCACTCATATCTTATCCAAATCTTTGTGCGATATTTTGCATTGGTTCAAATTAAAGTTTCTGAATTGATGCCATATTTTATAGTAAAAAAAGAAAGAAAAAAAAATGGATGACAATCGCTTTTTGACAAAGATAAAAATTTCAGCTACAATCAACTAAGAAAAACGACTTCTAGTTTAGGTTGTTATGATCGCTTAACGCAAACTGAGATTTTGTGCTCGAATCTCCTCTCTCCAATATCGCTGGTTTGAAAGATGAAATACAATCAACCAATCATTTGAGTTGGTTTTCTGTGTTTTGAGTCGATTTAGATTGGTTTTCGTACTATTAAAAGTTGAATTACTTATTTGAGGGGGGTTGAGAGTTGCAACATCTTTTTCATGCTTTCGATTATTGGATAGAAAATTCAAAGCAATCCAATTAAGGCCAAGGATCTTTAAATAAGATTGTAAAGCATCCACTTGAATTGATTTATATTGACAAGCATCAAGATGTTTTGAAAAAACAGAGCGTGACAACAATATCTCGTGACTTAGTGCACGAGAATATTAATGGGATAGATGAAAATGATGAGGTACATGATTCCTTTTTAAAAAACTATCATTCATTTCACATTACAACGCCGTAGATTTTTGCACTGAGTTTCATGGAAGTTGTCATCAATAGAGCAAAAAGCGTGAGTGCTACGATCGATCCAGCATCAGCATGGAAACTGCACATGCACGATCGATTCTAGTATTTTCGAAAGTCACTTGCGTCAAAAAAGAGAAGTCATAAATGTTGACACGCATTTGAGGAAAATAAGGAACGCAGAAGACGCAATCAACGCGTATATAATAATATCTAGATAAGATAGATTTAACATAAAGTTGTTATCTTATGCAAATCGTACTTGTCACCTTTGGGGTTGGAATCTTCTACATACGCGGTTTTTGCATAACCGTTGGACCTGCCTTCCAAGCTTCCAGATTAAGCTACGTTTTTCTGGAAGTTCCCTCTCTCTGTGTATAAATCGGAATTGCCTTGCAACTTGTAAGCCAGTAAACGGTTTCAGTTTCCGATCACTTGGAGCAAATCTCGAAGCAGCAACCCAAGACAGGAAAGAAAGGCAGACAGGCGGAGGAGCACGCAAAGCCGGAAACCCTAGAAAGGCTCGAGGTCAAGGGAAGAAGGAAGAAGGGTATTCGATCATGTGTTTGGTGTTCGTGTGTGATGAAGAGGAAAGGGTGCTGTCGAGGCAACCGGCACCGGGGGCATGCCCTTACTGTGGAGGAATGGTGCAAGCCATGGACGTCGAGAGCAACTGGAGGTTTTGCTTCCTGCCGCTGTATTGGAGGACCAAGCGCAAGCTCTACTGCAGCTTGTGTAATAGAAAATTGGTGGTGCAGTGATGAACTCACATGATATGTAGCGAGCTTGCAGTTTTTGCTTTTGTATATATAGCAGAATATATACTCTGAATTATAATTGTGGCTGAAAAACAAAATGACAGACTCTATTAACATGTACTTGCAATCGTTTTCGATTTCTTTCTAATTTCTAAATATTGTCTGATTGCTCCCGTTCTTACTGAAAAACAATATGAAGGAATTTTCCGACTGAATCGAACCGCCTTCCGGATTTTACTTCTTAACCAATTAAGATTGCTATTTCTCCAAAGGTGTTCTAACACCTTCAACATAAACTGAAAGCAAAACTGGAAAAATCCTATGAACCTATTCATAAACGAACAAGTTATCCTTGAAACTCGTACACAATTCATGGCTGTGGACTAATGAGGATGACAATAACTTCACTTACAGAGTTTCAACTTTTTAAAATACGCCGATACCGCGGATTTTGGGTAGGGCTTTGTGGCGAGGCAGGTTGGGAAGTTTTCGGGTTGCTCAATCCACAGCTTGTGCGCTATGCCACCTGCTTCGAGCTTCTCTGACAAATTCAATATCTGGGGTTCTCCCTTCACCTCAAGAGTAACCTGCAGCAAAGGTCAAATAAGAACGCTATATGCAAAACAAAAACCAGCAGTAATCCAAGTAATTATCAAACCCAAGTAACCGATTAACAAGAAATTTCCCAGCATAAATCTCAATTACCCAATTGAACGAACGCCTTTTTTTTCTTTTTTTAAAAGAAGAGGTAACACTAACATCGAAGTTCGAATTCCCTTCCGCATAATTTAGATTAGATTAAAATACCGCTCCGGTAAAAGGAACATGAAAAATACTAAGAACCACACCCTTATTCCACATTTGTAACCAAAACCCAGAAATCCAACCTGATAAACGCTACAACAATCCAATTTCTTTTTCACAATTTGAAGCTTCTGGATTTACCTTATGCATAGAATCGATGTTTTCCGGGCCACAGTATTGGAGCGTGACGGGGTCGTCTCTATGGGACCAAATGGCGGACACGGAGGCATGGCAGCCCTGTGTGACCACGCTGCCCATCGGCCACTTGTCGATTAGGTCTCGCCGGAGCACAACGTACTGAACCAGGACGTCCGTGGTGTCGGACTTTGGGACGTCTGGATTGGCTTCGGCGGCGGGTTGACTCATCGAGTTCCGGATGAGTCGACTCTGGGCGGAGGCCACGTTGGACGGAGGTTTGGCCCCAAATCTGATTCGAGGGATTGAATTTGAGGGTGAGGGTGAGGTGGGACGAAGTGGCGCGAGTAGACACGCCATGGTATAGTTTCAACGTTGGAGCATCCACACTCTCAATCAGCAAAGGAACGACCCATTTGTGAAATGAATAGAGCCTAGACTTTTTTTTTTTTTTTTTTTGTATTTAGCCCAACTTGAGGCCCAACCCAAGCTCGCTATCACTTTTTGACGGGACGATGTTCTAATTTACGGGAATATAGATGTTATTAACCAGCTGGACAAATTCACGTTTACAGCTCAATGTCACTTCTTTTTTTTGAACAAACGATATTGTCTATATTAAAAGGAATGAGGGTGGGATTAGCCTCACAATGGCTAGCAATAATGTAGTTCAAATTCGCCTTTAACGAGAATCGAACCTAAGACATCTCACTTACAAATAAAGAGGAATATTACTAGATCATAGTATTAAATACAAAAAATATAATGACTGTAGCATTTGAAAAATGCTTAACGTACTTGTTTGATAGCCTATAAGACTTCTAGTTCGGCCTAAATAGACCTAGCTCAAGGGTCTGCCACGAGTCCGGAGATGCTCCTGCTCGTGGACATGACATAAGTTGATTGAGCTTAAATTTTTCAAACCTGTCTTAATCACATTTTAGCATCACCGGCCAGGCCCAACATAATAGTTAAAAGAAAAACACAATTATAAAGCAAATAGTGGAAAACGTACTCTTACCTAACAATGTGGGAATTTACTCCAACCAAAGTTGTGGCAAACTGGTTGGAAGTTGGGTAGGTGAGATGTGAAGCAAAATAAAGGAAGCAAATCATGTTGCTTCGCTCGCAAGAATGAATGAGTATGACGAATTGAGTTCTTCGACTCTTAGTGGTATCACTGGTATGGGATTGGATGAATTTGCTTTTGAGTAATGCTATTCATACCATATTTTTATACTATATTTCTATACCATATTAAGTGGCATCTGATGGGGACAACCACGTTATTTGAAAAATTTGCAAAACCCAACAAAAAGAAGGAGAAATACTTTTCGTATACCACAATTATCATTTAATTAACTACTTTTTCTTAATTATTAGTTTATGAAATAATGAACTAAATTTAAAAATCTGATTAATTTAAATGATGTGACTGTTCACATCAAATGCCACCTAAGATGGTATGAAAATGTGGGACAAAAACATTGTATGAATAATATCACTCTCCATCCTCCCTCCGGCAAAAGATTCCAGTGACTTCCAAACTTAGGTTTCATGGCTAATGCTTTCACTATTTTTAGTTTTGATTAATTCCATCACCTTAAATTTTGTTTTCTTGTTTGCTCGTTTTCCACCTTTCCATTGAAAGATGATATTGATGGATACGTATTTTGATTTCCTGAGATTTCGTATGATTTCCGTAATCTCTAATTTTCTGTATAATCAAATCATTCCCTTGATGTATTTCTTGTATAGCAATTATACCTGTAAGTTGTAAGTCAAGCTATTGTACTCGTATATAATTCAATGATGATTCACCCTCAAGACTATCGAGGGATTCAGCCACTTAATTGCCTTCTTTACCTTCCTTGATGTGCTCTTCTGTGCAATCCATAATCTTTTATGGTATCTCATAGCCCTTGAGCCTTGACTAACGTCAAAACTATTTTTTTTTTCCCGATCCTTTCCCTCCGTTTCTCACGCTAATAATACCAGCCTTGACTCTTCCAACTATTCTCTCTGGTTGGCTCAGCTGCTTCCGGTTCTCAAGAGCCTCCAATTGACGGCCTTCGTTGACTTGATGGTTCTTTGGAATGTCCCTCGCAACTTCTGTCCAACAACGGGCGGCAACCTGACTTACCACGTCCAACCCGACGTATGCTGAATGGGCCTCGCAAAATCTCCCAAGACTTTTAATATGTGCGTGTTTTTTCCGTTTTCTCGCTCTGACGAGTCATTCTACTAAACATTCTCTCTTAAATAGCTCGTATTCATCTGTTAAATTTCTTTTAATTCTTCTATGCTCGTACTACAGTTAGATTCAGCAATGTATGTCAAACATCGAAGTGCATACCAAATTCTCCAGCTCAACAAAGCAGAAGTTCAGTCCAGTTTTTCTAAGAACAAAAGTACTCTCTGTTTTCAATTTTCCCTTTTTTATGGATGGGAAAAAGGATAACAGATTTAAAGTCAATATTCCACACCAAAAATTGACCTAAATAATTGATTGAGGGGCAAACATGTCTTTGTACTTCACACATCCGATCCAGCACATCACCGTACGTTTATCCATATCCGATTAACAATAAAAATAAATCAAAAATAAAAAACGATAATCCACACAGTAAGGGAATCATACTGCTAAAATATTATGTGAGGAGACCCGAATTTATGGTGAAAAGTTGTTAATCATAATCCTATGTCAAGTCCGTTAACAATGTCGATCCAATTAGCAATTATCGTTGTTCTTTTTCTTTTACTTTTTGATCGAAATTCAGATATTATTAAAAACAAATTGGAATGTTTACCTCAAAAGTTAAAGAGTTATACAGCCATTCTGATTTAAAGCGATTTCACATATGAAATCCCTTACATATGTGTTATAAGAAGTTATTTGATGTGCAACCTCATTACAGGCATGAGTAATAAAAAGAAACTCTAGAGAGTCTGACTGACTTGGGCTTTAATTTTGATAAGTTTAGACTTCTAGAGAGTCTGTTGGTAAGACATGGTGTCGGGGTTGAGATGCGTGCCGGTTTTATTTTCATTTTATGGTCAATTTTATTTTTTTTATTTTTTATTTTTTAAATATATCAGTGTACTAAAATAAAAATTAACCACAATAACTTTTCTGCCCCAAATCATGCACGGAGTTTCGTTGATTTGAACTAAAGATCTTTCAGTGTCCTCTCCGATGAAGAAACAAAGTTAGCCATTTATATATTTATATATTTTTTTCTGACTGCCCACGTACAAACAACACAAACCCCGCCATCCATCCAACAACCCTAAAACTAAATCAAAATAAAAATTATTAAAAAAAAATACCACCAGTTGTTACTGCTCATCGTGTTCCTGCAGATCTGAGAGGCAATAGCAACTCTTTGACTTGAAGCTCTTCAGCCTCCTGTCGAGCAGTTTCTGTGGGGCCCTCCTCTCCTGATCCTCCTTCTCGTCCGATGAGGATTGCTCCGACGACGCGTTCTCTCCCTCGCCTTCTCGATCGCGGCCGTGTTCGTCGTCATCTTCGTCTCCGTCTTCGGCTAGGGCTAGCAGCGGCATGGACTTAGGGTTTGGCCAGTTGTAGAGGGAGGAGGAAGACGAAGATCTTCTCGACCACTTGGAGGCGATCAGAACCCGCCGCCGCTTGTTGAATGGGTTGTCCTGCTTCTCCACCTCCTTCACTGAACTCACAGTGCTGCTCACTTCTGACAGGCTGGCAAATGACTTTGATTTTCCTGAAAAATAGTTGGATAATCCCCTCCTGAACAAATTAAAACAAAAATTAATTTACTCTGGGATGGATCAAAAACTGAAAATTCAGTAAAACTGATCGGTATGGGATTAATATTTGCAGATCTGGAGGGGTTTACTTGATTGGGAGAGAATCTTCGAGTGATCCAAATGAACCCAGAGAACCCAACCCTCCTCCTCCGCCGCCGTTAAACTTGCTCTGCACCTCATCGCCGTTATCGCCTTTGGAGTCTTCCTCTTCCTCGCTGTCATCCGGAACACCGATAGACGACGAGCTGTCCGACGACGCCTTCTCCGCCACCGCGGCGCCGCGGTCCTGATTCAGGTACAGACCGCCGCGGTTGCGGTTGTCCTGCGTCGGCGCGGGGCCGTAGGACGATACGTCGATGGAGAAGGTGGGGCCCACTAGGACGTCCATTCGAAGCAACGGAAAAGAACGAACTGGGAGTTTCCGAGACGGCGAGCGGGGGAATTACGGATTTACCCTTCACCGATGCGTCGGCGTCGTCGTTTGAGCTTCCAGATAACGGGGCTTGTAGTCATCAATTGAAGGGAAGAAGAAGAGGAAGACGGAGAGTCACATGATCCAGGGGGTGCGCAGGTTAAGGAAGCGGTGGAGGATAAGAGAGGAAAAAAAACAAGTTCGTAAGGGGAGTAAAGGTGGAGAGGGGTATATATAGGCAACAGTGAGTCGCATGAGTTTTGAGGGGGGAAGGAAAAGGCTAACGTCTACCGGCGGCGAATAGGGACGCATGCGCACGCGCTTGGACACGTTCGCGATTACGTGGCGACGACAGTGACCAAACAAATCCACTTCCGGAAACTCTTATTATCTTATTTATGTCAAAACAATATCTCTACACTCTTCCTACTTCCTATGCTTTTCTACAGAATATAACATGTATTTATATGCATTACAAATCCTTTATTTTTGTATTTTATTTATTTTTTATTGGTCAAAACAAACATTTAATCGTTTACCGACCAACGATTATAAACGAATCGTATTTTTTATGTTACCGTTGAAAATCAAATAATAATAAACGGTTAAACAATTTTTAAGTGAGTCGCATGAGAATGAGAGTTGAGAAAATAAAACAATGAGATTCAAGTGAGACTGTTGTTAGCAAGCGGAAGTGCTAATATTTTTGTACTAATTACTAAGTATCCTGCCACTTAGTACTACAGTTTAGTGGTATTTCTCTTCACTTATAAGTGATAGGTCTTAAGCATGATTCTAACCAAAAACAAATTTGAACCACATTATTGTTAGTCCATTACGAGACTAAGCCCACTCCTCCACCTCTTTAGTATTGATAATATCTTTTGTTCAACAAAAATTACTAATTATTCTATTTCCATTTTTATTGATAATAAATAAATTGTTAAATAGCAACTGGTTTATGATCCTCAATCCAAATTATACTATGATATCACATGGATAATGTGTCTCTCTTGCATATCTTTAATTGTATCATCAATGTCAAAATCTTAGCAAGTATTTTAGTGTTTTCCTTCTACATTGTGTTGGATATTGCAAGTCAGAATATCATGATTGTACACACAAAAAATTATCCTTAATTAAGAACCTTCTAGTCTAAGAACAAAATCGGGGAAGTGTTATCGAACGATTTCCTGCCCAATATGGAGTGAGTAAAGAATAAAACTACAAGTCTCGATCTATACAAAATGCACTGGATTTTTGTGTGTTCTTTCAGTTTTTGAACAAATTCAAATTTGATTAGTAATTTTCTCTTTTATTAAGAGGAGGGAGGATGTTTGAACTCGGGATGTGAAGAGAATGCCTTAACCATGCAATTATTTAATTCTGAATTGAATTTCGCTGACAATTTAAATTATGACTTTTTTTATATCTCACATTTTTCTTTATTACGTAATAAGCTATCCTTTTATGTAGTTTGGACGCGTCGTAAGATGACATGTCTAGCTTAAGTGGGATAACTAGAACAAACCTTCCACGTGATACATAATATTTTGATTTGTCGCTTCGAACTAACTTTTTAATTGGTAACTTCTGACCAGACTTTCTAATTGGCTAAATTTTGACCAATAAGAGAACGTTATCTGGTGATTGACGTTTGCAAAAATGGTTAATCAATCACGAATAGACAAAAAGTTTCAGGTTCGATCAAATGTAACGATACGTCTATTGAGATAGGTACCTACTAATTGGCTACTTCCCACCTTATAGAAGAGTAGTCCTGTTATTTGATGAATGTGTCTTCTGCATTATCTTTCGTGTAAATAAATAAGTTATGAGTAGACAATGGCCGAAACTTTTCTTTTTTATGGCCAACTTTAGGGTTTATAAACTCTAGGTAGAATGTCAATAGCTCATAATTATGCACATTTTTTTCGTTTGGGTTAAATCCTTCACCTCATAGTATAAATACTTCGTTATGTTTAAAAAAATAGGAAGCGAGGTTTGTAGATGTAGTAGTAGAGAGCATTTCTACTATATACACAATTGAGCGAATTTTAATCCTCTTTTCCTCCTATGCGAGTTTGTAACCTTAAAGAAAAATAATAATAATGTTTAATATTATAACCAAAAAATGAATACATAAATTATGTCAGTCAACTAAAACAAAGTGCATATATCCTCTCTTATACGCCAGTGGAATCCTCTTATTTTCTCATGAATAATAATAGTAAACATCATCTCTAAATAATAAAAAAGAGTTTGAGTAAGAATAACATAAAATAAGTGTTCTTTAACTTTATTGTGAAACTGTGTGGTGCTTCTTTTGGTGTGTGTGACCTTTTGATCGTGTCTTGATAAGTTCTCATTACCTTGAAAAAAAAAAGAAAAAAAAAAGAAATAGTGTTGTCATATTGAAGAGAGAAATTATATGTTTTACCAAACAAATACGACATTATTCAACATACCGTATTCCATTTATAGAAGAACAAGTATTTATTTAGTACAATAAAACTATTAGTATGTTAAATAGTTAGTTGTTAGGAATAAGAAAATTAGCAAAGATCGAATCCGTATTAGAGTTCTAGTCTTCTAGATACAACATATTTAATCAATTAAAATTAAAATATCAAACAATAAAAAAAGTCAAATAAAAAAAAAGGTAGTAGAAAATCCTATCTAATATACTGTGAATACATCAGCAACTGAGGCGTTTAGTGTGGATTAAATGCATCCCTATCCATTTTGCCTGGAGAATGATTATCTCATAATATCTCTTTCATTCTTTTCTGCCGACCAAACCACTTACATTAATACACACATTTTGTATTTAGACACAAAACCTTCTCGTGTCAAAATATTGTGAGAAATATAGAATGAAATTTTTAGAGTGCTAATAACACTTCCCTTAAACAAATTAACTTTTTATTACCCCTTTACGTATATACAATAATTGTCGTCGCGGATATTTCTTCTTATTATTTTTATTTTTCTTCCTGATTTAGTCCTCTAATAAATAAATCATTGGAAATGTTTACCGATTAATTTTTTTTACTGATTTAAACAGTTTTGCTCTCATCGATGCATGTAAATATATTTGTTAATATTCTGATTGGTAGATGAATACTGAATCTTTGTGGATAAGATTACATTTTGCAAAACATAGAATTTGGGCCACTTATGCATTTTTTTATATAAACAAATATATTTACGTAACACCTGCTCTAATTATTTAGGTAAAACTCTAATTTTAGGTTCTAAACCTTTTTTAACTTGCTCCAACTCTTGGAATGAACATGAGTTTTAACTCAAAACTCATTTTTGAGGTAAATTTAGCCTAATGTTGCCCATGGGTTAGTGGGCTGGCCCACATTATTTGTGAATTTTTTTTTAATTTTATATTTACAAATTCATTAAATTTAACGGCTAAGATCTAATATGATGAAATCTAACGGTTAAAAAGAAGATCTTATGGTCCAAATTTAAATTCAACGGCTAAAGTAATTAGAAAAAATTTCATGTGTTTCATATTCTTTTATAGTATTCCATGAGTTTCATGGTGATGGTTTAGTGATTTTTCAATACTTATTAGAATCTAAATATTTTTAGGTTAAAATGTTCATAAAATTAAAGGGAATTGTTATTGGCACTCCAAAATTGTCATTCTACCCTCCAAACTTTCTATATTTAGAAAGAACAATACACTTGAGAGGAGTGTAGAATAAGATTTTTGGAGTGTCAATAACACTTACCAAGTTAAATTAGGATAGTCTACATAATTTTTTTTTCCTTAAGACAAGTTAGTTTAAGAAAAAAAAAATTATCCTAAATTTATTTTTTAATAGTCTAGGACAAAAAATTTAACCCATAAGGGTTTGAGTAAAAAAACTGTTTATGGGTTAAAACCTAAATTTTCTAGGTTAAAAAATTTAGGTTTTAACCCAAGGGTTGAAGATAGTCTAAGGGTTGAAGTTCCATATTAAGTTATGCAATATAATGAATTGTATCAAACACATTATTTATGAGAATCAAACTTAAAAAATTTCACTTACAAATAAAGAGTAACATTACTAAACTATGTACTACGTGAGATTATACATATATAACACAAGCTCTAAATTTGCTAGTGGCCTCGTTCGGGAAAACCTTATTTAATCTCATGTGTTCTACTCCTCTGTTCTTATCGCACCCACAACATTACGAAGTGCGACGATGTGCACCTCAAATACGAATAATCAACTTTCCAATGTGAAACAATTAATCAAATGATTTATTTCTAAAGAATTTTAACGAAAAACTCAAGGTACTGCTCACTTTAACGAAAAATTATATTTTTACACTAAAAAGTCAATCCTGGTACTATTTACTTTATCATTTATTTTATCTTTATCATTACAACTCAAAGTTTTCAAGCCTTTTTCATTATTTTTCCTTTATTTCTAATGATGATGATATAGGGTAACAACCTCTTGCTCTCAACTTTTAAATTGACGTGATGTATGAAAAAAAAAAAAAAAAAAAAAAAGCATAAATATTTTACTGGCTTCTCTACCCTCCCAGTTTCCATACATTCTCATCTCCTGTTATTTGTGCGGACACGGTTAATTCACGTCAACATTTTATATCATTATTACTTTTTGTCTTATTATTTCTATAAAAAAATTAATAAAATATTAACGTGATTTAATTATAATCGTATAAAATAAAAAAAATAAAAATGTATGAGAACTAGAAGTTCAGAAGCTGGGTCCATATTTTACACCCAAAATTTATCCTTGCATTGCGATTTGCCCTCCACCTCAAAAGTCATATCAATATTTGGGATGGTGTCCCAATAATTGTACAACTAGATCGAGTCGCCACTCTTAACATAAAACATAAAACTAGTACGTTGGGAGCAGAGCACCACACATTGGTTAGGTTTTGGATTAGTTTAAAATAATGCCGAGGAGGGAATATTTAAAGCAAGATAAGATTTTGAAAAACCCAAGGGATTTGGGTCCACATTAACTTGTCCCAAATCTTAAATTTCAATAGTGTACAATGACTCATATGTCCAAGAGTTTGATTAGGACTTTGGTAAATACGTTTAAGCTGTAAGTGATTTTATTTTTTATTTTTAAAGCACATGAATTCAGTTTATTTTGGTTAACAACGTCTGTAATGGTTGCTTTTTTTTTGTTTTGTTTTTTTTTTTTTAAAAAAAACACTTCAACAACCCATAACTCTTTTTAGATTTTTATGTCCAACATTGTTATAAATATTTTATAATGTCGTAAAATTTTAACCCTTGAAAAAGTAATCTCAAACACACCAGTTATGGATGGTCAACGTTGATGATAAGGTAGTTAGCAATATTACCAACATAATCATTTCACTCAAATCTTGTCAAATTTTGGATGAACCAATAAGGCACACGCAATACATTTTGTTCCAAGTAACTATTGAAAAAAGTAGAATTTGATTTAAGGGTAAAAATTTGAATTTAAAGTTAGGAGGGCCATATTTTATCAAAAAATATCAGTACGGTCCGAATATTTGAGAAAACTTTGATTAAGCAAAGAGATTATTGACAGGACACACTAGCTATACTTTAATTGGGAAGGGGTCACGACCCAACTGTCCATTTTTATGGTTGTTGGAGTTTTATTTTTTTTTGCTTTGATCATTACGAAAAGAATAATGTTTAACTCGCCTTCTAATATGGGTGGATTTTACATACAGTAATCGGGTAATGTTTGTTAGAAATGATGAGAGCAACATGATTAATTTTGTGTTTCTAATAGCGCTGTTGATAGGAAAATAGTCACGTCGGAGGTTAACATGTAGATGTCATCATTAGCTACATCATGATCAATGCAAGATCGATCAACTTTAGGGCATGTTCAGAAGTGATTGTGTAAAAACACTTCTGTTCATTAGCTTTTGTTGCTATAAATGATTTTTTTAGAAACACGTCGAGAGCTTTAAAAAATTCAAATGCTTCCTGAAAAAATAGTTACATGAGAAAGGATTGGAGCAAAAATAATTACCCATAAAAAAGCACCATCACTAATTATCTTGGACCAGCCATGCATGCTAAATAGAATAATATATAGCTTTTTTTTTTGGGTAGATTGAATAATATATAGGTTGTTGGTATACAGATCCAGTTGCAAAATTTGGAAACTTAATTATTTACTTGAATAATATGTAGGCAGAGAGATCTGGATTTTTCAAAAGCATATAAGATTTTATTTATTTGTTTAAGCAAATAAAGAAATTGGTTATTAAGGTGGACTTTGCCTTATTGGCAGACAGATATTCTAACCTAGTCTTCTATAAACACATCTATTAATCTAATATATGGAAAATTATTTTCAATTCGAAAAATTATTTGATTGGAGGGTACGAGGTCAATGTGGGGAGGGTGACCAATGGTTTAGCCATTTGCAAGCCTACCTTATCTCTTTAGATAAACCAGTTAATTAATTTCATAAACAATAATTAGTTTATTAATTAAAGATTCAATAATGGTAAACTAGTTTGCTTATGGGGATATGCCATATGATGTATAATAACAGAAAAATGCTAAGTGACTTAATTTCTCAAAGCGGACTTTCATGGGCTTTCTGACACTTTACAGTTCAATATTATTCGTACCTATATTATAAAATATTATGCCAAAAACATAAGGCGATGGAGAACCTCACTTTTGAGAGAATCTGCTTAGCATTTCTCATAATAATATATATTTTTTACTTTAAAATAGTCATCTGAACTATATTTAGTGTAAGATAACTATTTCAGAGTTGTAGTAATAACTCTTTTCACAAAGTAATTTTCACATTCTTTTTTTTCTCGATGCACAACTATGTTTATTTTTTGCTTTAAGCTTGAGCAAAGCTAGAGAGAATCATTGTATATAAATAAATATTATCACGCATAAGGAGAGAAAAGAACTTTAGTATCCATTAAATCGAACTAATATAAATAATATCATTTATTAAAAAAAATTTAAAAATTATTACGTTGAGTAGACTAAAATCTAAAGGCCCCTTTAAAATTCATAGAAGGGCATATCCACTGCATGTGTAGAAATCCCTCGCTAGATCCCCAACCTTTAATAATGATTAATAATTATAATAATGGCTTATTCGTGTAAGTGACAAAGTTAATATATCTAGAGCATATATCCCCCAGTTGGTAAAACAATATGGTTCACATCTCAGATACCATTCAAAATTTAAAGTGACTCAAAGCATTATTTTGTGATACAATTATCTATCTACAATAACAAATAAAAAATAAATTGGTTTCAAACTCGTCATTTTGATATTCTAATCTGAAATCTCTCATTAAAGGTGCAAGTTGAAATGCAACGGCAATTACAATAGTAAAATTTTCGAATCCGAATTTTTTCAAAAAATGAAATGAAAATTGAAATGCATTTAAAGATTTCAAGACTTACTTGGAGAGAGACAACATTTTTTATTATTTCATGGATAGACAAAACTTATCCATGTGACAAGTGATGTCATGATTATTTCTATGTTTAAGGATGAGTTCTTATCTCTTCATTTCTCTCTCATCTTTTTTCTTCGTTACTTTTCTCTTTCTTTCTCCTCCTTCCTACCTCTTTCTTGCTCTCTCACTCCTTCTTCGTCTTCTCTCTCTCCTAATTTCTTCTCCCCTCCTCTTCTTCTTTGTAGTGTTACCTAGATTTATGAGTGTTTTTTTTTCTTGTATGCGAATTACAGGGAATTTTTAATTATATTATTTTTCTAATCTGATATATGATTCTGAAATTTTAGAACGGAAAATGAAAACGTTGTTTCCAATGAGATGCCTCCGAAAAACACTTTTACTTCCGAAGAAAAAGAATACCACAAACCGCAATACTAATTGACAGTTAAAAACATTATTCACAACAGTACTTTTACAGTTTTACGGATTGGAAAAAGTTAAAAAAAAAAAAAAGTAATTTTCAGTGTCTTTTTAACTTGTCATATGTTTCTAGACATTTGAAGAACGAGTGTTGTTGGAACGAGGCATGACCAGATTGAGTGAAACACAGCACAAACATGTCTCAATTCTCACCTTCCTCCTCGGATGTAAGGGAACAAAAAAGGACTTGAACAATGCAATGCATCACCGTGTTTCAGTGTCAAATCATTATTGGCAACTCTTATCGTTATTGTTGTGGTCCTCATCATCCATCATGATCATCTATTTTTCCTCCTCCATATCCGAACGTTGAATGCTGCAACCTAAACCTTGACAAAATGAAAGACGATTAATTGGTCGTTTTTTGAATAATCATGTGTTGGTGATGTGTCGCTTGCTTATTAATCAAAATTTTCATAAATCAACACCTGACAATTAGGTCAATATCGAAACGTAACATGTTATTTTAAGAAAGGCTGAATCTAAATACGAGAAATGGAGGTGTAGAATGTTTTGGACCTCAACTTCAGCAAGATATACGTGGTATTCTCGCTTCCTTTTCTCACATCCATTGGAGCATGAATGATGCTAAAAAGTGTAGAAAGTGGTTGTAACTCTTCTTTTAAATGTGGTATTCTCGTTTTTCACTTCAACATAATCTTACTTTCATACAACCTAAAAATACCATCCATATTTTACTAAATTTTACAGATTAAAAAGAAAATTCCAATGTTCCCATGTTACAAACCCTAAGTTCACAACCACAAAATATCAAAGTGGCTTAGGGCTTCCTTTCTATGGGGTTGACATTGACTAGTCCTTATGTGAATCCAATGTGCCTGCAAACTGGTCCCTATTTGCAAGCTTGCTGTCACGTTAGGGAAAGTGGAAGAAAACTACTATATATCCATCGTGTTCACCACAAACTTTGATATTGGGAAATTAGGGTTTCCAATTTCTGGTGACAATTGTTTATAGATAATGCAAGCCAGATTAAAGAAGGTAAACAAGAAAACTTGTGTAGTTAACATCACTAATCTTGGTTTAGCGTAAGACACTGTGTAAAACCTTGTTTGTTAATAACTTTACGTTTCTTTTCCGTCAAGTAATTTCGATGATTAGTTATGTTGACAAGAGATTAGAGAAAAATAGGAAGAAGATAAACCAAGAGAACAGACTTCCATTGATGATAAATTTTAATTCTTCCGTGGGCCTGGTCTGGTCTCCATATAAGAAACATTTGTGCAGAAATGTTTGAATTTTTGGAATGGAAATAGTTTCTGATTTGTCCCTAATGGAATTATTCGGTTTGAAAGTTACGAGACTTGAGTCGTTTATGTATGCGTATCAAACTATGATTTACAGGTCAGCAATACCTTCTTACTAGGAAGGGACGAGGAGTCCTCTTGTAAAAAAGCACAAAACCCTTTCTTATTTCTTAACATTTACGCATGTAGGAATAAAAAATAAAAAAAAGGAGTTCGAATGGAAAAAAAGGTTAAAGTGAAGAATCAGTTTTGTTATTAATGGACTAGGATACGGGAAGACAATAACTGAAGGAAAGGAAATCGATTGGGCTAGATCGTTGCGCTCCTGCCATAATTATAGAAAAGGTCCCTCATATTTTGCATGAGTTACATTGTGGTCCCTCAACTTGACCTCAACTTGATTAATAACTCCAACTCCCTCCCTCTTCCCGTATTTGACAGAAAAACTAACAAGAGTTAACAAAAGGACCAATTATGCGACATTAAGCGGAGTTTGAGGTACCAAATATAATTCGTACGAGTTCAGGACCACCGCTACAATTAAGATTTTCATGTAAACGATGTGTAAGTGTTGCACCATGGCCGGCCAAATGAACAAGATTTTATCAACTGGAATAAAACAATAAAGATGCCAGTGACGCTGCCGCCGGTTTTGTTATCCAGAAAAGGGCTTTGTAACACAAAGGCCTCAGGTTTGCCTACAAAGCAACCTACTCTTCTTTCCTTAAAACTTGTAGAGCACACAGCAACTCATGTCTTGCCCAGCAAGTCTAAGGAGAACGAACAGATACACCGAGCATAAGCAGAAAAGTTTCGAGTCAAAGCGGAAAAGTTGGAATCAAAGGCAGAAAAGTGAAACGAAAAGAGAAGCGCCATTGACAAATTACTGAAGGCTAAAGTACACAGGTCCATCAAAACGAGTAGGCACTTTATTCTCAACAGTATTCCGACAGCACTTGGCTCTTAGGCATTTTGAAAGTTCTCAAAAATGCCGTTTCGGAGCACAAAAACTAGCATCTCATGAAGGTCCCTAAATTATAAGCTTTCCCATGTTCTTACAAGTAATTAATTCAATCCTAGGTAGACCTCTTTGATGCACTTTATACGAAAGAATTGTACACAGAATCTAGCAAAGCTATTACGTTTCTCCAGCTGCCTAACCTAATATAACTTAATCAATGAGTCTGAGATCAAAGAAAACAGATAGCTATACCTGAATATATTATCTACGCTAGGGTCCAACTGGGTTATATAATTGTTCACCATCATGCATGGAATTGGAGACCCCATGGCCTAGAACTCGCACGCAATGGAAACAGTGTTCAACTCTTCATAGCATTCAGATGAGTTACAGGGATGCCATATCTTGGAATCTCAGGCAATGGGACAGCAGTATTCAGTTCCAGGCTCCTGAGAATGTCGTCATATACAAGATGAAAGGCCAATCATGTAGAGGGGAGGATAGTCCCGCCATGTGATTCCACAATGCACATAGTTCGACAATCACACAACCGCAGAGGTAGTACGGCGGAGATCTGCTACTCCATTGAATTTCCCGCTCATTTGCCTACCTTTGAAACTGCCATATCTAACCGGCTTTGGCTGAAAAAGAGACATGAGCATTTTTTCAAAAGTGTGCACAGAGTACTTTGCATACTTGCTTGAACTTGCATCTTGCTCGACCAAGGGCCCATAATTCTGCATGTAACTTCTGTAAACAGGCACAACAGCCTGCACTATGAGCTGGCAGGTCTTCTCCCTTAGATCTTTATCTGACATTATCCAACTCGATTGCTTCTTATACATGTCATCGAACGCGTCATTGAAGCTTTTTAGCCTCTTCTTGACAAGATCACGGGCAGTGGCACGACCACCTGAGAACAGAATCAGACCTTCTCTACTTAAATGACCCGGAAGTTTCCCCCAACTATCTCTCAAGAAAACTGTGGAATAATAGTCTTTGTACTGTTCATGTTCTCGTAACCAAGCATCCCCCAGCAGAACCCCCAGTTTAGTTCCCTTCAGGTGCTTGTACAAATGCCAATGGTTGTTCATTGCAAAAAGGTTGGCCAAGCTGGTATCCTCATAAGCCTTTATCCACGCCTCCAAATTTAGCTCAATGGCTTTAACAATTTCTAAAACCTCATTTATAAGGAGCCCTTCTTGGAATTTCTCATGCTTCCAACTTCGATAAATGATGAGAACCTGAGTTAAGATTGGCTTATAATCATCCCCAAGCAGTTTATTACAATAATCCGTAATAAAACTGACCAATTTCGGAACACTCCCATCTTGAGGAGGCGGGTTCTGCCTTTGCAGTTTCACCTGAAGAAGAAGCTCCCAGAAAATTTCAGCTGCTCCATCAATGACACTCTTAATGAGATCCCTTGTCAGGATTTGGATTTCAAGACATGCTGGTCCACCAAAAAGTCGGTTGAAGTCCAGTCTCAATTTGTTTAAAGATGCAAATATGTCCAACAACTTCAAAAGCTTTATCGGATCTTTTTTGCTCTCTGTAACAGTCTTACCAAATTGTAGGAATGCAAGAATACCAGCCTGAGCAGCTATCTTTGCAAAGCAACCCATCCACACATCCAATCCAATCCTCTCAAAAACATCATTACACAACTTATACTCCGCCTCAAACAAGTGTTTCACCGCAAACTCCAAATGCTTTCCCCACTGTGATATATATCCCTCTATGCTCTGCACATCATTAAACTCTGCAATTGATATCTCAAGGTAATCCAAATTGAGAGCTTGTAAACTTGCCCTTACATTCGAACTTCGAACTTCAACATAAATAGATATACACTTCTCAAGTCTGTTATTAGCAATCAATCTTCCAAGTATAGCTTGCAACTTTTGGATTACCAGAACAGGTAACGGTGATGGCGCAATGCATGCTTGTTCTCCAAGAGATGAAGGTGATGACATTGGAAGTGGCACGCTATGTTCTGTGAGGAGCCTCCTGAACTCATTTTCTAATTTTTCCAGAGCAGCCTCCAGAAGCCCTCCATCGAGGTTGGCCTTTTCCTCCTCACTCTGCAATTCTCGGAGACTTTTCAATGATTTCTTCAAATTTGAAAGGTACCTCTCATCCGCAACCGCATTATCCTCCAAGTACTCTACTATATCCTCCAACCACTGAATTGCCAATCCACAATTGTCACCCAGAAATCTAAGAGCCTCTTGCAGACGTTTCAACACTGATAAGTAACCAGGCAGATCACTACGCGGATCTGACAATAGAGACTTCTCGAGTCCATGAACAGCATCAAAAACTTTAAGCACAGCTGCAGCAGGGCCAACAGCGCGGTTAATATGACCACCGACAGCAGCAAGGGCTTCCTTGTCTGCGCGAATGGGTCGAACTGCAGTTTCAAGAGAAGGTAATCTGTGGTTTATCTCTTCAAATCGGTTTCCGGCTTTCTCCAGAACCGACCCTATGCTCTGTGATTTCTGTAAGCTTAGCCTCAATGCCTTGCTTGCAGATATCAAACTCTCAATGCTATTATCATTCACGGAATGCGCCATTCAAATCCTAATATCACACAAAAAAACCCCAAAAATCAAAAGCTGCAAAACTACGAGTCTCACACAAAATGGGAGCAAAAAGAAAACAGCAACTTTAAGCAGCTAAATGCAATAAAATCGAAATTGGGCTTTTCTTATATTCTTTTATAAAGTGAAATTTTCTCAATTTCTCTAGGAATTATCGAAAAAATCTCATCTGGATCCTCACCAATCGAAACCCACAAGCTAAGAAAGAACAGAGAAATCTCACTGAACCCACAAAAGCAAAAGCAAAAGCAAAGCAAACCCAGATTTTCATGAGTTAAGACATACAAGGAACGAACGAGAAGGTATACTCACTTGAAGTTGGAGAGAGATCCAGTTCACCCGGCCGAGTCGAATCGGCTTGTGAACCCGTGACGCAGAGAAGCCCTAATCAAGAATGTAGTGATAGAGAAAGACCACTATTTGCAGAGTTCTATAAATCGCATCCGACGAGAGTGATGACAAAGTGCATGACAGTAGGGCAAAACCTCAAACCCTCCTTCTCTCTCTTTGCTTTGTTGTTAAACTCGTTTTAGGCTTTTAGCCCCTCTCTCCTCTCTCTCTCTCTCCTCTGCAATTTGCTTACTTTTTTTTTCTTTGCTTAAAGGCCGTAACTTTCAGCCTCCTCTTCTCTTCTTCCGCTCTCTGGACGTTGAAAACTCACTTTGCACACAAATACAGCATCCAAGGGCATCAAACTCATTCAAAAGTTAAAAAATTCTACATGATTTGAGAAATCATTAATTCTTGATTTATGGGGAGAGTTGGCTGGTTGCGTAGGGAAGAGGATCCTCTTCATATTCATTTTATGGGGATCACAATAATCCTTATATTCTAGTTATTTATTGTACATTATACGATCATCATTCGTCATATATTATTTATATTTAATTTTTAATAAAAAAATCAAATAATTTTTAATCTCATGATGTACGATGAATGACTCAGATTTGAGGATTCTTAGACTTCTCACAATTTGAATACAGATGAGATCCAAATCCATTAGATAAGACATGATGAAATTATAAAATAGGATGCCATGAAAAATACTCCATTAATTAAGACAAATGACAGCTTAACTAGTGTCTATAAACTTTTTCTCTCTGAGATCTTATAAGTTACTCTTTTATTTTATTTTTAAATTTTTACTTTTGCTTATGTATGCGACTAAAATTTGTATGTAACGGAAAACAATTTCTTACCTGCAATTAATCATTTAGTGTCTAAATGCCGTGTTTCTAAAAAGGGATGGATGTAATAAAAATGAATAAATTTGTTTAACATGAGTGGGTGGGAGTTGGAATTTGGGAAATTTGTCCAAACTTTCCATTGTATTGTTTTATTATTTTCTTTTTCTTATGGTGCAAGTTTTGTGTTATCTTTCCATGTGGTCACGATCTTTGAAACTTTCAAATGACCATTTTTAATAAGTTTTAATGTTGGATGGTTATTAACCCAACCTCCACACCACAAAGATGGTAAATATAAATTTATAATTGAGAGAACCCAAGAAAAGTGTACTAGATGTGAAAGACATGAAGAATATTCTACTTTTTTATCAACTTTTTTTTCTTGTCACCTTTGTACATGAAAAATTGTTCAAAATGCTTGTTATAGAATATGCTACTTACAAATTCCTGCAAGATTCATTTTTGTGTAATAATTCTTGTTTGATTATTTTTTCACAAGATGTGATACACGTCAATTGTACTGTTTACCTATAAACATTACGGTCTTTTTATAATTATTATTACAAATGATCTTTTTTAAGAAAAACTAATGAAAATAACTTGAAAACTTTAAATTTTAACGATAAGGACAAAATAAAGGGTAAAGTGAATAGTAACAGGATTGACTTTTTAATGTAAAAATATGGTTTTTCATTAAAATGAACAGTACCGTGAGCTTTTTGTTAAAACAACCTATTTTTTACACTAGTCATCTAGGCTGAATAGAGGAGAAATGACGCAGCACGAAGCAAAAGGATTACCAACGTAAATCTTTGAAGAACCAGAGTTATTGGAGTCCACCAGTTTGATAAAAATATAAAAGGATAATTTGATTAATTGATGAGTGCATTGGATAACAGACACGACTTAAACAAGCAGTTTACAACACCTTTGGACAACTCAAAAGGTCCATTTTTTATAACAGGAATTTAAATGCAGTTTTGAAATCCTAAACGACCTCATATAGCTAAAATCCATTATATTTCACTACGCAGTTGTGTGTTGAAACCGCGACGCTGTTCTCTTTCCAAAAATGTATCATGGCCCAAATCGGAGATCAGACCCCAAATCTGCAAATTCCCACTGCGTCTTTTTGTCTTCTGACAGTCAATTTCCTGTTCAATCCACCCAGGCATTTGTTCTACATCAAGAAAGAATTATAATGCGGAACACAATAGTTTGAAGAGAAATGTTCTAATCACTAGGACAATTAACCGCCTTCAACACAAGCATCTGTTAGCTGGACAACTTACTAAACCATATAATTGCACTGTCTCATTTTATGCTTCTTCTTGCTTGTGCAACAAAGTCAAAACCAGCTAATAATAAATTGTTTTTCAGTTAATGAAACTTTGCTATATACATAATTTAAGGTATTAAACTTACTAAGCTCATATGAAAGTAAACACAACATATGTTCAAGCAGCTTGACCCCTTATGAATATATCTAGCAACAGATCTCATGCAGAACATATAAAACAAAACTTCTTATGCAGGAAGGTTGTTCCTAATGGAGCGCAATTCAGATGCGACGCCACTGATATCCTTTCGGTCTGTTGGGGATTCAGCAGAACAAGCAATCCCAATTCCGAATGTTAAACTCAAGCACTCCTCGAGTTTTTGAGCTCTCGAGCCGCATTGATCGTCGGGAGTGTCCTTGGCACCTCCTTGAAGAAGTAGCAGATCTGCAATCTCTGTAGCTCGCTCCAGGTAAGCCGTCTTCACAAAGTTATGAAGGTTGAAGTCGTCACTAAACATGCTGTCGGTAGGTCTCTTCCCAGTGAACATCTCTAATAAAAGAATGCCAAAGCTGTAGACATCTCCGTATGTTGAAACCTCACTTCCCATACCATACTCTACAATTCAATCAGACATCACAAATTATCACTTCAAATGTAAATAGAATAGCTCTCTTTGAGTTACTTTAGAGTAAGAAAGAAGTGAAGGGAACTGTGAAGTACGAGGGATGAGAATATTTACCCGGAGCAGCATAACCAACTGATCCTCTTATCCCAATTGAACTTGTTTGATGATTTGTTGGCACGTTATCAGTTGGTTTTAAGACAAATCTTGCTAGTCCAAAGTCGGAAACATGTGCAGTCAAATCTTTATCCAACAGAACATTACTTGGTTCGAGGTCACAATGAACAATTGGCATCTCACAATGATTGTGAAGATAGTCCAACGAACAAGCAACATCAATCGCAACGTCTAGCCTCTGAATAAGATTCAGATATTTGGGAGCGTGTGTATCCTCTTGTGTTCCAGAAGTTGGATGCAACCACTCATCCAAGTTTCCATTGTCCATGAACTCGTAAACCAAAGCCTTGAAATCATGACCGTGAAAATCAACACTTGAACATGCTGTTATAATCTTGACAAGATTCCGATGCCTAATATTTTTTAGTGCCTCACATTCGGCTAGGAAGCTCTTAGAAGCTCCTTGGTGTAACATGTTAAACACCTTCACGGCGACAAGCTGAGGTGATCCGTCAGCAGCATCAAGAGTTCCTTTGTATACAGATCCAAAGCTACCCGAACCAATCAGATTCGTTGAAGAAAACCCATCGGTAGCTTTGAGGAGGGTACTATATGACACTTGCAAAATAGAGTTCATCAAGTTGGTGCTCGGTAATGCAATTTTTTTGCTTCTCTTCCTTAACAGACAGAGAGTTAGAACGAACAACACCATAGCTATTCCTATAAAGGCAGGGACTATGGAGAGTATTAATTTCAATCTAGAGGACAGTCCTCTCCCCTTGGAATTTTTCGAGATGCACTTGGGCAGATGGAAATCAGCAACACCGCCGCAGAGATTGGCGTTTCCGACAACTGAACTTGCACTTGCATTCTTAAAAACACCTTGAGTTGGTACCGCTCCCCAAAAATCATTGAAAGACAGGTTCAAATTCCTCAGGAAGTAAAATCTTTCTAAAAATTGTGGAATTTCACCCGAGAAATTGTTGCGAGAAAGGTCTAAATCTTGAACTCCTCTCAATGAAACCATCGATGAAGGTATTGTCCCATTGAAGTAGTTACCTTGCAAGTGTAGGACTTCTAAACCCAAACAACTACCAAGGGTGCTAGGAAGTTCTCCGGATAGCATGTTATCAGAAACATCCAGCACACCTAGACTTTTCAACTTTCCAACTTCCATGGGAAGGGAACCAATAAAACGGTTTTTAGACAAGTCTAAATATTTGGACAAGGAAGGGAGGCCAAGAACTGGATCAGGTATCACGCCGTCAAGGTTATTTCGGGAAAGATTCAATTGGACCAGCTGACGGCATTCCCCTAGGCTCCGAGGGATGCTGCCATTAAGGTTATTTCCTTGCAATTGGAGCGTGGTTAACATGGTTAAATTTCCTAGAGAGGAAGGAATGCTCCCGGATAATGCGTTTTTCCCAAGAGCCAATAACCCTAGACTAGATAACCTTCCAATGTCATTGGGGATGTTACCTGTGAAGTGGTTATTCCTCAAACTCAATGCTTCCAAGCTGATCAGGTTCCCGAACCCAAATGGAATGTTTCCATTTAGTTGGTTTTCTTGCACCCCAAACATTTAAGCTTTGTTGTGAGATTGGAAATTGCTGAGGGAAGAGTCCCACCAAAATCGTTGGTGCCTAAAAACAAGTGCCCTAGCTCTGTGGCATTTATCAAGTCTGAGATAAAACTCAAGTCACCGTAACCACGACTTCCAAGATTGTTTTGGTTAATGGCGAAGTGTTGGAGGTTATGAAGGTTTCGCAAACTCGGAACTGGCCCGGATAGATTGTTCTCTGCAACAATGAATCTGGCCAGACTTGTGATGTTGGATATTGACATGGGAATTGCTCCGGTAAATTGGTTTGTAAAAATGTGAAAGTTTTGGAGATTGGGAAGAGTTATTCCCAAGTTTGAGGGAAGACTCCCTTGAATTTGGTTTATCGACATAGAAAACGTAACAATACTAGAGAGGTTGTAGATGGAAGGAGGGATCATGCCAGACAATCGATTCAAATCCAACGAAAAGAAGGTTATTTTTTTCAATTGGCCTAAAGAACTAGGGATGCTTCCGGACAAGCTGTTATTATATGCAGCAAGCATCTCAAGAGCAGAAAGGTTTCCCAAGGAAGGAGGGATCTCTCCGGTTAAGCAATTAAACTCTAAAACAAGTGTTTGAAGCTTGGACAATGAGCCGATTTGTGAAGGAATTTTACCCACTAAGTTGTTGTAACCAAAATGAATGGTGATGAGGTTGAAGCAATTGGATATGTTGGTCGGAATAGGGCCACTGAGTCTGTTGTTGTGTAGAAGTAATACTTGCAACCTATGCAACCGCCCGATTTCAGCAGGGATTTGATGTGTAAAGCTATTGTTTCCGAGGCGGAGTTCCCTTAGGAAGCTTAGGTTTCCAATGTGTGGAGATACGGAACCCTCCAGGTTTTGGGACCCTAAGTTGAGCACGGTGACCCTCTCACGATGTCTTCGACTGCAAGTTACACCGTACCACTTGCAAAAGTGAACGGATTCGTTCCAAGAACTCAACACTTGATGAGGGTCTTGCTGTATTTGAGCTTTGATGGCTAGTAATGCAAGCTGATCTCTCTCATTTCCTTCCAAGCAGCACAGAAATGCATTCAAAATTGTATGTACTAAGATCAATCTCACAGCCAGCACTCCCATATTTTGAGCTCCCAAGTTCGAGAAAAGACTTGAGTTGGAACTATATCCCTACCACGTATCTACACTTTAGTTAAAACATAACATGTGTTACAAAATTTGATCTGATAAACTACGTACGTACCTCCAATTGTGTTTCTTCGAGGACGAAGAATGAGTGTGTCGATTTGGCGACGATCGATTGCTTCCAGTTGTTTGGGTAACCAGTATTAGAGTTTCTGAGAAGTGGGTTGTGAAATTGGGTACTGAGTTTCGTTTTGAGGCATGAAAAACTGACCTCTGGTCAATTTATAAGGTAAAAAATGAGGAAAACTAATAAAAATGATGTGAAAATTTTGAGTTTTAATGATAAAGATAAAATAAAGAGTGAAGTGAATAGTATCAGAATTGACTTTTTAGTGTAAAAATGTGATTTTTCGTTAAAATAAACAGTAACAAAAGCGTTTCGTTAAAATTCCCTAAAAAATGAGAATGCAGTCAAGGATTGCTGCTTGTTCGTTGTCTTCAAGGCATAGCTTGACCTATCAAGTCCTCAACCTAATATTTTTGACTTTCCTGTTGCGATTGATTGATACATAGTTGTGATTGAAGGTGAAATGCATGGTTGCAATTGATTCAACAAAGGTTGTATAATTCAAACTGTTACGAGCGTTTACTTCTACACCTTCGAGGTTCTTTCTTAAATAATAATAAAAATAAAAAAAAAGGAATATATCATACATGTACTCGTTCTTAACTGTATTTAGCAAAGCTCACACACTGTTTGAGAAACTTTTTTTTTTTGTTAATTTGAGCAACAATTGTGGTTTGCTATGCACCTGTCAGAGATAGGTGTGCCATACTAGTACTAACTTGAGGGCTCGGGTTTAGTATGAGATGATAATGAATATCTCACTATTTTGATTTAATTTTGTATACAACTAATTACTTTAATACTTTGCTTAATTACAAGCCCACGCTACAAGGCTAGGCTCATTTGACATCTTCTTCAACCACTTGATTTTGTGTTTCAAGATCCACATTTAATTATTTTATAAGAAAATATATAGGAGAAACCATTCATTTCAGTACATAAGCAACAAAAGCTCCACCATTGGCATGAATCAAGAATCAGCTCATCCTCAAAAACATTTTCTCAATCATTTTTATTTTTTTAATTACTTGTGGTATTACTATTCTAATCTACTTGAAAGAAGGGAGATTGTTTGAACCTAAGGCGTAGTAGATCGAAAATGAATGCCTTATTCACCGGAGGCAATCTACCCCTTGCAATTTTCAAAGTTACGGTCGCACCCCTTAACCTTCGTTTCAAACTTTCATTACGCATCATCTTGCGAAGACACCTTTCATGTTAATTTAGATGAAGTCCAAATGATGCCCAAGATGTTTCTTAATCTTCATCCATTTGGTAGTCTGCGATGCAGATCTTTTTTCCAGCATGAATATAGCCCAGCTTCAGTAACAAGCTTCAACTTCTATTTAACCCATCGTCAATAAAAATAGACACTATTCTTCTCAAATGGCCTCTTCAAACCTCCTAGGGTGGACAAAATATTGAATAAAACGTGAAAAAAATCAATCAATCGCAACAATTAGATGGTTTAGGTTGATATTTCACATGGCAAAATTAATCTGTTTATGAAACCAAACCAAACCAAACCACCTTTGACGATTCGGTTGCCAATTTGGTCTGTTCGAAAACTACGGTTAAAATGAATATATATGTGATCATGAACTTTAGCACTCTCTTTGCTTTACTCCAATTCTTCATCCAAAACTTCTTTCTTTAATTCTTTGTGGTGGGCAAGGGCAAGTCACTGCGTCCAAGCATAATTTTAAGGAAAGAACTTGGCTGCTGAAAAATTAGCAACAATTCCTGCTCCATCTGTGATTGGTGAGGAGCAGGAACTGCTGCTGATTTTTCAGCAGCCAAGTTACGTTCTAATTTTAATGAGTTTACGACTCAAATAGTTAAATGGTAAAATTTTGCGTTCAACTCTAAACAACTAAGATAAAATCGCTCGAACCAAACCGACCAGAAAAGTCGTTAGAGTCGAAAAAACCGATCCATTAACACTACGTGATAATGTAATCGTCAATGTGTACTAACTTAATCAAGGAAAAAGCAAACTATGATTTCAAACGGTGAACATCAAGGAATAAATGAATCTTGAATAACACGTCATAAACTTCAACATAATCCGAAAGTTTAGTGCCTTCATGACCACCTCCCACAATAATAAAATTTCTTTGGAAGGTACGGGAGCTTTTGACTTGTGACACCAACTGTCCCCCATTTCAATTAAGTCATGATGATTCCCTCTAATTACGTATCAACTTTTTTGACTTTCATAACCCATAAACAAATCATGAATTAAAATACGACAGCTCGAATGAAAAATGAGGACCACAAACTCAAGAGCTTCATCGAGACGGCCCCGATGAATCAACAGTAAAATTAAAACTACAATATCAAAACCCTTGGGTTGATGTTTGGATCGCTTCCGTATTGTTATTTTTTAAGTGTTTAATGTTTTATAATCTTTATATATAATTATAAAGTTATTTAATTAGTTTCAAGCAATTAATAAGAATAAATTAGTAAATTTATGAGCAAATATTTTACTAAAAAGTTGCATTAAAGGAAATTAAACTTTGAAATTTTTTTAGCATAATGTTTAAATGTAAAATAAGACTTGGAAAAACTCGACAAGCTTCGAAAGATATTAGTGTAATTAACCAATAAAATAAATAATATTTCCAGTTTCCCACCAAATGAAATACAATAAAATTAATTAAATAATTTGGAAAGAAGTAAAATTAGTTAAATTAAACACAGCTGCGACAGATTGAGATTCTTCCCTCAATTTGTTTCCCATTATCCACTTAATTAAACTACAAGATTTAAAAATAAAAACAAATTTACATCCATTCCAGTTCCACCTTCTTTTCAACTACTTCAAACTGCTGTAACAAATCCCTCTTTCTACCCACTTTTCTGTTCTTTCTACCCACTTTCACTCACGTTGACTCAAACACCAACCCCACGTTCTCCCGCGCATGCCGGTGCTCCCCTTCGTACGTTACGATCAGCATCGCCGGATCATCCGGAGCGCGCTCCACGTGTTTCCTCGCCGGGCATCCTCTTACCGTACTGCACTTGTAATATCCCCTGTTCAACAAAAACAATTAAGCAAACGTCAGATTCAATTCTTACCGTCCGATCATATATCACCTCACGATTTTTCATTTGATTACAAATCAACGGCTGGGATTTAAATTAAGTACCTTGGGTAAGGCGAGCCCTTGATCGGCTTCTGACCGTACTTTCTCCAGGAGTACTCGTCCGCTGGAATATCCGCGATTTTTGAACTTATCGCCGGCACACGAATCGTTTTCTTCACCCGATTTTTCCTGAATTACCAAATATTACAACAATTAATTAATTTATTTATTTATTAAAATTTCGGATATAAAAAGTATTTTTGGGGCTTTAGTCGTCGGTCAAAATTAAATAATCCCACGCGCGGAGAAAAACAACACGCCAGGCTCATCTTGTCGTATCAGCGTCAACGCGTGCTACGACCATTAAAGGCCCAGCAACCTAAACCGTTGACCCAGATACAGGCCGGGTCCACTAAATAAAACCGAGTTGAGTCGTCCGAGTCAACTCGCTTCCTCGGATAGTCCAACCAATTTTCTCGTGGTTCGTTGAGAGAAATGGAAAAACCATCCAAATCCTATCGTCTCAGTAACCGTGCGAGGGGCGTATTTTAGCTGGAGAGAGGAAGTGTAAACTAAAATGCGCGGATAATGAATTACACGTACCTTCTCTTGGAGCAATGGCACTTGCCGGAGCCGGAAGCAGATCCCGAGCCGGAAAACTTACACGACGTGTCGTCGGACTGGTCGTGCTCGTGGCACCTCTTCTTAAATGGCGCCGTGGAGAGGGGAGGCTTCGCACCGGAAACGGCCGGGGCGGGTGCCAAGAAGATCGACGATCCGAGCTTCCCGTTCGAAACGCTGCCGTCTCCGGTGATCGCCGACGACATGAACGACGAGCTCGACGAGACACTGAAGCTCTCCTTCGCGAACTCAATCTCCGCGCTCTTCGGGTTAGACGCGAAGGCGTTGGGCCTCGTGAAGTCGAGCGTCATGCTGTGTGGCTGGGATTGGACGAAACACGACTCGATCGGAGTCGGAGGGACGATAGCCGGAACAGTCACTGGAGCGGGCGCCGGAGTCGGAGTAAGATTTAGAGCCGAAGCTAAGTTGAGTGTTTGTGAAGACAAGGGGTCAGAAGTGGGGAAGTGAACCGGCTGAATCGGCTGAACCGGACCGCGTCGGAAACGGGCGTGGCCGGTCCGATTGAGGAGGGAGATGACCTTCTTGAACTTGGAGACGGTGTGATCGGTGATGTCCGTACAGTCGACGCGGGCCGATTGGTTGTTTGACTGTTGCTGCTGATAAGAGAGGAATCGGATCAGGTGCTCCATGCTCTGCAATCCTTGCGATGCCGCTTCCTGTATGGCCTTCTGATCCTCCATCTTCGGGAAGTTCATCAGCTCCAACGTCATCGTTAGGGTTTCGAGAATCTCCGGCCGGCGAGGTTTGGAGGTCTCTCAAGAGGACATGCGAGGAATTGAGATTTGGGGGGAGGGAGGTTGGGTGTTGAGGGGTGTGGGGATCATATAAAAGGCGGAGGGTGGGAGAGTCAAAGTGCTATTTAGATCGGACGGCTGAGGGGGGTTTGAAGATTTCTATTGGGATGGGATTTGATTAAACTAATCAATTTTCTACACACTTGGGACCGGGAGTGGGGAGGGAGGGAGGAAATGTCAGCGTGGCCGTGTCATCGACAACTATAAACTGTTATGTATTATATTTTCTCGTGATGGCCAAAATAACCACGGACAAGGTTGACAGGAG
Organism: Pyrus x bretschneideri; assembly: GCF_019419815.1. Taxonomy (NCBI): domain Eukaryota; kingdom Viridiplantae; phylum Streptophyta; class Magnoliopsida; order Rosales; family Rosaceae; genus Pyrus; species Pyrus x bretschneideri. Next base: position 6,278,573 of record NW_025999390.1, on the reverse strand, counting down.
GGATTTTTCGGTGTACCCGGCACACCAAAAAAATTTGGTGTACCCTCACTCATAATGGTGAGGGTGCACCAAAAAAATTTGGTGCACCCTCACTTTTTGTACACCAAAAAAATTCTAATGAGTGAGGGTACACAAAAAAATTTGGTGTACCCGGTACACCTAAAAATTTTCCGGTTGACAGAGTTTGGAGTTAAATAAAGTTTGTGTCATAAAATATTAAGGAGATTCTTTTAAAAGTTAGATTTTATATCGATCATTTGTCATTAAATGTTTTTGGCATATTTTTCGTATTAATATTGACGAATTTAAACAATATTATTACTAGTTTATTATAATGTTAAGTTCACTTCTTATTTTAAAGGTACATAATATTATTTGTTCAAATAAAAAAAACCAATGTGCAACAAACTTAAAATAATTGAGAATTATAAAGAATCTCATTTTAAGAAAATGTTTTGTACTGTTTGGTTGATTTGAAGCTGAAACGTGTAATCCCAATGTTTGAATGCTTCAAAAGTCTTCCATGACAAATAAAGTCAATACTTTGATTTTATTGGAGTCTTTAAATTTCATAACTTTCTTTATAAGTAATAACTGTTATTGGTATATTTCTATTCACAATGTTTAAGACTTTACAAAAGGTCGTTATGCAAGTAGGAATGGACAAAAACTCTTAATGTTTGAAACAATTGTAGGCTCAATTTTTATCGTAAGGGTTATCCGGATTTGTACCAAAAAGAGAATCATTTATCCGGTTAGGTCTTATTTCTCTTACAGCCACATATCATGTTTATTATTAACTGCTAAATTGAATAACATAAAAAATTTAACGGAAGAAAACAAAGAGGGTGAGCAAATAGTACCAACCTAATAATTGTAATTTTGGACATTAACTATATTGTCAAGCTTGTTACATGTGTGATTGTGACATCATAACATAGTTACATTTTTGGGATCCATTCATAAGTACCTACTAGAAACTTTAGACCATATGCATATTCAAGTCAAACCAATCAAAGCTTAATTGTCCAACTCTTGGAAAATGAATAACATGTTTATGTTGTTAGTGCCTTGAATTGGTAAAACTTGAGCCAACACTAATCAATTTACTTCAAATAGTTGATTTGACCAAGAATTCAACATCTTTTGCAAAATTATGCAAACATAAAAATATTGATGCCTAAATAGTACAACTTGGAAATTGCAAAAGACCATCCCACAAAAGAACATAATTTAAAAAGACGAGAAATTGAACCTGCAACCATTTGTAATCATATTATTTCTTTTAATTAAATAGACATCCCACCAAAGTTATAATCACAAACTCATATTTAGTTATGAACATAACTTAAGAGAGCAGGAATTTGAACCAAAGACCACGTGGAGATTATATTTCTCTTTTATTTAAAATCATTGACTAATCTTTTTCTTTTCTTATAAAAATTGTTTTGCTGGTATTTCGCATTTTACACGTCCCATTATTCTTTGAATTGTCTAACGTTTTAATCAAGGGATAGGAGTTTTTTTTTTTATTTCTTTTGGTCAAAGCATGGTATAGGAGTTGACGAATACTTCAAGTAGTTTTATTTTTTCCGTGAAAACTCCATTAAGTTCTTTTTTATGGCTTAATTTTAGTTACGTCTTTTAGAATTCAATTTTAATCTAACTTTATTTTGTGTAATTTAAAAGTCATTATTTTACTTTTTAAAACTCAAAGTTCGTTCTATTTTGCTCTTGAAATTCGATTTTTGATCTCATTTTGCTATCTGAAACTCGAAAATCGTCTATATAAAACTCAAAATTCGTTGCACATTGCCTTATATCTGTTAATTTCTTATGTGGGATTGATTTGGGTGCACTACGTTAGTCAATATCTTTTTTATTTTATTTGTCTTCAATTCCTTTTAAACTTAACATTCTCTAATTGTTGAATTTAACGCATAATGGAGATTTATAATCAAATTTTCACACATGTGATATAGTCTTATTGGGTGTTGGGTCTCACATATGTATTAGGAGATAACCTATAAGTTTTAAGGAGAATAAAGAGTCCACAAGTCAAAGTGAAACGAATTTTGAGTTTCAAGGAGTAAAGTTGCGACACTTGAGTTAAATGAGTAAAACGAGATTAAAATGGAGTTTCATGAGGTGTAGCTAAAACTAAGCCTTATTTCATTGACTTTTACTCTTCTTTCTCTGATAATTATTTTTTGCTCCATTTGAGAAACATTTTGATACTAAGGTTTATAAATCTCATGTTAAACTTCAGTAGATAATGATTTGATACTAAATTAAGTCACTTGGCCAAATTCACTACTCTTTAATGTCAAATTTCGTTGTATAAAAAAAATTGACTAACTACTTGTACATGTATAATTCCATGCGTGCTCATCTTAGTATATTGTATTGAGATTTTGCTAGCGTCTATTGATTAATCTATATATTCGCGTTAAATTCTTATGTTCACACAAGAAAAAATAAGTACTATGATCCAAAAACCAATCATGTGACACTCCCACACCATGGAAAACTGATATCTATAAATAATTCATACGCAGTGTATATACAATTTCAAGGGTCCATGCCAGAAATATATCATGTGATGGGTATATGTTTTTTTAGTTCATCACGATTGATTGATATGGTCTCCAATATGTAGGGCCTCTAAGATATTGATCTTATCATACAAAATCTAAATAAGCACCCTTCTTGAGTTATCATACAATGTAATGGATATTGATGGAAAATCAATAAAAATAGGGTTTTATTATTAGCACCTCATATATTGTTGAATACATCTCACATTAAATTTAATACTATAGATAACTTATTTAACCTACTACACAATGATAATTTCAACCTTAAAAAAAAAAAAAAATTTATAAGTACACTCCAAATCATTTTAACTTATATATCTGTTTGGACCAAAATTTACACCATCGGCCCGTGCAATCAAGGCCGTTGAATGACCATAGCTTCACACCGTCATATATATGAAGAAATTAAGATAATTTTATTGTTAAGAGATAATATTATGATTTTTAATCATAATGATTATTTTTTAATAGTGAATTATCTTGGTTTTTTTTCTTGTTAAACGTGATGCAAATAATATCTCTAACCTACCATTCAAATTAATTGGAGATATTCGTCATACGGCAATGCATCTACTACTAGATTAATTTCATGCAATTAATCTATGCATGGGATAAAGATGAAATTGAAATGGTGATGTGGTCAGAATGGTTTTTTGACACACCCCAACTGAGATCAGGGCATGCTGGCCGTCACGTGGAAGTGACGTAGCCATGTGCACAGTGCAGAAGCTAAAGGAAATAATATAAAAGTACGAATAATTTAAAAACTAGCATACATAATGTGATAAGATAAGTGCTAGCGTAAGTGAGACGCTGAATTCAGAGCATAAAGGTTACAGCAGTCCAAAGAAATTGATACGACAATAGTACACCCGAAGGTGACCCTACACTGATGAGTGTCTGTCAGAAATGCCGAGACGCCCTCTGGGAAAACCACCGAACCCGCTAAGCTACTAGAACCTGGAGGGGCGCAAAACAAAAGCGTGAGTGGGCAAAAACAAAGCTCTTTGAAAACCATTTAGTAAAATACATTCTAACCCCTCGCCGTAAAACCTGTATACTTCCCAGAAATAAATATATATACGTATGTATAAATATGCCAATCATGCACAAGGGTATGCCAATCATGCTCAAGAAAGCGCTATGTCAAAGTTTTATAATGGTATGCAAGTGCTCAGGTATAAATCACATCAATAGCATAACATCTGGCAGCCGGAGTCCCCTAAGTGACCTGTACGGCTGAATCTAGAGCTCAAATCTCAATCTCAATCATTAAACCTGCCCACGAGTCGGAACCACCTATAGTGGTCTGTACGACAGGCCTGGGTGTAATACATATAAACGCTCTAGTGCTACGATCACGTGAAGGCTGTGCGAATAATCGCGGGTCACCTACGAGTCGGAACCACCTATAGTGGTCTGTACGACAGGACTGTGCACCTAACTTGGATCCAAGCTGAGCGGGTGGTGCGGGAGGTGAACAACACGTGAAGGACTGTGCCCTACTCTGGGCGGGAACACTAACACCGGGGGTGCAGGTTATGAGCTCTCTAAGCACCTCTAACCACTATTTAATGCAATTGTTAAATAACACTTACCTGTGCCTCCATAGCACCAAATACAAATATGTAAATGTATGTCACTACTAATGCATATGATAATGCATAAACAACAAGGATATGGTGCATGGCATAAAACGAATAACCCTTTTTAACTATTTCTGGGAATATAAATGTATATAGGTATATACGGAAAACCAAAAGCCCACTCACTGGTATGTGGAAGGGTCGTAGCCCCCCTGCCTCGCTTGAGCACGCTCGTCCTCGGGATACGTGTCACCTATATGCGAAAATACTATAAAAGCGTTAATTTAAAGCACATAACCTTCCGTTCAAAATAACTTCTCATACATTGCTCAAAATGGACAATTTAATATACCAACGTGCTCTACACAACCTCAGGATCACAACCATATTTTTAGAAAAATTTTCCACCGCCGCACGCACCGCCACGCGCCGGCCAAGGCACGGCCACACGCGCCGGGCACGCGCAGGCATGTGCCTGGCACGCTGACGGCGTCAACTGACGCCGTTAGGAATATTCCGTCAAAACTAACAGATTCCGTTAACGGCGTCAGGAATATTCCGTCAGAACCCTGACGGAATATTCCGTCACCTTCTCCGGCGAGACTCCGGCGCCGTCGTCGGCGCCGGAGCCGAAAAACCTGCAAATCGTGTTTTCTCGCTCGTTTTTCAACCGTTTTTCATGATTTTTATACCAAAATGAAGCTCTAACCTAGTAGAACACATCCATACAAGTTTTAAAGGCTAAAACTTACGAAAACCCACCTGTCCACAAACCTCCAAAACCGGCCAACTTCAAACTAGGTGATTCCTACATCCAAACACTTCCAACGAAGCACTCCGAGGCTCCTTGGGACCTCACTAAGACACCTATGAGCTTCAAAAGTCCAAAAACATGCTAGAATAAGTTTGCATGAATAGTGTTCAAATCTGCCATTGTCGAATCGACGTGAAAACAACTACAACCTTACCTGAAAATGGCACCACTGGACTCCTCTCAGCCTCACAAGCATGATGGTGGTCTTGGTTCCCTCGATCTGCAAGTGGTTGAGGGTGTTTGTGTGTGTCCGTACACTTTCAAAAGAAAGAGGAAGAAGAAAGGGAACTCGGGAGAGAGAGAGACAGAGAAAATGGCAGAGGGAGAGGGAGAGTGAGACAGTGTGTGTGTGTGGCCCAACATTTGCCAACACCACACAAACAACCAAACAACATAACAAAACAAACTAGGGGTAAAATGGTCATTTCACCTATGCGTTTCGATAATTTCGGGACGGGATGTCACATTTTTGGGATTAGCCAAAGACCTACTGGCTTGCTATGCACATGGATTATCACTATCAATGAAGGATGAGGTGGCGGTTTTTAATTTTGCATGCAGCAAGTAAAGAGTTCTATTAGGATTCTATCTTTGGCTAACGGGTGGAGGTGATGATAATGACTATCTATGGTTCCGTGCAATTTAGAATTCCATGATGATGCATGTGATGACTTCTCGTTGGCCGATGAGCGATGAGGGACAATTATCCTAATGCAATTGCGCGTATAGGATAATCAGCAAGATTAAGTGATGATTATTTTACCTGGAGTAATATTCCAAGAATCGTGTGATGCGGCTATAACTTGAGGGAGAGGCAGTTCGTTCCTATAAATACAGATGCAATGGCAACGGAAAAAGGGCCCTCCAATTCAACACATAATTGCCCTACACAAAACCTCTCAAACATCTTGAGATTTTTTATTTTCTTTTTCCCGCAGACACATCTTCAGTTTGGATAAACAACACTGTGAAGGCAACCGGCGAACACCTTCAGTTTGGATAAACAGCACTGCTGCCGTAAAATCAACCGACTGATGAGCACTTTCAGTTTGGATAAATAGCACTGTGTCGAGGGCGACTGATTACCTATCAAAGTTTCGGTCGAGAAGGGTTTCCGAATCCTTATTGGCAGAGGTCATCTTATTAGCCTTCTTGGCGAAGTAAGGTGTTACGAGTTACGACATTCGGCGAATTGAACGCCAAGTGATTTTATAATTGGATACTCACAAGTGAGTTTCAGAGTTCGACATTCTGACGGCCGAACCACATTCACCATCAAGACATACATCACCTTTGAATACTTATGTCTGTACAGTCTGATGTCGATTCGATGTGCTTATACTCTCACAAATATAATCATTGTGACCGAATCCGGCGTCGACGATTTGTGAACTTCGCAGAACTAGCAGCCTTGTCTTCAGGCTTGAGAATCCAAAAGCCGAGATTTGTTCCTTCCTCGACCGCAGTCGCAAGATAAAAAAGTCAACAACGCGCTTAATGCAACATCAACAAATTTTACTCCTCGGCCGAGCTCCGCCGACGAGTTGGCACGCCCCGCATTCAACCGAATGACGTAGTTAGCTTATTAGTTACTCGGCCTGCGCGCCATGTAGGCTCTATAATTTTTAGGGTCAACAATATCCCAAGATTATTTATCTTCTTCTACTCTCTGAAAAAGATGAATATTCTTGACGACCCTTAGATGAAGGCGCTAGTTTTTGTTGGTAAAGCTCTCACTTTCTTATTAATCAAAGAAAACTGCCATGAAGTGATGATATTAATGCATCTCCAGGAACATGGAAGGAAGTCATAACTTGTTACAAAACATAAACAACGCCCATCAATGCAACATATCATTTTTGGTTCATTTGCAGTAATAGAAACTGCACTAAAATATTTTACTTGAATAATGTTAGTGGGAGAGTCATCCATAATCACTTGAGATTGAGGTATCATCTCCTTACTTTCCTTAGGGATGTTCTCCAAAGATGAAGATAGAGAGCCAAGTCCAAGACCACTATATATTGCTACATTTTTCCGAGATGTGTTATTAGGGTTCATTTTGATTCGAATGTTCAACGTTGTTTGTACCATACTTGACCAATCCTGAAACTACTAAGCACTGGTCAACAACATACCGTCAAGGACCCACAAGACTTTTCCTCCAACCAGGAGGTCAATCACAACACGACACATGTCGGTATCAGAGGCCAATCACAGCGCAACACGTGTCGATATCAGAGGCCAATCACAACACGACACGTGTCAATGTCAGAACAAAGCTAGAAACTCTCTTCTATAAAAGGGGATCATTCTCCCACAATAATCCCTAATGTCATTTATACTAAACTATTCACTAGAACTCACTAAAATAGAGCTTGAACCTATGTATTTGTGTAAACCTTTCACAGCTAATGAGAACTCCTCTACTCCGTGGATGTAGCCACTCTGAGTGAACCACGTACATCTTGTGTTGTTTGCTTCCCTATCTCTATTCATTTACATACTTATTCACACTAATGACCAGAGGAACCTAGCGAAGGTCATAAACTTCACACTTTCTGTTGTACCAAAGTCCTCGCTGATTTTGTGCATCAACAAATGTCCTTTGATCAGTTGGATTGCCCTGTCTGTTTGAAGTTTCATCGTTCAAGGAACACCTCTCAGCTACTTGAATAAACGACAAACATGAATTACATTTAACTCAAATGTTTCCAGGGATGACCATTGAATTATGTGATGAATGAGCACTGTTAGCATTTAAACCACCTTGTACAATACCGAATAAGTTCTGCTCCGTTTGTCTCTTGTGAGCTGTTTATTAAAGCAATATAGGCACCCAAGAGCTAGACATACCTTCTGGTTCTCTCCATATGTCTCTCTGCACACAGATCATGATCTTGGAACAAGAAGGATACTTCCATGATCTTTCACTTGCACCTAAGTGTGAAGAGTGTGAAGTGTATGTAGAAAATGTGGGGTGTAGAAAATACAAAGTGTATGTTGAGAGTGTAGGGTGTGAGGGTATCATGGTGAAATATATGGGGTGTATTAAGACAAATTTTAATTGAAAACGCAAATATGAGGTGTAGTAAGTATGTAGGGTGTATTCAACAATACATGAAGTGTTAATATAACAAGCCTAAAAATAAATATAGATATAATATTCTTTTATGAAATTATTTGTGAATGTATTTAGTGATCGTTTCGAATTGCTTTTAAAATGACTGAAGGTGTTTTTGGTGAAAATATTTTTGAAATTAATCCTTAGTAAAAATCCAAGCGGATCATAGAAAAACACAGTAAGTGCTTCATGCAAAAAACATATATTTGGTGTTTCTTCCAAAAAATACTTAATGTGCTTTTGAAATTCAAAATCAATATTACCAAAAGTATTTTCAATCATTTGAAATCACTTACAAACAATCTCTAAATGAGTACTAACATTTGAAGTAAAGTTAATGTCATATTAACTCCAAAAAATTTCTTCAACCTCAATGAGAATCGATCATCTTGTATTTGACTTTTGCAGATAAATTATTCAATTAAGATGACCCACAAAAAAAAAAAATTAATTCAGTGCGGACACGTTTGATATGCAAAGGATTTGATTCTTTGCTATTATAAAAAAAATAAAAAAATAAAAAAAATCCCAAATTCTTATCTCTTCAATATTTGATGCTCCTCACACTCGAAGAGATAGTGCACACGTAATGGTGCCATAATTTTATTCTCCGTACCATAATTTTAAGGGAAGGAAAAGAAAAGTCAAACAAAATGGGTTGTCTTGGATAATAATATATTATAACAAGGTTTTTACATAGATTATAACAAGGGTTAGGAAATTCTCAAAGTAAAACTCTTCATGTACCTCATATTTAATGTTAACATTCGTGCTAATATTATAAAACAGTATATCAAAAAAATTAGATGATAGAAAATTTATGAAGAGTTCAACTTTTAAAAGAATCTTCTTAACCTTTATCTTTGGAGTGCTTGAAGATATCATCCAACTAGCAATGTAACTTTTGTATAGATAATATAATTACGAGTCAATACATCCTAGTTGATTCTTTGAGTTTATATTTTTTATATGAATTATAGTTCACACAGAATTGGACATTGAATTAAAATATTGATTTTTTTTATTGATTCAAGACATTTAACATGTCGATATATATTAATTTAAATAACATTTGATTGTCGTGCAAATTATACAATAATATATGATTCTTAGCATCTTGGTAGGCGTTGAATTCTCTAGATCGGCATCATATTGTATAATTTTTGTGACAAATCTCACCACCTTGTGAAATCTGGCCATTAGTGGAATAAGCACTCCATAATCCCTTATTTTAGTCTCAAACCGATTTTTTTGGCTCGTTAGGAGGGGTCGGAATGGATATTTTCTTGGTTGTAATGGACTGTTTGACTAATGACTCTACTCTTATCTATTATTCTATCTACCCTTACCATTGGACTCTGGTATCTTGACTAAAATGGATTTTGTAAAACAACCAAATTCATAGGACATAAATATTGGGATTTGACTGCAATATTTGTATGTGTGTGGTACAATCATCGTCTAGATGGTCAAATGGTGATTGTGTTAAACACAATCACTTATGTCACGTTAATTATATACATGACCATCAGATAGTGATTATATTAAATATATGTAAATCTTGCATTGTGTATGTTAGACTGAAGACAAGAAGAGCTTGAGAATACCTTAGTTACACCTAATTTTCTTCTATTTCTATGTCATTTATTAACACAAGGTTGATTATTTAGGATATAAATGGTGGGACCATGAATTTCTAAGCCCATGCTACATGGCGCATAGGGTGGTCGAAATGATTGGAATGCCCTCATCACGTGATCACAGTTGTGTCTAGCATCTTAGGCGGGATTGCATAAGGGTTAGGTGATCCGATATGGGCACATTAGGCTTAAGTCTATTAAAGAGCTCACTTGTCTATATACTTTCCCGCTTTAATAGGAATTACTCTCCCTAACTTGGGTATTCTTTACGATCATCTGATAACGATTACGAGATATCTCTAATGATCCTATACACGCCTAACATAGGCTTATATAATCTACATGTTGTTCATCTACGCGTAGACATATTCGTGGACAATCATCTCTTCTAAACGCCCCGTCGTAGGCTATTCGCCAAGGATGATTCACGATGAAGCACATACCACACCACCACTCATTCTCTAAAACTACTCCCATGATTTGGTTCTCCTTCCTAGGGATATGTAGGTAGTTCATCATGGGTTCAACCACTCTCCCCCAATCAACCCCATTCACTCATGGTTGGCGTTGATATGTGATTTTGACAAATATCGCCACCATCCACAGTTATATGGAAATTAATATTTGGAGCCTAAAATTAAGCACTAACCAATATGAAATTAGAAACACAAGGAATAAGCTTTTAAGTGATGATTATACTCCATGAAACAAACAACTATGCCAATAAATGAGATCAAAACTGATTAAAATTATGTAAAAGTTAGCTTTTCTCAATGCGTATGTTTGTCATTAGCAATACAATCTAGTGATATTTCTCTCTATACTTGTAGGTGATAAATCTTAAGTTTAACTCTTATGAATGACGATTTATATAATTACGTAATTAGCTCAAATCCTCCCAATATCGTTCCAATTTTATTGGAAAATCCCACCAATATCTCAATTTTATCAGAAAATCCCCCCAATATCGTTGTATCTCAGAAAAAATAATTTTTCTTGATGAGCTCAATGGGCTGAAAACATTTAGCAAGATGGAGGTCCATTAAATCTTACAAGGGCCCTCAAAAGGCGCGTATTGGGCTTTCTAGCAAAGAAGAAACGGTTGCCCCAAGTCCAACCAACCACCAAAACAGCGACGTTTTGTTTTCTCTTCCCAATCAACATTTCAATGTACGCAGGCAAATCAAACAGGGCAACACACAGTGCAAAACGAAGGTTGCGTTAAAACTTTAGATCCAAGGGACAAGGGGACCAACCCATACACACACAGTGACGCCGATACGAAGAAAAACCGAGACGACGTCATTGAAGAGCAAACCTCCATTCGCAACCATCGAAACAATCGTATCAACCGCGACGGCCTTGCAGATCCAGCTGCCGCGAAATCCAGGTGCGATTTCTTCCTCTTAGTTTTTCAATCGATCTCGTTTGTATGATGCATGAATCGTACTGTTTGCGTCGTTTCTTTTTTCTTGTTTTTGGTTTTGTAGTGAGTGAATTAGGTTCTGGATCTTTTCGAATCCGATTTTGATGTGCTATGGATCCTGTTTGGTTGCTGAGAAAGGAAAATTGAACGAGAATGTCGTTGTAATAGAAATTGAACGTAGTGTAATTGGAACTCGTGTTTGCGCGGTCCTCTTTTGCCTGAATTCAGCATAAAACTTGAGTTTTTAGCTTGAATTTTTTCGGTTATTTTTCAGCGAACAAAACGAGTATTTATTCAATGTAATTTAATGTAATGGTGTGGTGCTGTTGATAGGGAGGATTAAATGGTGAGTGAGACGTTGCCGCGGTGATTGGCGTGGACTCACAGTGGGGAGCAAGAACGGAGTGGATCGGAATCGGATGGACAAGAACAAGAGCCGTACCGATCTGCTCGCAGCTGGACGAAAAAAGGTACACAGAGCTCTTGGTTGTTTTGTCAGCAACTAAAGCGTTAGGGTTTTTGGCTTATTTAATGTATTTCATGCCCTAATTTTCGATTCCTGATAAAATGAACTTGTCCGAGCTGTATCCTTTCACTAGAAAAACTTTTTTGTACAGTAGGTGCCTATAGGTTTCCTGCTCTATTTTCTGTTTTGTTTCTTCACTGTCTTCGTAATAAATCAGAGAATGCAAATGAGTTGTCGGATTATAATATATAGTCTTGTATCTTTGCCGGCAGCTTCAACAATTTCGCCAGAAAAAAGATGGTAAAGGCAGTGGAAGTGGAAAATCCACAAAGACGTCTGATAAATCAGAGAAGCATGAAGCTGATGCTGATGTAGTCTCTAGTGCAACTAAACCTACGGCGGTGCCTCAGACCCCTGAAGGAGAAACTGAGTCTCGTGGAGATGCTAATCTGGAAAACATTAACTCATCAGGGTCACATTCCGGGGAAATTTCTACAGCTTCTGACATTAATGCTGCTGCTCCCTCGGCGGTTCCCATTACACATGAGAGAAACGCAGTTGAAACTTTGATTTACCAAAATGCTGAGTCAGCATCACAGGAGGTGGGATTCAGTAAGCGTGATGTTAACTTTTCAACCATGAACGTGGGGGAGAGTACTGGGGGCACTGATGCTGAGGTGGCAAGAGTTAGTTCATTGGACTCTTCACATGTCATGGATTCCAGAGTGCTAGCCAAAGATGCCAATATGTCTATATCGGTTGATGTGTTAGCACAACCTACTTCAGTTGATGATAGTGATCAAACAAAGGGTAGAGATGAGGAATCTTTGCCGCCCTCACAGAATATTAATACATCATTGGTGCAGGAGAGGGAAGATCAGGTAACAGATGTAGGTTGTGCTCTTCTCCTCTTGTTATTTAACTTTCTAAGTTTCTATTATAGATTATTTTGGGATTCTTTGGGAAATTAATTGGGCAGGTTAGGAAAAATGATGGGTTTGACTTATAATTAGAATCTCATTTGTTACTGGGTAGGGGCAATGCAGGAAGCTAAGAGTCTGGATGCAAAAACTTGTAATCGTAGTCAAGAAGCAGATATGGAGCTTAAAGGAGATGACAGGATTTCTTCATCTGAGCTTGATAGAACTTTTGAAAGTTTCTCTGGGCAAGCACCTTCCTTAGACAAGCAAACTGATACACTGTATGAAGCATCTGATAGAGAAGTGGAACTTGCCGGAGATAAAAGTGTAGCTCTGTCTGAGATTGATAGAACTGCTGAAACTTTCCCAGATCTCGAGTCCTCCATAGATGACCAGACTGGCAAGGCAGATGAAGCATCTCTGTCAACTGGTGCAACCATGTCTGGTGGACTCTCAGTGTCTGAGTTTGCTCTACGTGAGGCAGATAGATCTTTGGTTGTTAGTGCTGCTATGGAAAACCGCCAGGAAACAGAAGATGTTCCAGGTGGGGAAGAACATGGGGCTCTTTCGGAGGATCATCATCAGAAAAAAGGACTTCAAAGGCCTCCAGAAGCCAATATGGTGATTCCAGATAAAGAATGGACTGCATCTCCTATTGCAGATGTCAGCTCAATCAGTCTCTCACAGCTCACAGAAGTAGTTAGGAGGCTCAGCGAAGAAGAGTTCCGGGTTCTTATGAAGTCAATTGAATCAGTTTCTAATGCATTTCAGGGGACTACTGATTTGATTGTGCCAGAACATGTATTTCCTGAAATGTTTGAGCGACTTAAAGAAGAATTGGTTCTCACACATTTGACAAAAGATATCAGTGACTTGCAGCTTGTGCAGCAGTCTGAGATGCAAGTGGAGTTTGATTGCCAACACGATCAGTTACTCGATGAAACATCTCTTCTTCGTGCTTCACTACAAGAAGTTCGTGAGAAGAACCAATGCCTTGCTGAAGAGCTTTCAGAGTGCAGATGTGAACTCCAGGCTGTTGTTAGTGGGAAGGAGGAGTTCCAAGGCCGACTTCAAATGGCAAAGGCAGAGGTTGAAGAATTTTCTGCTAGAGCAATTGAGTCGCATAGTAGCCTGGAAAGGTCACAGCAGGATTTGTTGAGCCTGTCAGCTGAGTTAGCTGACTGCAAGTCTTTGGTGGCAGCTTTACAGGTGGAGAATGAGAAATTAAATGGGAGTATTGCTTTGTGGGATGAAGATAGAAAGAAACTTGTCGAGCAAAATGATCTTTATCTTCATGAGAAGGAGAAGCTTTCAGCAGAGTTAGTTGATGGAAAAAGTTCTGTAGAAGCTCTACAGGATCAAATTTCCAGCTTAAGTGGGAGTCTGGGTTCAGTAACAGAAGAGAGAAAGAAGCTTGCGGAGGAGAAGGAGCATCTATACTCTGAGAATGACAAACTTTCTATAGAAGTGGCGGAGAGTAAGAACACAGTATTGGCTTTGCAGGTAGAAAATGGCAACTTGAATAGAAGCCTTTCTTTGGTTACAGAGGAGAGAAATAAGCTTGAGGAAGAGACAAAGTATATTTTCTCTGAGAATGAGAAACTTGCAATAGAATTGGCTGCCAGTAAGAATTTAATACTGGATTTGCAGGTAGATAATAAAAAATTGAATGGAAGCCTTGCTTTGGTTACAGGGGAGAGAGAGAAGCTCGAGGAGGAGAAGGATTATTCTGCCCACGAGATTGAGAAACTTTCTTCGGAAATTCTTGTTCTTCAAGAGCGGTTATCTGCCAAACACGAAGAACATAAGAGGTTGGAGGTTGATTTAAAAGAAACGACAACACGCCTTGAAAAACTCTCTGAAGAAAATAACTTTCTTACTAGCAGTCTGGACATACTTAAAGCTAAGATAAGAGAGGTTGATAACAGTGGAATCAAAATTGCATCCCAAGCTGGTGAAGGTGGGGATCAAGTTGAACTTTCAGAAGTGCGGGGTAGAAGTCATGAAATTGAAACTGAAAATGAAAAATATCACCAAGATAGTGAAGGCTCCTTTATTATGGTGGAAAAACCTTCATCTGATGGCAGTGGAGGAGGTTCACCAGTTCTGAATCTTGGGAGGGAAGTTTTTGATGATTCCTTTGGGTTTGTAGCACTAAAGGGACATGTGGAAGAGGCAGAGAAAATGTTGAATAAACTTGTACAGGAGATTGAAGGCATCTGCTCTCGTTCAGAATTGTTGAACAGGTCAGGTGATAAAGTCTCCGCTCCTCCAGTCTTAAAACTGATTCAAGCCTTCGAGTCAAAGGCGCACCTTGATGAACATGATGGGGAGGAAAGAGGGCTAACTGACAATCAATCTCCGGCAGATTCAATTGCATCAGTAAGAGAGCAAACTGGAAACTTGAGAGCATTATTTGAGCAGTTGCTCCTGGATGCTGCAAATGCCAGTAAACTGTTCAAGGAGGAGCGAGATGGTAGGAAAACTGCTAATGCTACATTCGGGGAGCTTAAAGATCAGTATGAAGACTTGGAGGAACATAGCAAGAAACTGGAAGCAACCAACATTGAGCTTGGTGTCCTATATGAAGCTTTAGAACAGCATAGGGCCAGCGTTGAAACAAGGAACAGTGAGCTTGTAGTTCTCTGTGAGTCTTTAAGACTACAAGTTACTAATCTCGAAGCAGAAAACATGGAAGTTGGAAGAAAGCTACATAAGTATGAATCAAGAATTAATCAATTGCAGAGTCGATTGCATGATTTACATCTGAGTTCAAATGACACAGTATCTCAGATCTCTGATCAATTAGAAAATTTTCACAAGGAAGCGGAAGAGAGGGTCTTGATACTTGAGCAGCATTGGGATTCCACTCTCGCTCCGGTTGTTGAAGCGATTGGAAAGCTTGGTGAGTCTATTGGGAGTTTCACCACAACTACACCAGTGTCTCATTATTGTTTGGATACAAGCCATTTCGTTGCTTCTGTTTATGATGCCATCACTGTTATTAAAGATCTGACGGAGAAACTTAAAAGTTCTCAAACAGACCGTGATGCTATATGTATTTTACACAAAGAAGTGAATGAGAAATGTGACGATCTCCATGTAAAGAATGAATTGGCTAGTCAATTGCTGCACAAGTTGTATGGCAACCTTAGAAAACTTCTTAGAGTTTTGCATGGGTCTATAGATGAAAGTGAGATGAACCTGGAAAATGAAAAGCTTCCTGATCCTCTGGATTACAGTATTTATGAAACCATCATAGAACAGCTGGAGAATTTTCTGAGAGAGGGACTGCAACTCCAATCTGTTAACAAGAAGCTAAATTCAGAGTTGATGGTTAGAACAGAAGAATTTGAGGAACTGAGACAAAGACGCCTGGATTCAAGTGCTATTCAGAAGTTAATAGAAGATATTGAAGGTGTTCTAGAAGTGGAACATGCTGAGTTTCAAGAAGATAAAATGCTTGCTTCACACTTGGAATCATTGGTATCGTGTCTTGTTCAGAAGTTCAAGGAGGCTGATGCGCAGGTAGGCTTATCTAAAGAAGGTTTTCAATCTAAGGTGATGGAATCTACTTCAATGCAGGAAGAAATACAGCAGTTAAATGCCTCGTGTTTCCAGCTTGAAAGCGAAACCATTGTTCTCAGGGAAAGTTTACGTCAGGTTGAGGAAGCCCTTCTTGTTGCCCGTTCTGAGTTACAAGAGAAACTAAATGAACTTGAACAATCAGAGCAACGGGTGTCTTCCCTGAGAGAGAAGCTTAGCATTGCTGTCTCCAAGGGGAAAGGCTTGATTGTTCAGCGAGATGGTCTCAAGCAGTCCCTTACAGAGAAATCTAGTGAACTGGAAAGATTCTTACAGGAGCTGCAATTCAAAGATTCCAGGCTTCTTGAGGTTGAAACAAAGCTCAAGGCATATTCAGAAGCTGGTGAGCGTGTGGAAGCTCTGGAATCTGAGCTTTCATACATTCGCAATTCTGCTACTGCATTAAGAGAATCATTCCTTCTCAAAGACTCTGTCCTTCAGAGAATAGAAGAGATTTTAGAAGACCTTGATCTGCCAGAGCATTTTCATTCGAGAGATATTATTGAAAAAATCGATTGGCTGGCTAGGTCAGCTCCTAGAAACAGTTTTCCTCTGACAGATTCAGATCAGAAGAGTTCTGCTGGAGGAGGTTCATATTCTGATGCTGGTTTTGTTGTTATGGATTCCTGGAAAGATGATGTACAGCCAAGTTCAGATTCCAGTGATGATTTCAAAAGAAAATATGATGAACTTCAAAGTAAGTACTACGGGTTGGCCGAACAGAATGAAATGTTGGAGCAATCTTTAATGGAAAGGAACAACTTAGTCCAGAGATGGGAGGAACTTTTAGACAGGATTGATATGCCATCGCATCTGCGGTCCATGGAACCTGAGGATAGGATTGAGTGGTTAAGAAAAGAACTTTCGGAGGTGCAGGGTGAGAATGTGTCTCTCCAGCAGAAGATTGTTAACCTTGAGAGCCATTGTGCATCGCTAACTGCTGATTTGGAAGACTCAAGAAGGAGGACGTCTGACCTTGAGGAAGACCTCCAGACATTTATTGATGAGAGAAATAATCTTTCTCAAAGATTGGAGCTTCTGAGCAATGATCATGATAAACTTTCAGCAAAGGCAGCTGAGTTTGAGCTTGAGAATGAAAAACTGCAGGAGGAAGTTTCTGATTTGCAGGAGAATGTAGCCAAGCTGCGAGGGAATGAGAAGCAAATTCTCAGCATAGAAGATGATATAAGAAGGTTGCAGGGTCTGGTTACTGATGCATTGCAGGATTCTGGAACAAAGTCAGAGTATTGTGGTGAAAGAAGCATTGAGTGCTTGGAAGGGTTACTGAATAAGCTTTTAGAGAATTATGCAACTCTTTCCTCCGAGAAACCAGTGTTTGGGGTTGCAGCTGATGGTACTGAAATTTGTGAAGCAATGGTTGTTGAAGCGAGAAGCATAAGTACACCTGATATTGCTGAATCAGATATAGTTGCTTTGAAGAAAGAGTTGGAGGAGGTTCAACGTGAAATTTTTGATGTGAAGGAGGAGAGAGATGGATATGTGGAGAAGCAACGGTCTTTGGCTTGTGAGTTAGAAGTGCTGGATAAAAAAGTGAATGAGTTGCAAGGGCTTCTTAATCAGGAGGAGCATAAGTCAGCTTCTGTTAGAGAGAAGTTAAGTGTTGCAGTCAGAAAAGGAAAGCAATTGGTGCAACAGCGTGACAGTCTGAAACAAAATATTGATGAGATCAATTCTGAGGTGGAACGCTTGAGATCTGAGATCAAGATAGGCGAAGGTAAACTTGCAGAATATGAACAAAAGTTCAGGGATTTGTCCGCTTATCCAGGGAGGGTAGAAGCCCTACAGTCTGAGAGTTTATTCTTGCGGAATTGTTTGAAAGAAACTGAGAACAATTTGCAGGAGAAAGGAAATACTTTGAGCTTAATCATAAATATTCTAGGAAACATTGATGTTGCAGAGGATGCTAATTCTGGTGATCCAGTTTTGAAGTTAGAACAGATTGGGAAAATGTGCTGTGATTTGCGTGCGAATATGGCTTCTTCAGAACAAGAAGCTAGGAAATCCAAAAGAGCAGCAGAGCTACTCCTTGCAGAACTGAATGAGGTTCAAGAGAGAAATGATGGTCTCCAGGAAGAGCTAGCAAAATCTGCGAGTGAACTTGCTATACTGTCCAAGGAAAGGGATCTTGCAGAGGCCGCCAAACTCGAAGCTCTTGCACGTCTTGAAATGGTTTCTACTGCTCACTCTGATGAAAGAAAACACCAATTTTCTGAATTTTCAGGACTGAAGTCTGGTGTAGATCAACTCAGGAAGGGGTTTCATGATGTTAGTAGTTTATTGGCTGGTGTTTTTCACCAGGACTTTGTATTTTTGCAAAACCTGGAGTCTGGTATTGGTTCCTGCCTCAAATCAAGCAGTGCTGCTGATGTGGTTGATGTGCCCCTTTTCACTACAAGCGATGGATTCATCACGAGTAAATCAGACAAGGTACTTTTTTTTATGTGCACGCTTGATAATTTGTTCCAGTAAATATTCTTATCATTCTATATGGCTTGTCAAAGGCCGTTTTCTAGCAATTATCGGTCTTTTATTTTGTATGCCTTTGTTTCAACTCTGTTGTACCTTCCCTGCGCCTGAAAATTCAAATAAACTTCATTTAAAGTCAAACGAGTGCAATGGTTTTGTTTGAAAAATGTATGCTTTGTTGACTGCAGTGAGCTGGTTAGAAATAGAAATGAAGCCCCTTAAGTTAGAAATGATTATTGAAGAATTGATTTCATGTATATGTATTTCTCTCTGGTCTATTTATTTTATAGGTCTGTGCGTTATTTATAAATTCCAACTTATTGGTTAGAAAGCGATGTGACAGATGGCATGGCATTAGCTTCGCTAAAAGTAATTCGGACTCATGGTACAGTATGTGGGATTAAGAATGAAGAAATAAATACAGTCACGCCACTTTGGATTATAGTAATAATCTTATCATTACCTTTACTGTTATTTCATCATCACTAAGGACTATTATTCTTGTATCATAATTGTTTATAATTTTACTGTTATATTTTGTATGGCAATTATAGTCTTTAAATTTGATGTGAAGCACTCTTCACTCTTAGTATTTTAATTTAGTATCATGTCGTTCATTATTTTCTCATCTGTTAATTTTGGCTTCCCTGTTCAGGAGAACTTTATTTCGACGAATTCTTGGTCAGACTCCAACATGCATGGCCAATATGATGACAATTTTATAATTGAAATCTTTACTTATGTAAGGCATTATCTGCAAGAACTGGAGATCGAGATTGGTTTGCTTAAAGAAAAATTAGATGAACACTCAATTTCATTACATGAAAAGGCTAGCAGTATATCTAAATCAATGGCAATTGTTCGTGGAGAATTAACTTCCAAAAATGAGTCATTTGAAGCCTTGAAGAGAGACTTGTTGCATATGGAAGTGGTTGAAAAGGAAAAGGACAATGAGCTTCTTCTTTTGCGCAGAAATATTGCCTTGCTTTTTGAAGCATGCACTAAATCAGTTATGGAAATGGGTAGAAGAAAAGCTGAATTGGTTGGAAATGGTTGGTCTGCTGGAGAACAAGGGATGCTATTGAAGCTAGCAGAACTTTCTGAGGATGGACTTTCATTTAGTGGAGAAGATCAGTTTCGCTCTGAGGAACGTGTCAGGAGTATGACAGACACGCTGTTGTCAACTGTGAGTGATTTTGGTTCTCTGACAACTGAAATTGTGGAAGGTGGCCAAAAGGAGTTGAAGATTACCATTTCAAAGTTGCAGAAAGAGCTTCAGGAGAAGGACATTCAAAAGGAGAGGATTTGCATGGAGCTTGTAAGTCAAATCAAGCAAGCTGAAGCAGCTGCAACGAGTTATTCAACGGAGCTTCAATCTTCAAAATCTTTGGTGCATGATTGGGAGAAACGGGTGGAAGTGATGAAGGGCGAACGTAACTTATTGGAGCAGAGAGTGAATGAGTTAGAAGATGGCTGTGCTACTTCTACCGAGTTACAAGAGAGGGTCAGATCACTGACTGATGTGATTGCTGCTAAAGATCAAGGTCAGTTATTGAATCTACTATAGTTTCAGTTACTGCTGTTGAATTTAACACATTTTCAAATAATTATTTTTTTCTGTAAGTGAAATTTAAAATGGTTATTTTGGCACCAATTATCAAAATTGCTTGTGATTGCAGAGATTGAGGACCTAATGCAAGCACTTGATGATGAGGAGGTGCAGATGCAAGGTCACACTTCCAGGATTAAGGAACTGGAAAAGGTTGTGGAACAAAAGAACCTAGATTTGGAGAACCTTGACACTTCCCGCGGGAAGGTTATGAAAAAGCTTTCCATCACTGTCAGTAAGTTTGATGAGCTACATCATCTATCTGCAAGCCTCCTTGCTGAGGTGGAAAAGCTCCAATCACAGTTGCAAGAACGGGATGATGAGATATCCTTCTTAAGGCAAGAGGTCACTAGGTGCACGAATGATGTTCTTGTTGCATCACAAACCAGCAACAAGAGAAATTCGGAAGAGATCCATGAGTTACTAACATGGTTTGATACGAATATTGCTTGGTTTGGGATGCACAATGGGGATCAGAACAATGATCAAGTTTCTGACCACAAGGAAATATTAAAGAAAAAGATTGATTTTGTAATTCAAGAATTGGGGGATCTACGAGCTGTGGCTGAAAGTAAGGATACTCTGTTGCAAGTAGAAAGGAGTAAGGTAGAAGAATTAACGCGCAAAGGAGAAACTCTTGAGAAGTCTTTACATGAGAAGGAATCACGGCTAAATTTGCTTGACGGTGTGGGAGATTCTGGCCGGGGAACTAGCAGCACCTCTGAAATTGTTGAGGTTGAGCCTGCGGTGAGATTTTTATATGTTATTTATTTACAAAGTCACATTTTAGAGGCCTCCTTCAGACTATTGTAATGTCACTAATGACTTTATTTTGTGGATTTTTGATAGAAAAACAACTGGGCAGTAGCTGGGACCTCCGTTGCACCTCAAGTCCGCAGTTTGCGCAAAGGCAATAATGACCAAGTTGCGATTGCCATAGATATGGATTCTGGGAATAGTGGTAGGTTGGAAGATGAAGAGGATGATAAAGGTAATCCTACGCTGATATAATTGCTGCCATCTTTTTCTGGTCTTTCCCGTTCAATACCAAGTCAGATAAGTCACTGAAGGCATTTCTTACTGGTTTAACATTTGTTTGTTTCTTCGACTGTAGTTCATGGTTTCAAGTCACTCACGACTTCAAGAATTGTTCCGAGATTTACCAGACCCGTGAGTGACATGGTCGATGGCCTTTGGTAAGCATGTCCAGTCCTTATTTTCTTTTCTTAGTAATATTTCAATTTGAAACTTACCTAGATCTTGTGATAACTAAATCATCTTGTACACAACCATTCAGGATGTCTTGTGATCGGGCTCTAATGCGGAAACCTGTTTTACGGCTTGGCATTATATTATATTGGGCTGTATTGCATGCGCTTCTTGCTACTTTTGCAATCTGAAAAGCCAGAAGTGGTTAGAGATTCTCTTGTCAGGTGGTGTTGCATATCGGTTTTACTGCTTTTATGGATATTCTTCGTTAGTTGCTCTTTTTGGGTTCCAATGTTGGCACTCCTCTTTTCTCCCCTTGCACTCTTCCCTTTTCCTAGTCTTTGGATTGAATACAGTAAAAGAGAATCACGAGACATAAGTAAGGAATAGAGTGTAGAAGGAGAAAACGGGAGCGTGAAAGTCACTGCTCTGTTTCTTTTTATACGTCTTTTGGTTGGGGAAATTCTGGTTTGAATACATTTATGAAGCTCAAAACTTATGCGAGACATTTGACTTGTGTTGCATTGCAGGTTCACATTTTGAAGGGCTTGGAGTCCCGTGTCCTGACGGTGGTTATGCTTGATTGGGTATTAAGTTGGAAGCTTAAATCTACTATTTTTTCTTCTTCCTAGATGCGGTTAGATCGATTTATTATTTTCCACCGCAACCGAGCGACGCAGATTGGCAGTTTTTACGTCAATGAATCCCAGAAGCTTGGTTGCATCTAATAAGAAAAGAAAGTTTGATGTTAGGGAAACAAACATAGTTCATTTGTTTACTCAGTACCCAACCAAAGGTTGTACATCCTAGCTGCTGTTATTACTTCCCTACATAAACTAGAGGGAATTTAGCTGTGTAACCAAAAGCTCCAACCTATTACTTTCTTTGTGATGACGATATCATCGTGTAATGTAAAAGTTTTCGGGCATGTATTACTGTTTTTGTTCTTTAATTTTCTAGAATTTCGACTACTTCATAGTTCTAGAAGAGAAATTGGCGTATTGGTTTCAGGACTTTTGACCCAATTGGACTTTTGTCGTGGAACTAAAATTTTGTGAGTATATGTCCGTGAATTTTTTATAATGTGGAGCAATGATTCTATGAGGTCAAAAGCAGAATGACCATCGTTCTATTATGTGAAATGTTTTAAGGACCAATGCTCACGGGTTTTTGGTTTAGAGACCAAGCCTCTCATCGGGTCAAAGTTCAGACAAATGCTCTCTTTCGAAAATTAGGTATTTTTTTGATCGGTTTTAATCATACCTATGTACCATGATACTACTTTGAATCTCACCAATTTTCCTTCTTTTTAACAATTAATTGTTTAACCCGTTAACATCGTCGCTATGCTCAAACAAAAAGAAAATCAGTTTTTTACTTTATATAAAACACAGGAATATAAATATTCGCTCTGGTCAAACAAAAAGAAAATTAGTTTTCTACTTTTTACAAAACACAGGAATATTTCTGTTGAACACAAAAAAACACAAACAGCTGTTGCATGAGCAACCATAACGCATCACGACAAGAAAGGAACGGTAACATGCAGAGGATTGTTACATAGATTTACAGAAAGTGTTTGGCATTGCCTTTGGGATTCTCTTGAAACCTTGCTATCCTAAAGTGCTTTAGCTCCACTCCTTGGGCCTCCCCAGTAAGCGCAAGGTCAGCCAAAATCCTCCCCACCACCGGTGACATCTTGAACCCGTGACCCGAAAATCCCCCGCCCACCACCACATCCTTCCCAAACTCCCCACCCAAGAAATCAATCACAAAATCCTCATCCGGGGTCATTGAGTACATGCACAACTGCGTAGCCACCAACCCGCCGGAGTCAACTACGCCAGAGAACCTCCCCTCTATCCACTCCTTCAACGGAGCCAGCGGGTTCCCGGGACCCCAAGGCCTCTTATCCGGGTCACACGGGTACCCGCCATGCACGGCGACCTTGATCAAACCGGGATACTCCAAAGAAGGTGTCCCATAAATGTAAGGGTTCCCGTAGCTAGCAAACGTTGGGAAGTCACCTCCAATGGCAAAACCACCCTCGTGCCCCTCCTTAATCCGCCAGTAACACACGGTGGTCTCCAGCGGCTGTATCGGCAGTTCGACCCCACCAACCGTTTTAACTAACTTTGTCGTCCACGCGCCAACCGTCACCACACACTTCTTCCCCCAAAACCTCTCCCCGTTTGCTGTGCACACCCAAACCCCTCCTCTCACCCTATCTCTCTCCACACCCTTCACCTCCATGTTATCCCTCAAAACGGCGCCGTTCTGCAAAGCGAGCGTTTGAAACATGGACACCGCCTTGGTGGGTTTAATAACCCCGCCGTGCTTTGTCACCACACCCACCCAATCCTCCGGAATCATAACCCGACCCGAAAACTCCTGATCCAGCTGGTCCCTGTTCATGACCCTAAACGCGACAGAATTTTTCCGACAGCTCTCGACGACGGCGTGGAGAACCTTGTCGTTCGCCGGAGCCATGTCCAGTTGGTGGGCTTTGAAGTAGACATTGTAGCCGATCTCGGATTCCGCTTGCTGCCAGAGCTTGTAAGACTCGAGGACCAGCGGAGTGTAGTAGTCCTCCGGGTAAGTGGCGCGAATCGTGCGGGACTCGCCGTGGGAGGAGCCGCGGTGGTGGAGGAAGTCGAATTGCTCGAGGAGGAGGGTTTTTTGGCCGCGTTTGGCGGTCTGGTAGGCGGTGGAGCTCCCCATGATGCCAGCTCCGACTACGATGACGTCGTACTCGTCGCCGGAATATTCCATTTCTGGGAAATTGTCAGGCGGTTGTGGGGAAGGAGGAAGAGGACAAAGGCGATTGTGGGAGTTTTGGGATTTGGTTGGCTAGGTGCTCTGGATCTCTGACTTGTGAGAGTGAGTGCGAGTGAGTGTGCGAGCTCGTTTTTAACGTGAGGATTTGGTGAAACCCGCCAAATATTTTCTCTGAATTTCGAGATTGCCACTGATTGATTTTGGTGAGAGTAAATTATACTTTTTGCTGTAAATTGTAAGCATTGACTTGGAATTTAACCAACAAAAAATAGAAACCAACAATTTTTTATGTACAGTTAGGCATACATGTGTGGATGGAGAATATGATTTCATATCAGTCATATGATAAAATAATATATAATTAATAAATGATAATTTTCATGTTTAATATTACCGAAGTTTTTTATGATAATATCTAACACCTAGTAATAGGTACTTAAGTTTTGACAATATCGATGATGTTGGGGGTAGACCATGTTAGGGCTGTAAAGTTTAGCATGGTATGAGAGCATATTGTTCTTTTTGCACGTCCATGGATGGAATTTGCCTCCTTAAGTTGAGCTTTCAAAAAATTGTGCTAGCTCCAGCTTCAGGATATCGAATGATTATGTTCTTGAAAAATTGTTTTGTCTCCAGTCCCTGAATGATGATCGGACTGTCAAATAGTTGTATTAGCTCAGGTATATAATGACTTGACCAATTCTTGATGTGGGAATTTGTTTCCCCTGTAACCCCATGTGGTGCCACTCGTGAGGTGGCATGTTGGAGAATATGATTCCACATCGGTCATATGACAAAATAATATACAACTAACATATGAGAATTCCCACCCTTAATATCACTGAGACATTTTGTGATAAAATCCAACATCTAGAATAGGTGGTTAAGGTGAAACAATATCGGTGATGTTGGTGTTTGACCAAATTGGGCCTATAAAGTTTATCATGTGTGATTTTATTTACATAATTGATTTGTTTTTATTCAAATCTAAATCTAATTTAACCAAAATTGAGAAAAATTTGAACTTGAGTGCAGAAGGAAGAGCACATTGCTCGAGCCAACGTGGCTTCTCCCATGTTTGAAACTTATCTTGTGATGATGATGAAAAGGTTCCTTTCTCAAGCTTAATTAATATCAAATTTCTCTTGACCTAGTTGTGGAATTTTTGATACAAGTGATATTTAGGAATAGAGAATTGAACCTAGAACCTCGAGGGCATGGATAAATGATTTTAACTATTTTGAGTTACAAACTTCTCATACTAAATGGACATTTTATCTCAGAAAACCTCCTGACATCATAAGGAGAGTCACAAATTTGATGTGCATGGAAGGAAGGTCACTTCTCCCATGTAGAAAACCGTATTTAATCAGCAATTCCTAACACAAAACTTTGAATTTGTTTGAGATATTGGAAAAGTGTTTACATTTGGGTTTTAACTAATTTATAAAGAAATTGGGTAGTTAGTCTCTCTATTGTTTGTTTATACCTTCTAAAAAAGAAATAGAGAAAATCACTTATGCACCAAACCTTTGAGTCCTAGTCCACTCAAGGGAGAAAATTTAGTCTACTTAAAAAAGTAACTAAGTTGATTACAATGATATTTAATACCTAATTTCGTTATTAGCACTCTTCAATTTCTATCTTACGTTTTTCGAGTGCATAATGACATCCTTGATATAGTATAAAAAGTAGATATGCTCACTTAACACTATCCCAATGAAGATTGAATTTGGTAAAATGATTTCATTTTTTATATCATGGGCAGAGACTTGTGCTTGAAAAGAGAGTTCAGCCATTCGGAACCCCTAAACAAGTCAGCTTTGTCACTGTATTATTGTATGGTTGGTAATTGGTTTGGGTGATGGAATATTTTGTTGTCTTCTCTTCTGTCACGATCCATTATCTCCTGGTACAATTCTTTCTTTTCTCTAATGCCGAGCTTCACATGGTGCTGTAGAAAGCTAATGTTCATGATCAAATATATGTAAAATACATGCCACTTGTACATATTGAAAGACAATGGAAAGCCAACTTCTTGTTGATTTGAGAGTTGATGTCATTTTTCATTACTTCATAATTTTATATAGACAATTGACGCAAAGATGATTGATGAACTTTTGTTCCTTTTGTTTTTGGAATAATTAGACTCTTCGAATAATTGGAAGAAATATTTGTAATATATACACATGGAATGTAATGTGTCAAACACTCATAAAATTCGATAATTTATTATTGTAGGATTTGAGAATGAAACGCACTTAGTGGTCATTACAGTGGTTTGTTCTGATTCTAGAAAACAAAGAGAATAATGTGTAAAAGCAACCAACGTATTACAAATGACACTTATAATATAACAAAATTTGATAGTATTTTTACAATGGGTAAAATTTTTATCCTATGTTTGATACAAGAAAAATTTATATGAAAGGAGTATATATGCGCTTGATAGATTAATTTTTTTCTTTCTTTCTTACAAGTGTCTAACATGCTGCTTTGAAATTAGATTAGTAGTTAAACTCACAGCCTAAAGGCAGGAAGTATGAAAAGTAAAAAGAAAGGAGTGGACAACCATATTTTGAACCCCAGCCCCAAAAGAACCAAACTCGTATCAAATTGGCATGTTCCTCAGTGAATGTGATTAAAATGTACATTAATTAAAAAAAACTAAGTACATAAGTACTTCCAGAATGGAGTTTATGGCTTCTCATATTTAAAAGCACTCAAATGCATGAAATCCAAAAAAGCCAGAGAGAAAAAGCTCCAGAGGACTGATGGTTAGGCGGCAGCCCCACCTCTTCTCTCCTCCCACCTTTCTCCTCATCTCTCTCTCTCTCTCATGTCCCCCTCCCTTCTGGCTATTTTTGCTCCACCTCTCCAAAGATGGTGGCCTGCCCCCATCTCTCCAAAGATGGTGGTTTTCCACAATCTTCGACTGTCAGTGTTTGTGGTCCTGAGCAAGGTTTCAATTTGGGAACTTCATTTCTCTTTCTTTTGGTTATCATCCAAACTCTCTCTATTTCTTGCTATTGCGTACCAAATTCCCATGAGCCTCAAATGAACCACTCAACCCATACTACAAATCCAGCCCTGAAGACTTTTTTTTTCCTTGTGTCACCCTTAATTAATAGAGGAAATTAGGACGCCTCCGTCCTCCACCAATAATATATAAGTGGTTTTCCCTTCTAATATTATATGTGCTGTACTTAAATCACATCAGGGCATATCTAAACGTGCAGTTTTCATTAATTTGCTAGGTAGGAATTTTTTTGGACAAAGAGAATAAGTGTATTCGCCCATAAAAATGTAGTCAAATCACATGAGGGCATAACTCAAGATAGATATTATATCTTGGGTAGCTAGTTTGAGAGAGGAGGGAAATGGTAACGGTTTGAAGTGAAATGGACAAACAATTGTTCTATAAGAAAATAGACAGCGAGTTAAATTGAACTCCTTTCTTCATAAACTTGAAAGATTTAATAGTCTATGGCTCTCGCATATGAAAAAAATATATCGAGTAAATGAAAGAAAAATATGAAGATGAACAAATAAATATAAGAAATCTACACCTCTAGTCTCAAACGCAACCAAATGCGGTTCAAGTCTTCTTGTTGCGATCAAAGACATTTTTATGACTGAATCTTTAATCGAAAGCAATTCGGGGAACTCTTTCTTCAGCTTTGAAGCATCCAATTCATTGTTGCTCCTTTCCACTTGAACTTTGGATCAATGTAATCCCTGAACATCTCTAGGGTCTCGTTGCGGCTTATGACTCCTGGGTTGGTGAAATTCCATATTCCTCTGCAGTTCCTCCGAGCCATCTCAATGGAGATCGGTAGGAGCTCATCGAGCACTGTCATGCCGTTGGGAATGTTCACAACCTTATCGTAGCGTGCTATCTTCATGACGGAGTTTCTAGGGTTGCTGAGGGTCTGATGATATTGGCATTCTCACTTAGAGGGTGCCCACATTGTCATATTCCCTCAATAATTCTCTTGCGAAGTATCTCCTTTCTTTCCCACGAAGATCGGTGAAAATCTCGGCAAATACTATGAAATCGGAAGCTGAAATGACGTCGTGGTTGTGTTGGCGTATAGACGACGGCGGAAAAGAAGAGACTGCGGCAGAGAAACGGCGTTTAGGATTTGAGAGAGAGAGAGTGGAGGTGAAGAGTGTGAGTTTTAGGACGGTGTAGTTAAATTAAGATTTGATAGGATATTAATAGATTTTCAAATACGGACATATTCAATTAGAATTTTAAAATGAATTTTAAAAGTTTTTCATCAACCAATTACGATGGTTAGATGAATCGGTTTAAACTAAAACCACACTTGATTGTGTGCGACTTTCCAAATTCTTAGTACTGGCTTAATCCAAATTCTTCGAGGTTCTAGCTTAATTAAGTTTGTGGGCGATTACCATCTTTGAAACCACGTTGCAAACTTAATTAATTAATGGTTTCTTCATTAACTTCTCCTCAATGAATGATTACAATGGTTAGTAGATATACACTGGCCACAACATCGTTGTTGGCCCCAACATGCCTCACCCCGGGCTCTACTCTTTCTTAAGTCTTTTTTTTTTTTTTTTAATTATTCCCAAATAGTAGGAAAGGTGTTAGAAAAATTCATGTAATAAACTGATTTGCACAATGTAAAACATTGATTCTGCGCAATGTAATATACTGATTATGCCCAGTGTTATACATTGATTATGCCCAATACACTGATTCTGCACAATGTAATTGTCACATCTCGGTCTGGACCCCCACCACATTGTGGGCTCGATTCTGCCGTAGCATGATATTGTCCGCTTTGGGCCCTGACCACGCCCTCATGGTTTTGTTTCTGGGAACTCACACGAGAACTTCCCAGTGGGTCCAACATCCCACATCTCCTAGGGATGAAGATCATGTAAGCCTTATATGTATATTCCTATCTCTACCTAACACAAGGCCTTTTTTTTACGAACTCACTAGCTTCTGGTTCCGTCGGAACTTCGAAGTTAAGTGATTTTCGGGCGAGAGCATTCGCATGATGGGTGACCCACTGGAAGTTCTCGTGTGAGTTCCCAGAAACAAAACCATGAGGGCATGGTCAGGGCCCAAAGCGGACAATATCGTGCTATGGTGGAGTCGAGCTCGGGATGTGGTGAGGGCCCAGGCCGGGATGTAACAATTTGGTATTAGAGCCAATCCCTAGCCTGAAGTGTGCCGACGACGACGTTGGGCCCCTAAGGGGGTGGATTGAAACATCCCACATTGCCCAGGGGTGAGGATCTTGTAAGCCTTATATGTATATTCCCATCTCTATCTAGCATGAGGTCCTTTGGGAACTCATTGGCTTTTGGTTCCATCGGAACTTCGAAGTTAAGCGAGTTTGGGGCGAGAGCATTCCCAGGATGGGTGACTCACTAGGAAGTTCTCGTTTGAGTTCCCAGAAACAAAATTGTGAGGGCGTGGTCGGAGCCCAAATAGGACAATATCGTGCTACGGTAGAGTCAAGCCCGAATGTGGTGGAAGCCCGAGATGTGGTGGAGGTCTGAACCGGGATGTGACAATAATACACTGATTACATTAATAGTTTCGGTACCCCCTCCCCTTAATAATAATAAAAAAATTTAAATAGAAAATAAACAGCAAATTAAATCGAACTCCTGGCTTTGTAAACTTGAAAGACTTAATAGTTTATGGTAGTTTCGAAGCCCCCTCCCCTTAATAATAATAAAAATTTTAAAATATAAAATAGACAGCAAATTAAATTGAACTCTTGTCTTCGTAAACTTGAAAGATTTAATAGTTTATGGCTCTCGTTTACGAAAAATTCTATCAAGTAAATGAAAGAAAAATATGAAGATGAAAAAGTAAATATAAGAAATCTACACACCTCGTCTCTAACACGACCAAATGCTGTTCAATTCTTCTTGATGGGCTCAAAGACATATTTTATGATTGAGTCTTTGATCGAAAGCAATTCGGGGAACTCTTTCTTCAGCTTTGAAGCATCCAATTCATTGTTGCTCCTTGGCGCGACAATCAACTTGGCCTGTTCTTCTAGGTCAAAATTTTGCCACTTGAACTTTGGATCAATGTAATCCCTATACATCTCTAGGATCTCGTTGTGGCATATGACTCCTGGGTTGGTGAAGTTCCATATTCCTCTGCAGTTCCTCCGAGCCATCTCTATGGAGATCGGTAGGAGCTCATCGAGGACTGTCATGCTGTTGGGAATGTTCACAACCTTGTCGTAGCGTGCTATCTTTGTGATGAAGTTTCTAGGGTTGCTGAGGTCTGATGATATTGGCATTCTCACTCTGAGGGTGCACACATTGTCATATTCCTTCAACAGCTCCTCCACCTGCAAATAATTTGACATTTAAAGACTAATTTCAGTATTAAATTTCTTGCACCACAGGGCTCCACAACCAGTAGAAGTGCACATGATTTTAAAAAAAATAAATTGAACATTTGGTAATGTAGCATATATACCATGACTTTTTGAATAAAAATCAACGAAAAAAGTTGAAAATTGTGTTACCATGGCTTTGGTCTTCGAATAGAAGGAACCGGTGAAATTAGGGTAGTCCTCCTCCTTGAATCCAATACCAGATCCTAGGGGATGCTCCTTGTCATACTCAAAAATGCATCCGGTCGCAAAATTCATCATCAACAGACCTTGATCCTTGCAAACATCAGCCAAATTAAGCGTGCCAACTACATTAGTCCGAATTGTTAGCGCCTTGTGAGATTCGCACCAATCAACGTTCGGCCGACCTGTAACTCCAGCAGCATTGAACACATGGGTTGGTTGTACTCTTGTGATGTCCTCCAGCAGAGACTTCCTATCCTCAAGTCGTCCCTTCCCATACTCAAATTCAATTCCTTCACCCTTACAAAGCTTCCCCAAGAACCCTCCAATCCATCCAGTCCTTCCATATATCAAAAACTTCAATTCAGAACTATTGCTACCCTCACTGCATGTTCTCGACAGCCTTGTGAACCCATATTCGAAGAACCAAGAATCATCATTCGGTCGGCTAATCACTGCGAAACTCGGGTGTGGGTGAAGTGCAGCAGACACATCACCCCACCAATCCGCGTGCTTCGTGTACCATTGTGTCGTCAGCTTGAGCCCTTCCTCCCAACTAGTCCTCACATCCCACCCTAGCTTTTTCAATTTTTGATCATCCAAAAAGTACCTTTGGTCATTGAAAGGCCTATCATGCACAAAAGTTATAGCTTCCTTTGAATTCAAACCAATCATTTTGCAAATATCTTCTGCCACGTTCAAAACTGACCTCTCTTTTTTGGTGCCAATGTTGTAAACATGTCCTATCACTCCCTTGTGAAGTATCACATCAAATGCCTCAGCCACGTCATCACAATACAAATAGCTTCTCACATTTGATCCATTCCCATGGATTGGTAATTTCTCACCTTTCATTGCAAGAAGGCTAAATTTTGGGATAAGCTTTTCTGGATACTGGTGGGGTCCGTACACATTGTTGCTTCTAGTTGTTATTGTTGGCAATCCATAGGATCTGTGGTATGCCATGACCAACATTTCAGCCCCAGCTTTTGTGGCTGAGTAAGGGTTTGTAGGGAGGAGCTGAGAGGCCTCAGGGTTTCCAATATTGGTCTCCATATCCGTCTCTCCATAAACTTCATCAGTACTCACATGAATGAAGCGTTTCACTCGCTGCGTGACCTTGCATGCTTCGAGGAGGACGTGAGTGCCGTAGACATTGTTGTTGGTGAACTCGAACGAGTTTCCGAACGAATTGTCCACGTGGGTTTGTGCGGCGAAGTGCATTATGGTGTCGATCTCATCGGCAATCAGGAGATGGTTTATGAGATCAGCACAGGCAATGTCTCCCTTGACAAACTTGAAATTCGGGGAGGAACGACAAGGCCTGAGGTTCTTGAAGCTAGAGCAGTAGTCTATCTTGTCAAGAGCAACGATTTTGTAGCTGGGATAGTTTTTTATTAGGCGATTGGTCACGTGGCTGCCTATGAATCCTGCTGCTCCTGTTATGAGGATGTTCTTTGGTGCATATGGCGTACCTTCAGATTCCATGTTTATAGCCCTCTCAGTTGGTTATTCTTCTGCAACCGCTGAACCGAATATTCAAAAACACAATGAAATAAATTAGGCCATAAGACCATTAGTACCATACCAATACAAACATGTTATATGCCTGACACAATATTTTAAAATGCAGATCCGAAAACGCTTTACTTAGGACGAGTCTAGGAGTGCCTTCATATAAAGCATTTTTGCTCATAAACGTTTTTTTTTAAGAATACTTATGTAGGAATGATTATACTCATAAATGTTTGTGCTAGAAGTGACTCTACAAGAAATATGTCGAATTTTTATAGAAAAATTCAAGTGTTACTCTAGAAAGCATTTCTACAACCCAACATTTTAAGTTTTTAGGTAGTCAAAAGCAGATTGTACGAAGAAAATATCTTAGTGCTTCATGAAAATGCACATAGAAGGCTTAGTGAATGCTTCTCCCGACAGTTATTCAAAATGTTTTTATAAACCAAAAACACTGTTACCTCAGTCTAGCTAGACTCAAAGTTAAGAAATAAGAATCCAATGTCAATCTTCTTAATTAAACGCCAGACTTATCTCTACCATCAAATTAAGTAACGCAATCGATTGGCATTGTCTGATCAAGATTGGTTTGGATATATTATACAACAACAATCGTTTCTAAAAAAATTCAAACCTATTGAGTAGTTTCCGTTAAAATATGTGAAAACACACACTAAAAAAATTGCAGAAGTGATTGAATTTCACATAGAGAAACTTACAAATGATCAGAAATAGCAGGTAGGAAGATTATCCATGAACACTAAAATCTCCAGAGCAAAGAATAGAGAGCAAATTAACAAATGGATTAATGAGGAAACAAAACCATGGCAGCAGATTAGAGAATAGAGATGCGTAACGGCCGCTAGAGCTCTCTCTTGGACTTTGACTCTCTCTTACTAGGCTACAGTCCATGTCACGTGGTGCTTGATGCGCACAGTGTTGCAGTAAACAGTTAAGGGTTTTATCCTAATCCAGCTTTAGGTGGAATATGAATAAAAAAACAATAAAACTTTATCACCAAAAAGAAAATTTCAAATTCACAAAGTAATCAACTAGTTAAGGAAATATTTTTGAGAATTTTAATGAAACGCGTCTGGTATTGTTTATTTTTAACTAAAATGACATTTTTATCTTAAAAAATCATTCTTTGTACTATTCACTTACACTTTTATTTTGTCATTTTCATTACAACTAAAATTTTTTAGGATTTTTCGTTAGTTTTCCTAATATTTTTATACTTTTGTTTTGCCCTTCCGAACTCCTACCTTTGAACCATCACAGGATGATCCAGTGGTTGGGACGAATTCTAGCTAGGAACGTAATCCACACGGCATGTCTTGAGTTCAATTCCTGGCCTTAGTGAATCACACAATGGTGGCCAGCGAGAGGCTAAACTGGTTCTATGAGTCTTCTCGGCAGTGGACTGTAGTGGTGAAACCACTTGCTGGTCTCCTTTTTAAAGAAAAAAAATAACTCCTACCTTTGTCCCCGATTCTCGCGATGGGCTCTTTCAATACACATGATTAGACTAGAATGAATAACCTACTAAATTAAAGACAAGCCTGAAAGGAGAAATTATAAAATTATGACACCTAGGAATAGAATTATGAATTACACATTAAGAAAACTTATCAATTTCAAAATTTTTTTGGGGAATTGTTATTAGCACTCCAAAAATCTCATTTAGCACTTCAAACTTTCTATAGTTGGAAAAAAAAATACACTTTTGAGGAGTGTAGAATGAGATTTTTGAAGTGCTAATAATAATTCTCTTTCTTTTAAAATAAATAGATTAGAAGGGATAAATTAGGTCAAGAGCTGTGGCCTGCCCGGCCAAGACACAAAAGGATGGGACCAAGTGGGGGGTGAGGGTTACCGAAATGTAGGGGAATGAGCTTGAATGAGATTTATCGTGTGTGAGATTGAGAGTCGTAAGGGTTGGTCCAGCCATCAGGAGTCAATACTTTCTTGTGCCAAGGTGAAGAAACTAAATGTGTTGGTCCAGCCGTCAGGAGTCAATACTTTGTTGTGCCAAGGAATTAACTGATAAGGTTATACTATTGTGGTGACGTTTTATGCTAATGAAATAAACATTATGTGTAAGGTTTATTTATATGTCTTATTTCATTAGCACATGGTGTTACAACGACGTTGTACTTATGCCATATAAGTCGTTTTTCATTTTAAGATGGAAAAATTACGTGATGATATGTCGACATAATTTAATAGAAGATGTGATGAATTGAATAATTGATGGTGGACTTTGTTAGAACATGGCTTGATTTGTCTTTATTTAACTGCTTCATTAAACGCATAATGATGCCATCACCAGTCTTATACAGTTTAAACTTCGTTCATTACTATTATCGTCAATTTTCATGATGAGGGCCAATTACATAATATCAGGGTGATCTCCTCTCCGTGATTTTGTTTAGTTGTTAAATAAATGTGGTAGTTAGGCATGATTTAGGCAAATAAATTCTTTTTCGAGTTGAGTCAAGTTTATTGTAAAATAAAAACATTGAAGGTTGTGGGTGGTGGAATGTTTTCATAAGATATTTTTCTCAACTCACAGCGTCCTGTGTTCAAACCTCTTTTTCTTCTTTTATAATGTAGTTTAAAGACTACACTTAGAACGCAAGGAATTTGTAGTTTAAATAATTAGTAACGTTTATCTTTGTACTTGAGCTATAAGTTCATTGTGCAAAATTATTGTAATTAAAAGAACCATTTAGTTTTAGGATGAAACATAAGGGCAAGTTTATAATCGTGCATTGAACAAGGCTTTAGAAAGGTGGAGGTAGAGACTGTTGCTAAGGGGATGGTGGTGGACATGTCTGTTGAGGGGGAAATTTCAGAATTATCGGTCGGTGGAAGAATATTTACGATAATCTATGGTGTTCAAGTTTTCTCCTCGGATGCCTTAGACCCGTTCTCCCGCATTTCGCACAAGAATGCGTTGAGGAATTCTTCTTCCGAAGTCACGGGTCTATTTTGCCGAGTTTCTTAGAAAAATAATGAGTCATCGGCGAATAAAATATGAGAGATTAGAGGACCACTTCTGCTTAAGTTGATTCCCTGCAATAAACAATTGTTAGTAGCATAAGTTACACTCCTTGATAGCACTTCACTTACAAGTAGGAAGAGATAAGGGAAGAGGGGATCCCCTTGTCTCAACCCTCTTGTGGGATTAAAGCCATTAATCACTAAAGACAACGAAGCCGTTGTAATACAACTCATCACCAGCCCCATCCATCTTGGCTTAAACCCCATTCTCATCAAATTTTCCTCGACAAAATCCCATTCAACCCGGTCGTATGCCTTATTCATGTCGAGCTTCAACCCCAACTCAAAACAATTGCTCCTCCTTTTTAATCTCCGGTAGTGAAAAACTTCATGGGCTATAAGGATGTTATCTTGAATTTGTCTGTCAGGAACAAAAGAATTTGTTTTCCAAAGAGCACTGAGTCGAGAAATAATCTCCAACTCCCTGACCAAACAGATATTCTGATTACATGGCATCTCATCCAACTCTCCCAAGAGAGTGTTGATTTGGGTTCTGTTTTTGAACTTTTCCTTGCTTCACTTCGTCAAGTTTCGTCTACAATGATGTAAACATGAACTCCACTTGTTCAGATTAGAGTGTCCAGTTCCTTCATCCCAACTAGAAACAGTAATCTCCTCACATTCTGCATCAGATAACCATTGAGCTTCAAATTTGAAAGTTTTTTAGGTTTTTTCTGAACGTGAGAGAGTATCCAAAATAAGAGGGCAGTGATCGGACTCTGGTGCAATGGGTGACATTTGTATCTGGCCACTTTTCCACCCAGCTACCACTCACCAAACCTCTATCCAATCTTTCTTGGAGAACAATGTCACCATCCTCCCTTTTGACCCATGTAAAACTTGGACCCTTGAAACCCATACGCATCACTGAATTCCAAAAACAGGGCTTCTCTTCATCATAAGGAGGGCCATAAAAGAAGAAGCATCCAGCTGCCCACCCTTCTAAAATACAATTCACAGAAACATCATGAAGATTCTTTGAAGTCGAAAGCACTTCAACACTGATATCAGGTTTCCACCATAGGCTTAGACCACCAGCCACACCAATAGGGTCTGCATTGATACCCCGATGAAAACCCGTACTTTTTCTCAGCAGATTCATGTTATGGCTATTTTGCTTGGTCTCCATCAAAAAAACCATAGAGGGATTATGAGAGTGAATCAGCTCTCGTAACGTAGAAACTGTCAAGGCTCTCCTAGAATTTGACAGTTCCATGCAAGTTGAATCATGACGTCCGTGTGGCTGCAAGGGGCCAGCCACCGCAACCCAGGAGGTGGGTACATTCCTCCTCACCCAAAGCTTTGATTCTCCCTTCAACATTTTGCAACTGTTCAGAGGCAACAATTTCCACCTCCCTTAGGTTTCCTTCATCAACCAAAGGTAGAGAAAGAGGGGTTAGCTGGTTTCTTTCCTCCTCCAGGTCCTGGCCAACTTTTTCCCCGGCTTGACCCGCTCTGGATTCTGGCAAGCCGAGCTGGGCCACAAAAGCATGGATTAATAGCTCCTTTCTTTGTTTTCTTATTTGACTTGCATACTTCAGGGATCTGGTGCCTCTTGCCCGTCGAATTTTCCAAAAAAACCCAATGATCCATTTAGCGCACCAGGCCCATGTTCCAAAGTAGCGTTGGGTTCAGGTTGGCTTACAAATGGATGTTGTAGGTTTGGTTCAGAGGTATCAGGTCAAGGGATGTTTGGGTTCTTTTGTCTTATCCTTTGAGAGAGGAATTGATTACTGTCACGTTATCAGTGTCGTGGTGATAAAAAACATGGATTGATCAAGTCAAATTGCTCCTGTATTTCAATTACTTTAGATACTAATCAAAATTCAATATTCAAAAGAAAAGTATTATTGATACTTCAAAAATCTTCTTTTACATTCCTCTCATAAATGTATTTCTCTTTTTAAATATAAAAAATTTAAAGTTTAGAATGAGAATTTTAGAATGCCAATAATAATTCGTTATTCAAAATTAAATATAGAGAAGAAAGGGAAAAGTAAAATATGACTAAGTCATACGTGATCTATTCAAAGTTTCAAACTCTTCTTGAAGCTTTGTCCATCGATAACTAAATGACAAGGGTGCTCAATTTTCTCGACGTTTGACGCCCCACGCAGGCTGCGGACAGTTCTTTTTTTTTTTTTTTTTTTTTTGGTCAATACGGACGGTTCTAATAAATAGAACCATGTTTGTAATTGTAATTTTTTTTTTAAATGGTAAGTAATTTAGGAAAAAAAGATAACTGATTCATAAATAAAAGATTTAACAGTTGTGAAAATTGAACTTAACAATTAAAATACTT
The DNA here is from genome assembly GCF_019419815.1 of Pyrus x bretschneideri. Taxonomy (NCBI): domain Eukaryota; kingdom Viridiplantae; phylum Streptophyta; class Magnoliopsida; order Rosales; family Rosaceae; genus Pyrus; species Pyrus x bretschneideri. Next base: position 6,240,862 of record NW_025999390.1, on the reverse strand, counting down.
GTAAAATTGAGTGTTACACAGCATTGAAGCCAAAGTTCAATATTTTTGTCTATTTATCGGTGTACCTGTTATCCACTTACTCGTGTGATTAACGTATTTAATAGCTTTTTAACCAAAATAGTTCATAAGGCATAATCATTAGTGGTATATGTTAGATTGAAGGAGCCTAGGAGCTTCGAACTCACGCTGGAATGCAAGTGGAGAGGTTGATTTGACAAAAATACTTCAATTTAACAGAAATTTTTCACAAAATGACCAAAATGATTGACGGTGAACAATCTTATAGATTACTTCTATCAATTTTAAATCTCACAAACCAAAATAATGAATTATGTAAATTTTAGATATCATTTTAAACTAAAAAGTCTATTTTAATTCTATAAATATCATAATTAAATCTGTTTATTTTATCACACGAAATGCTCTCCCCAAGAAGCTACACAAACACCCACAACAAATTTAAGTTGAGTTTTATTTTATGGTTCAGATCCGTGGTTGGATTTTGTCGTTCAGCATGGCCCGCTGATTTGGTCCCATGTGATATGGACAACCGTGAAATCAAAATATGTATACAATAGGGACGGTGATTTTAAAGGTTTTTCTCTCCCTTAAATTATTTGGTACGATCAACGGTGCTATATATGTGTTTTATTTTTTTTAAAAATAGATCAGCTAGTAATTTTACCATAACAGTCTATTCTTTTAATGGTTAGAAAGATTGACGAGGCATTTCAGTCTCTCTGACTACTATCATGTGATTCATCAGCGTCATAAATTGAATTCATGACGTACCAAATAGAATACGACCTTAAAATTCATCTCCAACTACTGAGTCATTTCGTGGTGATTTATGTTATATGTGTGTTTGAATATTCTTTGTATATAAACGGTCAATTAAGCATGCTGCAGATCATGTGGTGACAGTGGACAGCAAGTGGGGTTTTGGACTTTACCCCCTAAAATACAAAGCATGGGGACAACAGCACTAGGTAGAGTAACGTGTCCAATAATAAATCAATAGTTGACTTTGTTTAATTAGTCAATTAAGTAGACAGGGACAACCAACTAGTTGAATTATAGGGCGGCCTTGCGTTCTTGGAAGGAATTATCGTTTGCTTAATATATATATGAAAATGTTGTTTTATAATATTAGGGGTTCGGCTATAATGTTACATACTATTCAGTGTTTCGAGTTTTATGCACAACTTAACTGTTGCAAGTCTAAGTCTAATTGTTGCAAGCAAAATTGAACTGTTAATTTTTCAAACTATTCAATGATACATTATTGTGAAAATTAGACTGTAAATTTAGAAAACTAAGTTCATGATGCAAGGAGCAGAAGTTGTTAGAATTATCATATTGAAATTTGAGTTGTAAACTTGTTTAATGTGCCTTGCTTTTGTTTAAGAGTTTATTGCTTTGTTTTTCTAGTTGTCTATGTTGTAAGCTGGTGCTAAAAACAAATTTTTTAGGATTTTCAAGCCTCTCTCTTTACAGTTGGAATGGTGGACCGTACCCATGTATCCTATATATTCATTTTTTTTTTTTCATACCACGCTGTTCCCTGCATTAGTTCATTCTTGTTTGAATATGTATTGTAGATTTACAATCCTCACTCATAACCGTTCTGCAAATAGCGCTTTTTCGCATGGGCATAAAATAATATTACTTATGCACATTGGTGCACGTTCAATCTCCACTAATTTATTTCCCCTAACATAAATATCTAGCCCACTAAACTCTAACAAAAATCAACTTGATCCATGACTTAGATTTATGATTCATAGTAAACGTGCCCGTATTATATCTATTGACAAGAGAACATTTTGTATCAACTGACATGAGAACATTTTCTCTATATTTATATAAATTATTAGATGATGAAAAAATAGTAGATAAATTAAATATTATTAGTGAAACGTATGTGAATATTTACATAAGACGTAATTGAGACCCTTTATTTGACATTGTTATTCATGATTAAAAAAGAAAAAGAAAAGAGAAACAGAGTGGTACTCCAAAGTTTTTATGGTAACGGGGTCATGAAGGCATTTTAGAATAACATTTATTTCTCATTCATCCAAGGCATTAATTCTTGTATTATTCGTTTACTAATTTACGTTGACTTGCAAATCTGGCCACAAAATCAACCATTTTCTTTTTTTTTTAAAGGAGGATAACTGGTGATAAGTCACGGTTATCTATTCCTTTTGAGGGTTGGGAAAGCTCATTTCAGCCTCTTCCTAACCACAAGTCTGGCTTCCATACCAGAAGCGGATTTTGAACTTAAGACCTCCAGTTTTTAATTTAAAAGAAGCCTTACAATTCGTCTATTACCAATGGACTATCAGCTCGTGATTCAACCATTTTATTTGATTTTGTACATATTTTTGGGTAAACATTAACGAGGTTTCCATGCATCTATGCATGCATGCATGATCTCTGGGGTTGGGGGCTGGACGAAACATTCATGCACATTTTGTTGAGGTAATAGACTTTCTTTCCTGCCTGACCCATCATGTTGCCCGAGGACACATCCCATTGATGACTCTAAGACAGTTAGATTATCTTCAACTGAGGGTCAAATGGTCATAGGACTTGTTTTAGCCTTGTCATAAAAAATCGTCTCCAACCGAGGATCAAAAGGCCATGGGGCCAAACATAATTTATTATTTAAATTTAAAAACTACAACAACTTAAAATAAAAAATTACAACAACTTAAATTTAATATCTATAATCATCATGATCTTCATCATCCACCATTGTAGGAGTATAGTCGGAGATAAACAATTGCCACCGAGTCATAATTTATTTCTTTTTTTTCTATCAAAATAGGTCTTACTCATTGGATTGTAATTCGAAGTGTTCATTTCCATATTCTTATCATCCATCTCTTCTTGTATATATTTGTTTGGCCTGTTTTTCATGCCTACGGTTCATTTCTTCCGCGGCAAAGGCATTTTGCTTCGCCATTAATCGCAATGAGGCTGTCACTTCCTATTGAGCAGCGTAATCATCATTTGCCTTACCCTTTTCATTCAACCCTTGGGCCTTGTTTCGTCCCATAGCCCTAGGTATGGAACCTTCGCTCGAAGATGGATTTTCTACCCTGGTTTGTTGAATGGTAGGAGATCCATCTTCATCCATATCTATAGTTAAGGATGCAGTTCCGAACACCATCGTATGACCTACTTTATGTTGAGGTGGATCTTCAAATAACACCTACCATTTACAAATTTCCCAACACCTATGATGCTGAAAGGGTTTCGAGCTGCCCTCCATATACAATTCCTCCACTTGGCGTACCTAGAAAATATAATTACAAAAAATAAAGGAAATTAATTTATGAAATTAAATGTAATATAATTAAATATTTAAAATAAATTGTGAAAACACTTACTTCGTTGTAGTAATTGGCGCCAATTTCATATCTACTTGCAGTTTGCTAACAATGCTTGATGCCATTTGTTCAAAGTTGGCTAAAGATGTTTCTTCCATCTTGAAGAACGACTCTCGTGGTTTTGGGTATTCGGTGGAGTGGTGTCTTCGTAGAACTCTAAGTATTTTTTGGACACACAAGTCCAAATACCATCACTTGTTTGAGAACTCCCCCTCACACTATCTTCTGAGACCCATCTATAAGCCCTACAAAGAGCTTCATCTTCGTTTCGAGTCCAAGCCATACCCTTCATTGCAGATGAGGCCATTTGAAAATTATTGAAAAAATTGAAGGAAAGATTATTGGAAAAGGTAAGAAAATATGAGAATTGAAACGGTGTAGGAATGGTGAAAATTTTGCGATGAATGGTGTAGAAATGGCTTAGGTATTTATAGGAAAAAATGAGAATTTTTTAGAATTTTTTAAAAACATATTGGCCCAAAAAAAAAAAAAAAAAACCAATAGTAATTAACGTTAGGTAGCCGTTGGGGATTCAAAATGGAGCCCAGCCCGGGGCCTACTGGCTAGCTCATTTGGGCCGGCCGATTGGGCCTTTGGCCCTTTTTTTTGCAAGTGGGGCCCACGAGCCATTTGGCCTGGCTCTCAGTTGAAGACGGTTTTCTAGCTATTTTCGACACTCTAACCCTCTGGACCTTTCGGTTGGAGATGGTCTTAGGTACATAAGAAGGGGTCTTCTAGGACCACATACAATATTGTACTGTAATTAAAATTGAAAAAACTTTCGCTGCTGGCCTCGCGAATTCTCTTTTTCCCTTCAAATGATTGAAATGTATTAAACATGAATAACAAAGTTTGAATATGGATGTAATGGATTGAAGAAGAAGATCCTAACCTCAAAGGAACTCCACCACTTACATCGTTTACATTCCAAGCTAAATGGTTTTTTTTTTTATTATTTAGATTAATTGCTTATGAAAGGGCTAAAATGCTTATTAAGAACTAAAAATGCTTATGATTACGTTTAACAGAAAAAAAAATTAAATTTGAGTCATTGAAGCACTTTCAAGTGATTTCATGAAAAGTACTTATTTTCAATCAAATTTGGGACATTTTATAATAAAATCACTTGTGGCTAGGACGTTTTTAGCAAAACTGTTTCCACAAAAGCAAACCAGCCTCCCAAATTCCACTTTTTAGGGTCTAATTAAACAATCCAATTATGTGATTTTTTTAACAAACAATATATATACTTAAGAATGGAAGAGTGCGCTAAGACTCACAATAGACTAGCAATAATGTGGTTCAAGTTCGTCTTTGGCGAAAATTGAATCTAAGACCTTTTACTTATAAGTGCCTTTCATGAATTACTGTCATTCATCCTATCAACTTTTATTGTATTATTTAAGTAGGTTATCCTATTAGTATATGTTGACCTAAACGTTTTGGTAACTAAATCTCCTTTCAATTATATTTTGATATCACGAGGATGCAGTTCCATGTAAGTATACATGTGCTACCATTAGCTATACATGTGCATATAAAGCCATAAACTACAATATTGTACTCTTGGGCAAGCCATAAACTGCAATATTATATTTTTGGGCAATCCATAAACTGCATTGAATAAATGATATGATATTAAGGATGACAATTCTAACTGTTAAACCTGATAACTGTGGATAACCGTCCGAATGAATTGGATTTGGATATGAAAATTTGGGTATGGTTTGGATATGGGGAAAAACCGTGAACTTTATTTGGTTATAGTTTTGGATATAGTTATAGGTGTACCCAATCCATATCCGTACCCGAATCCGATCCGAATATTATATATATATATATATTATTTTATTCAATTATGCCCTTCGAAGTCTTGGAATCATGCCCACAACGTATTCAATTATTCCTATCCCTATAGTACTAATTCATTATGCATGCATCAAACCCTATACTATCTTTATTATGCACCAAACATTATACATGAGGCATACCAACAACCTCATCAATTGAATACTCTTATTGCTATACTCAACCAAATTAAATCATTGAATCATTTTATATATCAATTATCAAATATTTCAAGTTTATCAGATGCATCTCTCTTCAAGAGTCTTACTGTCAAGAAATTTGTTTTTGTCCTCTTTTTCTTTTTTATTGAACCAATTTATCATAGTGGCTTATCATGAACAACTTCAAATATATATTGTTATATTTTTGGTAATTGGATGTGGTTATTTAATGGTAGGATTAGTATCTACTAAAATTTATAGTGCGTCAATTGAATGAATATAATTTATTTTTATTGACAAAGATGGATCTAACCGATAACCGATTAAAAATCCATTACCCGGTGGATATGATTATGGATAATCCCCGATGGTTCTTTTGTGATTATGAGTATGGTTAATTTTCGTGGTTATAAGGATGGATATAATATTTCTGTCCCCAAACCAAACCGTTGCCATCCCTATACGATATGCATAACACACCTTACGACAGTTACTAGATCTATAAATGTATCTACGCTACATATACAAGAACCTCTGGTAAGAGAAAATTAACTAGAGATCAAACCATGGCATCAGCACCATCAACTCCCTATGTAGTAATCTTCCCTTTCATGGCTTACGGCCACACTCTTCCATTACTGGACCTCTCGAAAGCTCTCTCCCACCGGAAAATCAAGGTGTCCATCATCACAACTCCATCAAATGCAAAATCAGTTGCCCAACACCTAGCAAACTACCAAGATATAGACTTGATTGAAATCCCATTTCCCACCATCGATGGCCTTCCTCAAGGTTGTGAAAACACCTCCCAACTTCCATCCATGGCTTTCTATGTCCCTTTCCTCATGGCCACCAAAAAACTCCAAACCCCTTTCGAACAAGTCCTACAAGGAATGAGGGAATCCAAATCCCTTCCCATTTGTGTCATCTCTGACTTCTTTTTGGGTTGGACTCTCTCTTCATGCAGATCCTTTGGGGTCCCTAGGTTGGTTTTTCATGGCATGGGGGTCTTATCAATGGCTATATCCAAAGCTGTGTGCGTGCACATGCCACACACGAAGGGGAAGTCGGTTTTCGACCCCATAGAGTTGCCAGGTCTCAAGCTTCCCTTTGATCTAAGTGTCTCGGAATTACCTGCTCAACTCATTCAAGCAACTGATGAGAAGGACCCTTTTTCTCAATTCATAGACGCTGTGGGAGAAGCTGACATCAATAGTTGGGGGGTTATTGTGAACAGCTTTGAGGAGATAGAGAGCGGAACTGTTTCTTCATTTGAAGCTTTCTATGAAAATGGAGCTAGAGCTTGGTGTTTGGGACCTTTGCTGTTGTATGACAAAGTTGAAGGTGTTGAGAAACACATCAGCCACAACCAACCCAGCAAGTTAATGCAATGGCTCAATGACCAAGTGACTCTAGGCTCTGTGCTATATGTCTCGTTCGGCACGCAAGCAGACTTGTCAGATGCTCAACTTGATGAAGTCGGCTTGGGCTTGGAGGAGGCTGGGGTTCCATTTTTATTGGTGGTTCGATCAACCACGTGGTCTCCAACAAATGGACTTGAAGAGAGGATGAAAGGTAAACCTTGTTATGATATGAAATTTCAGTATTCTCCTTATTATATCGAATCATGTATTTTTAAAGAGTAACGGTATTAGATAGAATATTTTTTAGATATAGTTTTAAAGTTTATTTAAAAGAAATGATTTCCGCACACCTTTTTATTTTTATTTATATCACTTGATTTTTTTTTTTTTTTGATTATTCAATCTACATGTCCAAATTCTGATATGTTTGTGACTTTTGTCAATAATTTTGAATCCAATACATTAAGGGAATTGTTATTAGCACTCCAAAAATCTCATTCTACACTTCTTACAAGTGTATTTTTCTTTCTAATTATAGAAAGTTTAGAGTGCAAAATAAGATTTTTGGAGTGTCAATAACAATTTCTTACATTAATGTTATGTTAATATTTTAAAACTTAACTTTGAAGGTAAGGGATTGATAGTAAGGGAATGGGTTGACCAGCGCCAAATACTATCACACCGAGCAGTCGGAGGGTTTTTTAGTCACTGTGGTTGGAACTCAGTGCTTGAAAGTATATCAGCCGGAGTGCCAATCTTGGCTTGGCCTATGATAGCTGAGCAGTCTTTGAATGCCAAGCTTATTGCCGAAGGACTTGGGGCTGGACTTGGCATTAGAAAGAGCCATGATTTGGGGTCAGGAATTGAGGTTTCGAGGCAGGCAGTTTGTGAAGGAGTGAGAGAATTGATGGAAGGACAGAAGGGAAGGGATGCAAGGGAGAGAGCACAAGCTTTGGGAAGAGTAGCTTGGCGTGTGGTTCAAGAAGGTGGTTCGTCCAATCAAGCCCTACAAAATCTTATTGACCAACTATGTGCATGTTATGCTCAATAGATTAGATTAGTTCGTCTTATCCAAATCTCAATTCCGAGAAATAAAAAACCTCATTGGAGGATATGGAAGTGTACACATGTGTGCAACATACTAAAATGATTCTCGATTCTCTTATGTTATTCGATTGGAAATTTGAATTGCCGATGAAGAAATTTTTAGTATAAATAATATTTACATTAATCAACGTTAAAGATGAGAGGGAGAGTCTAATTTCGAGACACAATGAATTAAAAAAAACTCAACCATCAGCTCAAACAATCCACCACTTGCAATTAACTAAAGCTATCCATCTTAACTTTTGTACTTGTACATTCTGCAAGGGATGGGAGAAAGTAAAGGAGTGTCTCAACAATAACCACCACGGGATCCAATGGTTGGAGATGAATTCCAAACTCGTATTTCACACGACACGTCCTGGGTTTAACTCCTGGAAATGGTGAATCGCACAATGGTGGCCAGAGAGAGACTGAAATACCTATGTGAGTCTTTCCTGACCTTGAAAAAGTGAATTGCCGTGACGAAGCTACCAGCTAGTTCATTTTTAATAATAATAAAAAAAAGCGGTGTCTCAACAATGGAGTGTCATCCTTTATGGGCCTCGACAAGTAACAATCCATCTGCAGTCTCCTTCTTTAAGGGCCTTGACTGGTAACAATCCATCTGTAGTGTCCTCCTTTAAGCACAAACCTTCCGAACATGCTGGTGTCTAAACATGATCGAGTGAGGACATCTGTCGAAACCAACAAGCCTGCCAGAGAACTCCCCTTCCGGTTCCCTTACCACCACTCGAACACCCCTAATCCCCAAACACGCATCGAAAGCACCATCGTAGTTGATCCGTGAGAGGTGGACATTGGCAAAGGCGCTTTTGGGTACTGCACTCTGTATAATTTTTAGATAATACTTTCATCATTCCTACTAATTAAAAAGGAAAGTTCTCTTTCTCTGACGTGAAATTATTTCATTTATCGAATTTCAAACTGTTCATTTTATCATCTTTTAAAGAAGTTTATAAAAAAACTAATTCGATTTAAAGATCAGTTATTACCAATCTATACATGTCAACCAAATTGATAGTTATGATAACAAGTAGCATCCTTGTGATAAAACATTAATTCTTTTTATTTAGATGAATGACTAAATAGTCTTCAAATTGAATGAATTTTCTAGAGGTGATATTTATTTGATAATAAAAAAAGAAGAGCTATTCTAGTTATGACGTTTGTTCGGTGAAATAATGTTACGTTAGGAAGATAGAAGATTTTGCTCCTTAATGGGAAAGAGAAATGTATTACACGAAAGAGGTGCAGTCCCACTCGCTTAGCTGAGTGAGACTGCATCTACAAATTTTTCTGAGGGCCTATGTAGCAAAAACAAATTTGGAGGGGCCAATTCAAGATTTTAAACTTTATAGGGGTCGTTAATCAATTAGCCTCTTATATAAATTCCAAAACCTCAGTGACCCATCCCCAAAAAGTCGAACCGAGTAAAGGAGCTGCTGCTAGGGTTTCTCTCCGTCTACTCGGCACCGCTCAAGGTTCAGATCTCTCTCTTTCTCTCTCACTCTTTCCCCTTTCATCCCTTCTATTCAGTTCGATTCTTAATCCCCCAAATCTCTAAATTTTGGTATCAATCGCTGTTAATTTCTGATTAAAATTGCAGAATTTGTTCTTTGCTAATGCTTTTTAGCTTGTGATTTCACAGCTTGTATCGAAGAATGTCTCGTGTGTACGTGGGAAACTTGAGTCCTCGAGTTTCCGAGGCAGATCTCGAAGACGAGTTTCGTGTTTTTGGAAATATTAGAAGGTACTTTGCTGTTAAATTTTTGACCTTTTCGTCTACTTTACTCGCAAATGCTTAAAGTTTTGTTATTTTTATGGAGGATGATTGTTGATTTTGCAGCGTGTGGGTTGCTCGGAGACCACCGGGTTACGCTTTTGTTGACTTTGATGATATTAGAGACGCTGAGGACGCAATCCGTGGATTAGATGGTATGTTTATGATTGGGCTGTTGATTGCTTATATGGGGTTTTCGTAGCTAGTTTATATCATTTGAATCCGCCGTAAGGGAGAAGCATAAGTTCATGAACAACTTTGTGTTTGTGAAGAAGCATAATTGAGCTCAACAATGAATGATGGGTTTCTCTTTCGAGATGCATGTTAAAATCTTCCTTAAGGAACATTTGGTTTTTCATGAATTATGCGTGTTCAACTAGGTCAAGGTTTTTTATTTATATAACGTGGGTCACCTTAGTTTGAATTTCCGAAGTTTTTGCAATGTGAGATTTCTCCATCAAACTAATGCTCATCATATAATTGTGTAATTTAGTAGAACAATATTGACACCGTTGCTTGAGTTGTGAGCATTATGTTTTCCTCATCTAGAAGTGTGACTTGTGGTCTTGCTTTTTATGATGCACCGTTTTTTTCTCTTTATTTTTTCTGTTAATCCTTTTACTTATGTATTCATTGGTAGGTCTTTGGTTCTGAATTTGTTGAACTAGTAAATAGTGAAAAATATGTTGGCAAGCTGTCCCTTCCTAATGGAAAGAGACGGTCTCATGCCTTCCTTGAAATTATATTTTCAGCTTGTTTGTGATTCGTAAGATGGTTTTATTTTAACTCATTTAGAGCAGCCTTTTCGTTGGGTAGTTTATATGCTATTTTTCTCTCTTTGTTTTCCGGTGTTTTAACTTTTGCGAGATGTAAAATGTATAGATTTTTTCTGGAGCAGGTAAGAATAACTGGAGAGTTGAGCTTTCACACAACTCTAGAGGTGGTGGTGGTGGTCGTGGTGGAGGTGGTCGTGGCCGCTCTGGCGGTTCTGATTTGAAGTGCTATGAGTGTGGTGAGCCTGGGCATTTTGCTCGTGAATGCCGTCTACGTGGTGGTGGTGGTGGTGGTGGTGGAAGGCGTCGTAGCCGCACCCCTCCTCGCTATCGCAGAAGTCCTAGTTATGGTCGCAGGTGAAGTCATTTTGCCAGATATTCCTTACTTAAAAATTCATTTTATTTTTCTCTCGGTAGTTAGGTGGGTAGTTATCAAACAAGTTTTGTGTTCTGGTGTATTTGGTATTGAAAGCTGGCTTTCTGGATGCAAGTTCACAAACATATCTTATACTAGCTGTTAATCTAGGTTGGAGATGATTTCTCTTATATAATACCTTTTGACATCTCTCTACTGTTAAACAGGAGCTACAGTCCACGAGGGAGATCCCCAAGACGTCGCAGTTTGACACCACGTGGGAACAGCCGCAGCAGGTCCCCACCGTACCGTGGGCGGGAGGAGTTGCCTTATGCCAATGGGTGAGGTTCCTTAACTGTGTTTTTGCAAAATTGTTAAACCCTAGTTCTACAGCATGAAACTGGTTGTGTTGGAAGGATGACTTTCCATTTGATTCATGCCATGATGGTATATGTCCTATGCATGCTTACATTAGTTACTGTTCCAAGACTTGGATGGTAGAGCATGCCAGTAGTAAGGTTGGCATTGCTGCTTTGTCCTCTGACATCTGGGTGCTGAATATTTGCAGCAATGGTCTGAAGGATCGCCGCCGAAGCAGGAGTTAAGGAGTCCATACATGGCTACCTGGCGTTGTTTTAGAAGATATACTGGGATTAAGTGTTGTTTAGTTTGCTTGGACATCAGCACAACTATGTTTAAATTGGGGGACGCCCTCAGCCTCTACTGTCTCTCTGATTTGGTTAAGTTCCTTCCTTTCTTAACTCTAGCTGGTTTTATTTATCTTTGCAAAATAGGCGTAGGGATAAGGATCTTAAAGGTAAAGTCGTAAACATTATAACTTTGTTTAAGAGTGTTTCTGAGAATGCTGCTAAAACTCGATGCTTTTTTCTTTGCTTTTTGTGTTGAGGTGTCGTCTGCTTCTTCTGCTTCATTGGTTTTGTTCTTCTGCACTCCCTTGGCCCCTGGGATTGTTGTGCTTCACTACTGCCCTGCTCTGGGATCTTCAATTTTGAATGGTTGTCGGTCCCAGCCGGCTAGAGCTTCAATTTTGTGTTTCTGCACTCTCCCGGGGATTTCTTCACTGCCCTGCTACTGGGATCTTCAATTTTTGAATAGTTGTGGATCCCAGCCTGCTATCTGCAGAGCTTCTATTTTCCTTGAACTTCGTCGGTAGCAATGCGCCTCCCTCAAACTACTATAGTGGCATTTGTTTAACTCTTACTTAAAAGGATTGAGCAAGTGGGTTACGCGTCGAATGTTTATGCAGGTACTCACATCTGTTCTACAGAAGTTGGGTTGTTCATAAACGAAAGAGTTGTTTGGATTTTGCTTCTTCTTGAACTTTATATATAATTGAGTCGTTGCGTATGCATACGTGACGCCACTTTTTAGAGATTTGGTAGTGACTATCGTTTCTTAGACCCAACACCCATATTCTTGCCTTTGAACTTCAATTGGATACAAAAGTACAGAAACAAATTTGGTTCCAAGTGAAATCTCGACCACACCGAAATCCTAACCTCTTGTTTTCGTGGCGGATGATTTTATAGCTAACTAGCCGATGATCACACTTTGTGTGTGTATGAACAATTTCATTTTATTGTTTGTGTTTTTTTATTAAGAAGTGTGATTAGTTTTTAAAATTTAAAAAAAAAGTATGAAAAAATGATGGTGGGACAATTTCTTTTAAGAAATGCATATTTTATCTTAATATTACATAATTATTATTTTTTGTCATTCCTATGTAAATATTGTACATCAAAATTGAGGACAAAATAAAAAAAATAAGAATATGATTGTCATTTTATTTAAAAAAAAAGAGAGGGTATAATAGGAATATGATTGCAATTTTATCAAAAGGTACAAAATTATTATTTTGTCCTCATGTAAATATTGTGTATTGAAAAGTAAGGGTAAAATTGAAAAAAAGGGGAAAAAAGGTTGACAAGGACTCTTCTCTTAATAGAATAGAATAGATATATTCTAGTTTTTCCAGTTTAAAAAGATTAAGGGTGTTGAAATATTTGGTAATCTCCCTATGCGTGACGCACCATTGCAATTATAAATCTTCAGGCCAATCCTGTAAAATTTTCACCGTTGAATTGCCCGCAGTTTGAGATTAATTTTAATAGAAATTTTTTTTTTCTAATAAATTTGATTTTACAAAAAAGAAAAAAGGATGTGGTTTATTGTGTCTTAAAAGGTTTGCAGTTCAGTTGGTAAAAGAGTGCGATAAATATAAGGGAATTTTAACGAAAAACTTCTGGTATTGTTTACTTTAACGAAAAATCATATTTTTACACTAAAAAGTTAATACTGGTGCTATACACTTTATCTTTTATTTTGTCCTTATTGTTAAATTCAAAATTTTCAAATCATTTTCATTATCTTTCTTTAAATATAACCGGTTGGTGAAAGCGCGCGATAATATATTCGATTATGGTCTCCAATGCAAAGCCTGCAGCTGTGTTTGTTTGGTGTTTAGTATTTGGTTGGAATGTACGCCTCACTATATTCAATTTAATGTAAAACAAAAGCAAATTGTGTTTCACTTAACACAATTTACAATATACGAAAGGATAAGGCTTTTTTCATCTCGAATCCGTAAAACGAAAAATCGTTTATCTGTATGTTAAATAGACCTTGAATCTCCAATATAATCCAATCCAAACGACACCATATTTTTATGTACGAGTCCAAAAAGTGATGGCGTGTTCGAGTTTTTGTTTTCTCGCAAAGAAAAATTCCTCCTAATGCAAGATGGTAGTCACATTCAAAATCTAATATAAACTTGGGGATGACAAGAAACCTTTTCTATTCATTTTTTTTTTTTTTTTTTTTTTTTTTGTGAGTTGAGCAACATCATTAGTAAGTTAGATGTTAGATTAGCTACTGACGAAGTTCAAATTTACGCTGTCATATAAGAGCATAACACATTTTCACCACTATAGTAAAAGACCACTTGCATGACAAGAAACTTGTAACTCAAATAATTTAGAACATTTATTTGCGCACTCAAAATTTTAAGTTTGATTTTCTTCTAATTAAAAATAATAATTTAAATTTCAAAATGTAAAATCTTTTTATATTTTGATGGGCGGACACTCTCCAAACAGATAATGACCTTTCGAATAGAGTTGTAAGGTGAATTAATTAATGATTTTTATGGAGATGGGGTTGTTCATGCCACCAACATAAGAAGCATCACAATGCTGCATTGTTATTGCACACACGTGTCACATTATTGGTCTACTGTCTAGCCTTTCAACAATGCCATCCGTTCACCTGTCTTTCGAGCATCTCCAAATGAAATGTTAAAAGATAAATGTCAAATGTTAATTTGATAGCTGATGTGGCAATGCCAGATTTTCTCTTTTTCCAACCAATATGTTTATTTGTTATAAATGATATTTGTAAGACCCATTTTAAAAAGAAATCAATTAAAATACATTTTTCAATATCTATAATTTGTGCATTAATAGGATCTATATAATAAAATAATTAAAAAAAATTGACATCACCTTTTTTTATATCTCAAATTTGACATATGAAAACTCATATGCCAATTCACATAAGATTGACATATCGATTGCAACTCACTCCTACCTTCAAATTTGATTACATAGAATTCCACCTATGATTTGACATCTTCTTTGAAGATGATCTTATTCAATCAAATTTCAATATGATTTCAATGCGTAAAAGTACGATAGCCATTTTGGAGCACCAATTACACCTTCATTGTTGAACATAGTAAACGACTAGACAAGACGTTTTTAATTGTGACAACTCCACCAACATCTTTTTCAGTCACAATCTAACTCCATCAATGCTTCTAGTCTTCTTTTTTGGCCATGCGTTTGCTCTTAGTGGAAACGCTTTGTAAAAAGCGGGGCTACGTTGATACTTAAGTGGTACTGGTAATGTTTAAACCGGCAGTGTTCAATTAAAGTATAATGTACTGCTATGACGATGTGAAAAATCACTTTCAAGAACCCTTAAACTTTTAACTTGGAAATTATATAAAGTTCTGTAGTTGACATCAACTTTACCCTCATAATTTCTTGATTCGAGTGAAGCTGGGATTGCATTTCAGATCTGGTTAAATTATCAAAAGACCTTATTAGTATTTAATCAATAATTTGACACAATTGGATCGTGCACTTCCCTCCTCAACCAATTTCAATTGGTGAAAGAAAAAGTCAACCAAAATGTGTGAAGAAAAATCATGGCTAGCAGTTTCTATCTACTAACGTAGAATTTAATATATATTTCTCTCGTCTTTAATCGCAACACTCCACTTCTTTAATCGAAACATTCATGTCCTTCATGTTCTCTCCCTCCCCCAGATTCTGCACATCTTTTCGTCCCAAAGTTTCAGCCGTGGACCAAGCTTCATACCTCTCTCTCTCTCTCTCTCTCTCAACTTTTCACTTTTATATTCATTTAGATTTGCAGACGCTTGGCCATGTTGACTAGTGCAATGCATTTCTCTCTTGACCTAAGTTCCAATCTCTTCTTTGTAATTTAGATAGAATTAGTGAAGAATAACGCTCGTTTAATATATATTTATACACATATATTTGTTTGGATTTTGGAAATGTTTCCCATAAACTATGCTGTCGTTAAACTTTTACTTTTCTCTCTTGTTCTTCATTTCACGTTTTGGATCCTTTAGTTGCATGTGATGCATATTGATGTTATCAAACTTACAAGCATGGAGTTGAAGAAAGACAAGGTATTAAGGTAATGTCTCCATTTTACAATATCAATTTCATATTTCACAATTTACTCTCCATTATTATTTTTAATTTTTCTTAATTATTGTGTTTAATTTCATAATTGCAGGTTTTATGATCATGATAAGAAAGATGTTCAGTTTTCCCGGGAAAAAAGTGACATCCAAAAACCAGAAGAGCCACTATCTGCATACAAAATATCAGCAGCAGCACCCTTGTTAATTCCTGATGGTGGTACTAGTACTACTACCGGAGTTCGAACTAATAAAACTCCGAGATTTGGGAGTTTTAAGGTTTTCTCAGAGAACCAGGAGCCACGTAAGAAGCAAATTCTTGATCCGGGAAGTGACATTTTCCTGCAATGGAACAGGGTTTTTCTCTTTTCTTGCTTGGTAGCATTGTTCGTTGATCCGCTTTTTTTCTACCTCCCTTCGGTGCAAAATGACGGTAGTTCATCTTGTATGACAACTGATTTGAATTTAGGAATTGTTGTGACGTTTTTTCGCACTCTCGCGGATATGTTCTATCTGTTACACATGTTCATTAAGTTAAGGACAGCTTATGTATCCCCGAGTTCAAGAGTTTTCGGGAGGGGTGAGCTTGTTACGGATCCAAAGAAGATTGCTCGAAGGTATTTGAGAACGGATTTCTTCATAGATCTCATAGCTACACTGCCTCTCCCTCAGGTGCAATAATCATCACCGTAATTATATCTTTACATTGATATATGCTACTTCTTTTTTCAACTCTCTATGATCTCCTCAAGATTTTTCGTTCTGTATGGTAATTTTAGACAACAACGCGCATCATGATTTGTTTATCGCAAACTTTTTTCTCTGTTTTTAATCCGATTTCTTCGATTTTATTAGTTCCTGCAACAGTTCTGGAAATAACAATGCTATTTCTTATATTCTTTTTTTGCAGATTGTGATATGGTTTATTATACCTGCAGTTAGAAGCTCACATGCTACCAATAATGCCCTTGTACTGATTGTACTTCTTCAGTATGTTCCTAGACTCTATCTTATTTTCCCATTAAGCTCTCAGATCATCAAAGCCAATGGTGTGGTCACAAAGACCGCCTGGGCGGGGGCTGCGTATAATCTCGCACTCTACATGTTAGCTAGTCATGTATGTAATGCAGCTTCTTTTGTTTACATGCAATTTACCAGTTTAATTCAAATTGCCCTTCAGAACTCGCAGTAACGAATGCTAGAACAATGTTTGTCGTTGTAGATCTTAGGGGCATCGTGGTACTTGTTGTCCATCGAACGGTATGCAACGTGCTGGAGGTCTGAATGCCAAAATGAATTCAGCCCCATGAAGTGTTTTCTCAGCTACTTGGATTGTGGTAATTTGAACAATGATAACCGCCGGACGTGGTTGAACAGTACTCAAGTGTTTAGTAACTGCAATCCGGAAACCAGCACCAATTTCAACTATGGCATATTTGCAAAAGCATTGACGAAAAATGTCGTCTCCACGGGGTTTCTTGAGAAGTACTTCTACTGTCTTTGGTGGGGTTTACAGAACTTGAGGTATGATCATCAGTACATGGTTCTGATATAATCTGAAATTTGATCAACATTTGCAGATTCTAATATAATCTGTTTTAATATATCTCAGCTCCTATGGTCAGAATTTGAGTACAAGCACATTTATTGGGGAAACGTCGTTTGCAATACTAATTGCAATCTTGGGTTTGGTTCTGTTTGCTCACTTAATCGGAAATATGCAGGTGCGGATGATGAAATCTGTTTACTTTTCTGCAGTTTAAAACAGTTAAGTGATTTTTTTAGTTTTGTGAAAGATATGTTTTCGATATAATGCAGACCTATTTGCAATCGATCACGTTGAGACTTGAGGAGTGGAGGCTTAAGCGGCGAGACACAGAGGAGTGGATGAGACACCGTCAACTCCCCCAAGGTCTGCAAGAGCGCGTAAGGCGATTCGTGCAGTACAAGTGGGTTGCTACTCGAGGGGTTGATGAAGAATCCATCTTACATGCCTTGCCTACTGATCTTCGTCGAGATATCCGACGCCACTTGTGTTTAGATCTTGTTCGACGCGTAAGTGCCTTCTCTGATCATGTGACAGGAATGTTGATACTGATTGATCATAGTAAAGCAAATACTAATGAGTAACGCTTTTCGCTTCAATTGTGTCTATCTTCAGGTCCCATTTTTTGCACAGATGGACGATCAACTGCTTGACGCCATGTGCGAGCGTTTGGTATCATCCTTAAGTACTCAGGGCACGTACATTGTTCGTGAAGGCGACCCTGTCACAGAGATGCTTTTCATTATCCGAGGGAAACTAGAGAGCTCCACAACAAATGGAGGCAGGACAGGTTTCTTCAACTCAATCACTTTGAGGCCCGGCGATTTTTGTGGAGAAGAGTTGCTTGCTTGGGCATTGCTTCCCAAATCAACCCTCAACTTGCCTTCTTCCACAAGAACTGTTAAATCCTTCGACGAAGTAGAAGCCTTTGCGCTGAGAGCAGAAGACCTCAAATTCGTCTCGAATCAGTTTAGGCGCCTCCACAGCAAGAAGTTACAACACACATTTCGTTTCTACTCCTACCATTGGAGGACCTGGGCTGCATGCTTCATTCAGGTAGCGTGGCGGCGGTTCAAGAAGAGAACGTTGGCGAAGAACCTTAGCATGGCAGAGTCATTCTCGTATAATTACGACAAACACGACGAAGAGGCTGATGATACAGAAGAAGAAAAGGAAGAGTTTTCTAGTAGTAATGAAACTTCGAATACTTTCCAAGTGAGACAGAATCTTGGTGTCACAATTTTGGCTTCAAGGTTTGCTGCAAACACTAGGAGAGGAGCTCAAAAGACCAAGGATGTTCAGCTGCCGAAGTTGCTAAAACCTGAAGAGCCAGACTTCTCAATGGAGCCAGAAGATGACTAGCTCACATCAAAACTCTCAGCCAATAGTCCAAATTGTTGAAGAAACCTATCTTTCACTGTGAATCCTTTGTAAATTCTTGTTCCTCTACCTATCTTTCAAATGTCGTTGCATTGTCACATGGTATTAACAAATTACAGATGTTATAACATATGGACCTATTCATAAAAACTATTTCCTCACTACTTATGTTATAACACGTGAAAACCGTTTTGTGTTCCAGATATGCTAAACATGGTCTTCCTTCCAATTTTCACATATAGTACTCTCTACTCAAGAAAAACCAAAATTAAAGCATAAGAAAGCATATGGTATGCTGGGAGCGGTGGCCAAGGGCCAATATTTAAAACTGATGCAAACCAAACAAAATCCAGTAATAAGGAATTAAAATCATTTTCTTCAAGTTCATTAGACTTAAATGTTTCTGAACAAAATTACAAAAGAGGTCACAGTTCTGGAGATCATTGATTAATAATTAAGATGAGTAGGATATTAGGATCACTGAGGTTCGCCATTTTCGAAGACTTCTGTCTAACAATGTAATGTCATGTGAAAAGAACCTTACATATTACATTATATTATTCAACCGATGCACCAATTTTTGATAAATCTGTTTCATATAAATCATTATCGTCTTGTTGGTACAACTCTAACAATGGATATTAAGGGATTAGTTCATAAATGTAAATACAAGTTACCAACCTATGTAGAGGGGTAATGTTCAGGAGACTAAATGTAAATACAAATTACCAACTTATGTAGAAGGGTAATGCTAGGGAGACTAAATGTGTAGACCAAATTTTATAAACTAAATGACATGAAAGTTGATGATTAAATTATTATTTAAATGTTAATTTACGTGCATATTTGTAGAATAACATCTATGTTAAAATTATGGTATGGTTTTTGAGTGGGAGTCAACAATTCGGTTTATGTTTTCTTATTGGTGTGACAGACAATCTACTTGGAATTCAATCATTTGCTTACATTATCATCTTTATACAACAGAAATAAAAACACCACGGTAGTTATACACAATCTGTACAAGATATTTGGTGTGTGATATACAATTAACACATCCCTTGTTGATCGCGTAGTCTTTTGGAGCTTAAAAAAACTTACATATGCATTTTAATTTTTTTTTATCATCACTGTATAATTTACTAACGTCAGAAATCAAATTCAGAACGAACTGTGTGAAATACGGACCTGAAATTTCTTTTTACCTTAACCATCATCGTATTATTCACGAGAACTTTATCCACTTTTTCACCCTGCAAAAGTTCTGTTAAAAAAAATATTCAAATCAATCATACTACATAAAGTAACTAAACATTTTACACTCCGGATGAATCCAGAGCATGTTGTACTTGTAATTGCTGAGTTTCGGGTACGAAGGATCTCAATCATGTACTCATACCCGAGCCGCTAATCCGCGAACCAAACCGAACTATAATAAAGTCAAATTAAATAAAAAACCAATAGTGTGGGAGAATTGTAACTCAATTAGTTAAGTACATTCTCTTATGCATCCAGGTTTCACAATTTGAAAACCCGCTCCCTTGATATCGATTGTATTATTAGGACAAAAAAATAACAAATAGTAATTTCAATCAACATTTTACACAGCCACAAGCAATTATTGAAGCATGGGAGAAAAACGAAGAAATCATTGATCTGAGAGTCTGAAATTTGCATTAGAACGAACAGGAAAACAAGTGCATGTGTATGGAGGAGACGGAAGATCCATTCAGAGATCCTGAATCCTGGAAGACTTTTCTTCTCAACGGATAATAATCGTTCCTGAAACATGGACGATGGTATTCGCTTTCTGTAATACCTAAATTTCAAGATTTAGTAGAGTCAAGAAATGCATCCAAATTCGTACGATACGATCATACGAGGACCTAATCAATTCATTCACACACAATGATGTGACATTATCAGTCCATTTTTTTCTCAAAAAGAAAGAGCATCCATCCTTCATATTCTAAAAAGCAGGATTAGTCATAATCTACATTTTACTATTCATGATAGAGTAAAGTGCCGATTTAGTCCTTGAATTACCACCTCAGTGAAAATTAGGTCTTTGAATTATTTTGTCAGTAAAATAAGTCTCTAAATTCATTAAAAATTGTTAATTTTATCTCTACTATCATATTTAAAGCTATTTTATCCAATTTTTCATCAAGGTTGTGAATCTAATGTCTAATTTACCCTTCAAAATGAACTTACACAATTTTTTTATGAAAAACTACCAATTTAGCCTCTAAAGTACTCCATACACTGTTTCTTTATGAAAATTACCAATTTACCCTCCAATGTGTATCACATGCGAGTAACATGACTTAAATGACGAAAAAATTGAATATAGTAGCTTCAAATATAATATTAGGGATGTAATTGACATATTTTTATAATTTAAGGATTGATTTTTTTGAAAAAATAATTTAGCAACCTAATTTTCACTGAGCTGATAATTCAAGGACTAAATTAACAATCACCCTTCATGATATAGCCACCACATCCTACCGTGTGTAATTGTCATTCGAAGAACTAATTGCCACGTTTGATGGAAATGGAAGCAAAAAGTAAAAACAGAAAGTAGCTATTACGGTTAGTAACCATATGCGATCTATTTGTATCAACAAGTATTCATGCATGTGTGTTGCGACAGATTGAAAAATTTGTCATGTAAACAAAGAGATATACTAAAAATTTTAATACCATATATTTATGCGAGAAAAAAAATAAGAAAAAGAACTCTTGTTTGTTCTCTTTTCAAAATGAAATTAAAGCAATATTAAAAAAAAACATTCGTTTTCAACAACAATACCACTAAGCGTACTTACATATTACCCACTATCTATGTAACGAAAATGAACGTGCCCAACTACTGAAGCCGTTAACCCTAAAGAAAAACCACATCCGTTTAAATCGGCCGCAATAAATTGTACCAGGCCTAATACGACGAACCTCGATAGGCAAAGACATTACTCTACCCCAAGAACAGGACATGGCCAAACCCCACAAGTCCACACTACGTCCCCATGTCGGGTCCAAACCCGCAAACCCACACCATAGCCAAAATTTACATAAAAAAATGGCAATTTCGTGATTAAAACCGAATCCCCCCTCCTTCCCCCCACCCGAGATGCACTCGTAATTTTATTTCCGATGAGCCTCCACATCTGCAATCCGCTTTGCGGGCTTGCTCTTCCTCTGTTGATATTTGGCAAACGAATACCAAACTCCGCCGGCTGTGTTGATAACCAGTCCAGTCACATTCAAAACATGTACTTGCACGCCACCCAGTAGTACAAAACCGAGGGTCTGTGAAACAACGAAACCCGTATAAACAAATTTTCACAAATATTTGTATCACAATAAGATGAAATAAAACTTAATTTCCACAATCGTCATTTAATCTACGAAAAAGAAGAGGAAGTTCAGTCATACCGTCGACCCAACTCCTTTTAGGACTCCAACGATGGTGGTTGTTAGAGCGGAGTTGACTATCGTACATAAGAACATGGTGAAGTTGAGAACAATGCCCATAATAAATGAAAGAATGAGGATCACCAAAAAGTATAAGGAATTACTCTGCAAATAAAGAAAATTACATATCAGTCATATAAAGTATGAACGTTTTCAGAAAGAAGAACAGCAACTCAGTGCCACGGCAATAAGCCCCAGGTCCCCGAAGAAATCTTTGCATGGTTACTTACAAACTATATGGGCGGGCAGCAACGCATTGCTTTTTCCAACTGGAATTCATAATTTGAAAGCCATTATCGACATGATTTTATGCTATTTACTAGTTATCAAGTCTTCTTTTATCTTTGCACGGTTACTTACAAACTATATGGGCAGGCAGCAACGCATTGCTTTTTCCAACTGGAATTCATAATTTTAAAGCCATTATAGACATGATTTTATGCTATTTACTAGTTATCAAGTCTTCTTTTATCGATAATTTGGATAAGAAATGTCTTGTAGTAGATGTCAAAGACAGTAATTCATTTGTCGATCAATTTAAGCAGTCAATGATCTACAAAGAGTCCCAAATAAATAAAGAGGAATGAATTAGAATATATAAACAAAGAAAAGGTTAAGTTCTGACCTTTGCAACTAGTAATGATAACGAATTTGGAAATTCTCCAGTAGCTACTATGAGAAGCATCAAAAACGGAAGAGATAGAAAGCTGTTATAGTACATGATCTCAATTGATGATAGCCCATCTTCAGCACCAGATTTCTCCACCAACACAAGGTACATGGTCTGAATAAAAAATGAAGTGCTTGTATGAGCTTAATTACCATAACATACCATTTGAAACAAGTATAACACAGAACCGTGGATGAACAAAAACATCATCACCTTACCTGGAAAAAGACGGAAGTGAGGGCCATGCTATATCCAAAAAGGTCAAACGAAAAATCTCCGAGTGCAGCTATCAGAACCCCTACTGCAGTCAGTATTACTGAAAGACACACCTGAAACATGAAAGAACTGAGTACTGTTAAACCTAAAACATGAAAGAGAGGAAAAGAACAACTAAATAGGACTCGGTATCACCAAATTTAGTGGTAATGAAAATGCTTTTTGTCAGGACTTTCACACTATATTTCTCATCTTCTCTGAATAACTTTGCATTTTTAACAAAAACTACGACCCCTGATTATTTATAATCAAGCGTCCCTTATCTTCACTTAATAAGGAAGCTATCGTTATGTCTCAAGATATATTGTTCCTAATATGGATACCAAATATCGATTAATTATCTTATTTACGAACAAGCAGGTCAAAGCTGTCATCATGAAGACATTTCAAGCACCGACAAAATGACATGTCCGTTATAATTTGAATCGTCCAAAATATCTTAGCTTATGAATTGCAGACCGCTAAGCCCAAACCAAGAGAAAGCGTAGCAAAGAATAATGTAAATCCAGCTTCCATTTTACGCTTACAGTGTTAGTCAAATCGTGTAGGCTTCTTCCGAATTTTTACATCATATGTTTTGAAGACTAAAAGTATTTTGCTCTTGTTACAGAACAAGTTTCGTTTTTACTTACACTAATACTAAAGAAAAAAGAAGAATAACTAATCCTATCGTTAACTGTAATAACCTGTATTGAGGGTCTCTCCTTCCCTGAGAAGAATCCAGCTACAAGCACAGCAAGCGGTGTGAGTCTTTTGATTGCAATATACATGGGAATATTAACTCCCTTCAAACTGGCCAACGCAAACGCCACATTAGCATTATAGAAAAGCGACACAGGGAGAAGCTTTTTCGCAGTGGACATTTCTAATCCTCTTGATCTCGTGTATCCCAATCTTCGACCAACATATATAAGCAAAGCAGTTGCCAATTGCTAAGACAATAAAGAAACGAAGGAAGGCTCATTATGCAAAACCAAGCATAAAACACTAGCAAATTACTAAGACAACGAAGAATCGAAAGACAGGTCCTTGTGAACAATCAAGGAAGGACATCTCATGCTCATGGAATTAGAAGACCGATATTCGAATTGTTAAAGTAAAACCTGCATTGTGAGAAGGGTCATCGAATGTGAGTACTCCATAATAACTGCTTTATTGATAAAAACCATCGCCATGGAAGCAGCCCCATACGACAAGGCCGCGGACAAACTGCATTCAAATTTCAAACACAACAAGACTTGAGGAAATCAATCGACAATGTTTCGATTCAACGCATAGAAAATTCGCAACATGTATACACATTAACATATAAAACATGTCCTTTGCTTACATTTGTAATCATCAAGCTAAAATCTTTCTAAAAATTAACATAAACCCAAAAGAAAACAAAGTAGGACAGATAGAAAGACAACCTCAAAAACGAGCTAGCTTCTGTCTCGATGCGTTTCTCCATGGCCTAATCAAAGCTTCAAAACACAAATCCTCTGTTTTCGGGTCAGTGTCAAATGAGCTCAGTGGCAGCTAAGTCCCAAAATTACATGACAAATCTGATGGGAAAAAAAAAACCTGCGTTTTTTTTCTTGTTTGGCCAAAAACCTGCAAATCGAATAAAAAAAACCCAAATCTGGAAAATTGAAAAAAATAAAAAAGGGGATGGGATTGGATTGGACCCAGGTTAGAAGAACACGGAACCGATCCAATTCGAGAGCAAATTGGATCGAATGAAACCTGGATTTGAGTTAGGTTTTTGGATCAAGGAGAGAGAAAGGAAGTCCAGGAAGTGGAGTGAGGAGAGTGTGTAGAGAGGGAGAGAGAGTAAAAAAAATGGAGGGGAAGGAGAGAGAGTAACGGAAAGGAAGCAAAGGGAATGTGAAAATTGGGAAAGTGAGAAATGGGAAATGTGAGTCTAACCTCCAACTTGCCATGGATTGGGCGAAAGCCAACGCCAAAACGTGATTGGGGGGAAAAGATTGGAGCGTTGAGAGGCTCTGCCTTTCGAAATTTTACCTTTGTGTATTGTCGGTTGCGAATTCGATAAAAATCATTTTAACATCATTTGTTGGGATAGAATACTTCTCTGACAGTAGTACCCTTATTTGTACTTTTCACATATTTTTTTAATTTTATTTTTAACCGTTAAATTTAATAAATTAAAAAAAATTAATATTAAAAAGTTAACGAAAGTGTATAAAACATAAAAATTAATGTGTGAATTGTCAGCTAGTGTTAAAATATCACTTGTACTCAGCATTCCCACATTTTATTAGAGAAATCTATTTTGAAACTTATAGTTTAGCGTTTCATGTTTATTTTTCTCATTACATGATTGAAAATTTATCATCTTACGGTTATGTATCTTTTTACATAGTAAATAATGGATTGTTTTGATAAATAAAATGATTTTAATGGATAGATAAATAAAATATTACATAGTAAAAGATGCATAAATGCTGAGGGGACTGCCGCCTGGCATGGGTTTTGGGGCAGTGAGATCCTCACTGGATATTTTTTTTGTGGGGATTTCAGAGATACTTAAATCACATCTGTTTATCATATATCGTACGATCAGAAATTATTGTAAATTTTTTTATTTAAAATTAAATATAAACAGTATCTAATAAAAAATAACCGTACGATGCACGATAAAATGATGTGATTGGAAGATCTCTGGTCCTCACTAAAAGGATTCAGCGAGAATCCTCTCTCGTCGAAGAGAGCGGAGAAGCTGGAATTGTCCCGTAGGATCCAATCCAAGTACAAAATGTCCAATAGATAGATGAAGGGAAACTTTCCATGAATTAAAAGACTCTTAATTTATCTGTTAGGTAAAATGCTTGCGGTACTATTTCTTACATGTGTTAACATTAACCAAAAGTTCATGCTGACACCCAGAATACATCATCGAAAAGAAAAGAAAAACTCGAAAAATGGAAAAAGGAAGAAGAAGCTGCCCTTTTCCAACTCCCAGCAGATCTGTTTTACACCTTGCTGAAGCTCTTGCACTCATTTGGATTAGTTGTGGCCCCTTATCCAAACCTTCCCGAGCCACTCTTTCTATCTACACTTCCATCAGCATAAGCCCTTGTCTCGGGGTCCATCTGCAGGTTTGGGGGTGGAGGAATGCAAGCTCCACCCTTGTGCTCTGCAGGCTCTCTTTCATAATCATCCTCATCCCTACCATCGGAATCATGAAAGGGCCCTTCAGAAGGGTTAACTTCTCCAATCTCCTTGAAGAATTTCGACACTCTCTCAAGAATTTCTGACTGAGGAACAGTGGATGGAGGTATAACGGTTGGAATATCCAAAGGGCTCATCGGCGAGTATGGTACACCACTGCAATCTGCATCTTTCTGACCATCTGAGGAATAAGACCAGGTGGGAACAACGGATATAGCGGCAACTTCTCACCGCTACTAGCGGGTTGACCTAACAGTAAATGGGGTGTGGGTTGTTGGTTTGCTGGTTGAACGGAAGATGGTATAGGCATGGACCCGGGAAAAGCAACAGAAGGGACTGAATTTAGAAGAAATTGATGGGATGGCAGAGACAGTGGCATGCCTTGGCCAGGAACTGCATGTTTATCAAGGTGATCTTGATCGTGGGAACTGGAAACAGAGCTTTGTGTATCCGGCTGCCATGGAAATACGTTATGATTTGTTGTTTGTGGTGGCAATCCTGCATTCAAGATAAAGAAAAAGATAATTAACGTATAGGCTACTAAAATTTAGTAGCCTAGGCCCTAGACATACACACAACACAGAAGCCTACTGCCTACCTGCTGCTGAATCTGCTGAAGCAGTGGATAAGTCTTTTGGAAGCCCTGTAAAAGAATTACTTGATGGTCCACCAAGCATCTCATTCCTTAGTGCATCAAAAGTATCCTGATCATAAATGTTCTTAGAAGCCCACAACTGTAAAATTTGCTGCAATCCTCTGTGATTTGGGGGTTGTGATAAATCCTGCCAAGCATCGAACCTAAGATAGGTTTGAGTGCAAGTGCTTCATTATCAAGGCCTTCACCAGTCCGTCGATGCGAGCTGTAAATTCAAGGGCAAAGAAAGAACTGTCAAAGAATTATTTGCACTATCATCAAGCATCTGTGTCAAAGATAGAGTCTTTCAGGTGTAAAAGATGGAGCTTTCAAAAAAAAATTATGACAAAATTATAGATGATCTGTTGATCTGCAAACAAGAATTCTGCAATTACCATGAATGAATAATGCACCATTGGAATTACCTTTCAAACAAAATATCATTTGTAAGGTATATCACATGAAGCTGCCTAATTGGATTGTCCCTCTCCTTCTTCTAATTTGATTTGATTTCGTTTTCGCCAATTTGATTTGGGGGTGTTGGGGAAAAACTTCAAATCTACCTGCTTTAGGGCTTCTTCTAACTACTCTTGTCAAAAACATTTCTATATCGAATAAGAAACTTCCATTTTAACTTCCAAGATGTTTCACAAAGAATGTTGAGGAGGGATTAAAATTGCTCATACAGGTCCATGTTTGAGATCCAAGGCTTGGTTCAATTGAACATATATGGTTATGGTTCAACATTTAAGGTTATGTTGGAGGGTTGAGATGCCAATACAATGATATAGTTTTATGTGACTTAACGGTGAGTGAGATAATATTCAAGTTTAGTATTCGAACGTAAGTGAATTGTTTTAATGATTAAAATTTTTCTCTTCAAATCATTGTTTAAGATGAGAATTTGAACTAATAAATGTCAAATAACAACTTTTAGTGTAACTTATAACTAAACATGACATTAAATTAATTAATCGCACGAGAAAGATGAGTCCCGCTGCATACCTACGGGGCACCCCCTATCCGCTGCAGGTTTGTAGCAAGTAACAAATTCTGCCACAAATGGCCCATAAATATTGGAACAGAATTTGAAGCCGGTACCCGGACTACATACCCGAATCCGAAAACCTGCCCTAAAACCCTTCGATCAAAACCCTTTGTTTCGTAACCGCTCTCTCTCTCTCTCTCTCTCTCTCTCTGACTATATAACAAAACATTCGAAACTCAGCTCACTCTTATATTTGTTTGCGTTAAGCAAATGAAACTGGCATGGCGATGATACATTCTAAACGGCTGTCCACCGCTTCCTCCTTCATTTTCTCAAACACCTTCGCTGCCTCCGCCCTGTGTCTCCGCCGCTCCATGGCCAAGGTTCCCACTTTCCCCTTTCATTTTTGATACTCTGTTATTTCCATCTTCTGGGGTTTCTTTAATTTCATGCATTTCCCAGAAGGCCAATTTTTTCAAGTGATTGTAATTATATTAGTTGGTTATCTTTGTGGGTTGTTTATTTACGGTAAAATTGGGGGATGTTTTGGTTATTGGAGATTGAAGTTTGAAGCTTTTTCACTTGGAATGGGACATTTTATCGACGAATTCGAAGATTATGCGTAGATTCTTGTTGGGTTTGATTAAATTGTCTTGGTTGTGCTAACTAATGCAACACGGGATATTCGGATTTTTTGTTTTCTGTGTGTGTGTGTGTGTGTGTTTTTTTTGGTGTCAACTCCCAGAAAATCTTATAGTGACGTGCAACATTTTGGTGTTACAGCTGCAGTGGAGGGCGTTTGAGGCTTATCCATGCGCTTGCTTACCATCTTCGTCAAATTTGACAACGAATGTATACAGAAATTATTCTCGGCATAGATTAAAAAAGCCCGGAGTTTCTTGCATGATCACGGCCAACCCTTCGAAGGTTGGGCCAAATTTTCATCCTTTCAGAAGAAGTGGCGATGGGTCTGAATGCGCTTTTACCTTTCATTCTCATTTAAAACATGGTTCGCTTAATTCTTTACGGCTTGCTGGTATTTTCAGTTGTGGCTCTTTTAAGAATAGTTGCAGATTAGGTTTATCTAATCATGGTGCTGGAGCTTTTCCCAAGAGATTTTTCTCTCAAGTTCCATCTGTGATAAACAAAGGAGAGACTGTGGGTGTCCAAGATGGCAGGAATAGTGGAAATATGTTTTTTTTCAGAAGGCTTATTAAATGCAAGAAATGGGAAAAGGCATTAGCAGCTCAAAGCAAAACCAAAGTTACTGATTCTAGTATCTCTAAAGATGTTGAAGTAAAAGCCTTAACCGAACAGAAAGTTGGAAGTGAGAAGGGGGCAGGAAAGTTGGGATCTTTGTTTTCCAATTCTCCTATAAGAAATGATACCCAGGTCTCTAAAGTCAAAGGGAAAAAGAGGTCGAAGAGCAAGAAAACTACAGAACAAATTTCTGCTGCAAATCCTCCAGCAGAAGCTGCTATGTCACAAAGTTCTAAGGTTACTTCTCAACCAAAGAAATCTGCTGGTGCCAAAAGTGGCGAAAAGTCAGTGGAGGTTTCAGAGGTTAGCAAATAGCAACTATAAATTTTTTAGTAGAATTAGGATTGAATCTTATGTTTACTATTTTAACTAACACTGCAGACTTTCAGTTGAACCTAGCTGCGAAAACTCCCTTGGAAATTGCTGATGGTTCTTCAACAAAACCCCAGCCAAAGAAGAAAAGTGGGAACTCTTTTAGAAGGGGAAAATTAATAAATTCAGATACCAAGTCGCCACAGAAACTTATACCACAAAAAATAGGCGGAGTGAAACCTCATGGGAAAATGACACTGAAGCAGCTGTACCCTGCAACTGGGAAAACTGTGGTGGTGGTGGAGTCTGCTACAAAGGCAAAGGTTATTCAGGGTTATCTTGGTGATATGTTTGAAGTTCTTCCTAGCTATGGTCATGTAAGGGACTTGGCTGCTAGGTCCGGATCTGTACGGCCTGATGATGATTTTAGTATGGTGTGGGAAGTTCCATCTGCCGCCTGGACTCCTCTAAATAGCATAAAGGTTGCGCTAACAGGGTATGATTTCTTATCATTTTCATTCACATCCAATTAGCCACAAGCTACTAACAATACTAGCTGCTAATGTATGGGAATGATATTGAACTTTCCATCGTAAGTATTTCTCTCTTAATTTCATTTTGGGGCGATGTTTCTGAATTTATTATTTCTCTCACCTTGTTCATCAGAGCAGAAACTCTTATTCTTGCATCAGATCCTGATCGTGAAGGAGAGGCTATTGCTTGGCATATTATTGAGATGCTGCAACAACAGGATGCTTTACGTGAAGATATTACCGTAGCCAGGGTTGTTTTTCATGAAATCACTGAGGCCTCTATCAAAAGCGCGCTGCAAGCTCCAAGAGAAATTGATGAGAACTTGGTCCATGCTTACCTTGCACGGCGTGCACTTGATTATTTGATTGGATTTAACATTTCACCACTGTTATGGAGGAAACTACCAGGTTGCCAATCTGCGGGGCGAGTCCAATCTGCTGCACTGGCTCTTCTGTGCGATAGAGAAATGGAAATTGATGAATTTAGACCACAGGAATATTGGACTGCTGCGATTGAATTGAAGAAAAAAGAAAATGTTTCATCAGTTAATGCTCCATCCTTCCCAGCACACTTGGCCCAGTATGATTCCAAAAAGCTAAATCAATTTTCTATCAGTTCTCATACCGAAGCAAAAGAAATTGAACAGCAGATTAATTCAGAAAATTTTCAAGTTGTTAATTCTAAGAAAAACAAAATGCGGAAGAATCCTCCCACGCCGTATATAACATCCACACTTCAGCAGGATGCTGCCAACAAATTGCATTTCAGTGCAGCATATACAATGAAGGTGCGCTCGTGAGAGCATTTATCTTCTGATTTCCTCCATCTAAAGAGCTTTAGACAATTATCCCTATATTTTATTCATTATCATTGCTTCATAGTATAATGTTTTTATTAGCTTTGGGGTTGTTTCTTCTGCTCTGAAGGATATTTTTTTTTTCACAATTGTTGATCAACTTTCCTGTCCAGATTTATAGTGGCTGTTATCCAGTTCATATGAAATCTTGTATCACTATCAGGATACACATGCTAGTGTTATCACACTAGACATTATTGATATCATTTCAAACATTTCATATCAGTTCTGTGCATATGGAATGTTGTATCACTTCAAACATTGCTGTTTATGTTCTGTACTGTTATCGTATAGTTGTATTATCTTCTTATGAAGAAGAAAGATGGCTTTACAAAACAAAACCAGCCTAATGGTGACCTTACTGCTATGATTCTATTTTTCTAATTTGAAGTGCAAAGCATATGATGTTCTGAAATGAACCAACATTTGTAATTACCAGAAAGAGTTGTAAATTTTTTATTTCACCATTCCTCTTCTGTTCTAGCCACTAGTTTTTTCTTTGATTCAGTTAATCTTATGATTTCATCCTTTGAATTGAAAACCGTATGTATACTTTTTTATTTGCTTTAAGGATATGCATCGTATACACACACACACAAATACTTGTCTGGGTAATGGAAGATACATTATATTTGTCTGTCTAATGGAAGATACATTATATTTGCAGCTTGCACAGAAACTTTACGAGGGGGTTCAGTTATCTGATGGTAAAGCAATGGGTTTGATCACATACACTCGAACAGATGGACTACATGTATGTATCTTTTTGCACAAAAACTTGATTGAGTTTCTTGTCTGTCAATGTTTTTGATGGCTGGTTCCTTTTTACATTTCTATTGCCTT
Organism: Pyrus x bretschneideri; assembly: GCF_019419815.1. Taxonomy (NCBI): domain Eukaryota; kingdom Viridiplantae; phylum Streptophyta; class Magnoliopsida; order Rosales; family Rosaceae; genus Pyrus; species Pyrus x bretschneideri. Next base: position 6,209,367 of record NW_025999390.1, on the reverse strand, counting down.
CTCTTTGGGTGATCAAATTTTAATTAATTTGGGATTGGGATATACCTGAACCAATGTAATGTTAAAAAGAAAATTTTAAAATAGGATTTTTAATTGATTATAATATTCTTCTTTCTAGTTAATTATTTTCATAACTGAACTGAACTGCTCTTGTGGAATGGTATGTAGTGTTTAAAATTCCCGAGTTGCAAATTGGTTTCTTTCATACTGCACAATGTAAAAAGATGAATTTTATGGGGTAGTGTTTGTCTAAGGCAGCTAATTTTCTGTTCAGTTTGCTTAGGACTATAAATGTACTTCGTTTCTTTGTGATGGTAACTACTACAACATATGCTGATTGTTTGCATGTGCGCGTGATTTACACTGTCTCAATGATTCATATAAAATTCATTTCTAGTTGAGAGTGATATCTATCATTATTTCTAATACTGATGGCTTTTAATTTCTTCAGATTTCTGATGAAGCCTGTAAGGATGTGCGCTCCTTGGTCATTGAAAGGTGCTGCAGATAAATGTCAAGATGGCTTCTATTTTATTTGGAATTTAAATTTAGATGTAATGCTAAACAATGATATGCATGTTCACGTCTTTATGCTGTCATTTTTTTCCATCATGCAAGTGTATTTTCCCAGGGTCCTGAACAAGTAGTTTCATGTTTTTATTCAATCCAGAACTGTTCTAATATATTTTATGCTTATTTCAGCCTACAGTTTCAAAACTTAATAGTTTTTTAGCTTTTAAGGTTTGAAATTTAATTTGCCCAGTTTTTGGAATCACCATTGGCCTAAAGCATTGAGAGTGAGAGCTTAAAATGACTTATAGTTTCCAAACTTAGTTCATATAAATACTTGTTCCCGTAATGGAGAAGTGACCTATAAGTTTCCACTATTTGTGGTTATACTTGTGCAATGAGATCTATATGTTTTTCGTTTAAAACAATATTCCTTTGATGCAGGTATGGACAGAATTTTGCATCAGAAAGTGCACGCAAATTTTTTAAGAAAGTGAAGAATTCCCAAGAGGCCCATGAAGCAATCAGACCCACTGATGTTCGAAGATTGCCATGTAACTAAACAATTTTGCATGCTACGTGAAAATTTCTACATTTTTTTGAAGCAAGTTTCTCAGATGTACAATTAATCTGTTGATAGGCTCATTCTATTGAACTGACTATAAAATTTTCTTCTTGGAATCTAAGCATTGCTCCGTGGGGTACTTGACGAAGATTCCCTGAAGTTGTACACTCTTATTTGGTGTCGGACAGTGGCATGTCAGATGGAGCCTGCTACAATTGAGCAGGTTAGAATACAACATATTGAAAATTCTTCTCTTTTAGTTGATGGGAACAAACAGGCTGCAAAAATAACTGTTATTATCCATTGGTCAACATCGTAATAATGCAGGCTGCAAATTTATGTTTTCTCATATGAATAATTTATTTTTATGTAAAAAATTAATTATTTCCACGCTGTTTCTTCTTTTTTGACAAGTAGTTGCATTTCTAGAATATCTTTAATATATGTTACTGTACTTTGTTGTACACTGTAGTTCCACCGTCTTCAATCTATGTTTTTTATTTTTATTTTTTATTATCTTATAAAGTTCAGTACATGCGTGGTGTGCATCTGAACTGTCATCATAGTGGGAATACAGTAATTTCCAGCTTATGAGTAACACTGTGTATTGCCGTGATAGATAGGAATGTTAAAAGTCCATTTTATACCACGTTAGGATTGTTTGTCGATTTGTGCTACATAACATAAATCGACTTTACTTTGTTATGCAGTCATCATCATGTTTTCTATTTCTGAGAAAAAAAGGCTCACAGTTGTTATGCATTCTTAAACCTGGAATAGAGGGTGAAATTAAGAGAGGAAAACACAGTTTGCTTCCTATTATTTGAACCCTCACCATGTATTTCAGGGAGACCTAATTGGATGCTATTTAGAACAATTCCTAGGTGTTAGCATATACTTTGCTGAGAAGAGTACAAGTGACTGAAATTTAATTTATTCAAAGTTTAATGCTAAAACTCTGGTTCTCATAGGTTATAGTGACAGAAGCAGCACATTCTTTGTCAAAAAGAAAAGGCATTAACTTGTTGACTTTTCCTCATATCCTTGTTCTTATGTTCCATTCATACATATGCAATGCAAATTCATCATCTCTTGCCTTATTCATTTCCCCATCAATCTACCAGATACATCTTGATATTGGAAATGCTCACAACTCCATTGTTCTCTGCACTTCGTCCTCAAGGGTTGAGTTCCCTGGATATCAGGCAGTCTTCCGGGTATAATTCTGTTTTCCATCTTAATGTTGTTGTAAACATATGCATTTGGCTCATGTGCCACCATCATAACACATTTTCATTTCTAAAATTGTGTCACTGAAACTGGAGGGAATCCTTGAGTATCAGTAAACTGAATCAACTCTTGTTATGCTAAACAATGGAATCTTTTTAATGTTTTTCAGTTATGGTATGACTTTGCTATTTTTTTCTTTATAAGGGGATACACTTTAACACCCATGAAATGTTCAAATATTGCTACTTATACGAGCTTATATGCTGGTTTAACTTTTGGTGTCATGAATTTATCATATCTATTAGTCATAGGATCCAAATTGGGAATTGCACAAATCCATATAATTGCATTATTATTTGTTTTTAAAAGGCAGTTTTTATGTCTGGATTTGGAAAGTAAATAGCCTCTTATTCATGTAGCTTGACTTTTATGTGATTGATTTGATGCCGTATCTTAAATTTGCACTTTGTTGCATGCTTTTATGTGAGATTTTGAGCGTGTTTAATTTCTAATTTTTAGGACATGGAAGCTCAAGCAGTCAAATATAAAGAACATGAAGAAAACAGTCATGATGAAGCTTTTGTACTTCTTAATTCATTAAAGGTAAATTTGGACTCTTATTACCCCCACCCACATATGCTCAAATACACACGCCCTGTCTTAATTTCAAGATAAGAGCCTATGGTATTGAATACAATGTGGAACCATATATGGCTCTTAGCCTGTTAGCAGGTGGTATGGCACCTTTAGTTCATAAGGGCAACATATAACTCTTATTCAGTTCAATTTCATACGAGATTTATCCTTTTTTTTTTTTTTTTTTAATCTTTGAATGTTTGTAAAAGTTTCCTTGATGTGCCAGCGTTGTTGCTTGATTAAGTGTTTTATTTTGATTCTGTAGTATGGGGATCCATTAGATATTGGTAAAGTGGAACTCAAGGAGCACCATACTCAACCTCCTCCCCGCTACTCTGAGGCAGCACTGGTAATATTTTATTTTGGTTTTACATTATACAAGAAATGCTGTTAGATTTCTTTAGTTATTGTCTTTGGAAGGGGGGACTCTGAATCTATTGCCAATAAGGACTACTTCAAATTTGACGCCTCCAGAGGTGTTTCTACTATTTGAATGTACTTCCATACATGGAAGGTTTAATCATAACAAACGCTTTAATTTAGTGTTATAACTGGTGTACCTTTGTTTAGCGTTGGTTTTCTGACCCTTGTGTTGTTGCGTTCTATAGATTAAGAAATTGGAGGAGCTTGGGATTGGAAGACCTTCAACATATGTGAGCACTCTGAAGGTTTTACAGGTAGTTGAATGTGTTCAAATTGTCAGGTTTTCTTTGATCATATGTTTAAATGTATTATTCTAACGGAAATTGTACACAACTTTTGAGTTATGTCTATCTCATATCCTTAGAAACCTTATTAGTAGTTTCTCAAGAACTTCTTATTTCTTGTCAAACTTGTGTCTTGTCAACAATTTCCGGGAAGTATTTTGGCCGGTCTTTTTATTGTGATTTTTTAAACTAACAATATTCTGATCTCTTATTGATTTGTGGTGCCAGGGTAGAAACTATGTGACAGTGAAAAGCCGTGTATTACATCCAGAATTTCGTGGTCGTATGGTATGTTCCGGCATTCCTTTTGAATTAATGCAAATCAAAGAAACGGAAAAGACCTTTACATGCTCTCTTGTAGATCCATGCAAGTCCATTGTTATGTGGAATTTTCCCCCTAAACCCTAAGTTGTGCCATTTTATATTATTTTTTGCTGGTTTCTTGGTTGCCTTTTCATTAGTTTCTCGATAGTTCTTAGTTGAAGAGCATACTTAACTCTGGATTCCTCAATCGCTGAGTCCATGAGATATGTTGATTTTCCTTACGGCCTCCTAATTTGTTTTATTTTATTTTTCTTACTTTTAGGTGTCAGCATTTCTCAGCGACCATTTTTCCGAGGTCACAGATTATAGTTTTACTGCTGACATGGAGACTGAGGTAATTGTATATTGACTATTACATTTTTCAGTATAAGTTAATTATTTTGTAATAGAAAAGAATTAATGCGTATAATATTTCTTCCATCAAGCAATGTTGTTCTGTCATTGTTAATTATTAATGCGTATAATATTTGTTCCTGGTGACTGACTTCTTTGTCTCTCACTTTTGATCCAGCTTGATAATGTCTCTGCTGGCTTGACTGAATGGAAAGGCCTCCTTAAAGATTATTGGACCCGATTCAGCACTTATTGTGAACGTACCAGTACTGTTCATATTCATCAGGTAAGATTTGGTTTGTAGAACAAGCACCAAGGATTTAGAAATTAGAGACGGATTTAGAAGAGAGAGAATTAGAGTTCAAGAGAAGAGTGATAGATAGTCAGCACAAGGAGAATATGGCAAGAAGACCCATGATTTGATACATAAATTATAGTGACGGAAGGGAAGAAGGAGAAACAAAGATACTCAGGGAGAAAATCTGTTTAATAAATCATTCAAGTCTTATCAATTCTGCTTCAACTGAATTACAAAGTATGTATTTATATAATGACGTAATCTTGCTAGAAACGGGATTGCAATCCCAAACTTACTGGAAACAGGAAAGTAATAAGAACAGGAAGGTAACAGAAAAAAAAAGGAAACTAAAGTAAAATTTTTAGTTCATTATTCTGCATAATTGGGTCTTCGTTAAAATCAAGCCTCTTTTTGTAAAATACCTGTACTTGGAAGAACTTTCCTGTTTATAATAAGCCATTCAATTACACAGGTAGAGAAGATGATGGAGAAGAAATTTGGAGACTTCTTGTTTGCTTCTCTTCCCGACCAAAGCAGGACATGCCCATAGTATGCAGATGCTGTCACTAGCATGTAATTTATGTTGTGATTGAAACTGTTTTCTTGAGAACATTTTTCTAACACATTACAATTTTAACTTGGACATGTTTCAGTTGTGCGGAAGGCAGTTTGATTTTCAAAGTGAGTCGGTTCGGTGCTGGCTATTTTATAGGTTGTGATCAACACCCACAGTGCAAGTGAGTATGAAAAGCTATGGTATAAGTAAAACTTAGTCTCATGCATGTGGGCTATATTGTGAGTTGATCATTCTATTGCCAGTAGCAGTACAAGTGACAAGAATGGAAAAGGAAAATTCAGAGTAACAAACAATTACCAGTTTCATTGCCCGTGGCCGTGTGCCTACATATATAGGCAGAGCTGGCAAGTCAATTGACTATGTATTTCCAGGTCATTTAAACTGAAACGAAAGATTGAGTTATCAGACATGGCTCCTTTCTATAACATAATAAACTGAAATTGCTGAGCTTTGTTCTAGTTTCAAGTTGCATTTTGTTGGCCTAAATTTGTCTTAGTTGTAGTGAAAGAAAAATCACTATCCATAATTGATCAATGTTTCCTATTGTTGCTGTAAATAGATACATTGCTAAGACATTCTACGGTGATGAAGAAGAAGAAGAAGAAGATGGTCAAAAAAAGAACAGCAGCATGGAGGAACCAAAACTGCTAGGTCTAAGTCCACTTTCCAATGAAAAGGTTTGCTTTGAATTTTGATATTTTGTTGCTCTAAGTGTGGAGCAGTGGCCTTTCTTGAATTTATTATTTGCAAGTTACGTTTACACCAAAAAAGGCCTATGTACTCTTTCAGGTTCTTTTGAAGAAAGGTCCTTACGGATGCTATGTACAACTTGGTGAAGACAGGAAGATTTATTTACCTAGAAGAGCCAATGCATCCCATGTATGTAAAAGTTGTGTTGCAACTACATATTGGAACATTTTATTCTTGTTTCGTTCATTTACACATCTTCTTGCCATTTTTTGTGTTCATTCGAAAACTGCTGTCCAAAATCATATCCATAATACTTAAATATGTGCTGTCTTTTGTAGTAGTTGTTTTGAAATATGTGCTGTCTTTCGTAGTAGTTGTTTTGACTAGTGCATTGATGTACCAACAAAATTTCGATGCCCGTTTCAAGTTTACCAATGCCTTTTACTTGCCTTTTGCTTCTCCTCCCTCCATCTTTGTGTGCACATGTATTGAAGATTCACCATGCTTTTCTTTGAAATCTGAGTCTATATTTTGACATGAAATTACTTTTCAGATAAAGGATGTGAACTCCATTACCCTTGAATATGCGCTGGAGTTGCTGCGATATCCTGTGACATTGGTTTGTTTTTCATTCTTATTGCTGAGTTCTGTTTCCTGCTCTTCATCATCCTTGAACTTACACTCTCTCTCTCTCTGTTTGATTCCCTGTTTTAATTTCATTTCAGGGAAAACATCCAGCTGATGGACAACCGGTCATTTTAAAGGTTTCAAAGGTTGGGTTTGCGGTTAGACATCGGAGCACAATTGCTTCTGTTCCTAAGGTATTCTTTTTATGTACATTCAGAATTATGTCGTCAAGAGTTTTGATCAACATTGCACAAGATTTTACCGAGTTTAGTGAGTTGGATTATCTTAATTGCACATGCAGCATAAGAAACCCACTGAAATCACCCTCAAGGGTGCATTGAAGCTTTTGTCTGGTACGAATGTAAGAAAACTTGGTCGACCTACGAGAGAACAAATTGAAGAAGCCCAAGCAGCCCTCTGATGATCACTACCCTTCACAACTCAATTCATATGCACATTCACCAATTCCCCCTCACAAAGTGGTTCAACTGAACGTGGGATGCTGAAGTTCGTTCAGCAGATGCTTCTTACTGCACGAGCTCCAAATTCAGAAATGCTGAGCAAATTGAAGAAACGACCTTATTTTGTGCACGTACCTGCATTGAATCACTTAGTATTCCGAAGTGAAGGAAACCATTTTGTATGGTCAAATTTGCGCATTTGCCTACTATACACCGTAACATCGTAGATACGGCGTCTTTTAGGATTACGGTATTGAGTTTAGCTAGCTACACGGTATTGAGTTTAGCTGGTAATTGGTAGCCATGTTCCAAGTTTGGGTGGGGAATTTTACATTTTTGTAAAGTATATTTAAGTTGCAATTTCTTTATATTTTGTTCTGAATAATGACATTTGATCAATTAAATAATGTACTAATTGTTTCATGGAAACAATTTCATTTGGTACCAGGCTGAGCACATCTAATTGAGAATTGGCCTCTACGGAAGGTGAAAGAATATGATAAGGGTTATTTTTCCAAATTTTTATAAATAGCCAATTATTTTCAAGTCGTCAAAATTTTTCATTCTATTCTATTTACTTTTCTAAATTTTTATAAATAGCCAATTATTTTCAAGTTGTCAAATTTTTTCATTCCGTCCACATTCTTACATTGAACAACACGTGAACCACTTAAGAGAGAGATAAACATCACATTTAAATAAAACGGAATCAATGAGAAATTTTTGTGTACTCGGATCAAAGTCAAATTGTGTTTCGATACATAGAAAAATGTCTCTCATACGAAATTAAAAAGACATTTTTTATTATTTTCCATGAAAACAAAAGCAAAAGACAATTTTGGAGTCACAAAATAATCATTAATGTGACAGCAAAAATTTAAAAAAAAAAAAAAAAAAAAACAATGATTGATTAATGGGGACAATCTTATTCTACCCGAACCCGAGTCGTCTGCTTTTCAGCCTTTCACTGTGAGAAAGTTGCTCCGACACAACGCACAGAAGAACCCGCACCGAGTTTCGCTCCATTTTCTACCCTCAGGTTCCTCTCTCTCTCTCTTTCTCTCTCCCCCTCTCTCTCTTCCTTTTTCCATTTTTTGATTTATTTTTGTTTCTGGGTTTCAATTTATCTGAATTATCTTATCGCCACTCCGATTTTTCACCTGCAAGAGAAAAAATAGTTCAATTCTTCAGAACCCCAAATGAATTTCGATTGAAAGTTTGGGACTTTCTGGAATTTGGATTATTGAATTCAATTTGGTTTATTTCTTTCTTACTGTATGTTTTTGCACTTGCTTTGATTTCAATGATTGAAATTGAAAACTGGGATTTAATGGGTGATCTGCCTCTGTTTTTCTGATTATTTTTTTGGGTTTTTTTTTATAATAAAAATTAAATTAGGGAGAATAGTGTAATATGCAACAAAGATTGAAGCTTCAGCAACAACAAGAAGCCATAATGCAGCAAGCACTTCTTCAGCAGCAACAACAACACATGTACCATCCTGGCGTGCTCGCTGCTGCCATGTCTCAGGTCCCCTCTCTCCCTCCCTCCCTCTCTCTCTCTCTCTCTTGTTTGTGAAGAAATTGTTGTTTGTGGACAAATTTAGATAATTTGAGTTATTGGGTTTCACTTAATTTATTTAAAATTTCAAGCTTTATGTGATTCATCAGAACAGCAAATATAAATTGTTAATTCAATTTTTTTTTGTGTGGGGATTAAGATTTTATATACTCTTTGGTTGAGAGTAGTATTATTTGTTTATCTTCTTTATATTTTTACAATGTGCAGATGGAGCCTATCCCAAGTGGAAATCTGCCTCCCGGATTTGACCCGTCTCAGTGCAACAGTGTGTAAGTGCTAGATAGTAGTTTTCCATTTTTTCTTTTCTGGAATTTCTTTTTGTTTTCCTTCCCATTCATCTTTATGCTTATCTACTTGAAGGTTCTTTAGCTTAAGTGGACAGCGAAACTTCAAGTAGTTCATACCGTTTAATATTCAAGTGGATATATCTTGAATTAAGACTTATTATTTTGATGGTATGATGGTTTCAGCTATGTTGGAAATATTCATGTAAATGTCACCGATAAGCTTCTAGCTGAAGTCTTCCAGAGTGTTGGTCCTCTTGCAGGATGCAAGCTCATAAAAAAGGATAAGGTACATGATACATCACATGCTTCGCGTTCTTTTGAATCCTTGTATATAATTTTGTCATTCCTCTTTTGAAGGTTCTGTTTTTTACTTCAATTTACGGAAATATATGCGATAATGTGAGTCTCCTACACATCTATAAGACATCTAGTGTTTTCCAATTGGTCGTGAAATGATTCTACAAGTGCTTACACTTTGATCTTGTAACATGATGCATTTCTTAAGTAAAATATGTAACTAGCTGGAGAAATTGTTAATTGCGGCAAACAAAATCGGAATCCTATGTTCAACTTCAAGATTTCTTTTCCTTACGAATTCATGATGTGGCTGTATGTATATATATATATTTTTTTTTGGCAGTCGTCATATGGATTTGTTGACTACCATGATCGACACTCTGCAGCCCATGCAATAACGAATCTGCATGGACGCCAACTGTAAGCATTCACTTACTTTAGAACAAGTGTGGCTATTATTCTCTTGCCTTTCTTGACTTCGACCATGTATGTTGTATGTCTGTCAATAGCTTCGAGAATTGTTTATATTCATTAGTATTTCTAAATCTGGTTTGCAGTTATGGTCAGGCACTTAAGGTGAATTGGGCATATGCCAATAGCCAGAGGGAGGATACTTCAGGTTACTTTGAGCTTCAGTTGTTCTACTGCTGTTCTTTTTACAATTTTATTTTATTTTTTCAACGGGTCGTTACAATCTTATTAGGGTTCATTCCGTTTATGCAATTTTACAATGATCAGGGCACTTCAACATATTTGTTGGTGATCTTAGTCCAGAGGTTACCGATGCAACTTTATTTGCTTGCTTCAGGTTCTATCCTAGTTGTTCGTGAGTTCCTGTTTCTTTTGATTATCGTTTTTTTTTTTCAAATTTGTAGGATATATATCCCAGGGGCTAGGGTAGCATGTTATAATTTTTCCTCATTACTATCATCAACTTTTCATGTTAAACTTAGTAAGGGTTCTCACTTAGTTTATTGCTTGTTTCCACTTGGGTGGATAACAATTTGAATCACCCTATTAATTTCCAAATGCATGATGTTAGTTTTACAAGACTTTTTGTTTTTGTCATTTTTATCATTTGCAGTGATGCAAGGGTCATGTGGGATCACAAAACTGGCCGCTCAAAGGGATATGGCTTTGTTTCTTTCCGTGAACAGCAGGTATTACGTTGTTGTGAGTATAAACTAGAGAGTTTTGGTGTGAGATTCATCCCAGCCTAAATCTTCTCCCACATTTATTTAAAATCCCTGAATCACATCAAGGTTGCTTGTGCGTTGCACTCTTTCATGTGCTTAGTGGTGCACATAAAATGTGTAAAGCAATGTCGCTTATTATAGCGGATTGGTTTTTCTGCACCATTTGTGCTGACTTTGTGTACCTAGAGGAGTTGGTATTAACATGACGCCATTGTTTTATTTATTGTGTTATTTATTGTGTTGGTTTTACAATCTTAGAACTCTGGTACATTTTAAACTGATTAAGTGCCTCATGGAAATTTTTTTCAGGAAGCTCAGAGTGCTATCAATGATTTAACAGGTAACACATCTAACATGTTGCCTCGTGCTGCATAGTTTTCGTCAGTGCAAGAACATTGTGATACTGGTTGAGCTATGGTTGATGTGTTCTGGACTTTGTTGTGTAGGTAAATGGCTTGGAAATAGGCAAATAAGATGCAACTGGGCAACCAAAAGTGCTGGTTCTAGTGACGAGAAGCCAAGTAGTGACACTCAAAACGCCGTTGTACTTACAAATGGATCTTCAGGTAGATTGAAAAGTTGCTGACTTGGTTGGCCAGAAGTTTCTTGTTTTGGGCTTCTAGGTGACCTTTGCATTTTGCTATTGCAATTTAAAATAACTGGCTATAGGAGGTAGGTCTTAGATTGATGGTTGATCCTAGTATATGTTGCCGTATTATATGAGTCATTATACCGGAACTTGATGGTTAGTTCAGACAAGACTTGATGTTGATGGCTAGTTCTTCTGTTTACTTTATTTTGCAGATGGAGGTCCGGAGAACTCCAATGAAGAGGCCCCAGAAAACAATCAAGCGTACACGACTGTCTATGTTGGCAACCTCTCCCATGAGGTGATTAACAGTGATTATTATGTTTCGAATATGAGTTTTAAACCTTGAATTTGGTCCTATGACATAACTGGTTTGCCTTATCAGGTTACGTCTATAAGTTGTCAACCATAAAATCCTGCTGAAAATCTGGTTTGCCTTAGCAGGTTACTCAAGCTGAACTTCATAGTCAGTTTCATGCTCTTGGGGCTGGGGTTATTGAGGAAGTACGTGTGCAGAGGGATAAAGGTTTCGGATTTGTGAGATACAACACCCATGATGAAGCAGCCCTGGCTATTCAAATGGGAAATGGCAGGATAATTCATGGAAAGTCCATGAAGGTAATGGAAACTCTACTGCAAATTTTTCATTTTGATGGTCACACTTCCTTTGCCTCGTTCATATTGTTCTTCAATGCACATATGCAAATGACACTTGACACCTTTCAGTGGGTTGCTATGCATACGATTGACCTACACAGACGACTTGTACTGTTTACGTCTTTCGCTGGTGGTCAGTCAAATTACAGTCAGTGTTATTTCTGTCATGATAAAACATCTTTTGTTTTGTGTAATCGTGCATCCAGTGCTCGTGGGGTAGCAAACCAACTCCTGCCGGGATAGCTTCTAATCCACTACCTCCTCCTGCCCAGCCCTATCAGATTCTTCCAACTGCCGGTATAAACCAAGGCTATTCTCCGGCTGACTTGATGGCTTATCGGCGCCAACTTGCCTTTAGTCAGGCTGGTGCCACGTCCATGGCCTTGAACTCCGGCGGGTCCCAACCTATGTATGATGCCTATCCTAATAGTTCATCCGGCAACCAGTTAATGTATTACCGTTAACACTAGAGCTGGTAGTCGGTTTTGGCGGAGTTGCTATTGCGTTTGATTGCATTGTGCCAATTCTTGCCAGTGCGTGTGGTGTGTATTTACTAGTTCTCCAAACGAGATTGTGAGTCGATCTTTTTCTTTCTTTCCGGTGACAGATTGGGAATTCATCTTTAGTTACATGAATTTTTGATCTCCTATGTATGTTGTAACATGTAATATGTGATTAGAGATGAGATTATCGTCCTTATTTTGTGGGATTTGTTAATGAAATGGGGGTGTTTTTTAGTTACGTTAACTTCTCTTAGTCATGGCATCTGACTTGAAATCTACTCGACATCATTTATTAATCATGTCACCTTCGATTTTGATCCTCAAATCCCAATCAGGGTTTCACAATTTGCACAAAATAATCATCCGGGGCGAACAGGGATCCACCCAATCACGTGGCTGTATGAGCTTGTCCCTTGACTTTGGTACCATGTTGAAATTTTCATGTTGACGGGCTGAGGACCCTACTCTAACAATATCAATATTGCTCTCAACTTAGTAATTACTACTTGTTTAATCTGTTAGGTATGTGATTTTATTAGAAAAAGCCTCGGTGCATGTGCAGTTAGAATGGAGTAATCTTATTTAAATTACCTTTCTCCTTTCCCCTCTGGTCGTGGGATTCAACGGTTGTAAACCTACTTTAATTAGATTTTGAAATAGGGATCTAGATCTTCGTAAGGAAGTGTTGGGAACAAAAAGAACTCTCAAATGCATCATTAACTAACAACCCATTCTCTAGGCATTCCTTGATTTATTTTCATGGAGCATCTACAAGTACCCCATTCTTATGGGATTCTATTTTTATTCAGCTGCCTGTTATTATTTATTTTCATGGAGCAGATACAAGTACGCCATTCTTATGGGGTTCTGTTTCAGATATTAACGACGATCAGGCAACTGAAACTATGTATTGTTCATCTAGGTTTTTCTCTCTAAGCCAGGTAAGATGTCCGTCGGAGAGAAGATGGCAGAGGGGACCTTCTCCTGGTTTAAGATGGAGCTGTGACAAGCCCCAGTTGTTTGGTGCAAATTTAGATGTGTCTCGATGGCATATAATTACTGCATTTGCCTTGGTCCCGTCGGCACCTTCCATAGGCACCATGTAGGCCCTTGTCTTTTCTATGGCATGGCACAAGAACACAGCAAATGGATAGCTCATCTTATGGCACGTGACGACTTTGTCCTCGGCCAGCACCTTCACTCCGTCGGTTATTGTGTAAGTCTGCTCCACATCATTGTTGGCTCCTCTTTCCATCTCCGTCGACATTGTTCGGATATTCGATCCGAGCTCGGAGGTGGCGAAGTCAACCAGTGACTCCAAAGAGGTAGCACAATATCTTTCTTCTCCTTTCATGGCCGGCATTTCGCAATAACCAATGGTTTCCTTGATTGTATTGGCTTCTGATGATTCCGGCCTCAGCGAAAATCGTTTGAGAATTTCTTCCATTTTGTTTGATGAGAAGGGGATCGACTCCGCGGTTGGGCGGGACACAAAGCGTGATGATTTGCTTGTGGTATCTCTGGGGAAGCCATATTTCAGTGTTTTTCCAGGGTGCAAGTCCTTCTCCATGAGGACCAAGCCAGCACAAGGGCCAAGAGCATCAGTGGCTTTGTCAAGTTGGTTCTCAGTGCCAGCAGGACGGAGAAAGTTCTTGGATACTAAGTCTGCAGATTTAGCAACATAAACCAAAGCAAAGTACAAGTGAGGGACTATACGTATGCATACATGTCAATATAGTCAATATAATCGTACGTGAAACTATAGACTCGTTTGATAACCATTTTGCTATCAATTTTCAATAATTTACAGACACACACACACAAACCTCCAGGATGGATAAGTTCACGAAAAGCTTTTGGAATTGGCGTGTTCGGCAGGACGGAGTTCCAGTAGGAAAGTTGAGGCAACGGCTGCCGCACAGCAGCTGCATGACTTGCCATTCCCACCAGTGTGGTCAGCTGCAACGGTAGAAGTTAAACAATCATTACTTAAGAAAACAACGAAATTAGTAAACAATTAGAATGCAGAGACTGAACTAAAAAAATCATTTGAAGGGATAATCCAAATAAATTAACTAGGAGATGGAGCTAGCTTAATTATACTTACAGTGAGAAAAGTAAGCATTTTTGAGAGACGGAACTCCATCACTACACGAAGACACTCTTTAACTTTTGCAACTCAAAGTTTGCTAGTTGATGAAACAAGAGCGAATTGGTTCAAGATATACAGGAAGGGAAGAATAGAGAGAACTGAAGTAGATGCATGCACCGCATGTGAGTTTGGTTGTCTGGATTAGGTGTAAGACATGCAGACCCTCCCATTGCCTCGTGTAAACATCCTCCATTAAAATGGAACGCTACAATCGCAGAGCATGCAGTGGCTGGAAATTAATCTCGTATTTCAAAGTTGTGCCTTTGTGGCAGAGTTTTTGGTAACGGAAATAGTAGGTAGCTTCCATCTCGTGGGGAGTTTTTATGGTTTACTAGCAATTTCTATCGGGTAATATTTTCAGGAATATACAAATCATACTTTTTTTTTTTATCTCTATTTTCAGTTATGGGTTTGATTTTTTGTAATGATTTCATCAGAATTCTTATCTATATGTAATTAAGTTGCGTGTCTTTTATGTAATTAAGAGATTCGTTCATGATGTTTACGTTTTGGTTTTGAATAGATATTTAATAGTATTACTTAGCATTCTAAAAATCTTATTATACACTCCTCACAAGTGTATTTTTCTTTCTAATTATAGAAAGTTTGGAGTGGCAAATGAGATTTTTGGAGTGCTAATAGCAATTCTCTTATTTTACTATGTTTAATAAAGTATCTTATTTCCTACCACTCATCCTTAATGTAAATAATATCTTTTGTTTAAAAAAATAAAGCAAAAAAATTAAAAAATAAGATAATATATATATTGGTAGGAAAAAAGTACATTGAAATATTTTAACAGTAGAAAGCCCAAATTGATTGGGAAAGAAAACATCCGGCCCAAATGTGGAATCAAAGGAAAAAAATTTCTTTGTGATCGACAGGTACATCACGTGTTTTTATATAAGTGATGGAAATTTGTATTTTTTAAATTATTAATTTTTTAACACACATATCCCATCATTTATATAATGGCATATGTATCATTCAATGTTCCGATCAAACGAAAAATCTCTCAAATTAAAGGAGGAGTACAAATGTGGTATTAAAAATTTAGTAAGGGTAATAATAATCTTGGAATCGGAAGGTTTCCTAATTAGGGTTTTAATCGTTAGGTTTCCTAATTAGGGTTGTAATGTTTTATAATTAAGTCAACGTTGCGTAGTCGTTACTCGTCAGGAATTTTCTCCCTTTTGACGATTCTTCACCTTCCCTTCAAAACCATTCCTTAATTGTTTTCGATCTTAAGCTTTTATTTAGGGCTAGGGTTTTTCTGTCGTCGTAGGGTTTTGGGGGATATGGAGCCTTTGGTGGATGGAAGGTTTCAACTTGTTAGAAAGATCGGTAGCGGATCGTTTGGACAGGTCTACCGGGGTAGTAATATTCAGACAAACGAGGAGGTTGCTATCAAGCTCGAAAGTGCCAAGACGAGGCATCCACAACTGCTGTATGAATCAAAGTTGTATAAAATACTACATGGAGGACCTGGAGTTCCAAACGTGAGATCGTTTGGCTCTGAAGGAGACTACAGTTTTCTTGTCATGGATTTCCTTGGACCTAGCCTTGAGGATTTATTCCAAGCTTGCAGTAAGAAATTCTCTCTTAAGACGGTTCTCATGCTCGCAGATCAAATGCTCGATCGAGTGGAGTTTGTTCATTCGAAATCAGTCCTGCACCGCGACATCAAGCCAGACAATTTCGTGATGGGAGTGGGTCGACGGGCGAATCAGGTTTACATCATCGACTTCGGTCTCGCTAAGAAGTATAGAAACTCTTTAACTCATCGGCATATTGCGTACAGAGACAATAAAAGTCTGGTAGGTACTGCAAGATATGCAAGCGTGAACAACCATCTTGGCATTGAACAAAGCCGCCGGGACGATTTGGAATCACTAGGATATGTGCTTTTGTACTTTCTAAGAGGAAGTCTTCCTTGGCAGGGTTTGAAAGCGGGGACAAAAGAGCAGAAAGATGAGAATATCGCAGAAAAGAAATTGTCAACTTCTATCGAGTCGCTATGCTCTGGTTACCCTTCCGAGTTTTCGGTATACTTCCATTACTGTAGGTCATTGACGTTTGATGCTAAACCAGATTATGCTTATCTGAAGAGACTCTTTAATGGCGTTTTTAAAAGGGAAGGTTTTCAGTTCGACTATGGTTTTGATTGGACTCGATCGCTTAAACATCTGGAAACATAAGCGTAGTGTTAATCTGTAGTCTTTAAGGATATTTGATTGTTTCAATTCTTCATACTTGTATCAATTATCGACAAAGAATACTTGAGAATAGTGATTTAGATACATGCAGTACCGAAAGATTTGAATCCTCTATTTTTTGTGTTTCAACAAAGAGAATATATAAGAAATTGATAGTTGATCGTAAGAAATTGACTACTCTAGAATACCAGCAACCAAACTCACGTACATGTTGAGTTTCATCGACTCGTCAGTTTATCTACAAAACTTGTACATTTTTTTTTGTTCTGCTTAATTACTTACAATCCTTATACATGTTTTCTTAAATAGTCTAAGGGTTTGAGATGATGGGGAGTGTTTGATGGGTGTTCCTAGCTCTCAGTAGATCTTGTACCTGGTTCACTCCCCTCCTGCAAAAACGAATCAACACCTTTTAGATTGCATTCGACAATTTTCAGGGTTGAAATTAGGATTTTGATGAGGGAAAGAGGACTAAGTTTATTGGCCATATACACTTACTAGCTGCACCGAAACTTGGCTGTATTTGCATGAGGGGCTATGATCACCAGCCATCAGTGTTGGGTGCATTGTCTCTTCGGCAATCCCTCTCAATCTGTTAAGTTCTGGCTGGATAATTTTTCCAAGGTCCGGCCTGTCTTTTCGCCGCAACTCTGCACACTGGAGAGCCAGTTTGGCAAACTTCAATGTGTCTTCAACCGGCCAATCTGGCACGGATGGATCTAGCATATCCGCGAAAGTCCCCTTCTCAATAGCCCTTTCAACATGGTGAGTCAATCCCATTGCCGGCTTGGCTGTGATCATTTGTAGAAACATAATCCCAAGAGAGTACACATCAGACTTGACACCAAGCATGCCGGTTTGCTGATACTCAGGGTCTATGTAGCAGAATGTGCCGGCTGTTGATGTCATGCGATACTGCGTCACGGTGTCAGCAACGGATGGGGGCACGAGTCTGGCCAAGCCGACATCGCTGATCTTGCTCACATAGTTGCGGTCAAGCAAGATGTTAGCGGGTTTTAAGTCGCGGTGGACTAGTGGCTCTGGTTTGGCCTGGTGGAGGAATAGCAAGCCTGTCCCAATTTCAGCTGCAATCTTAAACCTAAGTTGCCAAGAGAGAGGTGGACTGTTTCCTCTACGAAGAAGACGGTCTTCCAAGCTCCCATTAGCCATGTACTCGTAAACCAAGCATCCATATTCCGGGCAGGCTCCCAGCAGGAGAACCATGTTAGGATGCCGTATACAGCTCAGTACTTCAACCTGTTCATAGTAATTAGCGAATCAACCAAAGAAAAAGTAATGTTTCCAAACTTGTCATGAAATGAAATTTTCTCTTGTCCAACAGCCCAGCAATACAAGAATCAACCAAACTGGTGGCCCAAATGCATAGTTTGGCAACACAAGTATCCTATATTGTCAAACTGTTTGGAAAGGAACACGCGCCTTTTTGTTTCATACCTCTTGGTTGAATTGTGATCTTCCTTGCGCTGCATCTGGACGCAAAACTTTAACTGCAACAGGAGTGTGGTCTAGATAACATCTATATACAGGACCATAACCTCCTTCTCCAATCTTGCGGGATTCTGTAAAGAACTCCGTGGCAGCCTCAATCTCTTCAATTGAGTACCTCCTATACCTGACATCCGAATGTTGCAGAGCGTTAAGTGCTTTTTTCTTCTCTTCCTGTTCTTTAAGTGCTTTCATTTCTGCATTGATTCTTTTTTGTGCTTCTAGTTCTGCAATCCTCTTAGCTGCTTCAGCAGCCTCAATGGCTGCTCTGGACTTAGCTCTCTCCTTTTCTACAATAGCCATTGCAGCTTCCTCAGCTAGCCGCGCCTCTTCCATTCTCCTTTCTTCTTCTAACTTCCAGCGCTGGAGTTCTACCGCCTGTAAAATAACATCAATTATAAGAGCTATGTGAAATCATGACAGGTGTAAATGCTGATAGAATTTTGCATACCTTTTGCTTCGCCGAGAGTGCCTCTTTACAGGCAGTGCTATACATTTCCATAGTTTGCTTGAGCTCCAGCTTTAGCCTTCTCATTTCAGCCTCCACCTCTTCCTGAAATTTCAAGTGACATAAAATGTTTCTATTGGAACAAAATTTAACTAGAAGTACATATTAGTAAATAGATAGAGACTAGATACACTTACCATTGGCTGTGATGCAGAGGATAACCTATCGCTATCCTGAGAAACCGAGGAGAATGTGGGTGGAGAGGAGTTGACATCTACGGACCTCCGTCCAAAGTACTGCATAGACTCAAAGCTGTGGTTCAAGTCTATTTCCGTGCTGTTGGACATTCGCGGTGGGGTGACTCTCCCTGAATCTAGGTTTTCGTTATAAAACGCAGGAAAGATACGGTCAATGCTTGGCCTTCCAGAGCTAACAAAAGATATGTCAGTATCCGGCATAGGGAGATCTGCATATGACTTCCCATTTGGGCCTTTCCTAGTAAAAGGAGACCTGCTTTCCATGATACGACTATGTTAGTTCTCACAACAAAATAGATAAAATTTGCTGTATGTTTAAAAACACCGTTTTGTCCATCTTCGTTGAAAGGGAGAGATTGAGTGCTTCTACTGACCTGAAGTTGTCCATTTCATCGTGGGATTTACGTTGCGGTTCTGGTGGCTTTTCATTTCCTGGAAGAGGATTCAACATTTTAAGGTTTCTTGACTCGCGAAAAATTAGTGGGGTATGATTATGTTTAAGTGATGAAAGAAACTAACCTTTGTTACCAGAAGGTGGGAAGACATATGGCTCTGGCTTTGCGCTTGGGGTGTGGTTAAAAGCTGGATTTCGTAGGGGTGAGGTGGCGGGGGCAGGACGCGAGGCGGCCCTCCTTGATTGAAGTTTTTGCTTGGCTACAACATATACATTGCAAAAGTCTGGTGCCGCCTTTGATAAGCTTCCTGGAATATCTGATGCTTTGAATCTACATAATTTTTTTTTCAAAAAATTAAGACAATGTTCTGTGGAATTTCAAAGCATTCGAAGCATCATAACGCCCTAGAGAGTCTTGTCATTTATTTGAAGGCAGTTGGTTTCATAGTTTCAGGAATTTAACTTGCAATCAAATAGCACAACTAGGAGGGTAAATAATTTGTTCAAGGGCTGCTGACTTAGAAACGGAGGAACTTACCTAAGAAAGCCGGTTTTCGCTGATGCACCAACAACCAAATGCTCGATTGAACTTTGAGTAATGTATTCGACTAATGCTTTTGTCACATCGGAGTCTTCTAGTACGACGTCTCTGCATTGTATCTGAATTTGAAGAAGAAAAGAAAACGCAAAAGTATAAAAAAGCAATCAAAAATTCAAATCCTAAACAGATATGTAATTGTACATGAAACCTCAATGAATATGAAAGTTCAGGTTAAGGTCAAGAATGCAAGCATAAGTTCATCAAACTCACATTTTTACGTGCGCAAAAAACACGAAAAGGTCGGATCAATTCCCGGGTTTGGGAATCAGGTTCTTTGCAGACGAACTGTTGGTCCCAATTTGGATTACTTCCTGCAACCAAAAATCAAACACCATTATGAAAAATCTTGAAGAGTGAGTTAACTTGCATATCAAGCAACATACGACGAAAGACATTGCATATCAAGCAACAGTTAACGAAAGGAAGCGAGGGGAGCAGTGCAGAAGAAGAAAATGGGAGCGTGAAAATTACTACTCTAAAAACGAAAACATGGAAAATATGTACGCACTTGGGGTGGAATTGGAAAGAGAAGGTGACTGTGAAAATAGAGGAGGCTTGATCTTGACATGGATGAGAAGAACAGATTGGCCTGGTTTGATGAGATTGTCAATTGCCCATTTGAGAGCACATTGGCTGTTCTTGTCCTTGTCTATAGCCACTGCCACAATTCCATTCCCTACTTCCTTCCTGTCCACTTGATTATTGGGCAGCCACATCTCTCTCTCTCTCTCTCTCTCTCTCTCTCTCTCTCTTCTTTTCCTGTAGTTTCTTAATCCTCAGAGATAAGAAGAAAACAAAAAGAAGAAGAAACAAAATTTCCAATACAAACTACCAAACAAAGCCTTAGAATCCCAGAATTAATAAAGGGTTTTTAACTTCTTTTTTGTGGGATTTTAAGTTTTATATCTTTGTTTAAGGTCCTCTGTCTCTCTTTTGCAGCAGGGTCTCCAAAGAGAGACAAAAGGATTTGCGTTTCAAGTATGTGTTGTGTTTGTGTTGACTTTAATGTTACCTTTTTTTTTTGTTGTTGGATAGCAACAAACAAGAAGGGAAAAAAAGCACTTTTGGGAATAACAAACTGCTTTTGATTTTTTCACTGGTGAATCCATAAATATCTCACTCTCTTCAATTGGGTTGTTAATATGAGAGATCCTCCACCATTTGCGGATTGTTTTGGTGTTTTGGCCTCTCCCTATCTAATGACTATTTTGTCTCTCAGTCAACCCTCCCTCTCCTTCAAATTCTCATCCATGTCATTGTTATTCACTTTTAAAACAAATTATAAGAATTCGGATACAAACTGACTCGCATTGACAGAGATTAAGAAAAGGTTATGATCAGTCTTGCACCCGGGCATGAATTTTACAATCATGAACGGTCAGGATGAGCACACGCATGGATGACTAATTTGAGAAGTAGTTTAACAAATGTACAGTCAAAGTGAAACCATCATACCATTATATGAGAAGTCAAGAGTCAAGATTTCATCAAACTAGATAACTTAATTTAACAAATGCACCCTTTATCAGGTAATATTAATGATGTTTTCTAAATTAATAAATTTTACTTTGACTTTAGTTTTCTTAACAAAAGTAATCGTTTTATTGTTACAAATACAAAATGTTGTTAATATCATTTTATTTGGGAATATGACAACTAATGCTCCACAAGGGCTCGTAACTATAACAGTTAAAAGCATTTACTTATGCATCAAGATCCAGATTTCATACTAACCTAAGCTGAGAGTGAGAAGTACACACTTTCAGATTTTTTATTATCTTATCAACATTTTACAGTACTTCTCAGGATATACAAATTTCATAACTCGTAAAACCTATTTTTACAACGATTTTTCTACGCAATTTGGATGAAGATCATAATCACAAACACCACAAGAAAATGCCCAAAACCTCCCTTGTTTTTTGCAATAATCACACACATATGCTTTGGCCATCTCCAACTTAAGCATATGTTCATGCTTCAAGTCCTTCACTTGAGGAGGCAATGCCTCTCCTTCATTTCTCAATGCTGCTTCGAGCTTTTTGATCCTCGATTCTGTGAACGGGAAGGCCTTGGCACCGTACAAGGAGATCATAGCCTTCCCATTTGTGCTAATAGCCTTCCCATCCGGTCCTATCAGAACCAGGGCCGGAATCACTTTGATGTCGAAGATTCAACAAAGGTCTTGCCTTGTTTTGTCCTGGTAGGATATGGCAAGCCATGGCATGCTACTCGTGTTGAGTCAAACTCTTTTGGGCCTCGGTCTGTGGAGACTAGGATGATTTCGAAGTCTTGATCACTGGAGCTCATGAGCTCTTCGTATGAGCACCAAAGTAAAGAGGCCTAAAACTCTACCTCTCTGCCATCACTAGACAAGACATGGTTTCGTCCTTGATGCGTCAACAACTCTTCGAGTTTTCCCCCTTCATGCTTTGCTTCATCGGCAGCCCTTAGCTCTTGTCTTCTCTTCTTAGATGAATGGAAATGCGTCAGCTCCATAGTCTTCAATCAGTCCAACCAAGTCTTCCTCAATTGATATTCCATCTGAACTTAATGAAATGAGTGATAGGATGCGATCTGTGCGGTACATGTCACTCATCAATATGGCGACTGTAACGAAAAGAAAGTGCGACATTCACAAAAGTAGGTAGACTTTGTTGCACTATGTACATCATGTTTTCAAGCTTCATAGGGATTGAATTTAAAACATTTTCGAAAGAAATCAATTCTTAATCGATTATTCTCACAAAATGTTACTCATCAGATAAGGGAAGGCAAGAAACATGAGGATGATGAATCAGCTTGTAACTGCCTATACATTCTCCAATAAATCAAAGAACAAAGGATATACGTATCTTATTAGCTTGTATGATTCATCTGGCAACTCTTTTGAGCATCTAGACAAAGGAATTTTCCAACAAATATGGTTCCCTACTAAGAAGGGCGAAAAACTTAGGTAGGTCCATCTGACAAAATACAGAGTCTTATGTTTTTGTGAGAGATGCTCTACAGATGACGTTTTACGCAAGAGCTAGAACTTACCAGCCCATGAGGCAACAAGCCCTCAAGTCAAGCATGTCACATAAAGTGCAATTAAGAACTCTCAACCGTGTAGAATCAGACCATAAGAAGGCTAAAAGAAGGGAGAATTCGAACTCGACTGAAGGCAAATGCTCCCTAATAGTCCTTACAACTACATAAACTTTAGTATTTCATAAAGAGTTGTGCTTTGACAATCATCAATATCATCTGTATCAGCAATTGTCAATCCTTGATGGAATGTATATGAAACTCAAAAAACACATTAACGGATAACATGCACATGAAAAACTAGAAAATTTTCACTGTCATAAATGAAAATCTGTAGATTATATTGATTAATCTGGTGGGAGTGTTGATGAACAGAAACAAAACTTATGGAATACCCAATTATAAATCAGAAAAAATAATCCTCAAGTGAATCAAAATTAAAGCAAACGAGTGTACCTTACACTTTTATTCCTGAAATCATGCCTTGAATATATTTATGCAAATTCCAAGGAATAAAAGCCACAGAGAGTAAAAAAAAAAGAGTAAATCCTAACATTTAAAAAATAAAAAATAAAAACACTATTCAGAGTCACATTCAAACGATCAGATATGGTCGACGGATTCCAGGGCCCGACTATACCAACGGCATGACAAATTCATGGGCCAGACGGGTGGGGCGCAATTGAGATTGCAACTTGTATTGCAAGACACCTCAGCGAGGTTGCGTGTTGGTGACTGTCAAGCATTAATGAACATAGATTCCACGATGGGACGCTGTCTACCGTTAATGGACACAGGTACCACGATGGGACCTACATTTGTCCGTCCAACAACTAAGAGTCACCCATCCCCGCACAGTGGCTACTGAGCTTAGCTTTCCTCTGAACAGAAATTTGCAGTACATATTCAACAAACTGAACAAAGTTGTGCACGATACATCATGATGTGCCAAACTCAGATGTTACTAATTGAACATTGATCAAACTTGAGCAACAAGTTACTAATCACTGTGACACGAATCAATGATACAGTCGACGCATTACAAGGCAGCAGCATGTTAGTCAATGCTGATGTTTTAATTGTTTGCTAATCAAGTCGGTTTCAATTGGCAAACCAAATCACGAAGGAACTTCACGATTCACACTTTACACAAGTGTGTTTCGATTTCAAATGGTTCACTTTTTCCTTCTTGAAGAAGCCCTAGTAAACATATCTCTGATGTTATGTGATTCCGTCTCCACTTTGGCCTTCTTCACTTGCCTTCCAGACCGGGTAGGCTTATTCTCACTCTTACTCTTTTCCTGGCAAGTGATTACGTGGGGGATATAAAGATTAAAGACCGATCAAAATTAATCCAAATTTTTACTAGTCATGAGATATGGAAAGCATTTATCAACTCTAACTATTTACATTAGAAACACTCCAGGTTAAACATTTGAGTTCGTGTGTGTGTGTGTGTGTGTGTGTGTGTTTGGGTCGCAGGAAAGAATCCTGGCTCCAACCCTGAAACTAAGTGAATTTTATTCCTTTTTCCAATTTGTAGAGAAAAGTGCCCTATGTCTGGGACTGTGGGGGTCATACCTGTAAACCATTAAAAGGCTCCAGGTTACTTCCTGTGGCAGTTGGGAGAAATTCGATATCTGACGTTTTTCTTGTTGCTTCTGTAAAATCTATCCTGGATACACAATCAGAAACCCAGACTTAATACATCTTAAGAAGAATCATCACAATTACCGACAATAAGATGTTCAATATGCTCGTTCCCAAATTTCTACAGAACAAGATTTACGACTTAGAACCATTTTTTAGGAAATACCTCAAACGGTCACTCAAAAGCTTCAACCAGGGCTCATCCTTCACGTATTCCCCTAATACTGAAACTGCATCAGTCACTGCACCAGTAACAGAGGTGAGTTTACAAAATGTTTCGCTTTGCCCATCCCATAATAGTCTTGACTGCAAGTCATTCTTTGACCATCAAGCGGGGAGAAACAAAAAGGTCAAAAAAAAACTTGTTCTATCACTGAAGTTGTACATATTTCTTTCTCTTCCCGTGCAGCATAATTATGGTCCAAAGTGGATAGTCTCTGTTTTAGCTGACATACCTGCCATCACAGAACACAAATTATAAAAAACTTAGAACAACGTTCTATGGACAACATAGATAGTCTTCCATTGTTATTCATGGATATTTTCACTAATCTCAACACGCTACAAACACTTGCACTTGCTTGAACCCCAGAACTTACCCTCCACCGTATTATTTGGGGGAAGAGGTGTTACTGTCCCCAAAGGCCATGGATTGGAAAGAAAAATTAAATTATCACAATAAACAAGACTAACTTGACAACGCCAGCAGGAATAAGTAAACCAACTAGTTCATGGTCATCCGTGTCATGTGCGCCGCAAGTAATATGAAGTGCCTTCTATTTAAAAAGCTAAACGGATAAAAGTAAACATCCATGCTTATCCTTCACATATGGCTTTGATGCTTGAATGACGTACAACTGCAGTTCTTAAACTGAAAGTTGAGGTCTGTCAAATACATATTTTATAGATCACACTGTTTTTCAACAAGGTTTCCATACCCGAAAACTAACTAAAACAGGGAGAATGGGGAGTAATTCATCAACAATCATTAATCATCGCACATCAAATTTGAGCAAAATCAGAAGTAGACAGACCTTGTGGTACAACCAAGCCAGAACCTTGGAATCATCCAGCCTAAAAAATTTGGAGGATCCAATTTCTGCACACAAAGAGGGAAACAAAAACCTTATCCGCTTGAATACTATAACACCGTCCATTTTAATATTTGACACTAAAAGTTGTAAGAATTCAAATCATTCAATTGGAAACTCCAACAAAAGAAGCACATTGAAACTCAGGCTCATATAGCGCCTTAAATTAGAGGTCATTAGTTCTGTTAGAAACTGAAACCGTATTTTGACAAGCAATGTAAGATGCATTCATGATACAGCAGTACATGTTCATTGATCAATTTGCAAGCTTCCACCTAAAATCTGAACTACAAGTGCATGGGTAGTGTCCCACCTTTAATTTCGCAAACTAATTGCATACAGTTCTCCGCAATGGACAGTAGTTTATGGTATCCAGGATAGCCTTCGATGAAGATTATATCATCTAAAAGCCTGAACTTCCCAGGATCATCCCCCTTCTGCATTTTTTTATATCAATGAAACAACCGCTGGGATCAATGGGATAAACATAATGTACAAAAATACTCAAACAAGATTCATAATTAGGGTGCGGGATTAAAGCACCACGGAAGTTCGGGTACCTTCATTCTAGCTTGTTCGAAAATGGGCAAGAAAATGAACACAGGGTCAACTGGAGTGGCAGTATACAACCCACCATCTATATGGAATTGCAACAGAAATTAGCCAATGATCAGAATAATTCAATTAAATTTCACCAAAAAAATAAAAAATCAGAAATTAATAGAATAAAAGGAAAATCAATAAAGGTACAACCTTCAGCAACGTAATCACCCAGAAACCAAGAAGTGTAGGATTGCTTGAACCAATTAAGTTCCTGAAGCACCTCATTTACAAAAAGGCAGCACATTTTGTTTCCTGTCAAAAAAATGAAATAAAAAAAATGAAAAATGCCCTAATTTCCAAAATTTCAAGAACTTAAATGCGTGCATTTTGAAATACCGGACTTGGGATGGCGGAGCGAAAGCAATTGTCCTGCGTCGTTTCCGGTTTCAGCAGTATCTGTAGATTTTGCGCTTACGTTTAGGGATTGTGCGCAGAAAGGATTAAATTGAAAATTGAGAACAAAAGATTGGGGTAGTAGTTTTACCTGCTGCGATGAGAAGACGGGTTTCGTCGGAGCCTTCCCACCAAGCCATTGAAGTGTAAGCTTCCGTTCCTTAAACCCTAGCTGTTAATGAAGGCTAGTAAAACGAAACAGAGAAATTGCGCGCGCTTTGTTAAGAAGTGTCAGGGCCTTCATATAGCTAATAAACGTACCATGGTTGGAACCCTATCATTGGATAATGACATGTAGTGTTTTCTTGTGTTTCGGACATGTTAAAAAATCTCCTCAACAATTTATTAGATGATAACTTTTGACGGCTATGACTACTATTATCTATCTCTGCATTATAAGCGTTGTTTTGTTTTTGTTTCTTGCACAAAGCACTTTGTTTTTTCAAGATTCATTTGAATTTTTTCTAAATATTGGTATAGAAAGCATTTTTACCGGAAATGTTATCAATAATTCTAAAAATATTTCCAAACGAGTTCTAAAACTCTTGGAGTTGATGTTAATGGTTGAAGCCCTCTTAAAACCCAATGAGTAGACGTTTTGGAAGACACTTTCTTAAGATATTAAAATGACATGATAAAATACTAGACACTTAAGTACCAACCAATTGAAAATCCAATTACTTCACAGCTATACTTGCACAAGATGTCACAAGATGTTCGGTAAATATGATAGAATGAAAAGTCATTCAGATTGAAATCAATTGATACCATTTTACATTCTTAATTATAATCACGGTAACGTTCCAAACCAATAATACAATGTCATGCGCAAACTTCTCTTTAAATAAAATTGCATTATTGATTTTTAACCTTTTGTTACCGCCACATATGCGAACCTAGTACATGCAAGTCCTGAAGAAGGAAAACTTCGAACATAAAATGAACTCATTTCCACTATAATCTCACTTTGGTTGCACTATTTGCTTTCTTTCACCGAACAAAGCCAATTCCTTGTGCTACGGATGTGTTCGGTGGGCTGAAGTTCCGTGGCTGCCCGCTGAATTGTATGGACTATTTCAGCGGAAGACCGCTGAACAAGACAATTGACTTGTGACTGGGTAAGGGCTCCTTTTCTGTTGTCCTCTTTGCCTTCAGTAATTCTCTCCCTCATAGAAATGCAAATAGATTTCAAATTAAGAATAAGCCTTCAAATAAGAATAGGATAAAAGAGTATGAAAAAAATTCATGGCGCATTTTCTATTTTTCTTTGGCCATTGTTATTCATTGTTCCTCAAATTAGGAGTGCAAATTGTGTTTACCAAAAAACACAGTGCAAAAGCGTATGTAAATCCTCCTAATTAACTTCCATTAAATATTAATACGTTTTTGTTTTCCCCCCCACCAAAAACCCTTAAACTCAAGCAGTGACAGAGAAAGAGAAGTCATTCTCAGAAATAGCCCTAGAAGAATACGCATCCCCATCACTAGCATAAGAAGAGTAATCTTCATCAGTATCCCTCTCCTTCAACTGTTCAATCTTGTCCACAACTTCTCTCCAATCCCACCTCCCCTCCACATGGCTCTCACAGCAACACATCCCAATCTTCAGCAGCTTCAGCATTTCGCCTTCCCCATTCTTCGTCCCCTTCATGTCCTTGTCAAACACTTCACCCGTCCACTCTTCCCTCACAACCGAGTTCACCCAAGCCGCCAAGTCTGCATTCGCTCGCTTCCCCGGTTGGAGATAGTTTGCTGGGAATTTTCCCGTGAGCATTTCGAAGATGAGTATGCCTAGGCTCCATACATCGGTCTTTTTCAACGTGCGTTCGGTGTGGTAGAACTCCGGGGACTTGAAGGCCACCATGAACTTTTGTGCATGGTCTCTGTTGATTAAGGGTATGAGGGCATATTCTGCTAATAGGGGGTTGAAGTTGTGGTCTAGGAGCACGTTGGAAGACTTGAGGTGACCATGGGGTACGGTTAAGCCGGGGAACTCTCTGTAGAGGTAGGCCAAGCCCCTTGCCACTCCTTTGATGATCATCAACCGAGTTGCCCAATCCAATCCTGGCTGCCCGGGTTCTCGCTTAACTGAAAATACACGGAAAACATCAAGTTAATTAAGTGCATTAGTGTTTGAGATGTAATCAATAATGTGGTCAAACAAGTTCTAATTGGTTGGAAAGTTGGCCAATATTGTACTAATTGACCGAGTCTAGCAAAAGTTAGAGTAAAGTATAAAAAACTACCTCAACTATTGGGGTCACGACAGTTTCATATCTCATCATTTAAAATTGACAATGTCATACTGCATCTTACGAATTTGTGACAATGTCATACCTCCGTCAAATTTTCTGTTAGTTTTTCTGTTAAATGCTGACGTGGCAAGAGACGGGGACCACTTTCTATTAAAAAATTAATAAAATATTATTAAAAACTAAAAAATATATTTAATATTTTTTAAATATTAAAATAATAAATAAAATTAAAATTAAAAAAAAGGGTAAAGTACAAAAAACTACCTCAATTATTGGGGTCATGACAATTTCATACCTCATCTTTTAAAATTGACAATGTTATACCGCATCTTACGAATTTGTGACAATGTCATACTTCCATCAATTTTTATGTTAATTTTTCTGTTAAGTGCTCACGTGGCTTGATTTGGGACATACTTTCAATTAAAAAATTATTAAAAACTAAAAAACAATTATTTAATATTTTTTAAACATTAAAATAATAATAAAAAGCAGAGGAAAAAAAAAACCATCAGTTCGTCCCTCCCCTCCCCCTCCCCCCTCCTCTCTCTTCTCCCCATCTTTATTTTCTTCCCCCCACCTGCAAACCCAAAAAAATAAAAAAAATTTGAAAACCCAACCCCCTGCGGAAGAACAAGAAGGAGAAGGAGGAGGAGGAGGAAGAAGAAGAAGAAGAGTAAAAAAGGAGGAAGTAAAAAAGAAAAAATTCCCCCCTGTTGGCTCGGAAGAAGAAGAAGGGAGAAGGAGAAGGAGGAAGAAGAAGAAGAGGAAAAAAAGGAGGAGGAAGAAGAAGAAGAGGAAGAAAAAAAAAAATTTGAAAACCCATCAACACCCCCCTGCAGAAGAAGAAGAAGGAGAAGGAGAAGGAGAATGAGGAAGAAGAAGAAGAAGAGGAAAAAAAGGAGGAAGGAAATTATTTATTTATTTTTATTTTTTAAACCATCAACTCCCCTGCGGAAGAAGAAGAAGAAGAAGAAGAAGAAGAAGAAGAAGAAGAAGAAGAAGAAGAAGAAGAGGAAAAAAAGAAGGAAAATTTTTTTTTTTGAAAACCCATCAAACCCCAAATCCACCACTTTCATCCATTCTCCACATTCTCTTCCGCACCCATCCTCCACCTTCTCTGCTCAACCACGGGATCTGGGTTTTTTTTTTTTTGGTTGGGATTTGCAGGTGGGGGAAGAAGATGAAGATGGGGAGAGGAGAGAGGAGGGAGGAGGGGGAGGGGAGGGACGAAATGAGGGTTTTTTTTCCTGCTTTTTATTATTATTTTAATATTTAAAAAATATTAAATAATTGTTTTTTAGTTTTTAATAATTTTTTAATAGAAAGTAAGTTCCAAATCAAGCCACGTTAGCACTTAACAGAAAAACTAACAGAAAAATTGATGGAGGTATGACATTGTCATAAATTCGTAAGATGCGGTATGACATTGTCAATTTTAAAAGATGAGGTATGAAACTGTCGTGACCCCAATAGTTGAGGTAATTTTTTGTACTTTACCTTTTTTCTTTTTTAATTTTACTTTTATTTATTATTTTAATATTTAAAAATATTAAATATTTTTTTTTAGTTTTTAATAATATTTTATTAATTTTTTAATAGAAAGTGGTCCCTGTCTCTTGCCACGTCAGCATTTAACAGAAAAACTAACAGAAAAATTGACAGAGGTATGACATTGTCACAAATTCGTAAGATGCGGTATGACATTGTCAATTTTAAAAGATGAGGTATGAAACTGTCGTGACCCTAATAGTTGAGGTAGTTTTTTGTACTTTACCCCAAAAGTTAACATGAATAAGATAGATACCAAATTATTAAATTATATAATCATCTACAAACATACAATATGTACCACATTTACTAATAACATTGTTAATCTTATCTCATACATAAATAATACCCACTCATTCATATAAATTCTACTTGAATCTCAACTTTGTGAAATGTGTGATTAGTAATGTAATGATATGCAATGTTAGGGTTATGAACATACCGTGGAGGTGACTAGCCAAGCTTCCATTGGCAACAAAAGCATGAACCAAGAGCTTCTCTTCTTTCCTGTAATAGAAAGCAATAAGTGGGAGCAAATTAGGGTGTGACAACCTCCCAAGCCTTCTCATGTGGTCATAAAATTCATCTTTCCTGACTTGGTTCATTTGACTAAACTTCTTCACAACCACGGGCCCACTCAAAATCCCTGCCTTGTAAGATGACCCAAAGGACCCACTCCCTAGAACCTCAGCTGGGGCCCTCAGCAACTCTTCCAACTCAAAATTTCTGTCCTGCTTCACAAAATACAACTCTCCTCCTCCTCCTCCTTCTCTCTCAGCATTGTTATGGAAGTTGTTATTTTCTTCTTCAGCTGCCAATTGGACCTCCATTGCACCTGTGTCATGGTGAGCCCCTAGTTTGTTGTTATTTTCTTCTTCAGCTGCCAATTGGACCTCCATTGCACTTGTGTCATGGTGAGCCCCTAGTTTGTCTTGTACTCTTGTTACTTGTTTTGATTGTGCTGAACGGCGTCGTTCGAGGCATGCTGCAATGAACAAGATTACAGCCACTGAGATGACTGTGACGGCGATGATTAGGAGGACTTTCTTCTTTGAGGACTTGCACGCAGCCAGTGGCGTCCCACACAAGTCTAGGTTTCCTGTTTGGTAAACACAAGAGGCCCATAATTAGGCCCAAGAAACTAAAAATGGAAAGAACCCATTTTGTTTGATAAAAGTAATTTGCTTAATAAACAAAAGATCATGACATTGTATCGACGTGCTTCCATTATATAAAAAAAATCGTGTTTGAGGAGATCAAGTTTTGAGCATGTCTCAATGTTTTTGTCAACGAATCCAATTTTTTCTTCTACTTAAAATTGATTAGAAGGTCTTGATTTTCCTTCTTTTGTTAATGTTTCAAACTTTTAGTTCTAATATGAAAGTACCAAATCATTCAATTACATTTTTTTCTAATATATTTCATTAGTTGACATGACATTTAGACCGAATTTCCCCTTCTCACACTCAAATACACAATTAAATACATTTTAAGTGACTGTTAACGATAGTTATTTACACGTGCATAAACGACTGTCAACCGTTGATGTATGTTAATTTGCAGTGAAATTCACATACATATCAACAACTGCAATCGTATCTCATAATAAGAGACTATTGAAAAAGAAGTTCTCACTGCGACAAAGAAATAGAGTAATCGTGCACATCAATTTGCTAGTTCACCCATAAGTGGATGTGTAAAAGCACAATTTTATTGTCAAATTCTGAACTTAGAAACACATTTAAAGGAAACTCATGTATTCTGTACTGGCTGAAAACTGAAAAAAATAAAGTATTCTAAAATAAAGATGGACAATAATGAAATTCTTGAACTGATTACTTACCGAGGAAAGCGCTTGGGTCGGAATTTCTCAGGCTTGCCGGAATTCGACCCTCGAGTCTGTTGTATGACACATTCATAGTCTTCCATGCCTTAGGATTTTGTGGAAAATTTGGTAGCTTCCCACTGAATTGGTTTCCCCGAATATCCAATTCCACAATCTTAGTCAATGCAGCCAACGACTTCGGTATTTTCCCCGTGAATTTATTCCCATCCAGATAAATTTTCTTCAACGAATTCATCCCAACAAAAAAGTCGTCTGGGATTTCACCAGAGAAGTGATTGTACGACAAGTAAAATGACACAAGTGAACTAAGTTTGTTCACACTAGGGATAGGCCCGTCAAAGCCATTGTTCATGACGCTTACGGTTTTCAGGCCAGATAAATCCAAAAGTGCGTCTATATCGATGATCCCCCGGAGACCCATCTTCGATAAATTCAACCCGAACACATTGCCATCGTGACCACAAACCAGACCTGCCCAGTTGTCCTTGCCATTGCAGGGAGACGTGGCAGTAGTCCAGTTGTCCAGAGCAGTGGCGTTCAATAGAGATGACTTGAACTTGAGGAGGGTGGCTGCCTCCGTAGGGTCCGAAGATGAAGCAACGTACGATAATACTAAGAAAAATAGCATGAAAAGCCAATGATGGTGATCATATGCCTTGTGAATATGAGCCATCATATATAAAAATTAAGGTTTTTCGTTTTGGAAAGTAGGTTTTGATAGAAGAAGAAGAAGAAGAAGAATGGAGGGATTGAATAAAATGGGGTTAAGGTTCAGTCGGTGTGGTGAAAGAATTAGAGTAGGGGAAGCTGGAAAGGTACAAATAGAAGAAGAGGGGTGCGAGAATGACAAGGTTCATTGTGCCCTATCAGGAATCATGAGCTGGGTTGAGAGCCGGCATAAATATTTTAATTAAAAGATTTCGATTTGATTTTCCCTTAGCAATACTAAGCGTGTTTGTTTATTATTCATCTTTAGCTTGGTGTGTGCCGTTGGGTTGCTGTTTTGTTCTTGTTAATGGTATTGGGGAAATTGTATCTCATTGTTGGCTCAGCCGATCGGATTTATGTTAGCAACGAGATCACTTTCACTAATTACTTCATTCCCTCAATTAGTTATAATTTCTAAATTGTATTAGATATCGACCATACAACAGTAATTTTTCATGTGATCATAACATCATTTGACATGCCAACCAATTATTTACGGAAAACTTTGGTTTTGGTCCCTAATTGATCAATATCTTAGACTTAACCTAATTGGTTTGAATATCTTGATTGAAACATAAATGTTAAATTTCAATATTAATTAAGAAATTCAATCAAGAAAATTAATAATTCTCCCTAAAATTATGCAAAGATTAGTATCAAGAAGAGATTTTTTTTCCTCATATATACTGTGAAAATCCGGTAATTTATTTATTTATTTTAATTATGGAAAACAATGAAACATTTCTATAAATATAGGTATATCAACGAGAGTTTTTTTTTTTTTTGTCAAATGACAGATTTTGTTATATTAAATGTTAGATTAGTCACCAATAGGGTTCGAACTCACACCTTTATACAAGAGCTCAACACATTTCCACCACTGTGATAAAGGGTCATTTGCGCCAACGAGAGTTAGTTGAGTTGGTAAGGATTGTTTTCTTCGCTATATAATTAAGACCTAGGTTCGAGTCATGACGCCAGCAATCCCTCTTGGTGGGTAGTCTGTAAAAACCTTAAAAGACTCTAAGACCATCTTTGTAAGTCATCAAAGAAACTCGTGGTATGCCCTAGCCTTAGATGTGGTATCCTCACTTCCCCTCTAAACTTTTTTATACCGAAAACAATAATATGAGTATATTTTACATTAAAAAAATTGATACATTTTAAGTATGATAAAGTAATATTCTGATGAAACATGGGTCCATTAATTATAGATATATAAATTGGGACATTTAAGATTATAAAAAGAAAGCATAATCTGTTGAAAGGACCGACTATAGAGCGCCCCATAAAATCCAAGATTTGTAATTGTCGCAGGTTAGCTACATACACAACGTTAGTTTCTTTATTATACTAATAATTTTTCCAGCTTGGTTTGTGCTGTTTACCTAGCTAGGTTGCTCTTTGTTCTTGTAATGACGACGCGAACTTCATTGTTGGTTCAGCCAAACTTCCATGTGATGTAGACGATAACTTCACTTCCAAGTAAAATACTTGTATAATTATATATATAAGATGTCGTACGTGATTTGCAAGTAATTACATGTACTTTATTTAAAATTAAAAAAAAAAAAAAAAAAAAAGAGTTGTGTGCACCATAAAAACTATTATTTTAATAGTTAAGAGTATTATTACCTGTCCTAAACAGTTATTCTGTTAACAAAAAAAAACTGTAATTTTGTTACAATGCTGCTATGACATACTTCAATCATACGTATTCTGCATATAAAAGCTATATAAAATAATGAAAACTAATGAAAATAACTTAAAACTTTATAAAATACCTTGTAAAAAGAACTATATAAAATGTATACTCAAATGGCAGTGGATATATACCTTTATAACATCGATAATTAAGAAAATAGCAAAACAGATGTCACATCCCGGCCCGGGCCCCCACCACAACCCGGGCCCGATCCACCACCGTAGCACGGTATTGTCCGCTTTGGGCCCCGACCATGCCCTCACGGTTTTGTTTCTGGGAACTCACACGAGAACTTCTCGATGGGTCACCCATCCTAGGAGTGCTCTCGTGCGCTACTCGCTTAACTTCGGAGTTCCCATGGAACCCGAAGCCAGTGAGCTCCCAAAAGGCCTCGTGCTAGGTAGGGATGGTAATATACATTTAAGGATCTCTCCCCTAGGCGATGTGGGATGTCACAACTGATCCCTCTACTGTTTGTAAACTCGTTAGAATTTCTTAATAGATTGGTTCTTGCTTCTTCGACCAAAAATACTTGAGTTTGCTGTAGACAGTTTGAAACTGATTACACTTCAAAGTGTATCTTAATGTAAATTACTGTGGTAGTTTCACTCTTACTCAAAAAAATTGATCAACTTTCTCGTACATTTTAATGCGGATCCAGAAGCAGTCACATCAATACAATGAATAAATACACGAGAAGGGGATAAAAACGCAAGTCGTTCAAAGAAAATATTCAATAGTATTAATCCAAAAGTCCTCCTTAACTCTAAATTACATTGTATTTATATAATTAAAGAAAATAATCTAGTGTTCTACAAAGAAATAAAAATACATTAGAAAAGTACTTAATTTCTCTGTCGAATTAGTAATTATGAAAAATAAAATAGATAACAAAACTTAATACAAAATAAGAAATAATTCCTTAATTTGATCCTGCATCAGATTTCAATGGCGCAAGGGGCTTCCCACACAACCCTTTGTATCCTGCATAATATTGTTAAATTTACAACTTTGAGGACTTGCACGCAGGCAGTGGTGTCCCACACAAGTCTAGGTTTCCTGTTTGGTCAACACAAGAGGCCCATAATTAGGCCCAAGAAACTAAAAATGGAAAGAACCCATTTTGTTTGATAAAAGTAATTTGCTTAATAAACAAAAGATTATGACATTGTATCGACGTGCTTCCATTATATAAAAAAATTCGTGTTTGTGAAGATCAAGTTTAGAGCATGTCTCAATGTTTTTGTCAACGAATCCAATTTTTTCTTCTACTTAGAAATGATTAGAAGGTCTTGATTTTCCTTCTTTTGTTAATGTTTGAACTTTTAGTTCTAATATGAAAGTACCAAATCATGCAATTACATTTTTTTCTAATATATTTCATTAGTTAACATGACATTTAGACCAAATTTCCCCTTCTCACACTCAAATACACAATTAAATACATTCTAAGTGACTGTTAACAATAGTTATTTACACGTGCATGAACGACTGTCAACCGTTGATGTACGTTAATTTGTAATGAAATTCACATAAGAGACTATTGAAAAAGAAGTTCTCACTGCGACAAAGAAATAGAGTAATCGTGCACATCAATTTGCTAGTTCACCCATAAGTGGATGTGTAAAAGCACAATTTTATTGTCAAATTCTGAACTTAGAAACACATTTAAAGGAAAATCATGTATTCTGTACTGGCTGAAAACTGAAAAAAATAAAGCATTCTAAAATAAAGATGGACAATAATGAAATTCTTGAACTGATTACTTACCGAGGAAAGCGCTTGGGTCGGAATTTCTCAGGCTTGCCGGAATTCGACCCTCGAGTCTGTTGTATGACACATTCATAGTCTTCCATGCCTTAGGATTTTGTGGAAAATTTGGTAGCTTCCCACTGAATTGGTTTCCCCGAATATCCAATTCCACAATCTTAGTCAATGCAGCCAACGACTTCGGTATTTTCCCCGTGAATTTATTCCCATCCAGATAAATTTTCTTCAACGAATTCATCCCAACAAAAAAGTCTTCTGGGATTTCACCAGAGAAGTGATTGTACGACAAGTAAAATGACACAAGTGAACTAAGTTTGTTCACACTAGGGATAGGCCCGTCAAAGCTATTGTTCATGACGCTTACGGTTTTCAGGCCAGATAAATCCAAAAGTGCGTCTATATCGATGATCCCCCGGAGACCCATCTTCGATAAATTCAACCCGAACACATTGCCATCGTGATCACAAACCAGACCTGCCCAGTTGTCCTTGCCGTTGCAGGGAGATGTGGCATTAGTCCAGTTGTCCAGAGCAGTGGCGTTCAATAGAGATGACTTGAACTTGAGGAGCGTGGCTGCCTCCGTCGGGTCCGAAGATGAAGCAACGTACGATAATACTAAGAAAATTAGCATGAAAAGCCAGTGATGGTGATCATATGCCTTGTGAATATGAGCCATCATATATAAAAATTAGGGTTTTTCGTTTTGGAAAGTAGGTTTTGATAGAAGAAGAAGAAGAAGAAGAAGAATGGAGGGATTGAATAAAATGGGGTTAAGGTTCAGTCGGTGTGGTGAAAGAATTAGAGTAGGGGAAGCTGGAAGGGTACAAATAGAAGAAGAGGGGTGCGAGAATGACAAGGTTCATTGTGCCCTATCAGGAATCATGAGCTGGGTTGAAAGCCGGCATAAATATTTTAATTAAAAGATTTCGATTTGATTTTCCCTTAGCAATACTAAGCGTGTTTGTTTATTATTCATCTTTAGCTTGGTGTGTGCCGTTGGGTTGCTGTTTTGTTCTTGTTAATGGTATTGGGGAAATTGTATCTCATTGTTGGCTCAGCCGATCGGATTTATATTAGCAACGAGATCACTTTCACTACTTACTTCATTCCCTCAATTGGTTATAATTTCTAAATTATTTTAGATATCGACCATACATCAGTAATTTTTCATGTGACCATAACATCATTTGACATGCCGACCAATTATCTACGGAAAATTTTGGTTTTGGTCCCTAATTGATCAATATCTTAGACTTAACCTAACTGGTTTGAATATTTTGATTGAAACATAAATGTTAAATTTCAATATTAATTAAGAAATTCAATCAAGAAAATTAATAATTCTCCCTAAAATTGTGCAAAGATTAGTATCAAGAAGAGATTTTTTTTTCCTCATATATACTGTGAAAATCCGGTAATTTATTTATTTATGTTAATTATGGAAAACGATGAAACATTTCTATAAATATAGGTATATTATAGCCAACGAGAGTTAGTTGAGTTGGTAAGGATCGTTCTCTTCGCTATATTAAGACCTGGGTT
This sequence comes from Pyrus x bretschneideri, assembly GCF_019419815.1. NCBI lineage: Eukaryota > Viridiplantae > Streptophyta > Magnoliopsida > Rosales > Rosaceae > Pyrus > Pyrus x bretschneideri. Next base: position 6,171,581 of record NW_025999390.1, on the reverse strand, counting down.
CGAGTCATAATTAACGCCAGCAATCCCTCTTGGTGGGTAGTTTGTAAAAACCTTAAAAGGCTCTAAGACCATGTTTGTAAGTCATAAAAGAAACTCGTGGTATGCCCTAGCCTTAGATGTGGTATCCTCCCTTCCCCTCTAAACTTTTTATACCGAAAACAATAATATGAGTATATTTTACATTAAAAAAATTGATACATTTTAAGTATGATAAAGTAATATTCTGATGAAACATGGGTCCATTAATTATAGATATATAAATTGGGACATTTAAGATTATAAAAAGAAAGCATAATCTGTTGAGAGGACCAACTTTAGAGCGCCCCATAAAATCCAAGATTTGTAATTGTCGCAGGTTAGCTACATACACAACGTTAGTTTCTTTATTATACTAATAATTTTTCCAGCTTGGTTTGTGCTGTTTACCTAGCTAGGTTGCTCTTTGTTCTTGTAATGACGACGCGAACTTCATTGTTGGTTCAGCCAAACTTCTATGTGATGTAGACGGTAACTTCACTTCCAAGTAATATACTTGTATAATTATATATATAAGATGTCGTACGTGATTTGCAAGTAATTACATGTACTTTATTTAAAATTAAAAAAAAAAAAAAAAAAAAAAGAGTTGTGTGCACTATAAAAACTATTATTTTAATACTTAAGAGTATTATCACCTGTCCTAAACAGTAATTCTGTAACAAACAAAAAACTGTAATTTTGTTACAATGCTGCTATGAAATACTTCAATCATACGTATTCTGCATATATAAGCTATATAAAATACCTTGTAAAAAGAACTATATAAAATGTATACTCAAATTGCAGTGGATATATACCTGTATGACATCGATAATTAAGAAAATAGCAAAACTGATCCCTCTACTGTTTGTAAACTCGTTAGAATTTATTATTAGAATGGTTCTTGTTTCTTCGAGCAAAATAAAATACTCTAGTTTTCTGTACACAGTTTGAAACTGATTACACTTCAAAGTGTATCTTAACGTAAATTACTATGGTAGTTTCACTCTTACTCAAAAAAATTGATCAACTTTCTCGTACATTTTAATGTGAATCCAGAAGCACTCACATCAATACAATGAATAAACACAAGAGAAAGGGATAAAAACGCAGGGAATTCTTGTTGTTCAAAGAAAATATTCAATAGTATTAATCCAAAAGTCCTCCTTAACTCTAAATTACATTATATTTATATAATTAAAGAAAATAACCTAGTGTTCTACAAAGAAATAAAAATACATTAGAAAAGTACTTAATTTCTCTGTCGAATTAGTAATTATGAAAAATAAAATAAATAACAAAACTTAATACAAAATAAGAAATAATTCCTTAATTTGCTCCTGCATCAGATCTCAATGGCGCAAGGGGCTTCCCACACAACCCTTTGTATCCTGCATGGTATTGTTAAATTTACTACTCATACGAAATCTAATGTGTAGGATTTATATAAAACTAGTTTATTGCCACACGCTTTGATTTTTTGTTTATTATGATGCGCTAAACACAAGTTAATCGCTTGTTATTTTGATTTAGGTGGAATACCCAAAAGTTAATGAACAACTGTTTCGTTCAATGTGCTACCACGCAAAGAGGAATCGTCAATGGACATCTATCAAAGGAAGCTTATATTTTGGCAACCTTGTATATTCCGCAGGAGATTGACGAAATATTGCCAGCAAATAATTGATCGTAGTGGATTCTCTTCGAGGGCACCTGACACAAACATCAAGCTGAATACCTCATGTATATATTAATGTTAAATATCTAGTATTGTCCATGAAAAATATAAAGATTTCAATATAACATCTGATTGGTACTGCTTTTCAGCCTCCAGCATTGTTAACTTTCAATCGGCAAACTTCTAAGTCGTTCTTAAGACAAAACAACCACTTTGCTGAGCACCCACAGCACCAGAGAGAACTCAAATGCAAATAATGTGTGAAGCAACCCCCGATCAAGTGCAAACCCATACAGCGTGATCCCTCCGTTGTTGTGACTCAAATACGCCACTGCACACACACGCCAAGCTATACATTAGCATCCATATCACTGCTGCGCAATAGAAGCATGTATAAAGGGAGCACAAATTGAGGTACTTTGTACTAGGATCGAGTTTTCACATGTTAAAAAACATCCGAGGTTACCTGATACGTGGGGTTGATTAATTTGCAAGTAACTACACATATTTGGAGTTTATTTACCCTTTGGTTTTTTATTGAATAAGTAGGTCCTTATTTTTTCTGATTAAAATAATTGTATTACTATAAAGTTAAGGCGTGTATAAACTTAGAAAGCACGCATACTCACCTAGAGCTTGCCTGGTTTGAAATGAGGAAGGCTCCTGTGGAGGAACTGAAGTGGAAATGTCAGATGAATGCTCGGAGTCACTCTCTCCACAGCGTGTATTAGTCTCTGAGCTGATCTGCCTGCTTTTCCACTGCTGTTCTGATCCGGCAGACGGACAAGTCAAGAGCATATGCCATCTTGTTGCAATTGCTACAACTCCTTGAGCTCTATGAGTTATTCTTGCTGCCTCCATTAGGCAACAAAAAAAGCCACTAAGCTCGACTGCAGAACAAACCACAAGATCACCAGAGTTGAGGAAAGTCTTCTCCGTCTTGGATGCCAAAACCAGCAACAAGGCCCCGAATTGACTCACCGTGATGGTAAACATACATCCGATGATAAAGAATCGGTACCTATGGCTCGTAACCCACAATTGCTTTCTTATCCTTACCTGTTCCTGAAATTATATGAATTTTTTTATCAAATGTATAAGAAAAAGTGTTGTGCATTATTATTGATCTTTTATTGATATATCTAGTACTATCAAGCAAGTAATATGGACTGGTACACAATACTGTAACAACTAAATTGGCTTTAGGATACTTGTTAAAAAGAGAAATGTCGAAGATTTTATTGAAATTTGAAACCATATATATACCTGGAATATGATGCTGGATTCAGATTCACGCCCCTCAAACAACTTGTGCAACCCTTTGAATCGAAGAATTTGGAGCTCGCAAGTCAACCGGAACATAACACAGACCAGCAAGAACACCCCAGTCCTATATACCCAAGAAGCTAAAACCAAAATAAACATAATTGAATTGACTGGGACGCTTGAGCTTATATGAGGCAGTGAGAGTTGGATAGTTGAGAAGAATATGATCTTGTGGGTAAGCTCAATGAAAAATGAAGGCAGTAGTATGCAAGCTAGGTACTTGAAGACCTTATTGAGCTCACGAGTGTATCTGCGACGAACAAAGCCAGAGTCATCTCTAAGACCGTCAAGGAAGAGGAGTTGCCTCAGGCCATATTTTCGGAAGAAGCAAGAAAGAGTAATGAAGCCAATGGCAGCTAAGCCAGACTCTGGAAGTTGGACTAGCTTGTTGAATGAGATGGGGTCCCCGGATGGGAGTTTGAGAAAGAGAGAGGTGAGGATTGGGACTAGGACTGTTAAGAAGATGAAGGTGAAGTAAGATAGGAATTTTCCGAAGCATGAGGAGTGATCGAGTGCCCACCATTTTAGGCTGACTCTGAAGCTGCGGAGTTCATCAGAGGATTGGAGAAGTAAGGGAGCTGTGTTAGGTTGGTTGGCATCGTCGTTTGGGCGGCAGGGAGAAGAAATTTGGGGATGGCTAGTGCAGTGGACATTGATTTGGTTGTTCATGGATTGGTTCTGTGAGTGTTGGAGAGTAAAGGGGTCAATGGAAGCAACGCTGTTGGAAGATTGGGAAAGATTTTGCTTGGCATTTGGGCAAGAGTAATACGCTCTTTGTAAAAATTTGAGTCCCTTTGTAATTGAAGGGTGGATGAAGCAAGTGTCCACAATGATTTTTGTGGTAGACATACTTTTCATGCTAATTTCCTCCTTTTGGACGATCATAATTTTCTATTGCCAGCTAACTTCAATGCCACTTGGACCACTCATTTGCAGACACGACTGCTTAGATAATCTGATCAATAAAAGTCCGAGAAGTCACGCCAACTTATAAACTTAGGGTGAACTTCAAATCAAACGATTCAAGCCATAACATCAATTAAGTTTAGGTTGGACCATCAAATTAGAAATGATCCAAAACCCAAACAAAAGGGAAGTTGGAAAGTTGAGGAAGGGCAAAAGAGCTTGCCTTTTCTCGTGAGAGCCTCTTTACCACCCTAGCCTTCTTCAACTAGGGGTTTCAAGTGGAGTGAAGAGTACAGATGAACTGACAAAGAGTTTAGTTGCTTTTTTTTTGTTTTCCATATCATTTCATATTAATTTCTTAACATGTTGCATATATATTCTTTGATTCCTGAGAAACAAAGCAATGTCATACATATATATTGAAATGAATATCGAGAGAGAGCCGTTCAAGCGCTAGCCATTTCATGATATTTTTTTATAATCTAAACTGATCATTTATTAGATTATCATTGAAAGATCATACATGTAAAAATTCATTTAAATCAAAAATAATTTATTTACTTTGTGGAGTATGCCAATTAATTTACTAACTAGTTAGTATTTGAGCACTTGTATTATGTATACTGTGCCAAATTAAGGTACAATAGTAAGCTTTTGGTCGAAGCTAACCCGACCCAACATCACGGGTTCATTGCCAATAGGCAGATAGTTATTACTCTCCAATGATCTCAACTTGCGACACGTGAAACAAGAAAGAAGAAAATGAAGTCCTTGAGTCCTAAAATATCTATGTCAATTGTGTTTCGGTTTAGGCATTGTTTCCTAGATATTTATTTTCGACAATCATGCATCCACGCAAGTATAGTGGTGGTGATTAATTGTTGATGTATGTGAGTATCTATAATGAGATGTACATACATCCCTTTATTTGTATTTCTCTCTTTATTTTAATAAGATTAAGGGAGAAACGGTGAGCAATATTGTCACATTTTTTTTATTAAAAAATTAATAAAACATGCATTAACGACGAACAATCACTCATGTATAATCACTTCATTGGCTACTATTAACCACTTGCCATGTATTATAATATTAATGGGCAAATAACTTATATCTATTTTTTTGCCATTAAATTCACCAAAAATTTCATCAACGGATAGAGCAATGCCCTGCGACAGGAAGAGAGGAAAAAAACAAACCAAACTGATGTGAATTTTCAACTTCAAACTTGAGCATTACGGAGAAGAGGCAGGCACATTGTGCTGATCATCTAGCTTAACTCAAGAATGCATATGTTTCACATTATTCACATTGTATATTTTATGTCCAAAATACATAGATGATTGCATGAGGGGTAGTAATAAGAGTGATATCCTACATGGAGGTCATCACTTTGCTTGTGATTTTTCGAGAATCAATGACTTGGATCATTTGATCTTCCAATACACAATAGTTGCGGGACTGGGGGACCATCAACAATCCACCTATGGAATATTGCCCACAACAGAAGTTGCAACATGGATCAATATTCCTCCTATGCAATATTGCCCACAACAGAAGTTGCAACATGGATTGCTACGGTAGTACTAATGGTCGTAGAATATTCACTTGCAACAAAAAGGCCACACCGCGGAACTCCTACGCTGCCAAAATTTGTTGGGAGTGTGATGGGCTACTACACTTTTTGGTATCACACCATTTGTTCATTCTTGTCTATTCATTAATAATGGTTTTTCATTGCTCATTAGAATGTGCATAATTTATTGAAAATTTTGGACTTCAAAAGGAAAACTAGAACCTTGAAGGTAATCCTTTTGAGCAAAAAGCAAGAAGGCCGCCGAAGGGTTAAAACTTTTTACTTAATTTGGAGATGTCGACTTTACGTAAATTGAACATGCAAAGACAAACAAAGTGAATTGATCATTCTTATTAAAAACAATCTAAGCTATCTTCAAATAAATGAAAATGAATGAAAGAATTATCAAGTTAAAAATTAGTTCTGAAACCGAAAAAAATAAAATGAACAATTTAAAGCATTTGCATACCTTAAAAATTACATCTTATGATTTGTGAAGAAACAAATAATCACACCAATTACATAATAAAAGGGAAGAAAAGAACGAAAACCAAAAAACACTCAAACAAAATATAATAACGTACCAAGGAAAAAATCGAAGCATGAGAGGATTGGTAGGAAACGACTGATCCTCCCCGGATGAGCCGATGAACCACGATCCTCACCCTGGATAGTCGGGTAACGTTATACCAATCCTCCACTTTCAATTTATTTTTCTTTTTGGTTTTTGTTTTATTTTTTTTTCAGGCCATAACACCAAACTATCAAGGCTCCAGCATTGTTGTTGTTGGTGTTGGAATCTTCACTGAAAATTCCTATAACTTTGTTTTAATGCAAAACAACCACTCTGCTGAGTATCCACAGCACCAAAGAGAACTCAAATGCAAACAGTGTGCGAAGCGACCCCCGATCAAGCATAAATCCAAACAGCGTGATCCCTCCATTGTTGTGTCGCAAATACGCCACTGCACACACACACACCCCAGTTATCCATACGCATCCATACGACAACCATAAAATACAAGCATGTATAGAGTCTAGGTTCGAGTTTAGGCAAAAATGGAGGTACTTCTCTTGTCCTAGGTTCGAGTTTTCACATGTTCAAAAAACATTCGGGTTTACCTGATACGCATGGTTAACAAATTTGCAGGTCACTACAACTATCAGAGTCTTCCGTACGCCTTTGTGTCCGGGTTAGGTCTCAAATTTTTCTTGTTACCCAAAGTAGTTGTACTACTATGAGTAGCTTTACGCTACTAGCTAGCAAGCAAGGAAGGTAGAAACTTAGAAAGCAATAAGCATACTGACCTAAAGCTTGCCTGGTTTGGAACGAGGAAGGCTCCTCTTGAGGAACTGAAGAGAAAACGTCGGATAAATGTTCGGAGTCGCTCTCTCCATGCTGTCCGCTAGCCTCGGAGCGCAGCCAGTTTTTGCACTGCTGATCTGATAAAGTAGATGGACAAGTCAAGAACATGTGCCATCTCGTTGCAATTGCCACAATTCCTTGAGCTCTATGAGTTATTCTTGCTGCCTCCATTAGACACAAGAACAACCCGCTGAGCTCAACGGCAGAGCAAACCACAAGATCACCAGAGTTGAGGAAAGTCTTCTCCGTCTTGGATGCCAAAACCAGCAACAAGGCCCCGAATTGACTCACGGTGATTATAAACAAGCATCCAATGATAAAGAACCGGTACCTATGGCTGGTAACCCACAATTGCTTCCTTATCCTTACATGTTCCTGAAAATACAGAATTATCAAGAGAAATTATATCAAATGTGCACAAAAACATGTGGAAAACAAATGTTGCACCAAAGAGAGAAGATTGTTTGGTATCAGGTACCAGTTTTTGCTTCATCATGGATATTCTGCTTCACTGATATGTTATAGATACTTTATTGATATCTTGTAAATATCCACAAATTGTTGACCAAATACCGACAAAGTACCAAGTACTACAGATTGGTATCTGGTAATGTGCTAACTAATTACTACCTCTATCACACTCTTTCGAGAGAAAATAGCAAAGACATTACTGAAATTTCAAAGCATACCTTAAATATGATGCTGGATTCGGATTCACACCCCTCGAACAACTTGTGTAGTTCTTGGAACCTGAGTATTTGGAGCTCACACGTCAAGCGAAACAAAACACAAACCAGCAAGAACACGCCTGTCCTATAAACCCAAGAAGCCAGAACGATAACAAACATAATGGAATTGAGTGGGACGCTTGAACTAATATGAGGCAGTGAGATCTTGACAGTGCAGAAGAATATGATCTTGTGGGCAAGCTCAATGAAAAATGAAGGCAGTAGTATGCAAGCAAGGGACTTGAAGGCCTTATTGAGCTCACGAGTGTATTCGCGACGAACAAAGCCAGAGTCGTCTCCAAGACCGTCAAGGAAGAGAAGTTGTCTTAGGCCATATTTCCTGAAGAAGCCGGAGAGAGTTATGAAGCCAATGGCAGCTAAGCCGGACTCAGGAAGTTGGACTAGCTTGTTGAACGAGATGGGGTCAGATGAGGTATTTAAAGAGAGGGAGGTGAGGATAGGGACTAGGATTGTTAAGAAGATGAAGGTGAAGTAAGATATGAATTTTCCAAGGCACGAGGAGTGGTCGAGTGCCCACCATTTGAGGCTGACTCTGAAGCTGCATAGCTCATATGAGGATTGGAGAAGTAAGGGAATGTCGGGTTGGTTTGAGTTGTCATTGGGAGGGTGGCGAGATGAAATTTCAGAGTGGCTCTGGCTGGTGAAGTTGACATTGATTTGGTTGTTCGTTAAAGTAAAGGAATCCATGGATTGGTTTTGTGAGTGTTGGAAATCAAGGAGCTAATGGAGTCTGTAAAAAAATCTGCAGTTTGTGAAGACAGCTACAATGTTGGGAGAGGAAGAGGCCTTTTGTGTTTGCACGGAAGATGAAGAATCGATGGTTCAAGGATCAACGGGACCATAAGCTTGAACCAAACCGGCAGATTCAAACGCAAGTTGCGGTTTGATTCGGTTTTGACAATCAAAGGGTTAAGGTTTCCAAAAATCGAACCAAACCAAAGTCCGAAATCTCGTGAGAGGTCTCCTTGCCACCCTAGCCTTTTTTATGTTCAACGTCGTTGCGTAGTCGTTTGCACAGTTGGCAATCACGGGTCCATTGCCAGATATAAGGGTAGTTATTGCTTTCTAATGGTCTCAAACTTCCACACGTGAAGCTCCTAAGAAAGAAGCAAAAGAAGTCCGACTCCTAATACATCAGCGAAAGCCCATGACAGCATTATACAATACTACTACAATTTGGCCTTGTTGCCTATAGGATTGTTCTTGACGGTCGTCCAGACGTGTATTACGTGTATGGTGGTGGTCGTAAATCGTTGATGTATACCAAGTCTACAATGAGATCCACATGCATCAAAGTTTGACAATCACCCAAAGGTAAGTGATAACCGCCTTATTGGCTGTTATGAAGTTTCACCTAATTAAAGGAGATTAATAATAATGTGTCTAGGATGACAAAGTAGGCTTGCTATTTCGACTAGACGGAGTGGACTATAACGCGAAAAAGACCGGGAACTACTCTCATTCACGCCTAAACTGGGTGTTCCACACGCACACAGCACGGTAATGAAGCTAATTCCAACACTGCATCTACCATTAAAGATAAACATTAACACCAAACTCTTAACCGTTTAAATATTCACATTCAGTTCAAAAGAAATAAAGGTTAGGGAAAAACTATTCACATTCCTGGACAAGATGAAGGAGCTGGTCGAGTGTCTTCACAATATCGCCAAGGCATGCAATGACCCGATCCCCTTGGCACCTAACAAAATCAGTTTGGAGGTCCCCGGTGCTCTTCACGCCAGCAGCCTCATGGTCAGGTTTCTCAGTAACGATAGCACGGATTAAATCTGCACTTTCATGCAATTTCATAGCCGCAATTTTCTCCTGTTCTTCAATGCTGATTGCCTCATCTTTTCTATGACTATTTGTAAGCTTTTTCTTCACACAGCTCTTCTGAGGATGTTCTTCTGCCAGGCTCTTCGGAGGAATTGCTTTTAAGCCACTTCCTACAGGTTTTTCTTCTGCATGGGTTTTTTGAGGTTTTCCTTCTGCGTGGGTTTCTTGAGGCTTTTCTCTCTTGCAGCTTCTAATTGAATTTTCTCTAGGACAGCTTTTCTGAGATGTTGATCGACGTCTTCTCCTCTTTGACTCTAGCATACAAGAAAATTATAAGAAAAGAGCTGTTGAGAATTATGGTGCAAGGGTTACTTACGCAAACAACCTGATTGTTATGCTTTTTCACAACTTCAACTACAAAACAATTAAACAATAACTACAATCCATTCATTTACTCGCCCATTACTCAAAACTTCAGCACAACACATGCAGTTTCCCTATAAAAACTATCTAAAGTACTTTCACATTGCAAATTCAACCATCTTAGACCTTTCATGACATCCACCATTATGACATATCTAAGCTGTCGTATATCACAACTTACCCTTGTTTATAAAACATTCATGTACATCAACATTCTAACCTTATGATTCAAGTCTCAATTTGTGTTTAGTGCGTAAATAAACTGTTTAAGGAGTGAACTTAACGATTAAAAAATCATAAACAAACTAAAAAAGAAACTTTCCAGTTCTGTTTACTACTTAGATTTAACATATCTTGCATTTAACAAATAAGATTATGTTCTTTTCCAAATTTTAAAGCTCATACTCTCTTAATCATCTGTAGGTTATTTTTGTATATAGGGGATGAGAGATTCAAACACACGACGTCAGGTGCAAGAGTAAACGTTCTTAACCACTTGAGCAACAAGCCCCTTGCATATTGCACCTATCCGTTATTTACGCAATTTGTGGGTGGTAATTATACCAGCTTACAACACGAAGGGTGCTCGATTGGACCCTCCCTCTTCATTAATAATTTTCCTAGATAATGAGCTCGTATACTTCACAATGTAAACATCCATACAGCAATCAAATTCAAAATGCGAACTTTCATTCAGCAACCAATGATGCCAACCCAAAAATATGCGGCACGAAAAATGTGAAATAAAACAAGCAACTGCACATTAATCACAATGCAGCAATATATATCAATACAGATTTCCATTTGTGGCTGAAAAACAAGCATACCTGGCTCTGAATCAACATCAGGCTCCTCCTCCGCCTCATCCTCCGGATCACTATCTGGGTCTGTATCCGATTGGTTCCCCCTCACCGTCACAAGCTTATCAATCCCTCTAAACAACTCCTGGTCAAAATTCTCCGGCAGCCCATTCCGCTTCCTTCTTTCAATTCCTAAAACCCAGTACGAATCGGAAGCTCGGGACTTCGCCTCCCACTGCTTAATCCCCTTGTACTCGTCGAACAAAGCTTCCCACTTCCTGCGATACTGGTCCAAAGTCCGCGACACGCCCAGAGCAGAGCAGTTCTGAGCTATGATCTTCCATTTCTGAAACGACGACAGCGCTTTCAGGCAGTCGCCCTCTACGGCGGCGACCTCGTTCACAAGGATGAGCTCGTCAGTCGGATTCCAGTCCGGTGCTGCTTGCGAACGCGTGCTGCGCCGGTTGCCGGAAGAACCGTGAGATCGGTCAAGCTGGGACGGGGTCTGTTCGGGTTTCATTTTCGAAATTTGTGCTCAAAATGCCATCTTTTTTTGGAAATTGGGCGGCGGTGAGTGTGGAATCGACTTACCCAGGACTAGCAGTCGTTTCGGATGGATCGATGGCTCTGGGCAAACCCTAAAACCACAGTGGAGTGTAGTAACTTGCCCTAAATTTTTTTCATTTTTTCTAGTTTCGGTTCATTTTTCTTTTAAATTTTTGGAAAATAGATTAAAAAACTAAAAATATTTATTTATTTTCTACCATTATATTTAATATAAAGACGACATTTAATTTAAAGACGAGTGATCATATGATTTTTCATTAAAACAAATAGTATCGGGAGTTTTCCATTAAAATTTTCTATATTCTTGCATCACTTGGTGACAAAAAGAATATTTTTGTTAAATGCAATACTTGTCCAGCTCGTCGTGCAGCTCGTGCTATTGTAAACCAACAAAGCTGTTAGAGTAAGGAGGTTTGTGCAGGGTTTAGGTGCTAAGTTAAACCATTAGAATCATTGAATTCATTCTAAGAATCAAATTATAAAAAATGAAAATCTACAATTAAGTTGAATGCAATATCGAAAATTTAAACTCATTCTCTTTCATCTCTTTCCTCCACTGATCGTCATATAAATACATTAGTCCGAGCATCATAATTTCCTCCTATCTTAAAACCTAATTCATCTCTCTCCTATGTCTATGTCTCTTTCTCTCCCACCTAGTTCTTACGTATTCATTTCGATTATTGCTGGAGTTCGTCACGATTTTTGAGATGTGGTGAAGTTGGAGATAAACAACTCGATGCTGGGGACAACTGTCACTTCAACATTACAAAATAGTCATTATGCACTTCTTCATTTTTATGTTTTTCACTAAAAATGTTCCATGATCACATTTTTAAAATGTGAATATCAATTTTCTTCTTCAATTAAACGTTTTATAAGTGTTTGTGGTTGGTAAGTTAACTAAGAGAAATGTAAAGCGATAGATAGTCTTAATCAATGATACTTGAATGTTAAATGTAATGTTCTTCGATGATTTGGAATCTCATTGTAATAAAATGAAAAGGAAAGAAATCATCTTTGGATTCCTTTCTCTTAATTCATCAAGTCCGAATATCCGAACCATTGAAACGTGTGAAACGAGAAAAAATTGGAACAATCTGTTGATAAAAGTTGACTGCATGAGTGGGTGGCCCTTGTGAGGATGAAAGGTCGATAACATATAAATCTAATTTGCCTATTGAGAAGTATGTTGGCCAGCTGCCTAAATGGTAAATCCGTTGGCCATGGTTGACATGTTAATTTTGACGAATTCATCGTTGTCCTTAATATAATAAAATACATGATTTTTTAGTCAAAATAGTTCAAAGATTTTGACCTATGATCTCTAATAATAAAAATTAATAATGCCGGTCTTTATCGTAATAAAGACTGCACATCAGCATGGTACTTTTGTTCCATTGATAATCCCACACCTCCGTTAATATGTTGCCATATGTACTTAGGTCAATCTCATGACTTACCAGAAAAATGATCAAAGTAGGTTTGGTGGAACCAACCCATTACCTTTAGACTTACATTACACAATGATTTCAAGGTCATACAAATAATTTAAAATCACATTTATTCAAACTCCCATCTTACGTCCCAATTCGTAAAGATTGAAAAGTACGTGTATATATAAATTGTGGAGTACAAACAAAGCCAATTTCCTAGGCCATTCGCAAGAAATGCACACTACTTGTTTATTGTTCATTAGCAACATCATACTCGTGCAATCAAAAACTTATATACGTATACTTTGTACGCACAACTCATAAGTTTGGCATGCAAAGCATATATGCTTGCGCGCAATTACAAACTCACATACATTTTTCATGCAAAACTCAATAGTTTAAAAATACACATAAGAGTAAGTTGATAGTCACACATTGACGTGCAAATATGAATGAGGCCAACGATCTTTTTCACCCTTATATCCTCAACGTCACGGTCAAGATTTACAGTCAAATTCTAATACTTCACTTTTTCAAAAAATAAAAAATTTCAGATAAATCAAAAGAAACATCAACATTAAAATTTACAGGTAAATCCTGATATTTTATTTTCTAGACAATAATTAAATTGAGAAAAATAAAAAGAGACCGATGCGTACACAGAATCAGATAGATAGAAACCTTCCAAAGCTTCCCAACCTCGTATCAAGAAACACATTATCCTCACATAGATAGAAACGAAGCACTTCAATCATCACATTATCTTCTTCTTAATCTTCCCACCATTCCTCGATGGAATCCTACAAAAACAGCAGGAAACCAGCAATAAATTTGGAATTTGAATCCAAGTGAATCAAAATCTACGGGACCTTAATGCTAGAGAAACTAAATTTGAAGACTAAATTTGCAAAGTAAATGACGTGTCACCGATAAGAATAAGCACATTTATCAATGTCTCACATTATCTTCTTAATATTCCCACCATTCCTCGATGGTATCCTACAAAAACAGCAGGAAACCAGCCATAAATTTGGAATTTGAATCCAAGTGAATCAAAATCTACGGGACTTTAATGATAGGGAAACTAGATTTGGAGACTAAATTTGGAAATTAAATGACGTGTCACCGATAAGAATAAACACATTTATCAATGTGTAACTAATAAATCAATTATTAACTTCCATGTCCTTTAATTTTTAAAATTTTATCTATAAATTTAATTTTTCTAACATTACTTCTGATTTGGGATCCCACTTTCCCTGCCTATTTGCCTAACCCCCCCGCCAACCAAATTGACCAAAAAACCCTGCCAACCACGAAGGAGCTGTAGGGTTTTTAGTGCCGAGTTAGCGTCCAGGTTCATTGAACCGAAATCAGTTGATTTCCTTCTTGATGACTTCCATGACACGATTTCGCGGTTGTTGCAGGCATCGGGAGTTTAGGCACTAATTCGACAACGCGGAAAAGATAACAGCTGTGAAAACCTGTCCAGGTTCAATGAACCTAAATAATTTCCTTTTTAGTGTTATGTTACACCAAACACTACTCACGTTTTAGACCAAAATACAATCCACGTTTTAGACCAAAACACAATCTGTGGTTATGTATGTGCATCATGACTTTGTAAGTGGACATACATCATGGCTATGTATGTGTCCATACATCATGGCCGATGGATGTGAACGTACATCATGATTAGATGGGATGGACATGTATGGTATGGAATATGGATGCAAATTTGGAACAATTACACAATTTTGGCAATAGATAGTGAAGTCTAGGTCTATTTATTTAAAGACATCAAATAGAAAAATAAATTGTGTTTTAACTATAACAATTGGACAAGTATTTGATAAAAATATTTATTTGTTAATCTTTTGTTTTTCTTCCCAAAAAAATGTGAATGTACTATAACCGCACAAGTTATAACATATTCATTATCATATAAAGACAAAAAAATAAAGATACGATTGTGAATGGACTACAAAAGATTCTTGTCATTTCATATGATTTTGTGGTAGCAAAATTTACACGTATGATTTTATTTGTATACAATGAGTTTAAAGTATTTGTCCTAGAAAATAAAAGGCTTGATATTTTAATAACATCAAGTAACCAGGCATATAGTTAACTTTGAACTTCGTTTACGTACATATAATAAGTTGTGACAAGAATATAAGATTATTGAACAAAGTTACAAGTTAAAATAAATTACGAAAGATAAGAAACGCATATGAAAAATGAATCACATTTGCATACAAATTAGACACCACCATCCTCTCTTAATTTTTGATCAGTCAACAAATTTGATTCCAACCTTGAATTAAAATATTAACATTTAGAAACTTGGAATTTGTCCTAACCCTTTTAGTTTGTCTCCTAAGCTGTTCTCACTTGTTTTTTTTTACCTTATCCCATCATGTTACATTGTTATTTTAATTAGTTCAAAAGAAAAGGTTCATGCAACATTATTATTTTTACCTTACCCAATCAGATTACATTCTTACTAAAAATTAAAGTATTATTTAAGGAAATAAAATAACTCACTATTTTTTTCTTACACATTTTCTTTCTTTATTATCAAATTAAATAAATTAAATGACAAGCGCAGACGTATCGAATAAAAGTGTATAAGTATTGAAAATTGTGCGATTTGCAGATTATTAGGGAAATAATAAACACAAAATTTATTTTATTTCTCATACGCTTATGTTTAATATTATCAATTGATTTTATTTAGGAAATTGTTATTAGCACTCTAAAAATCTTATTTTACATTTCTCACAAATGTGTTTTTCTTTCTAATTATAAAAAATTATGAATGTAAAATAAAATTTTTAGAATATTAACAATTCTTTTTATTTAATTTATTTAATTTAATAGTCAGAAACAGAGAAAAGTGTATGAGATATTATGAAGGATGTGATGGATGCACATGATACAAAAATCCATACCACATACATCAATGACAACTCTAGCGCACGTGGCAAATCACGCACTGCACACTCACGCGGGTTTTCGCTTCCCCTCGATATATAGATACGGAGGGCTGTCGCCTCCCTCCATCCTCGCCCAGCGAAACCCAGAAGAGAGAGAAAGAGAAGGCGAAGGGAGAGAAAGAGAGAGACAAACGAACCAGAAGAGAGAAACGCGGCGTTTAGCTTCATTCTCTTTTCGTTTCTCTTTTTCCTTGCCACTGACGACCACCGTCGATATCTTTTCGCTTTCTCGATCTATCGAATCAGATCGCCCCAGGGGTTTCGCCAAACGCTTCATCTCGCTTTATTTTCTCGGGAAAATTTCTGCATTCTTCGTTGAAAGCTCCCGATTCCTCTGTAAGTGTTGAATATTTTGTTGCTTGGATGACAATGCCGCTGATTTTTCTCATTTGTTTTAATTGTTCTTTGGCGCCATGAATTGCAATTTCTGTTTGGATGCTCGGAAAATACGAAAGGGAGAAAATTGGAAAAGTTCGAACTTTATGTTTCTCTATTTGGAAAATTCCCATATATGGAAAAATCAGTTCCTTTAGCTCCTAAATTGTGGAGTGCATTAATAATGATTTGGGTTTTGTGAGATTTTATTTAAAAAAAAAAAGCTCAAAACTTCCCGCATTTGCAACGATTTCTACAATTATCAAATCTCTAATTTTTGGGTGATTTATGAAATTAATTAACTCCTTTCCTGAAAAGGAAATAAAGTTAGAAGCTTTTTAATTTTTATAAAGTAAGGCATCATTGAGCTTTCCAATTGAAAGTCCGTTTTATATTTTGAAACTTTATTGTTTTGGACTGGTTTATGAGAGCTTGGGATTTTTACACCAATGTACCCTTTGCAGTAGTCAAACGCAACCATGGTATTCTGGGTCTTTGGATATGGTTCACTTGTGTGGAACCCAGGATTCGAGTACGACGAGAAAGTGATAGGTTACATCAAGGACTACAGGCGTGTGTTTGATCTTGGTATGTGTCATTAGTCTCTGGACTGGAAGATATTGTTATGTATTGTCACTGATTGTGGTCATAATGTTTTTGAATTGTGAAGCGTGCATTGATCACAGAGGTACACCTGAGCACCCTGCTCGGACTTGCACTTTGGAGTACCAAGAAGGAGCTATCTGCGTAAGTAACATTCTAGAGTACTACAGATACCCGTTAAACGTTTGATTATTTTTTAGCTTTTGTTGTATGGTTCATGCGATTAGTGTTTCGTTCTGACATTCAAAGTGTTTCTAACAGTGGGGTGCTGCTTATTGTGTTCGTGGAGGGCCAGAAAGGGAGAAATTGGCAATGGAGGTATCCTTATTCAACTGTAACATTTATCCTTGTGGTGATAGATCGTCAGCTGAGAGTGTTGGACATACTTGCATTGAGTAGGAAAAAATATGGCTTGAGATAAAATTGACATTTTTATTCGGCATTTTGGTTTGTGAAACTAGAAACCAGCGGTCGCTGTCTTACCATATGCATCTAATAGTCATGCTTAATTCATTTCTTTTCTTTGCAGTACTTGAAAAGGAGAGAATGTGAATATGATTTGACGACCCTCGTCGACTTTTACAAGGTAAGAGTAGTTTGAATATTAGTCTACCTTCACGCCTGGACTAGCCAGTTTTCTTTACATTTGGGATTTTTTGATATTGTTTTGTTCTGCTTGCCATAATATCTATGTTCTTTGTGTATAGGAAGGGGAGTTCTCTGAGACCGAGCCTTCCTTGACAGGAGTTATTGTGTATGTCTTTTTGTTGTAGATCCCTCATTTCCTGCGCCTCATTAAATTTATCCTAAGTAAAATTTAGAAATGCTGTGTTGTGCCAAGCATCCCTCACCTAACTTGTTCATGATATTGCAGTTTCACATCCACTCCAGACAAAGAATCGAACAAGTATTACCTCGGTCCTGCTCCATTGGAGGACATGGCAAGGTAATGCAGATTGCAATTTGTTTCTGGTTTTAGCGGTGTTGATGATGGTTGTCATTATTTTTGCAATAAAGTTTTATCTCTCAACAGCTTCCACTGATCATTAAGTATTTCTCTTTCAGGCAAATTGCAACAGCATCTGGGCCCTGCGGAAACAATAGAGACTATCTCTTTCTGTTGGAGAAGGCTATGTTCGATATAGGTGAGCAAACTCGTCACCCACATTCCTGTTTACGAATCAAAGTTATCTGTGCAAGGTCCATGACCGGATGTTTCTTAGTTCTTTATTAAATTCACGTAGATGTTAATACTGAGTAGAGAATTTCTGACATAAGCAGGCCATGAAGAGGACTATGTGATAGAGCTAGCAAATGCGGTGAGGAAGGTTCTTGGAATAGGCGGAAAAGGATATCCAAAGGAGAAGAAGTTGGCCGGGCCAACCCACCTCCCGCTCAAGTCCAACATCCCGGCCCTCCAACTGCATCCGCTGCCGGAAGCCATCGCCATGGACTCGTAACATTTGAACACAGATGAAGCTGCAGATTGCTAACCCCATATATCCATCTCCCTAGTTTCAGATTAAGATCCCTTCGGCTTTTTTCAGTCCCCTTGTTTTGGTCAAGCTTATTTTTCAGAGGCATTTGATGATGCCGTAGAAGAGATTAGGTGTGAGGAAAAACTAACTGCTGTTTTTCCTCTTTTACTTTTAACATTTTGATACAATGTGGGATGCAACAGTTATAGTTATTTTAATTTAAGGAATTTTACGTTGATGTTGATGTTTTTATTTCCAGTTCCCAGCTTAAATATGCATTTTCCTTTATTTTACAATGTTGTTTATTCTTGCAAGAAAAGTTTTTTTTTTTTTTTGATATATTGCGGTAAGAGCATTTATCTCTAAGCTCGAAATAACACTTCAATTTTTGAGTGTTAAACTTTTATGTTATTTAGTTTATAAAAATTTATCTGCAAAACAAGTCTCCTAGCATTACTCAATTATAAAACATACCTATCCACTAGAGTGTCAAGTTACCCTTGAACGTTTATAATTAGGCAAATTCCTCTTTGTCGTTAGATTTTTGAATATTTATCCAACGTTTTGTATGTCCAACTTTGTCTCATGCTATCGGGTTAGAACTGTTGAGGGTAGAAGGTCATTTCGTCCCTCAGTAAACAGTGAAAGAAGTTAAGTTGGTAGTTCAATATTGTCTGTGGAAGTGAAGACATGATTTTCCGGTACAAGAAGACTGTCTTCTACACGAACAACCCGCTAAAATGCTTATGCTTTCAACTTGTCGAAAGTTAACCGTGTCTTCTAAGAGTGCATGGACCAACCTTAATGGTCTCGTAACCTCTACCTTAATGTCTTTAACATACGTTTCATATGCTTTATCATTATATCCCACGGTACCACCTAAGTACAATAGAACTCTAAATAACTCATCAATAATTGCAATAATGTCCTCTACATTAATGTCTTTCATGTTTCATATAAAATACCATTACAAAACTTTGACAACTTAAGTGTCATCTTACACTGCCTTCGTCGACAACTGAAGCCGCCGCCTATTCGGGGTGTGCGGCCTTGAGGAGACAATCTCAAGGTCGGTGGAGGCTCTGCAACAAGCGAAGCTTTCTTACTATTTTCCTATCAAGTTACATGTCGAACAAAACTTCCATCACGGTGACAGAAGAACTAAACTGTGGGAAATCCGAGAATGCTTAGGAGCGACATATCAACTCTATACTTGTTGAGAAAGATGATCAACAGAAGGCAGATGAGTCAAGTCTCATAGATTATAATCTAATTATTCTTCCTTCAACTGCATGTAATTGTAGGATTATAGTGCTCTCAGTGTCCATTTTATTAACAAGGGTTCGTTAATCGTGATATATGAACTCATTCGGAAAGAGCAATTCATTAACATAAGGGCTCTGAACCTCAGTAGATGCAAAGGTCAATCTTTTCAATCTAATAATTTATGAACAAACAAATTGTTCGTGTTTCAGAATACAGTCTCTGCGTCTCAGCACTCTCACCGACAGGAGGACGTACTTGCACTTTGTTTTGTGATTCGAAACAATGTGGAGTTGGACCTTACTTTGCTAGTTCAATCTTCATATGCAAGTGCAACACCAAACCTCCGCCAAGCAAAGTAAAGCTCACAACACAACATTCAAGTCAGAAGATCAACTGATTCCGAATTTGTACTTCTGATCAGTTCCGCTTGAAGAACAATTAACGGATACCAGCACAGCACTTGGAGCCTTCTCTTCATCCTCACCATCTCCCCCCTCCTCAAAGGTCGCATCAGATTCCATGCAGCTTTTGTGGTTTTGAACTACAATGCAATTATATTCCCCGGCAACAGTTCCTTCTGCATTGCTTTCTATACTGAGATCAAACCTTATTCTTTTGTGAGATCGATTCTCATCGTATGAGTCATCACCAGGTCTTGCTGCCTCATGATTTCTGCCTTCCTTGTATTCACTTGAATATGACCTGGACTCACAGTCAAGCGTATATTCATTGATTTCCTCCTTAGGCTGGACACCCCTTAACCATGAAGGTCCAGGAAGAAAAAGGCCACCATTTCCACTCGCACTCCATCCCTATACCATGCGCAGCAAGATTTGTATGAGCAATTAATACATGCATGTATGCATACATAAGAGAGAGAGAGAGAGAGAGAGAGAGAGAGAACCCGTTGGATTGCTTCCAGAAAAGCATCATTGAGATTGGTGCACCCTTCCATATGAATCCTTGTCATGGAGGTTAACGACTTATCCAGGCCTGGAATTTCAGTGACTTTGGGGGAGTAATTCAGATGCAATTCTCTCAATCTCGACATCTCCGAAAAATCTGGCATTCTTTCCAATGCAACGCACTGATTCGCTTCCAGGATTTCCAACCTTGTCGGTAAATTCGGAATTGCCTGAAGCTTTGTGCAATTATCCAACTGTAAAGTTTGAAGCTTGGAAAGGCCAGTGACGATAGGTAGTGCAGTAAAATCATTGCCTCTTAGATCTAAAACTTCTAAAGAAGATATAGACCCGAGATCCTCAGGAATTGCATCATTTGTTAAATTGGAGTTTGCAAGACAGAGATATTTAAGGCACTTCAGTTGTACTATGGAAGGGTGAACCTCGGCCAAACTCTTGCAGTCTCTGAGTATCAATCTCTCGACATTGGGGAGTTTTGAAAAGTCTGGTGATCTTCTTAGGCGACAGCAATGACCCAGATTAAGAAACTTCAATTTCTCAAGCCGCTGTGAGACAAAAACGAAAACAAAATTAAAATCCAAACAGAAGAGAGAAAGCATGATGTCAGTACTTACAAAACCTGGAAGAAAGAATCAATAGGTTGGTTAAAATTATGCGGTACCACGTCAGAGTCCGTCCAAACCAGCATTTGGCTATGACTCAGATCGACATCAACTAGGTTTGGTAGATTAAAATCTTCTGGCATGACCTCTAGAGGAAACTCAGGCCAACACAGCCATGTTAGCTTTTTGGAAAGATACGTGCAGTTTCCCGTGAACTTCACACCTTTCAGCATGAGCAACCTCAGCCTCCGCATCTCTCTAAGTGCTTCTGTACTGAAGCTAGGCTTGTCAGATTCATGCAAATCTAAAGTGAGTCCTTCAACGTCCTCCGTTCCCTGTTAGAAACGAAAATAGGTAAGAAAGGGACTGCGAAAAGACGATTTATACACATGAAGCAAAGCCATGAATTGGATCCATCAAGTAAGAAGTAAATATGAAAAGGGTTATTTGTATGTGGGATATGCATACACTTATCTTTCATTGCATACATTCTTATACTACAATTTGATTGCAAATGTACTTACAGATATGTTACTCAATACGTCTTTTACATCGTCCTGGTCCCACAATCTACAACGTTTTCCAGTGATGGTAGGAGATTTTGCACGTACAATTTCTCTACCCATATCTCGAAGCAAATCATGCATTATAAGGTTGTTTCCTTCATCAACAGTTACAAGGCACCGATCATGGAGTTCTCCAATTCCTATATCTGGGTCAAAGTCACAGCCATCTAATATTGTCATGACATAGTCCTTGTTCATTCCAATAAAGAAACAAGATATGTCAAGGAATATAGCCTTCACGTCATCGTCAATTAGCCCATCGTAGCTCATTTTAAGCTTTTCATAAATCTTCCCGTGAGGCTTTCTTTTCAATTTGCGCAGTGCACTTCTCCATTCTCTTTTGGTTTTTGAACTTAGATAAGAACCTAAAACTTCAAGCGCTAGTGGCAACCCTCCACAGTAATCAACAACCTTATTTGCGAGTTCGAGATATTCATCATCGTTAGGATGACTCTTCCTGAAGGCACGCCAACTAAGAAGCTGAAGAGCTTCTTCATTATTCATTGTTTGTGCCAAACACGTCTTATCGACTCTAATGAACTTTAGCAGTTGTTCATCTCTTGTTGTTACAATAATTCTACTCCCTCGACCAAACGACTCGTGTTTAATAGCTAACTCTTCTAGTTGATCAACAGAGTCTATGTCATCAATTATGACAAGTACCTTTATGCCGCCAAGTCTTTTTTGTATCTCCTTGGTTCCTTGATCCACACTACTTACCTCTATGTTGGCCGGTTTCAAGATATCACAAAGAAGTTGGTTTTGCAGTTTAACCACACTCTCTTCCCTCACTTTTGAAAGGAAACTTTTACCTTCAAAGCTTTGATGAACTCTGTTGAAAATGGATTTTGCAACCGTTGTCTTCCCCGTTCCAACCATGCCCAAAATTCCAACAATGCGGACATCATCTGATCCTCCAACATCTAAATCATTGATGATTTCTTGCACTCTAGAATCTATTCCAATTTCTTTGGCAGCCACGTTTAAGTATGTGTTTTTCAGTTTTCTGGTGATGTCGTTGACAATTTTCCTTATAAACTTACCTTCGTACCTGTTAACAAAAATTTCCAAAGTAAGAAGAAGTAAGAATCATAAACTGCAGGATTAAACTCAACTAATAACTTTGTCATGACAACAACAAAACAATGGCACATTATATTGATCCATGTGATTAGCTCAATTCGACCAAACTGACAGATCAAGCGTTTAGAAATACTCTCTCTCTCTCTCTCTCTCTCACACACACACACACACACACATCAGGTTTCTAATCTTTGCATTAGCAGCATTACAATGTGTAAACTGATCAAGGTTCTAAGCCCTATCATTTTATAGTTTATTGACATTTTGTAGTAGAGGCTTAAGAAAAGCCAACACTTCAAGTACACTTCAAGTTGGCAATTAAAGGTTGCTAAACCAAAACTAATACATCAACATCGTAACTAGCATGATGGCGAACACGGGCTATAATCCAGGTACATTTTTCCTGAAAAGTTTGAATATAATCCGCATATCAATATATATCTTAAAGTGTAATTCACCCAAATTAAGCCTAACTCATGTTAATTTGTATGTTTACTCAATTTATTAAAACAATCCCTTCATGACTCTAGTTTTTAATCTTAAGTCTCTATGGCTTATTGATTCTCCATATTATCCCTTGAATTTCCGTCGAAAATTCTTTTTAGCAACCAACAAGTCACCCTATAACAATTTGCTAGCCCACCCTGGTAAAAATTTCTGGTTCCACACTTGTAATACATCATCCTGTAAAATACATGCTATGTATGTAAAAACAAAAGGTTAAAAAGTAACAGAGAAATTACCCATCAGTGTTTCTAAGGTTCCCACCACACAAATTTGCAGCTTCAGTAAAAGCAGATCTCCACCTCTGGACTTTATCTGTATCTCCATGGAAGCGCTCTGCATGCTTCTGAAATGCTTCTGCAACAGTACCAGTCTGGTTCCTAACATCCGTCGGATCGACGTTGTAGAATATTGGCAGAACAATTTGCCCAAGCGTTCTTCTGCACTCCATGATCTTCTCCAGCTCCTCAAGGCACCATCGGGATTCCGCGTACCGTTTCGAGAAGATGACGACGGACATCCTTGACAGTCTGATCGCTTCCACCAGTTCATCTGTTATGTTTTCTCCTCTTGGAAGTTCGTTCTCGTCAATGAAGACGTTGACTATGTTGTCTTTTAATGTCCAGTAAAGGTTGTCGGTGAAGGTCCGGCGCGTGTCTTCGCCTCTAAAGCTCAAGAACACGTCGTACTTCCATTGTTTCGAGGAAGAGGGTGAAGATACAGAGGAGGGATCAACGGCTGTGATGGTAGTGTCCATTGATTGTTGTCGACAGAGCTTGTGGTTTTCCCAGATGATCAGCAAATACCATGTCAACTACTCGCATCAGTGACCCTTCAGTCTCCCTAAATCACGAAGGGTAAGTGTTTTTTCCATCCACAGCTTTAAATCCAACTTTACCCCCTCACAATTAAAGTAATGTTATATATCATATTTTTATACTATATTTTTATATTTTAGATGACATCTGATGTGGATAGTCACATTATTTTGAAAATTTGTAAAACCAAGAAACGAATAAGAAATACTCCTCGTATATCACAATTATCATTTAATTAACTAGTTTTTCTTAATTATTAATTTACTAAATAAGGAACTAAATTAAAAAATCTGATTAATTCAAATGATGTGGTTGTCCACATCAAATGCTATATAAAGTGGTATAAAAACATGGTATGAATAACATTACTCTTTAATTAAAGTCAACAAACCACCTAAAAGAGAGATTTTTCAGTGTGACCGTCATACGAGATTGTACATTACGTGTTCTTATATAAATTGTGGGATATGTGCGTTAAAAGATTAATAACTTAAAAATTAAAATTTTCCACCACTTACATAAAAACACTTGGTGTACCATCCGTGTTCCCGTCATAACAAAAAATTTATCCACCTAAAAGTCAACAAACCATCAGTCAAGTCCACAACCTAATAGGATTCTGTTTCCTCTTAATCTCTTTATACTCTCTTTCTATTTGAACGGTTACGATTAAGTCACGTCAACATCTTATATTGATTTTTTTTATATAAAAATAATAAGACAAAAAAAAAATGTGAGAGGAGGGGAGGTAAATTCGATACCAAATTAAGTTGTCCATTATGTGGCTTAACCGAACTCCCCCTCCTCTTAGTATAAAAATATCGATGTATTTAAAAAAAAAAAATCTAATTATTCACTTCTTTGTGCATAATTCAATTTTTAGACTATATATAACTATATATAAAGACTTTTTTTTTGCTAGAATAGAGACATTTTCTTTTTTTGGTCTAAAGCTGGAGGATTGGAAGGCTTTCGTTGGGTTGATTGGAAACTGTGAACAAACCTTTAGACAAAAGTGGTCTCTGTAGTTAACAGGGCCAGTCCTGAGAATTTAGGAGCCCTATTAAAGATTTAGTTGGAGACCCTTCATCTTGTTTAATACTGTATTTTTTTTTTTTCAATTTGTATCTATAAAATTTGAATACTACAAATTAGAGCACCAAATTGTAAGTATTATTTGAGCGGACAAGAGTGTTTCATGTCTTGAAAGGTCTTCAGTTTGAAATATGTTGCATGGTTTTTGTGTAAAACTTATCAACTTTTTAAGTTAATAAATTTGCAAAACTTAAAAATAGCAAAATTGCTCTACAAGGACTTGAACTCAAGCCATGTACAAGAAGATTGAAGGACTACACCACTAGCGATGGTACGATAATCATTACTATTTTGCACAATAAGTATATAATATGTATTCTTTACATGTAAAGAAAATTTAGGAATCCTATGCGATAGCACCTTTTTCACACCTTCAGAGCCGACTCTGATAGTTAACATTAACAAACCATATGTCAAGTCCACACCCACCTCACATTTGGATCTATGCAGAGAGATTAAAAAAAAAAAAAGCAAATTGTTTTTCACTATCTCGTGCACGATTATATTTTTAGAATTCTAATTAGAAAGACGATATACTTCTTTGCTCTTTCCCCATTCTATTGACTTCCCTTCTGTTAAGGCTTATTTGAGAGATTCCTTATATGACACACTCTACACCATATTTTAATGATCTAACCGTTTATCTTTTAGGTCTTCGTTCAAAGGTTATCTATATATAAAAAAAGGTTAATCTTAGTTTACCATCCTGAAATATTTTGGTTTTCAACGTTTAATACATAAATTTTTTTTCATCTCATAGTAGTACAAAAGGTCATAATTTAAGGATACTTTCATACATCCGTTAAGTTTGTTGTTAAATTAGCGGTTAAATGGTGACGTGGCACTCACGTGGACAGTGACTAGGTGCCACATGTCATAGGGGCCCACATAAATATTATAAAAAATAAAAAAAAAGTTTCTGGGCTGTTCCATACCTCAACCCCGACCCCCTTTCTCATTTCTCTCCAAAACCTGAGCTTCACCTCCACCACAACCTCCAACACCACCGCCACCGCCACCAAGTGGAGCACCAACTCCTACTCCAAATCCACGCTCCCGCCATCTGTCATTTCCTCCGCTCACATGCAGGCCTCCGAAGTCCCCAAGTCCCGACCTCAATCATCTTCCTCCGATCCTCTCTGGTCCACAATCTACAAGATTCGATCTGAATCCCCGACCTGGCAACTCTCCCTCTTTGACCTCAAATTCTCAGAGCGCTTCGGCTCTGAAGCTTCACCTCCACCACAACCGCCAACACCATCACCACCAAGCGCAACACCAGCTCCTACTCTAAATCCACGCTTCTACCCTTCGCCTCCTCCTCCGCTCGCCTCTTCGCCTCTGTAGTCTTCAAGTCCTGACCTCAGTCATCTTCCTCTGACCCTCTCTGGTTTGCAATCTACAAGATCCGATCCGAATCCATGACCCATCAACTCTCCCTCTGTGACCTCAAATTCGCAGAGCACCTAGGCTCTGGCGACATCGGCTCTGTCTACTTGGTCGAGTTTAAGTCCCCCGGTGGGGCGTAGGGGTGTGTATTTGCGGCGAAGGTGATGGACAAGAAGGAATTGATTAGCCGGAGAAAGAAAGGGCGGGCAAGGACAGGGTTTGTAGAGGAGATAAGGGAAAGAGGGGGGCGGAGGTTGAGGGTTGAGGTAGGGGACAACCCAGAAACTTTTTTTTTTAATTTTTAATTTTTTAATTTTTTAATATTTATGTGGGCCCTTATGACACGTAGTGCCTAGTCATTTTCCACATGAGTGTCATGTCACTAGTTAACAATTGATTTAACATCAAACTTAACAGATGTATGAAAGTATCCCAAAATTATGACTTTATGTACCACTCTAGGATGAAAAAAACTTCATGTATTAAATGTTGAAAACTAATAAACTTCATGATAATAAACTGAGATTAACCCTATAAAAAATCACTAAAATCTGAAACTATTTGACCGTTAAATTAAATTGTAGTTATATTAGTGTTTCATTGAAAAAGAATATTCATTCACTTTCTTCTTTACAATTAGATGTTTCATGAACAATACTTGGCCGCTAAATTTTTAGCAACCACTTTTGCTTTCATCCAATCAAATTTGAACATATATCTAATTTGCGTTTACAATTTCAATTATTTGAACCCATGTTCAAATTTAATTGGATAAACACCTGAATGACTGTTGAATTTTTTGTTCATCTTTCATCGTGTAAATTGGGGAATGAGGTGTGGACCGAAGGATCATGCAGGTTTTTCCCCTGTTTTCGATTAATAGTCTTTAGTTTCTCAATTAGATTTTACGTGGATATTATATTGGATTTGCTTTTATGAAAAGCCATCCTATTTCATTTTAAAGAATTTTATTGAAAAATTTATTTTAATGAAAAATCATATTTTTATATTAAAAAATTAATTCTGATATTATTCATTTTATCTTTTATTTTGTTCTTATCATTAAAACTTAAAATTTTCAAATCATTTTTATTAATTTTCCTTCCTTTCTATCCAAAGCAAGCAGATGGATCCAATTATGTAGATAGAAAAGTGCATGGACATGAACCTAGGTTTAAGTGATTCAGTACTCAGTAGCCACCGTTTCTGTCAGTCCAAATAAAAAAGATAAAAGCTCCCAAGTTGGCGACATTCAACACATAAAATCATTAAACAAAGCACAGCTGGCAACTTTTGTATCAAATGAAACAAAGAACCAGTTTCCAAAAAAAGAAGAAAAAACAAAGAACCTTGACCAAAAAATTAAAAAGATACAAAGAACCAAATAAAGTCATTCCATCAAATAAGAAAGCAAAAATATGACATCGTAACTGACAAAGCCATGTAAAAAATCTATTTTAATTTAATCATGCGTTGGACCGTCCTAATAATTTATTTTTTTTAAGCTATCTTCAATTCAAAACACACATAACGATGGTTGTTGCAAATAAAAGCAAAATCTCTCATTATCACAAATAAAGCCGTGTAAAGAATCTTTTTCAATTTTATCATACATTAGAGTGTCCCCATTAATCTATATGTTTGAGCCATCTTCAATTCAAAATGCACAGAAACGAGGGTCATCGTAAATATAATCAAAATCTCTCATTGTCACAGACAAAGCCATGTGAAGAATCTTTTTCAATTTTATTATAGATTGGAGCATCCCCATTAATCTATATACTTAAGTCATATTCAATTCAAAACACACATAACGATGGTTGTTGCAAATAAAAGCAAAATATCTCATTATCACAAATAAAGCCATGTAAAGAATCTTTTTCAATTTTACCATACATTGGAGTGTCCCCATTAATCTATATGTTTGAGCCATCTTCAATTCAAAATGCACAGAAACGAGGGTCATCATAAATATAATCAAAATCTCTCATTATCACAGACAAAGCCATGTGAAAAATCTTTTTCAATTTTATTATAGATTGGAGCATCCCCATTAATCTATATACTTAAGTCATATTCAATTCAAAATACACATAACGATGGTTGTTGCAAATAAAAGCAAAATCTCTCATTATCACAAATAAAGCCGTGTAAAGAATCTTTTTCAATTTTACCATACATTGGAGTGTCCCCATTAATCTATATGTTTGAGCCATCTTCAATTCAAAATGCACAGAAACGAGGGTCATCGTAAATATAATCAAAATCTCTCATTGTCACATACAAAGCCATGTGAAGAATCTTTTTCAATTTTATTATAGATTGGAGCATCCCCATTAATCTATATACTTAAGTCATATTCAA
The DNA here is from genome assembly GCF_019419815.1 of Pyrus x bretschneideri. Lineage (NCBI taxonomy): Eukaryota > Viridiplantae > Streptophyta > Magnoliopsida > Rosales > Rosaceae > Pyrus > Pyrus x bretschneideri. Next base: position 6,142,892 of record NW_025999390.1, on the reverse strand, counting down.
TTCAAAACACACATAACGATGGTTGTTGCAAATAAAAGCAAAATCTCTCATTATCACAAATAAAGTCGTGTAAAGAATCTTTTTTAATTTTACCATACGTTGGAGTGTCCCCATTAATCTATATGTTTGAGCCATCTTCAATTCAAAATGCACAGAAACGAGGGTCATAGTAAATATAATCAAAATCTCTCATTGTCACAGACAAAGCCATGTGAAGAATCTTTTTCAATTTTATTATAGATTGGAGCATCCCCATTAATCTATATACTTAAGTCATATTCAATTCAAAACACTAAGAAAAGAGAATCATCGCAAATAGAATCAAAATCTCTCATTGTCATAGGCAAGGCCATGTGAAGAATCTTTTTTCAATTTTACCATAGATTGGAGCGTCCCTAGTGATATGTATTCCTGAGCCATTTTCAATTCAAAACACAGATAACGAGGGTCATCGTTTCCCATTTCTAACAAAAACTCGCATATCAATTCCTTTTGTGTTTTCAGAAACCCTAGAGTTTATTGTTTTTGTCAAATGCAACTTAATAGATGCGAAGTGAGGTTTTAAAATGACCCTCGTACATGATAACAACTTTTGGAAGCGAATAAAATTTGAATATATGGTTTAGCTTATGAGAACAATCCTTCGAACAAACAATGGCGCATTATATTGATCCAAGCGATTAGCTCAATTCGATCAAACTGATGGCGCATTATATTGATCCAAGTGATTAGCTCAATTCGACCAAACTGATAGATCAAGCGTTTAGAAATACTTAGACACACACATCAAGTTTCTAATCTTTGCATTAGCAGCATTACAATGTGTAAACTGATCAAGGTTCTAAGCCCTATCCAGTACTAGAAAAATAACCATAGAGCAATCTTATTGGTGCCTATTGGAAACAGTGGACACTGAAATCGGTGGCAAGCATCAATTGCCACCATGCAGCGACTGATTTAGGGTCCGTGTCCTCTACTGTAACAAACACCACCATCTATACAACGGTGTGCAAAGGAACGGTAGAGATGATATTTTCATCTCTTTGCTTATTTGTTTATTAAAAATATTAAATATTTTGTCTGAGAAGCGACTGAATTAGCATCGGTGGTCAAATTGCAATTTATGTTTTAAAAAAAAAGTTTCAACAAAAAAATACACGGTGTTATTCATTTTAACGAAAAATTATATTTTCACATTAAAAAATCAATCATACTATCATTCACTTTACTCTTTATTTTATCTTTATCGTTAAAACTCAAAATTCTCAAATCTTTTTCATTAGTTCTCCTTAAAAAAAAATAGGAACGTTGAGGACCCATTTACCAATCCCATTATTAATACCACACATTTTACAATCCCAGGAAGTTCCACAATCTTTGCATCCATTTAACAACTTGAACATAGTCATTTCAATTACATAATCAACAGATTTTTCCAGATTCACCTGCATAACGATAACACCACGAGAGTTAACCTTAAGTTTACAAAATCAGAAAATAAGAAATAAGAACTGGAAAATTTATAATTCAACCAAAAATAGAAAATACAAACAGTATTTCAACACCTGTGTTTGTTACTCACAAATTTTGACAATATTTACAGATCCCATTTCACAATTGACAGAGGGAAGCAATTTTATACCTTCTTAGCCTTGATCCGTGGCTGGCTGTTTAAAATCTCAACCGCCATCTCGGGTTGTCTCCCTTGTTACCACGGCTGTCGATCGAGGTTCCCCTGCAAACAGAGACATGCAGAGTTGATTGAATAAAAACCCCTAATTTGTCCATCAAGTGAATTTCACTCCTCCGCTTCACTAAATAAAAACCCCTAATTTGTCTTTTCAAAGCTGCAATAACATGACTCAAAACAACATGCAATAAAAACTGAAAAAACAAAACCAAAACTGAAATTAAAATGTCCAGAACCAGATCACCAACCAATTAATAAGCCCAGAACCAAATAACCAACCCTTTTCAATTTCTTCTTAAGCTACAACAACACAAACCCAAAAGCAAATCAGCAAAACAAAATCCAAACATATCCAAAATTAGCAAGAGAAACACAAACCCAAAAGCAAATCAGCCTCTCACACTAAGCAAGCACGGCAGCATCCATGCACGCCCATGGCCCTTTCATCTCAGGAGGCCATGAACGACGAAGGAATAACCAAAAATACCAAATAAAGTGCAGATTCCAAAACAAACCCAAATCGAAATGAACCCTAGACACTGAAATTCCGAATTGAAAATTCAAATTAGGGGAGCTCTGAGATTTTACCTAAATAGCAACCTAGGAGTTGCCGCTGCACCATTAATTCACAACTAAGTCGTCGCCATATCCATTCCTTATCAATCTTTCAATTTTAATTATAACACAAAAACGAAAAAACAAAACAAAACAAAAAAAAAGAAAAAAGTTAATGATAAATTACACACCTGACCCAGAAAGCGTTTGCAAACTCCCACAACAAAATCCTAAAATTGGAAGATAAACGTTTCCTGCAAACAAAAATGAAATCAAACAAAAGATCCACACGCAAATCAGCAAAAAATAAAGAAAGCAATTAGCAAGAATCGAATTTTACAGCAATCAATTAAAAAAATTTATCACCAACCAAACACAAAATAACGTCTCACACCAACCAAACCACCCAAACTGTTGCGATGAAATGACTATGTTCAAGTTGAATGAAAGAAGAGGAGAGAGCTAAATGAAAGAAGCTTCCAGCATCTTCTCCACAAAACCCGATGGCCACGCACCTGCAACACACATGACCAAGGGAAAAATTAGCACCAATGCACAAACTTCAACACTGAAAATTGCAAGTTGCCACCGAAAAGAGAGGTAAAAAAAAAAAAAATTCAGTTGAAATTCATAATTTGGTTAACCACACTGTTTTTTGGTGTCTGAGTTTCAATAGCCACGGATAATATATTTTGGTGATATAAAGTTAGAAAGCCACTGACTTTCTTTAGTGTGTAAAAAATAGTGTCCTGTAGCTAGAATTCTTGTAGTGATCATTTTATAGTTTATTAACATTTTGTAATAGAGGCTTAAGAAAAGCCAACACATGAAGTTGGCAATTAAAGGTTGCCAAACCGAAACTAATACATCAACGTCGTAACTAGCGTGATGGCGAACACGGGCTATAATCCAAAAAATAAGACAAAAATAAAATAATAAAAATACGTCAACATCTTATATTGATTTTTTTTTATAAAAATAATAAGATAAAAAATAAAATGACAGAGGAGGGGAATTGGGTGTGGCTGAAGGATCGTGCAGGTTTTTTCCTCTGTTTTCGATTAATAGTCTTTATTTTCTCAATTAGATATTAGTTGGGTATTGTATTCTATTGTATTGCTTATCCAGATTTATTTGCTTTTATGAAAAGCCATCGTATTTCAATTCCCCTTGGGCGAGCAAATCTGCGCACTTCGATCCAATTATGTAGATAGAAAAGCACTTCTTTTCTTGTGGACTGATCTGTGCACTTTGACTTGAATTAATCATAAATTTTGCTGTAAGCAGTTATGGATACAAGTACAGCCCTTGAAGCCTCACCTTCGTCTTCACCGTCCTCTTCCTCCTCCTCCTCCTCCACCACCTCGTCCTCCTCGCCCTACGATGTATTCATGAGCTTTAGCGAAGACACGCGCAAAACCTTCACGGACCACCTCTACTGGACAATGAAAGACGCCGGAATTGACTTCTTTATGGAGGAGAACGAATCAACAAGAAGAGGGGAAAATATATCAGACAAGGTGAAGCAAATAATCGAAGGGTCTAAGGTTTCGGTCATCGTCTTCTCAAGTAGGTATGCGGATTCCATCTGGTGTCTTGAGGAGCTGGTGCAGATCATGGAGTGCAGAAGAACACTGAAGCAAATGGTTCTGCCAATATTCTACGATCTTAGTCCGTCAGATGTTATAGGTACTTTTGAACTAGCATTTCAGAAGCATAGAGAGCGCTTCCATGAAGATACAGATATACAAGAAAAGCTACGGCGGTGGACAGGTGCTCTTACTGCAGCTGCAGGTTTGACAGTCCGGGTTTTCAGAACTACTAATGGGTAAGTACGTACTTTTCTCTGTTTGTTTGTTCATTATTTCTTTAAATCGTCATTAACAGTTATGCTTAGATTTTAGTTTTCTATCATTTCTTTTTATTTTTTTTCAATCCAATTCTTCTCCCGAAATTCTCCTTCTAAATTTCATCCATTTCTCTAAATTTAATGTCAAAATTGAATTGCTAGAGTTCAAGCCTTCTAAAGATATATGAGCTTGTTCTCCAATTTATTCTAGATGTGTGTGGCCTTATAGCCGCGCTCATTTAAATGGGAGCGGTGGTGCTCATGATTTAGGCCTCGTTTAACAGTTTGGACTGTATTGACTATTTCAATCGACTAGGATAATTAGCCATCGACTAAATTAATAGGGCATTTGATACTCTATCAGATTAAAATGTTAACTATTTAATACAATGTTTGATATTGTGCCGATCATCAAACTGTAATTATTTTTTATACAAAATTAATTTTAAAAAGATAATTGTTGAGAAGATAAATTATAAATCTAATTTTAGATAAAAACTTGGGTGCCTCAACTTTGATTAATTTCACTTAAAACAAAAACTTTGTCATGATACTTCCAGATTTCCCCAGATCCTTGCTTCTCACACATAAAAGCCAAAAATTCTCCATCTTCCTAGTGGGTAATCTCATGAGGCTAATGGTTTTTTAAGTAGTTGACAGTAAATGTTTGAGATGAACTCCGCATGTTCTTTTTACCAACCAAAAGTCTTGTGTTCAAGCCAAAGAAAGTAGAGAATTTGTGAAAAGGAGGTTAAAACTTAAAAGTCAAAAACTAATTTATTCCCCACGTCTTTGTGGTGTGTGTGTGTATATAAAATAAATAAATAAAAACTTGTTAAAAAGTTATAATGGCTTAAATAACTCGAAACACAATTTTTCATTTTCGTTCATTACCAATATAATGTTTAAATATTTTTATACCTTTGAGTTCATTTTCTTTCATTATCAATGCAAAGAAAATAAATATGAATTTTTATTTTATATTTAAAATTTGACATATCAAATGGAGTAATGTCCAAGTGTCATATAACTGTCAATTTAAATTTCATGTTCAAAATTTGACATTCCTTTTTGGAGATGATCTTATATGTCATTTCAAAAAACTTTAAAATATTTTTTAAAATTTATTTAATCTTTGCAGTTGCTAATAAATATTTGTGTACTTTTGCTTCCTTTTTAAATATAACAACCAGGTATGAAGGAAAGTTTATCAGGGAAATTATTGACAAGATCACTAAACTACTCCAAAGCCCGACTCCAATTGAAATAGCATTTACTGACAGCGCTAAGTCTCCCATTTCTACGCTTCCGGGGAAGTTACCTGGCACTGGATCTACTTCCGGCTCCAGCGAGTACCATTGCTCCAACTCCAAGAGGAGGTAAGCGTCATTCATTACCCGCGCATTTTAGCTTACATTTCCTCTCCCCAGCTAAAATACGCCTCTAGCACGGTTACTGAGACCATAAGAGTTGGTTGGTTTTTCCATAGTATCAACGAACCATAAAAATGTTGGAAGTCTTTTGAGAACAAATGATACATTGGAGAATACCATATTCAAAGGAATTTAATGGTTGGTTCATTTAATCAAACATGGGAACTCTATGTGGTGCATGAACATATGGAGTTCCAAGGGTAATGCATTGGATGGTGCATTAGTGGTTCGACTTCCATTGATAGTGGAATAGTTAATTCTTGGACTCACTGGGATTTTCCATCCATGCATATGAATAGCGGTGGCATTTCACCATTGTAGATCATCCAAAAGACTATGAGTGAGAGTTCTAAGAGTTGTTCCACTCCAAGGTTGAGAGTGATAGTGTTCCACCATAAATTATGAGTTAGATTAACAGTGAGAGAGTTATATTTTCTTTTATTCATCAAGCCTTGTCTTTGGCTTGGTAAGATTGTTCTTGCCGTATCCATTATTTTAATATGGTGGAAGATTGATTGCTATCTTGTAGACGTAAGCAAAAATTGTTGAACCACCTAAATTCTTAGTGTCTATCTTTTCGCTTTACTTTTTATTTTTCCTTGTCATGTAATACCGTCAATCGTAACAGGAATGGACCCGGTCAGTATCCCGAGTCAGTTGCCGCCGATGGCGTTCCAGTGCCGTGCAAGAAATCACTCGTTCGACACCCGTCTCTTGTATGTTTCATTCATTCCTCTGCTTCTGCATTTTTCCATTTGGGTTTCTTAGATGATTAGTGATTAATTGTATGTTTAAGCTGTTAATTATGTAGAAATGGGTTCTAGAATTTTGATTAATTAAGCTTACTTGCTATGAGTAGTTCTGTTTTTCGGAGTATTGAAGATCTGTTTTCGTAGCGATTAAATTGTCGATTATAAATTCTCTGGTCTTGGTGCAATTGTTGAATGTGTGAATGGGATTTTGCAGATGAAGACGAAAACAAAAGAGATGAAAGTTGAGCCGGGAGTTCAAGCAGAGGACTTTGAACCTGATTTCATTCCAATTGTCCGCTCCGGAGCATGGGCTGACATTGGGTGTCGTTCATACATGGAAGATGTGTATGTCTGCGTGGACAATTTTATTGACGATTATGGGCTCAAGGATCATACCGATGGCCCAAGCGCCTTCTATGGGGTATTTATCGTCTTTCCACATGTTCTTACGAGTTTCCTAACACATTGTGCAATAACATTCTACTCTGAATTGTTTAGTTTTCATTTGTTGACTATATGCCTCAGTTCTTTAGAGGTAGATTTTTGTGGTGGTTGTTGATATTAAAACATATGTTTGGAACAATAACTATATGTGTTGCACTTGCTAGCTAATATATCCTTAGAATTTCCTAATTGAACATTCCTACCGTATTGGTTGCTCAGGTGTTTGATGGACATGGAGGAAAGCATGCGGCTGATTTTGCTTCATCTCATCTGCCGAAGTTCATTTTGGAGAATGAAGACTTCCCTACAGATATTGAACGGGTTGTCACTTCAGCATTTCTGCATACTGACACTGCCTTTGAGGAAGCTTGCACCTTGGATGCCAAACTTGCTTCTGGTACCACTGCATTGATAGCTCTTGTCATTGGAAGGTTGGATTTTTTTTTTCGTTTTCTCTACCTTGGAACTATTGATGCATGTATCATGACTGTTCAGACAGCCGACCCCGCTTAGTGGGATAAGGCTTGGTGGTGGTTGTTTGTTGTTTGTTTCCCTTTTTTTTTCCTTGAATGAATTGTTGTCTTGTTTCAATGTAGATCAATGACACTAAAAGCATAATTGGGTTGTTACCCTAAATTGTAATTGTTGGTCTACTGCCTTCTGAAGCAAGCTCGGACTTAATTAGAGTACTTGGAAAGTTTAGGCTGCCTAGTAATATTCTGTTGAGATTAGTTTCTTCTTATGGGTGCGGGTAACTATGATCCAGTTGACCTGTTTAGTGTTTACCTAAGGTCAAGCATACGTGTTTAGTTGATTTATTGTGGTTCGATCTGTGTCTTCTCTGGTTAACCCGTTTATGTACGTCCTGAAATATTACAGATGTACCATGAGATGTGTGTCATTGATTAGTCATATGTTGATCTTAGTTTCTATTGCTAGGTTGTTGGTGGTTGCAAATGCTGGAGATTGTCGAGCAGTGCTGTGCCGCCGTGGAAAAGCAATTGAAATGTCAAGAGATCACAAACCAATTTGCAGCAAAGAGAAGCAACGGATCGAGGCATCTGGAGGACATGTGGATGATGGTTACCTTAATGGGCAACTTAGTGTTGCTCGTGCCTTGGGAGACTGGCATATGGAAGGGATGAAGGCCAGGGAGGGTGGGCCACTCAGTGCAGAGCCGGAACTTATGACCGCAAAGTTGACAAAGGAGGACGAATTCCTTATCATTGGTTGTGATGGGATCTGGGATGTGTTCAGGAGTCAAAATGCTGTGGATTTTGCTCGTCGGAGGCTTCAGGAGCACAATGACCCAGCCGCGTGTAGCAAGGATTTGGTTAATGAGGCTTTGAAGAGGAACAGCGCGGACAACTTAGCTGCTGTCGTCGTCTGTTTCCAACCACAGCCTCCGCCTAATTTGATTGCCCCTCTCTCAATCTCAACATCTCCGAAAAATCTGGCATTCTTTCCAATGCAGCGCCCTGATTCGCTTCCAGGATTTCCAACCTCGTCGGTAAATTCGGAATTGCCTGAAGCATTGTGCAATTACCCAACTGTAAAGTTTGAAGCTTGGAAAGGCCAGTGACGATAGGTAGTGCAGTAAAATCATTGCCTCTTAGATCTAAAACTTCTAAAGAAGATATAGACCCGAGATCCTCAGGAATTGCATCATTTGTTAAATTGGAGTTCGCAAGAGAGATATTTAAGGCACTTCAGTTGTACTATGGAAGGGTGAACCTCGGACAAACTCTTGCAGTCTCTGAGTATCAATCTCTCGAGATTGGGGAGTTTTGAAAAGTCTGGTGATCTTTTTAGGCGACAGCAATAACCTAGATTAAGAAACTTCAATTTCTCAAGCCGCTGTGACACAAAAACGAAAACAAAATTAAAATCCAAACAGAAGAGAGAAAGCATGATGTCAGTACTTACAAAACCTGGAAGAAAGAATCAAAGCTTGGTTAAAATTATGCAGTACCACGTCGGAGTCCGTCCAAACTTGCATTTGGCTATGACTCAGGTCGACATCAACTAGGTTTGGTAGATTAAAATTTTCTGGCATGACCTCTAGAGGAAACTCAGGCCAACACAGCCATGTTAGCTTTTTGGAAAGATACGTGCAGTTTCCCGTGAACTTCACACCTTTCAGCATGAGCAACCTCAGTCTCCGCATCTCTCTAAGTGCTTCTGTACTGAAGCTAGGCTTGTCAGATTCATGCAAATCTAAAGTGAGTCCTTCAACGTCCTCCGTTCCCTGTTAGAAAAGAAAAAAAAAGGTAAGAAAGGGACAGCGAAAAGACGATTTATACACGAAGCAAAGCCATGAATTGGATCCATCAAGTAAGAAGTAAATATGAAAAGGGTTATTTGTATGTGGGATATGCATACACTTATCTTTCATTGCATACATTCTTATACTACAATTTGATTGCAAATGTACTTACAGATATGTTACTCAATACGTCTTTTACATCGTCCTGGTCCCACAATCTACAACGTTTTCCAGTGATGGTAGGAGATTTTGCACGTACAATTTCTCTGCCCATATCTCGAAGCATATCATGCATTATAAGGTTGTTTCCTTCATCAACAGTTACAAGGCACCGATCATGGAGTTCTCCAATTCCTATATCTGGGTCGAAGTCACAGCCATCTAATATTGTCATGACATAGTCCTTGTTCATTCCAATAAAGAAACAAGATATGTCAAGGAATATAGCCTTCACGTCATCGTCAATTAGCCCATCGTAGCTCATTTTAAGCTTTTCATAAATCTTCCCGTGAGGCTTTCTTTTCAATTTGCGCAGTGCACTTCTCCATTCTCTTTTGGTTTTTGAACTTAGATAAGAACCTAAAACTTCAAGCGCTAGTGGCAACCCTCCACAGTAATCAACAACCTTATTTGCGAGTTCGAGATATTCATCATCGTTAGGATGACTCTTCCTGAAGGCACGCCAACTAAGAAGCTGAAGAGCTTCTTCATTATTCATTGTTTGTGCCAAACACGTTTTATCGACTCTAATGAACTTTAGCAATTGTTCATCTCTTGTTGTTACAATAATTCTACTCCCTCGACCAAACGACTCGTGTTTTATAGCTAACTCTTCTAGTTGATCCACAGATTCTATGTCATCAATTATGACAAGTACCTTTATGCCGCCAAGTCTTTTTTGTATCTCCTTGGTTCCTTGATCCACACTACTTACCTCTATGTTGGCCGGTTTCAAGATATCACAAAGAAGTTGGTTTTGCAGTTTAACCACACTCTCTTCCCTCACTTTTGAAAGGAAACTTTTACCTTCAAAGCTTTGATGAACTCTGTTGAACATGGCTTTTGCAACCGTTGTCTTCCCCGTTCCAACCATGCCCAAAATTCCAACAATGCGGACATCATCTGATCCTCCAACATCTAAATCATTGATGATTTCTTGCACTCTATAATCTATTCCAATTTCTTTGGCAGCCACGTTTAAGTTTGTGTTGTTCAGTTTTCTAGTGATGTCGTTGACAATTTTCCTTATAAACTTACCTTCGTACCTGTTAACAAAAATTTCCAAAGTAAAAAGAAGTAAGAATCATGAACTGCAGGATTAAACTCAACTAATAACTTTGTCATGATAACAACAAAACAATGGCACATTATATTGATCCATGTGATTAGCTCAATTCGACCAAACTGATAGATCAAGCGTTTAGAAATACTCTCTCTCTCTCTCTCTCTCTCACACACACACACACACACACGCACGCACATCAGGTTTCTAATCTTTGCATTAGCAGCATTACAATGTGTAAACTGATCAAGGTTCGCATTAGCAGCATTACAATGTGTAAACTGATCAAGGTTCTAAGCCCTATCATTTTATAGTTTATTGACATTTTGTAGTAGAGGCTTAAGAAAAGCCAACACTTGAAGTTGGCAATTAAAGGTTGCTAAACCAAAACTAATACATCAACATCGTAACTAGCATGATGGCGAACACGGGCTATAATCCAGGTACTTTTTTCGTGAAAAGTTTGAATATAATCCGCATATCAATATATATCTTAAAGTGTAATTCACCCAAATTAAGCCTAACTCATGTTAATTTGTATGTTTACTCAATTTATTAAAACAATCCCTTCATGACTCTAGTTTTTAATCTTAAGTCTCTATGGCTTATTGATTCTCCATATTATCTCTTGAATTTCCGTCGAAAATTCTTTTTAGCAACCAACAAGTCACCCTATAACAATTTGCTAGCCCACCCTGGTAAAAATTTCTGGTTCCACACTTGTAATACATCATCCTGTAAAATACATGCTATGTATGTAAAAACAGTAAGTTAAAAAGTAACAGAGAAATTACCCATCAGTGTTTTTAAGGTTCCCACCACACAAATTTGCAGCTTCAGTAAAAGCAGATCTCCACCTCTGGACTTTATCTGTATCTCCATGGAAGCGCTCTGCATGCTTCTGAAATGCTTCTGCAATAGTACCAGTCTGGTTCCTAACATCCGTCGGATCGACGTTGTAGAATATTGGCAGAACAATTTGCCCAAGTGTTCTTCTGCACTCCATGATCTTCTCCAGCTCCTCAAGGCACCATCGGGATTCCGCGTACCGTTTCGAGAAGATGACGACGGACATCCTTGACAGTCTGATCGCTTCCACCAGTTCATCTGTTATGTTTTCTCCTCTTGGAAGTTCATTCTCGTCAATGAAGACGTTGACTTTCTTGTCTTTTAATGTGCAGTAGAGGTTGTCGGTGAAGGTCCGGCGCGTGTCTTCGCCTCTAAAGCTCAAGAACACGTCGTGCTTCCATTGTTTCGAGGAGAAGGGTGAAGATGCGGGGGATGGATCGACGGTTGTGATGGTAGTATCCATTGATTGTTGTTGGCGGAGCTTGTTGTTTTCCCAGATGATCTGCACAATTGCAAATAGCAAGTCAACCACTCGCTTCAGTCCACCTAAATCAAGAAGGGAAAGTGCTTTTCCATCCGAAGCTTTAAATCCTATTTTACCCTCATCATCAAATTAAATTACAGCATCTCCAACTGTCACTACAAATGTAACTAACTCTTCACGTACAAGTTTGTTAATTTATGGGGTAATTTGAAGTGGGTAACATTTGCAACTTTGCAATATTGTTCTCCAACACTAAAATTTAAGGAACTATGTTTGTGTTTCCTCCATTAGGGTATCTACTTATCCCTTCACTTATTGTTAATGTATCTTCACCGTATAAACATTATAATCAGAATCATTCATTTTCTTTATCATCATTCTAAAGATCATATATCAAAAAATTATTCAACATAAAACAAATGATTTAAGCCTTTTGTCATACCCAAAGGGTACTTAGGCCATCTCCAACCGAGGGCTGACCAGAGGATCGTTTTAGCCCTCTGACCCTCTAAGATATTAAATATTTTAATGAATAGTACAAGATCATATTTGCCTTCGTCTCCAACCGAGGGCCAAATGACCAAACATAATTTATTATTTAAATTTAAAAACTATAACAACTTAAATTCAAATCCAACAACAACTTAAATTTAAAAACTACAACTTATATTTAAAAACGACGAATTAAATTTAAAAACTATAAATTAAATTTAAAGAAATGGTGAATGAATGGTTTAGGTATTTATAAGGAAAAAAATAGAATTTTTAAGAATTAAAAAAAAAAATTATATATATATATATATATCTAATTTGTGTTTACAATTTCAATTATTTGAATCCATGTTCAAATTTAATTGAATAAACACTAGAATAACTACTAAATTTTCAGCCGTCAAATATTGTTCATCTTTCATCCTGCAAATTGGGGAATGAGGTGTGGGCCGAAGGATCATGCAGGTTTTTCCCCTCTATTTTCGATTAATAGTCTTTAGTTTCTCAATTAGATTTTACTTGGATATTATATTGGATTTGCTTTTATGAAAAGCCATCCTATTTCATTTTAAGAAGCTTTAACGAAAATTTTTGTTACTGTTCATTTTAACGAAAAATCATATTTTTACACTAAAAAATCAATTTTGATATTATTTACTTTACCTTTTATTTTGCCCTTATCGTTAGAACTCAAGTTTTCAAACCATTTTCATGGACATGAACCTAGGTTTCAGTCAGTGGCCACCGTTTATGTCAGTCCAAATAAAAAAGATAAAAACTTCCAAGTTGGCGACATTCAACACATAAAATCGTTAAACAAGGCACAGATAGCAACTTTTGTCCCAAATGAAACAAAGAACCAGTTTCCAAAAAAAAAAAAAAAAAAAAAAACAAAGAACCTTGACCAAAAAATGAAAAAGATACAAAGAACCAAATAAAGTCATTCCACCATCAAATGAGAAAGCAAAAATATGACATTGTCACTGACAAAGCTATTTAAAGAATCTATTTCAATTTAATCATACATTAGAGCATCTTAGTAATTTATATTCTTTAAGCTATCTTCAATTCAAAATACACATACGATGATTGTTGTAAATAGAAGCAAAATCTCTCATTATCACAGACAAAACCGTGTAAAGAATCATTTTCAATTTTATCATAAATTGGAGTGTCCCCATTAATCTATATGTTTGAGCCATCTTCAATTCAAAATACACAGAAACAGTGGCCATCGCAAATATAATCAAAGTCTCTCATTGTCACGGACAAAGCCATGTGAAGAATCTTTTTCAATTTTATTGCAGATTGGAGCGTCCCCATTAATCTCTTTTAATGTCCAGTAGAAGGTTCGGCGCGTGTCTTCGCCTCTAAAGCTCAAGAACAAACGTCGTGCTTCCATTGTTTCGAGGAGGAGGGTAAAGATGCAGAGGAGGGATCAACGGCTGTGATGGTAGTATCCATGGATTGTTGTTGGCAGAGCTTGTGGTTTTCCCAGATGATGTGCAAATGCCAAGTTAACGAGTCGCTTTAGTGACCCTTCAGTCTCCCTAAATCACGAAGGGAAAGTGTTTCCCACTTTTGTCATATTTTTCCACTCCAGTTGAAATTGATTTCTAAATTAATTTTTTGAAAAATTAATTTTCTGAACTATTTAAAATCAGTCAATTAACTTTTTTCCGTTAGATTACAGAATCAATTTCGTCAAATTCAAGGAAAAATTAGTCATTTCATCATTAATTGTTACTTATCGGCTATAACCACCAATAAAATTTTGACACATGGACACAAAATAATTCAAAAATATATAGCATAATGAGAAAACATAAAAACCAAACGTTTACATAATGAATCATCTCACATTGTTATTACACATTATTTTGTTTTCACATATCATAATTACATTGTTTGTTATAGTTGATAAATAAGAATTGATGAAGGAAAGACTAATTTTCCTTTGAATTTGACGAAATAATGGATGGAATCTATCGACAAGGGGTCAATTTGCTTATTTCAAATAGTTTAGGGGGTTAATTTACTAAAAAAATAGTTCAAAGGGTTTAATTTCAACTGGAAAAATAGTTCAAGGAGTTAAATGACATTTTACCCATAACCTAATCGTGCACTTCTTGGTGTACAATTAAAATTTTAGAGTTCTTCGACGACAATTAATGTTTCAAGTGCCAATAAGCAAGACAATACTTCTTTGTTCCTTTACAATTCTGTTTTAGAGTCTTTTAGTGACTTGTTTCAATCATCTTCCCCATTGCTTAAAGAAGTGAGCCACTGATTCAGATACAAGATACTATCATTACCGCTTGGATAATTAGACTTCAACCCATAATCGCAACAACCCTATTGCAAAAGCGAAGCTCTGCCAACTGAGCTATATCCTCCTGAGACAAGTGGATCATGCACGTCCCTTCCGTTAAGGCTTATTTGAGGGATCCTTTATAGGGTCCATTCCACATCATATTTCAATGATCTAATCGTTCACCTTGTACATCTTCCCTCAAGGATCATTTCTCTAAAAAAATCACTCACATCTCAAATTATTTGACTGTTGATTTAAATAGTAGTACTGTTAGTATCTCTTTGAAAAATTGTATTCATATTCATCTAGGGTGAGTTTATTACAACATAATATCTCGAACTAAATTAATTTCAAAGACTAAGCTAAACTAGTTTAAAATAGATTAAGTTAGACTAATTTAGTAAAGCTTTTAATACAATATTAAAGTAGAAAGCAAAAAATAAAAAATAAAAAAATAAAAAAATTCTCTTTTCCATATTCTAGGTGGTAACAGAATTTTAAGATTTTAGGTTGTGGAGGGTTGAAGTCACTGAAAAAGCTTGCTTGAGACGAGTTTGGGGAAGACAAGTGGTCATCCACATAAGTCTTAACTAATACCATGTTTTCGGTCGGGATTAGCTAGCAAGGCACGAGCAAGTTTGAGATAGCGTCATTTAAGTTATCTTTTGCTGCGCCAAACACGCGACTACACTAGCTGTTAGTCTAGTCCAATTTAGTTCAATGAAAGCTAGTTTTGTCAAGCAAACACACCTTAATTTTCTTTACTGTAATTGGATGTCTTAACGGTATTGAATTTGTCTAATTTTTTACATTAATAATCTATAATCTTAATGTCTAAAATACAAATAATTTAAATCGATGAACAAGATTCCGGAATAAGCACCACAACTTGTCCCTCCAATAAAATTATTCGAAGATCCCTTAACTTCAACGGAAGGAAAGAGGCAAAGAAGTATATTTGCCTACTTATGCAGCTCTCCATCTCCTCCCTCTTTCTTTCTTTCTTCCTCTGCAAATCTTTCATCTAGTAAATTGGGGAATGAGGCGTGGCCTGAAGGATCATGCAGGTTTTTTCCTCTGTTTTCGATTAATAGTTTATTTGCTTTTATGAAAAGCCATCGTATTTCATTTTACCTTGGGCGAGCGGATCTGCGCACTTCGATCCAATTATATACATAGAAAAGTACTTCTCTTTTTTCATGTACTGAAATGAAATGAAGAAATGAAGGGTGATCTGACTTGAATTAATCATTAATTTGCAGTAAGCAGTTATGGATACAAGTACAGCCCTTGAAGCCTCATCTTCATCTTCACCGTCCTCCTCCTTCTCCACCACCTCTTCCTCCTCACCCTACGATGTGTTCTTGAGCTTTGGCGAAGACACGCGCAAAACCTTCACGGACCACCTCTACTGGACAATGAAAGACGCCGGAATTGACTTCTTTATGGAGGAGAACGAATCAATAAGAAGAGGGGAAAATATATCAGACAAAGTGAAGCAAATAATCGAAGGGTCTAAGGTTTCGGTCATCGTCTTCTCAAGTAGGTATGCGGATTCCATCTGGTGTCTTGAGGAGCTAGTGCAGATCATGGAGTGCAGAGGAACAGTGAAGCAAATGGTTCTGCCAATATTCTACGATCTTAGTCCGTCAGATGTTATAGGTACTTTTGTACTAGCATTTCAGAAGCATAGAGAGCGCTTCCATGAAGATACAGATATACAAGAAAAGCTACGGCGGTGGACAGATGCTCTTACTGCAGCTGCAGGTTTGACAGTCTGGGCAGATGCTCCTACTGCAGCTGCAGGTTTGACAGTCCGGGTTTTCAGAACGACTAATGGGTTAGTACGTACTTTTCTCTGTTTGTTTGTTCATTATTTTTTTAAATCGTCATCAACAGTCATGCTTAGATTTGACTCTGAGTTCTCTGTGATTTTTTTTTTCTTTTTCAATCCAATTCTTCTCCCGAAATTCTCCTTCTAACTTTCATCAATTTCTCTAAATTTAACGTCAAAGTTGAATGGCTAGAGTTCAAGCCTTCTAAAGATACATGAGCTTGTTCTCCAATTGTTTCTTCTAGATGTGTGTGGCCTGATAGCTGCGCTCATTCAAATGGGGGCGGTGGTACTCATGATTTAGGCCTCGTTTGATAGCTAAGACTGTATTGACTATTTCAGTCGAATAAGATAATTAGTCATCGAATAGTACTGACATAATTAATCGGACATTTGGTGCTCTACCAGATTAAAAAGTTGACTATTTAATATAATGTTTGATATTGTGCCGATCATCATACTGTAATTATTATTTTTACAAAATTAATTTTAAAAAGATAATTGTTGAGAAGATAAATTATAAATCTAACTTTAGATAAAAATTTGGGTGCCTCAACTTTGATTAGTTTCATCCAAAACAAAAAGTTTGCCTTGATACTTCCAGATTTGCCCAGACCTTTGCTCCTCACACAGAAAAGCCAAAAATTCTCCATCTTCCTCTCAACACCTTTGCTTTTCACCCAACCAAATCCAAACCCAACTCATCAACCTCCACTCAAGTACAACCAAAAATTGCAGTTGCTCAATCTTTACCAAGAATTGAAACTCAAAACTCAAAGCAGATTTGAAAGAGGAAACCCTACTAGCCACATTTCTTGTCGAAGTGTTGCTACTGGATTCACAAGAACACCATGAATGACAGATGAGAAAGAACACGGTTAGAGAGATGAGGAGGAATGGGTTCGATTTATAGCCGATGTCAATGTGTGAGGACGAAAATGGATCTTGGGATGGGAGAAATCGGGGTTAGGCTAATGGAGAATGAGAGGATGGTGTTCTCGGCGTCACCTGCGAGGTAGGGTGGGTAGCTGATTATTCGCGTTTCTGATGTGCATGAGATAGATTGGAGAAGGAAATAGAGAGAACGAGAGACAGGGAGGAAGCTAGAGAGAGCATATCGCTGACCCAATTAATTATATCGAGTTTTTTTAAGGGATAAATAAGTGGGTGTGAATTGGACTAAAGGGTGGGATCAGAGAAATTGTATGAGTACTATTTAGTACACAATTACACTAAACACCCAGGATTGTATTATTTATCCTATCCAATCACTTATATGGGATGTCAAACGAGGCCTAACTTTTAGATTTGTTTAGGGTTTTGGTTCTTTAGGGTAGTGTGGGCTTAGTAAAAGATTGAGTTTTCGTAGTGTGAGTTTTATAGATGTTAGTGCGGCTTGTCTTTGCTCTTTTGGACTTATGTCTTTGTTAGTGTCTCGTGTTGGTGTTGTCTATCCCGATGTAACCAGTAGTTTCAATGGCAGTTAGGGGCGCGAAGAATCTTTTGTATCTTTTGTATTTCTATTTGGAGTCAGGTGCTTTTTTATGCACAGTGTTCCCTTACTAATTTGGTTGGTGATTCTGTGCGCATAATCTCTCATGTGGTGGGTTTTATAAGACGTGATTGAATTTTTAGTTTCCAAAATTGAAGTTCTTTTGACTTTTGAGTGATGAACATGTTCTTTTGTTGCTTGTCGTGATTTGTCGTATTATAAATTCGATGCCAATATGGTGGCTATTAGTTTGGCCAAATTGGCCTTTTTTTTTCTTTGAAGCCTTCTTTGTTTGAGGACCCTCTAAATTTGCTTCAGGATTACCTTTTACAAAAATGAGGATTTGAATATGGGACCCCAAGTGCAAGGGCAAATACTCTTAACAAATTGAGTTACCAGTCACTTGCTAAAATTACCTCTTTGAATTTTGTACATTTTCTTAAGATTATAATAAAATTGCTTATCATTTCACTAAAAAAAAAAACGAATATTACAAATGAGCGAAACTCTCACAACCCAAATTCCACAAATTACAAACCTTAAACCAAATGAGTAGAGAACCTAAAACAAATCGAGAAGATTCTCCTAAATTGTTCTCTAACTCGTAAATTGATTCTCATGAATTGCCAAACGAATGAGCCATGACGTTTGTCTGCACTCATGACTCCAAATGCTAACCTTCACCCCAAAACCCAATTAGAGAAAATTCTCTAAGCCAGTGGTGAAGGCACACAAAATAAACTAAACCCTAAGGTCCTAATTATAATGCATAGGACTTAGGCTAGAATGAGAATCTTAATCCTAATTGGATGTAAATCCAAATCCTAATCAAATAGTTAATTAACAAAAAATTTCTACCAAACAGAAAATCCAACCAAGAAGTCAAATCCAAACTCAAATACACACCAAAATGAGATAGGTAACACAAACCTAATTTCTGCATCATTCTAATTTTGAGCCGTAACACACAACATGGACCTCGAGTGAAAGAGCGAATGCTGTTAACCAACTAAGTTACAAACCACTTGCCAAAATCTCTTTGAATTTTGTACATTTCCTTAAGATTCTAGTAAAACTGTTTATCATTTCACATAAAAAAAAGAAGGTTGTTAATTGCCCACATGAAAACCTATAAAATGATTGTGAGTATGGATTGAAATCTTTGATATTAAACAGTGTAGTACAAAACTTAGGAATCATTTGATAACTATTTCGTTTTTAGTTTTTAGTTACAAAACAAGTTTTTAATTTTCATATAAAATGAAAACAAAAATTATTAGGTGGTAAGTGGTGGGTTGCCATGATGGTTGGGCCCTTCATCAACAACTCACTAGATTCACGATTCAAACCCTCACCCTTGCCCTTAGTGTGTATATCGCTTGCCTTGGTGATTATGAAACGGACCCCTTAGAAAAACATGAGATATGTATCATGTGGTAAGATATAATGGCATATGAAGATTTTGATTGATATTGTTGGACTCATACATAATTCAAATCTTATTCACTCCCAAGCTCTTTAGTAATAATGAATCAAGGTATATTTTTAGTTTATTTAACCTTGTAGTTGCTAATAAATCTTACGTATTTTTGCTTCGTTTTCAAATTTACCTATCAGGTATGAAGGAATGTTTATAAGGGAAATCATTACAAAAATCACAGCTGGAATAACTTTTTCCGAGCTTCAAAGATCAGATTCTCCCGAGCTCGAAGATATCGATTCTACCGGGCACACAGATATCGGTTCTTCCGTGTCTAGCGCGAACTCTCCCCTTTCTTTAGAGCCGTTGAAAAAGAGGCGTCACGAGCCCGACCGCTCTGACAGTACCTCACGCAAGTTTTCAGAGACAAGGTACGCGTCATTCACTACCAGCGCATTTTAGCTTACTATTCCTCTCCCCAGCTAAAATACGCCTACTATGGTTGATAAAGTTTGTTGGTTTTTCCGTAGTCCCGATGAACAAACCATGAAAATTGGTTAGAGTATACCAGGAAACGAGTTGACTCGAACGATTCAACTCGGTTTTACTTAATGGACCCGGTTTGGGTCGACGGGCTATGTTGCTGGGCCATTAATTGTTGTAGCATGCGTTGACGCTAACACAATAAGATGCGCCTGGTGTATTTTAGGGCTTGGAGAAAACAGTTTCATATTGATGATACCAAATTTGGGATTGCTCTGCTATATATTTTTAGGATTTAGAGTAAAGTGCGACCTGCATATGGCTCGGAAAACTGTAAAATGTTAGTTCGTATGCTGTGCCCGCATAACTACTTACTGATAGGGTTTTAGATGTGGAAGCTGTTACTTGATCCTGTTATCAACGTTAAATATAAAACAGTGAACGCTTTTTTGCAGGCAAGTTTTGCATGGTACAGCTGGTGTGATGACTCAACAAGTCCAAGCTCGAAATCAGCAATTGGCAATCGGCAGGGTCCACACCGGTATGCTTAGGCCAGTTCCAAGCTGACCAAAAGGCTTGTTTTAACCTTCTGGTCTTCAAAGATATTAATATTTTAATGAACAGTACATGATCATATTTGTCTTCCTCTTTAACCATGGGCTAAAGGACCATAAGACCAAATATAATTTATTATTTAAATTTAAAAACTACAACAACTTAAATTTAAAAACTACAACTTATATTTAAAAACCACAACTTAAATTTAAAAACTACAAATTAAATTTAAAAACAACATTAACTTAAATTTGAAAACTACAACAACTTAAATTTAATATAAAAAAAAAAAGAAAAAGAAAAAGAATCCACTGGTAACTGAAGTTAGCTAGCCGTTGCTGGTTGGCTGAGTTGGGCCAGCTGGTTGGCTCTTTGGCCCTTTTTTGTTCATTGGGGCCCATGAGCCCTTTGGCCTAGCCCTCGATTGCAGACGATTTTCGGATTATTTTTAAGCCCTTGGTCATCTGAACTCTTAAGTTGGAGATGACCTTGGTTTTATTTGGAATTCCATTAAATGTGTTTTGGATCATGTTTATCTGTTCTTGCTTGTATATGGAATTAGGACATAAAGACAGAAATCAATCCAGTATTGAATCCCAGAGCTGCAGGTCCGATAATGTCTTTCACGACGTTTGATTGACCATGTCTCACTCTGAAATATTATGTGCACATATTGATCCGCTGTGCTGATTAATGTATTCTATTTTTATATTGGTAGCCTGCTACACGAAAGTAATTTGTGAGTTAGTAGTTATAGAGTTGAAAGATTTTGTAGGTTTTGACGATATTGTATAATGATGCTTGTACCTTACATGTAAGACTCTTTTTCAGGATCAAATCTGGGTGGAAATAATTTGACGCTAGAGCCGGCCCACAGGGCTTCGGGCCCAGAGCTCGGGCCTCCATCTCTACTTGGGCTGGCAATTCTTCCCAGGCCCGAAGCTAGGGCCTCCACTTCCACTCGGGCTCCTTCACGCTGGAGCCGGTCCATAGGGCCTCCGACCTCTTTTCTCGGGTCTGTCCCCCGAGCACCCACCTACGATGGAGTTGCTCTAGGATGGTCGCTCACAGTAAGTTTTTTATGGCTGGATAATTTTCTGTTTGTTTCTTAGCCTTTGTTAGAAAAATTCTTCTGTCTATTTGGACCATTTCTTTTCTTGAGTTTCTGGTCCTGTATTAAAACAATGGTAATAGATGTGCTAAATTAAGGATGGCAACGGTTTGGTTTAGAGACGGAAATGTTATATCTATCCCCATAACGATGAAAATTAACCATATCCATAACCGTCAATTAACCATCAGTTATTTCCATAACCATACTCATCGGGTAACAAATTCCCCATCGGTTAACGATTATACTCATCTTCGTCAATACAAAAAATATATTAATTCAATTGACACATGATAATTTGGTAAATATTAATTTCGTCATTAAATATTTGATGTATAAAATGACTTAATGAATAGATCTTATGGAGCATAAAAATTAAAGCTAAACATTAATAATATTGGCTGATTTTTGATACATCCCATAAGTACTATTGGTCTGGATTCTCATAGATTTTGATTCATATCAAAACCCTTTAACTTGCCAACAAAATGCAACTCACATAGTGCAACTTTTGTATTCTCAAGGTAATGGATTCAGTGAATAATATATATATATATATATATATATATATTATAATACAATTATGTTATATATAAATATTATTATATTATATATAATTCGGTTCTAATTCGGAGACGGATATAGATTGAGGATCCCTGTAACCATATCCAAAATCATAACAAAATATTATTCACAGTTTTTCCATATCCAAAATATACCCGAATTTTCATACCTAAATCTAATTCATTCGGGCAGTTATTCACAGTTAGCGGTTTTAACGGTTATAATTGTTATCCCCACTCTAAATGCATCAATATTACATTGTTTCTGAATTTGGAAACTATATTAGTTCAGTTGTTGTCCATCTGTGAAGTTTAGAATCTGGAAGCGACCAATGTTCGTTTAAATTTATAATCTCTATCGTCTATTTGGTTGCATTTCCGAAGATTAGGGTATCACCCATTAATACTCTACAGCTGTTTTTCTCCTTGTTAGGGTTTGGAGCAGCTTTGCTCTGGACTTTTTCAGCAAAATATGACATCACCGTCTGCTGCCAATGATGAAAGTAGAAGACTAAGAATGCTATCGAATCGCGTTCTTGGGAAGGATGGCCTTGCAAATATAGGATCACCTCCTATTTTGCCTCAACTTCACCAGCTTCAACAGCACGCTCTTTCCAATCAGCAGTCACAAAATTCAAATCTCATTCCCCATCAGCAAGATAAAATGGGGGGTGCTGGCAGCATCACTATGGTTGGTAGCATGTCGAACTCTTTTCAAGGAAATGATCAGGTCTGTCCTTTTATGGTTATTTATTATGAACTTTTTCTTGGTCAATTAACTCAGGCTCGTATTGCTTATCAAACTTACAACCTTGTAGAATAGTAATTGTTCAATTTTTTATTTACACATTGTCGAGAATTCTTGGGGAAGCTCCTTATACAGTTTTGCCTACGCAATTTAAGGTTTCAAAAAACCAGCCAGGGAATTCCTTGCACGGATTCTCATTGGGATTCCATTTTGGCAGTGGGATGATAAAGATCTTGAATTGCAGGCTGATATGGATCGATTTGTAGAGGATGGGTCTCTTGATGATAATGTCCAGTCTCTTGTATCCCCTGATGATGTGGATCATAGAGATGCTATTGGTCGAGGTATCGATGTCAGCAAAGGTGCGGTGGGTGCCATGTTGTGGAATGAATTCTTTGTTTAACATCATCCTGAACGTAGTATCTGCCAGTATTTTCTCACCTACAATGCAATTCTTTCGTATTTTCTTGAATATTAGATATATACATTCATAAAAACCAGGACAGTGCAAGTTATCTGTATTGACTCACAAGTCTCAATTAATGATCTTTGTCTTTTTTCTTTTGTCAATTTTTATCTCCCATATATAATTGTGTTGTCCACAAACACACAAACAGTGTCAATACTCGTTCTTCTTATCTTCGGAAACATTCAAAAGAGAGAATGTAGATGTAACTTATCATAGGAAGTAAATAGCATACGGTCAACTAATAAAAAATCTGTCAACCAATTTTTCATCTTTTTGGTCGTGTACTTGGTTTCAGGGAATTGCATTTGTAAGTGTTATTTTGTTCATCGTAGTTTTTTTTTCTTTTTAAATAATTAAAATAGTAAACCTGGTTGTTCGCAGCTACTATTGTTTACTTTGAGGGCTCAGAATTTGAATTTGACTGCAGGGTTCACATTTACGGAAGTAAACTCTATTAGAGCAAGCGCAAGCAAGGTTACAAGCTGTCACTTCTCATCAGATGGGAAGTTTCTTGCTAGTGGGGACCATGATAAAAAGGTGAGTGAATGAATGTTGAAATTGCTAATAACTTCTGTGGGAGGATTCAGAACTGCTGCTACATATGGGCTAATTGATTCTTCCCGAACATTAACATGTGAAATTGTTTGTTTAGTTTACTTCTTAAAAGCTATAACGTTTACTTTGTTGGTTGATGCTTCTACTTTTTTAGAGTGTTCTTGACATGTGTATTATGCAGGCTGTATTGTGGTACACAGATACATTAAAGCCAATAAGTGTGCTACAAGAACATTCAGCTTTTATAACTGATGTTCGTTTTAGTCCGAGCATGCCACGTCTTGCAACGTCTTCATTTGACAAGACTGTCAGGGTTTGGGATGCCAACAATGTTAGTGAAAAATTCTTCTGTCCTTATCATCTAGTTAGCTTATACTCTGATTTTAACCTATTGATTCGAGATTTGAAGACTTGTTAGAGTAATCAAACTAAGTATACATACTTCTAGTTTGATTTCTATCATACATTCTGTAATCCTTGCCATTATGAGTTCTTCTATATGCTTCATTGCTCGGGTGCTGAGTTTGTGCCTCTATTCTTAAAAAGATGATTTATCTTTTGTGACATGCTGTATCAAGCCTTCTTTATGGTTTTATTCTGCAGCCTCGTTATCCTCTCCGTACCTTTATGGGACATTCGGCCTCAGTTATGTCATTAGATTTCCACCCAAATAAAGATGACCTCATCTGTTCTTGCGACGTGGATGGTCAGATACGCTACTGGAGTATTCACAAGGGCAGCTGCTTGTGCGTGTCTAAGGTAGAATCTTGTCTTCTGGGATGCAGGAAGTTCATGGGGGTGGGGTAGTGGTGGTTTTCATATTATTTACGTTTTGGTGATTCTGATATGCTTGAACGTATTAGGGTGGTACGGCACAAATGAGATTTCAACCCCGTCTTGGAAGATTTCTTGCTGCAGCCGCAGAGAATGTTGTATCTATACTGGATGTTGAGACTCTGACTTGTCGGCATTCTTTACAGGTCAGTCTAACTTTTTGTGTCACTATAATTTTTCTTTCATAGTTGTAATTAAACGGATCATGTGATATTATCATGTGAATTCTCAACTGCATTACTTGGGAATTTGGATTTGAATGCAGGGGCATACTAAGCCTATCCATTCTGTGTGTTGGGATCCTTCTGGCGAATTCCTTGCATCTGTCAGCGAGGACTCTGTAAGAGTTTGGGCACTTGGAGCGGGAGGCAAAGGGGAATGCGTTCATGAGTTAAGCTGCAACAGAAATAAATTTCATTCATGCGCTTTCCATCCTGCAGATACTTCACTGCTGGTCGTTGGCTGTTATCAGGCAAGTCAATTCTGCATTATTGTTCTTATATAATGTTTGTTACATTTTTTGCTTGGAGACCACTACTCTCTTAAGCCGTTCGGATATTTGTTCCCATTTTACACGGGAGAAACAATCCTTTACTGGTACTAGTGTTGCTGCAAGATATCATATTTTGATTTTTATTTGGGGAAAATAATTGCAGACACTGGAGTTATGGAACATCACAGAGAACAAGACAATGACTCTACCAGCACATGAAGGACTCATTGCTTCTTTGGCGGTGTCAACTGTTACAGGTTTGATTGCTTCGGCTAGTCACGATAAGTTTGTCAAGATCTGGAAGTGAAATGGTTGTTACTCTGATCAAAGAACTTTGACTGACTTGTATTATTATTGTTGTTGTTGTATTCCTGTTACTATATAATAAAGTTAATTAAAAGTCTATTTTGATGCTTCATGGACTTGTAGCGCTTCAAATACAGATACTCTTATGCTTCCGTTTTCCTTTGTTGTACACAAAAATCTGAAACCAAAACAGATAATGTAATGTTAAATTCCAGGGAGTTCTAAATTTTGGTTAATTTGGAGCCTGGAACCAGATATTCGCCGAGCAAGAGTTTTGATCATCGATTAGCTGATGACATTCAATTCCAGCCGCTGATACATGCTTCTAATAAAAGTTTAAATCTTCTAAATAAAAAAGGTGTTCAATCTTTGTAATTTACTTGTTCAATGACAAACTCCCATCGTGAAGCCACCTAAGGAGTTACAAATGAAAAACATTCCCAAATTAGTTTGGTTTTCTTTTTTGGATTTTGTTAGGGTTTTCTTTTTCAGAGGAAGAAATGGTCATGGACTCAGCAATGCAAGTTTTTGCATTTGCTGGAATTAGCACTTAGAGTTAGAAGGTACTCTCAGCTCTCTACACTTTGTATCTGCCATTTCTTTATCGTAACGATGAAATATTGAATGTGATAAATTTGGATGGTAAAGAGGTTTTGTTTTTTTGGTTTGAAACATACCCTTTAATGTACAAAGCATGTTTAGCAACTCTTATTCACTTTCTGAAATCAAAAGCATAAGCCTAACAAACTGATCAATTAGTTTACAACTCTAAATCTTTGGTCATCAGATGCATGCGTAAAAAGAAACTATAAAATGAATATATTTTCACATATTTTGCGATACTTTATTATATCCCAAAATGGCCCTTTGTTGTAATGTGCTAAGAGCACTTCCACCGAGGTGGGATAGGTCGGCACACAGCCAAAAAAATGGCCCGGCACCTAGGGAAGTCTCTCCAGCCCAGCAGATTGCCAGGCACCAACCCAAGCTGGTCTCCAGGCCAACCCAAAATTGACAGACCTTGGGACCGGCCCATCTGACGCCATTCTGACGCCACCGTGGCGTCAAAGGGCAAGGAGCCACGGAGGGAGAATGAGGGAGAGCACTGCATCGATTTTTCGTACAACTGGAAGCTCCGGATGCAGAGCGACTTGGACATGCTTTCCGCAAGACTCGATATTCACTCAAGAAACCTATCAGAGGTTTACAACGCCGGCGTTTTGACACGGCAGTTTGCAATCGTAGTTTCGAGGCCCGGCAACAGAGCTTGCAGAGACGACATGAGGTTGTCTACAAAGATTATTTTTGTTATTTCTAGGTTTCGTTCGTACAAGGTTGTTTTGATTAGAGCCGGGATTATTGCATCATTGATTCGGGTTTTAAAGTGTAGGAGTGACGTTGGGAAAGAAGAAGCTGCAAAGAGCTTACAGAGATTAAAGTCAGAAAATAAAAATAAAAAAATTATTTTATAAAAAAATAAAAAATATATTTTAATAAAATTGACTAGGCTATTTTTTGTTAGATGTGGAGATACTTTGGCCTATTATTATTCATTAGGGTTTATTACTGTTCATTGAGTGGATATATAGGCTGAGTGCTGGCGCATTTTTTTTTTGGGGTGGAATCAGGGGCGGATCCATTACAGGACCTGGGTGGTCCCAGGACCCTTCGGAAGATCAGAGAAGCATATGTGAAGATCGTTGAGGACCACCAGACTGCCAGGTCTTGTGCTGGTTTTGGAACTCCATGAATTTGCAGCTCAGTACCCAGCAGAATTTAGTGAAGAAGAAGAAAGTTTAATATTGTTATACAAATTGTGAGATATGTGTGGTAAAAATTTAATAACTTAAAAAATAAAATTTCGTACCACTTTTATTAAAACATGTGGTGTACTACTTGTATTCTCATCATAATTTAAAAATTTCTCCTGGCCTAGAAGGTGCCGTTTTGAGTCAGGCCATTCAAAAAATTAAAACTCTTTTTCGTCTACAAACCCAAGGCCCAACTACTCCTCATGCAATTCCCTCTTTTAATTAGCACAAAACCCTAAATCCACCCATCCAATACAAACCTTACCCCGAAACCCCACCACAATTATAGCGTGTTTACTAATCCGTAATCAGAATGAGAATAAGGAATCTGATTTCGATTACGGATTATACATGTGTTTGCTAAAATTGGGAGGAATCAAAAGTGCGTGTGGCCCACACAAAAAATGGAATCCAATTCCAAGATTTGGCTGATTTTCCTAACATAGAGAATGTATTTGGATTCCGGATTGCACAAGCAATCAGAATGATAATTTTTTTCCATTTGTGCCCTCACTTATATTCATTATTTTCAAGATTATCCTTTACCCTAGACTCACATTATGCACAACTCCATATATATGCTGAAGAGAAGAAACTACAACTTGAGCGAGAAAATTTAGATATTAAAGTATATACTTAAATTTATAAAAATAAATAAATAAACAAAATCATTTTAGTGTGTCTATGAAATAAAAAAGCAATTTAATTTTTTTCTTACTATTATATACTATATCAAATTTTATTAAAAAAGTACATAAAATATTTGATTTGGGACAAGGGCATTTTAGTAATCATACTGGTTTATATTCCGATTCTGCTGAATTAGTAAACAGCTTTATGGAATTCTATTTCGATTCCAGACAGTTTTTGTGACATCCCACATCGCCCAGGGGAATGATCCTTGAATGTATATTCTCATCCCTACCTAGCACGAGGCATTTTGGGAGCTCATTGACTTCGAATTCCGTAGGAACTCCGAAGTTAAGCGAGAAAGGGGCTAGAGCAATCCCATGATGGGTGACCCACTGGGAAGTTGCTCGTGAGTTCTCAAAAACAAAACCGTGAGGGAATGGTAAGCCCAAAGCGGACAATATCGTGCTACGATGGTGGAGTGGGCCCGGGAAGTGATCCGTCCCGGGCCGGGATATGACAATTTGGTATCAGAGCCTAACCCTGGTCACGTGTGTGCCAACGAGGACGCCGGGCCCCTAAGGGGGGTGGATTGTGACATCCCACATCGCCCAGGGGAATGATCCTTAAATGTATATTCTCATCCCTATCTAGCACGACGCCTTTTGGGAGCTCATTAGCTTCGGGTTCCGTAGGAACTCCGAAGTTAAGCGAGAAAGGGGCTAGAAAAATCCCATGATGGGCGACCCACTGAGAAGTTGCTCGTGAGTTCCCAAAAACAAAACCGTGAGGGAATGGTAAGCCCAAAGTGGACAATATCGTGCTACGGTGGTGGAGTAGGCCCGGGAAATGATCCGCCCCGGGCCGGGATATGACAGTTTTAGTAGACAACTTCAACAAGAATTTGATTCTGATTCCACCTCATTTCATTTCCTCCTCAATTCAATTCCTCTCAATTTGATTATGGATTAGTAAATGCGCCTTTATTCCACCTCTATCTTTCCATCATCACCCCATTACAATATTGAATTTCAATTAAATTTTATGATTTTGGTCTTATGTGTATTAGATGAAAATATTCATATGATTATTGTGATGTAGTTTATGATTTTTTTAATAACAATTTGATCATTGTTGGTTAATCTATAGAGAACTTTTATCTATACTTTAAAAATCACATTTTTCACTCATCGTAAGTGTAGATTTCTTTCTCATTTTAGAAAGTTATAAATACAAAGTGATATTTTTAGAGTGCAAATAATAATTTCATATATATATATATATATATATATATATTAAATAGTATTTTTATAAATACAATCTGATCTTGGAATGTTTCTCTCTAACATCAAATAGTAATTTGTTATAAAAAATTCAATGTTATTTTTGTTTTAAGTTTTTTTGAAACTTTTACAATTAGGACCACCCAATGTTGAAATCCTGGATCCGCCATTAGGTGGAATTGCTCTAATGTATGTGCTTTGTGCTACAAGCAACCTTCAAAGTGGACTAGGGAGTCATCATGAGGGTTCATAAAAATTCAAATTGGAGCATATTTAATCAACCAAAGTGAGCAGGTGACACCATAGCCAGTGCGAAGGCTTCCCTCCCTAAGCGGTTTAAGAAGTGGCGACTTCGACGATACATCGTGCAAGTTTTCCGACGCGGGATCTCTTTCTAACTCTGGCAAGTACCATTACTCCAAGAGAAGATACGCGTTATACACTACGCGTTACTCTTACGGTTACTGAGTCGATAAAGTTGGTTTTTCCTTGGTCTTATCTGAGGAAGTGAGTTAACTGGACGATTCAACTCGGTTTTACTTAATGGACCCGATCTATGTCTCAGGTCAACGGGTTAGGTTGCTAGGCTACTAATGGTTGTAGCACGCGTTGATGCTGACACGATAAGATGCGTCTGGCATATTTTAAAAATTCAACTCGCCAGACTGGGGTTTTAACATTTGTGTGTGTTTACTATGTGTTTTTAAAATGCTCCCACAACTTGAACTCAACGCTTCAACACAAAAAGTTCAAATTGAAACTGCATTCATAGAGAGTTATTCAAAAAGGGTTGCATAGAGTTAATTTCTAGATATATTCTTAGGAAAATTAATGAAAATGGCTTGAAAACTTTGAGTTTTAATAATAAGGACAAAATAAATGGTAAAGTGAATAGTACCAGTATTGACTTTTTAGTGTAAAAATACGGTTTTTTCGTTTAAGTGAACAGTACCTTGGGCTTTTCATTAAAACTCCCATTATTCTTCTCCTGATCATTTATAAAGCGATACAAATTACAAAGCTCAAGTATGAAACCAAGTGTAAGAAGTCATAAAAATAAATAAATAAATAAATAAACTGTTATGAATTTACTTACAATTGCTTTATTAATTACATAGATTTCTTGTCTGAGTTTCTTCTTGAAGACATGATTTGCTAGCCTTGCCAAGTATTAGTGCCTTCAATGGTTACCCTTTGCGAGTTTTATTAAATTTTAAGTGTGTTTTCTTTCTAGTATTGCAAAATGACATAAGGTTACAAAAGGAATAAGAGATATTTAAGGAGGAGGATTCAGTGAACATGTAGTACACAAAGACATCTAGAAAACTCCTTGAAACACTCCACAAAGGCTATTCTAGAAGCCTTACACTAATCTCTTTAAATCAAAGAGTTGACAACAAGGAAAAGACCACAAAGGCTAGTCTAGAAGATTTACATCAATCTCCTTAAATCAAGGAGTTACTAAAGTAACACATAAAGAAGCAGTTGGTCCCTAGAATCCATAAGCTATAACAGCCCTAATAACCATCATTCTTGCAATACTCCCCCTTAAGCTGGATCCAGCAAATTGATGGAACCAAGCTTGCCCAAGAGACATTGAAACTGATGCATGGGTAAGGATTTAGTAACTAAGTCAGCAAGTTGATCAGTACTTCAGACATAGCGAGTTTGAATAACCTGTTTTGCACTTGTTCACGCACATAATGACAATCCACTTGGATGTGCTTGGTTCTTTCGTGAAACATTGGATTAGAGGCAATGTGCATGGTTGCCTAATTGTCATAATAAAGAGGCATGGATTGGGAATTGAATACCCTTAAATCACAAAGAAGGCCGTGCAACCAGATTAACTCACAAGCAGTGGAAGCCATCGATCTATACTCAACCTCAGCACTTGATCTGGCAACTACTGCTTGTTTTTTGCTTTTCCATGTGACTAAGTTTCCTCCCACAAAGATGTAGTATCTAGTTGTTGATTTGCGATCTATTGAATTTCCAACCCAATCAGCATCACAATATCCCATTATGTGATTGTTTCCATTATTCCTCATGACTATGCCACGACCCACCGATCATTTCAAGTAATGTATAATTCTTTTAACAAGATTGAAATGATCAAAAGTGGGTGAGTGCATGAATTGACTCGCAATACTCACAGAATATGAGATGTCAGGTCTTGTTATAGTAAGGTATATCAACTTACCAACAAGTCTTTGATAGTAACCAACGTTTGGAAGTGGTTCATCTTCCAAGCTGAATTGAAGTTTGCTATCAAGTGGTGTTTTGGCTGGTTTGACATCACTCATCTTGGCTTCCTTAAGAAGATCAAGCATATACTTTCGTTGGTTTAGAAATAGGCCTTTATGAGAAGATGCCATTTCTATACCTAAAAAGTACTTCAACACTCCTAGATCTTTGATGTCAAATTGTTGTTGTAGAGCTTGTTTGAGATTGGCAATTTCTTCATCACTATCACCAGCGATAATTAAGTCATCAACATAGATTAGAACCACTAATTTCCTAGCATTTTCTATACGCACAAAGATTGAAGAATCTGCATTGATTCTATGAAAACCAGCACCGATGAGAACCGAGCTGAGTTTGGCATACCAAGCTCAAGGAGATTGTTTAAGTCCATAGATAGCTTTATGCAACTTGCACACTACCTGTGAATCACAACTTTGTGGATGTCCAAGAGGCAATTTCATGTAGACTTCTTCTTCGAGATCCCCATGCAAGAAAGCATTTTTAACATCCATTTGATACATTGACCATCCTTTATTTACGGCAACTGAGATAAGTACCCTTACTGAGTTCATTTTTGCAACATGAACAAAGGTTTCCTTATAGTCCACATCAAGTGTTTATGTGAATCCATGAGCTACCAATCTTGTTTTATGTCTTTCAATTGATCCATATGAGTTTAACTTGATCTTATATATCCATCTGCATCCCACAACCTTCTTCCCTTTTGGTAACTTTACAATGCTCCAAGTGTTGTGTTGATCGAAAGCATGTAACTCATCATGCATAGTTTTCCTCCACACTTTAGATTCACTAGCTTCACGAAAATTTTGAGGTTCTGTGAGCTCAGAAACCTTGTTGAGGAATGCACTGTAAGCAGGTGCAAGCTTGTGATAGGAAACATAATTAAAGATTGGATGTCATGGCTTGTAAATCTCACAGTCTTGTAATCTTACAGGTACTTGTCTTTCTCTTGCAGGATTGCGTCGTGGTGCAATAGGTGTTGACTCGTGTTCCATTGCTTCTGAGGTCACACTTTGCAAGTTTTCATACTCTTCATCAGTTGCATTGCTAGGAGACTAACGTTCATTGATTTGCTCAGTCGAAGAAAGAATTGTTGCTCAATGATCATGACATCTGTTTTTGGTAAGGGAAACAAATCCAAGTAGTTCTCCTCTTGAGTGGTAACTTCAAGATTCTTACGGTAAAAAGAATTAGTTTCATGAAACCTAGTATCTTCAAGATTCTTAAAATAAGAATTGTCTGCATTATCCGCACTAGTGTCAGGTCACTCTGCATATTGAACAAAAACCTGTTTGCCACTGCTCTAATCAACCAGTACTTACACCACGCAACCCGACCCGCACTGGAAACTAGAACTTGCTGACCCACCACTGTAAACGGTTGCACCTGCTCAGTCTTATCATCTGCATCCCCCACCATCACCTGCATGACTCACCGTCGCTGCACCTGATCTGTGTCGCACAAAACCTACATCATCGCCAGAACCCAGCCAATTCCGAACCAACATGATCTGCACCTGGTGCTGCTCGACGCATTGCAAACATGTTCCTGCCTGACCACTTGTTGTCTGCAATTCATACCCATTATTTGAACTTCTTGTCGTTGCAAGAGCTAGGCGTGCACAATTATATTTTTAGAATTCTAATTAGAAAGACGATATACTTCTTTGCTCATTCCCCATTCTGTTGACTTCCCTTCTGTTTAGACTTATTTAAGGGATTCTCCATAGGACACGCTCCACACCATTGAATTGTTCATCTTTTAGGTATTCATTCAAAGATCATCTATATATAAAAAAAATCATTAAAATCTGAAACTATTTCACCTTTAAATTAAATTATAGTAATATTAGTATTTCATTGAAAAAAATATATTCATTCATTTTCTTCCCCACAATTAGATGTTTTAATGGTTTGGGAATTGTTTAATTTTTTTTTTGTAAAAATAATCTATAAATGTTATACTAAAATATAGACGATTTAAATTGTTAAATAAAATTGCGGAATGAGATGGTATTTGAGATCCCTCAAAGGGATTTGGATCTTATCCGTATTCAAATTGTGGGGATCTTAAAGATTCTCATATCTTAATCATTCATCGTGTATCGTGTATCGTGTGGTCAGAAATCAATTGAAATTTTTTTATATTTAAAATTAAACACAAATAGTACTTGATGAAAACTGATTGCATGATATACAACGGTCAAAGATTCTCACAAAGTGGATTCAGAGAGAATCCTTTTCCCTCTACGGAAGGAAAGGGGCAGAGAAGTATATATTGCCTATTTCTCTAGCTGTCCATCTCCTCCCTCTTTCTTATTCCTTCTTCTGCAAATCTTTCATGAACAATACTTGGCTGCTAAATTTCAGCAATCACTCTTGCTTTCATTCAATTAGATTTGAACACATCTAATTTGTATTTACAATTTCAATTATTTGAACTGTGTCCAAATTTAATTGGATAAACACAAGAATGGTTGCTGAATTTTCAACAACCAAGTATTGTTCATCTTTCATCATGTAAATTGGGGAATTAGGTGTGGGCCGAAGGATCATGCAGGTTTTTCCCCTCTGTTTTTGATTAATAGTCTTTAACTAGAAATTAATACTCGCACGTTGCTACGGAATTAAAAATTATATGAAAGGTTATGTCTAAAAAATATAAAAGATTAATATTATTTATATTGACAACATTAAGAAGATTTTTACATAGAAAAAGATTGTGGTACTTACATATAAAAGATTGTGAATTACATGGAAAGAAGTATTAGGGAGTATTGTTTGATTTATATTGGTAAAAGATAACAAAAGTTGTTCATTGAAATATCAAAGTTTCCTTGTATTCTTGATTGCCAAGAAAGCAGCCTAGTCAAAAGGAAAAAAATAAAAAAATAAAAGGTGCAATGAAACAGATATCCAACAAATTGAATAGGCAACAATAATTGAAAAAGGATGCCTGCACTGTAAACCACAAAGACTAATAATACATGCAAAAAAAAAAAAAAAAAAAAAGGTAACTTTAGGACTTTTGTATGCTCACACACACAGCCTTGGGCTAGGAAGAAGGCTGTCACACTGTGCTTTCTGTCACACTTTAGCTTTCTGTCACTTTTGACTGACATATTTGGGCCACTTTTGAAAACATTGACATCTAGCAGAAAAGTGGGAGAGAGAGAGCTGAGAGACGAGTGTGAGAATCGATGAACAAAACCCCCCCAAAATCAAAGGTTATTTCTAGTGAAATTTTTTACAAAAACATAAGTACTGATATTAAGGTAGCCTAAAAAAATCTCTCCTTCCGTGAGAGAGCTACTCTCTTATGTGAGAGTTCTTCTCCCTTGGTGAGGGTTTCCATCTCTGATCTTCTTCTCGTTGCCATCGATCCTAGCTATTGGAGAGCTTGGGTGGGATCGGAGAGCTTAGAGATTGAAGTCGCCATTGCTGGATCACAGAGAAGGGGGTTGAGAGTCTGCTTGTGGAGACGGAGGTGGACGGCTGCAATTGGCTACGCACCAACCCCATCCCATGCCGCTGAAGCTCCGCCTGAAAGTTGGGTTATGTAAATTTTGGGGTTTGAAAACAAAACAAGAAAAAGGGACAAAATAGAAAGAGAAAAAAAAGAATGAAAGAAAGCAAAAATGGGGGATGGAATTGAGGGTTTGGGATAGGGAATTGAGGGTGGGTGTGCGGAGGGGGTGTGCAGAGGAGAGAAGGGAGGGGGGTTCGGGGGTTGAGGTAGGAACAGCCCAGAAAATTTTCATTATTAATTATTTAATATTTATGTGGGCCTTTATGACACGTGGCATTTAATTACTGTTTATGTGAGTTTTATGTTGTTAATTAACAGTTGATTTAATAGTAAATTTATTAAATGTATAAAAGCATTCTAAAATTATGATTTTATCTGAACCAAAAAAACTTCAAAAATATTACATATTGAAAATCAAAAAATTTTAAGCTAGTAAATAAACATTGATCTCAAAAAATAAAGAAAAATCAGAATCTCATCCCATCTATAAAGTCCACACCCACGCACCTCACATTCTAGATCTCGATAATCTCTGCCAATAATCACACAAATCCAAGGTGATTTGACCATTGAATTAAATAATAGTAGTAATATTAGTGTTTTTTTGAAAAATCATATTCACCTATTTTATTTGTTTTTGAACGAACAATATTATCTATACTAAAAAGAAAAAGTAAGTTTAGTCTCATAATGGGTAATCAATAATGTTGTATAAATTTATTTTTGATCAGAATTGAATCTAAAATCTTTCATTTACAAACAAAATGTAGCATCCAATTTTAAAATTTATTATATTTTATTTTCAATGTAATGAAATTATCAAAATACTATTGAGAGGCCACATAGATCTTTCACATGGATCTTAATTTTTCCTTTTATTTTTCAACTCTTATTTTACTATTCCGGAATAATACTCATTTTTACCAACACGTGACAAAAAGAATAAACTTAATTCGAAATTATATCGAACTTGCTATGTTCAAAACTGTGTAAAATTAACAGGATAATTTTAAAACTTGAATTGTGACCTCGTGCGGTGTGCATGACCGCGTAGGTCTGGTGGGACAGTGATTTTACGCAAAACACACGTGGGAACCATGGATTAGCGTTATCCTGTCAATGTGTACTATTAAATTTTCATTATCGTTCACTGGGGCAAGAGGACATTAATTTTAATTTTTTTTATGTTGGGATCCAAATACCCATTCAGACTACACTATGGGTGCAGCCATCATTTCAATCTAATGCCTCATTACCCAACTCTCTTTCTCTTACACGACATCATCTCTCTCTCCCTACCCACTCAACCCATTATAAAAATATAAGTGTGCTAATCATCCATCTTATTTTATTTCTCACACATCCTTAATAATTTATGTTCGTTGATTTTCTTCAATATCTTCGATTCGATGATTAAAAATTAAAAAAATATGTAAAAAATAAAATAAAATGTGTAAATATCACGTTCTTAAAAATATTCATCATTATTCTCACTCTTTCTCTTCCACGTTAACCCAACTCTCTCAGATTCATCATTTCATCCCATCAGCCCTTCACTCATCCTCTCACATTAATTCTCACGCCCAGAAACGACAAAATTAGTTCACCGGAGCAGCTTTCCTAAAAATCTTATTTACTCTTCCGATCATGCTCTAGTTAGTAGTCATCCTAGGTGACACCAATTGCCACTAGAAAAAGAGTATCTTGTATTCAGAAATTATCAATCAGTATTCAAGCGGTATTGCTTTATATTGAAACTACAATGCAGTTTACAGGTATCATATCTTATTGCGAAGACATCGGTTTACAGTTTTATTGAGGCAAACATTACTAGAATACCAATGTTAAATGACAGCAAGATCGACATTCAGACGAATCTAGACAAATAAGGCCAACAGAATCACAATCGTAAAAACATAAGAGTAAGACGTGCAAGAGAATTTAGCTGACATAATTTATATCCATTGTTTGTACCATACTTGACCAATCCATAAACTACTAAGCACCGGTCAACAACATACCGTCAAAGACCCACACGACTTTTCCTCCAACCAAGAGCCCAATCACAACACGACACATATCGGTATTAGAAGCCAATCACAGCGCGACACGTGTCGATATCAGAGGCCAATCACAACACGACACGTGTCAATGTCAGAACAAAACTAGAAACTCTCTTCTATAAAAGGGGATCATTCTCTCACAATAATCCCTAATGTCATTTGTACTAAACTATTCACTAGAACTCACTAAAAGAGAGCTTGAACCTATGTATTTGTGTAAACCCTTCACAACAAATGAGAACTCCTCTACTCCGTTGACGTAACCAATCCCGGTGAACCACGTACATCTTGTGTTATTTGTTTCCCTGTCTCTATTCATTTACATACTTATCCATACTAATGACCAGAGTAACCTAGCGAAGGTCACAAACTTGACACTTTTTGTTGTACCAAAGTCCTCGTCGATTTTGTGCATCAACATTTAGCGCCGTCTGTGGGAATCACACTTACTCCTACTCTCTTCAGCTTTGTCAAGCTAGTTTCCACCATTCGCACACTTTCTTTCGACCAGGCACTCTTCTCCAACATGGGGAGTGAAGGGAGCCACAGAACGCAGAACGACACCCCCTTGCACTTAGTGCAAAGCAACGAAAGAATGAACGAAAGAGGTTTGCTCTTCATGCTAAAGTCAATGAGCTAGAGGCTCAAAACAATAAGATAGCGATAAAGAATGAGATCCTCCAGGAACAGTATGAAAAGCTCTTCGAAATGCTCCATGAAGCTAGGCATACTCAAACACACGAACTCATCACTCCGGGGAAGTCACCAACCACTTGGGTACCCCCCAACACGGGGGATCACCTGCCTTCAACATGGATATCCCTAATGGGGAGCGAGTTACCCATCAAGGTGTTGATCAACATGAGACCTCTCTCGACCTAGTTGCTTTGACCGGAAGCATGAGAAGTAGAGGAAGGCACCTTCTTGCAGAAGGAGTAGAATGATCAAAAGCCGTTTATCGTGACTGTCGGGACTTCCTGAGGCAACATCGAGAGAACCCCATCCACATAAGCTTGAAGGTCAATAATCCAAGGGTTTCTGAAATGTTCGATCCTCTTCCATGCCCCAAGCTAATTGCCAATCTAGGGAATGAGCAATATGTCTTAGAGGAATATGAAGGTACAAGGGACTCGGGGGCGTTTCGACAAGCTTACCCAGGAAGTCAGTACGGTAAGTCTAAAGAAAAATCCCATGCCCTTGACCAAGCTTTCCTACTTCCAAGAGGAGATGGAGACTTACGGAAGAAGGATTCAGCAGTACCTGACTCCACTCAGGATCCCCTTTTCCTACAACCCCTTGAGGAAGTAAACAAGTTGAAGGCCGAACATCAGGCCGAAATACCTGACTGGAACCAACCTAGGCCTGGCCCTCTTACAAGGAGAATCCTCGACACCCCCTCCAAGCAAAGACAAAGCAAAAGCTTGGCTTACAACTCTATATTGGAATGGAGGCCCCGATTGAACACGTTAACCTCTTTGAGTCCACCATGGCATACCGGATGCATACTGACGAAGAACGATGTCTTCTATTCTCCTCTACCCTCTCTGTTGGAGCTCTGAATTGGTATTGCCGTCTTCCACCTGAGACAATAGACTCATTTGAGGAACTGAGGAAACTGTTTGTCTCTCAACACATCTTCCAGACATATCGCTTGCATTCCGCATATGACTTGTACATTATTCGCTAAAAGCCGAACAAGTCACTATGAAAGTATGCCGGCCGCTTCAGCCATGAGTATTCTTACAGCGTTGAGGCAGATGACGAGACTGCCCTCAAAGCCTTCACGGAAAAGCTATGTGATTGTTTCTTTAAGTACATTATCAATGCCAACACTTAGAAGACTTACTCCGGGGTGATGGTACATGCTTACAACCACGCATCCGCGGAAGCAAGGACATACCAAGGGAACCTCCATGTGGTTAACCCCTATCAACAAGTGGGAAGTGGAAGTCAAGTTCTACCAAGTGAGGAGATCTTGGCCATTCAGACATCTGTTGCATCATCTCCTGCCTCATTTAGCTACTCGCTAAGTCACCAAACGTATTTATCTTTTGGTAAGAGGAATAATTTTTACTCTCAGCAAGCCTATTACAACAAGAGGGATAAAAGTTCGTATCAAGAAAACTAGGGGTGAACATACATTTGACTATTATGACTACGAGGCCAAGCCTAACTTTTTCAAAGTGGAGGACTGGGTACTGAAGGAAATGCTATTATAAAAAGGCATACACATTACAAATGTTTTGACTCTCAACCACTTGAGATCTTTTGTCACGCAAGCCATTCGACAAATATTTAAAGAAGAGGCAATTTGGACAACTTCTTTTGAGTCTTTTGCATTCCTAGCACTAGAACACTTGGTCTACGCTAACCTACCCCTATACTCCAACTCAGAGCTTCAACATGCGTACTTTGACACAAAGTATATGATAGTAAGTGTTACAACCAACATAGTTCACATATCGAAAGCATGAATCCCTTCATGCATAGCAAAACATTCATAAGTATCACTCATGTCAATCAACATAAACATCATACATTCCAACATATACATACATAAGCCAACTGTGCTTCGAAAGGGTTCAACATACTTTGTGTCATTTGACACTTGCTACAATGTGCCTCGACACCTTATCTTTATTCTCACCAACCAAATGATGAAATGTGAAAAAAGAACTCATCTTTATGCCACCAACGAGTTGATGAAATATACAACCTGTACTCTCCTTCATGCCACCAACCAAGTGATAAAATGTAGAACTTGTACTCTAATATCATTTGACAACTTGCCACTCATGCCACTAACCAGGTGAAGAAGGAACTCATTTTCATGCCACCAAACAGGTGGTGAAATATACAACTCGTACTCTACTTCATGCCACCAACCAGGTGATGAAATGTTCAACCCGTACTCTAATATCATTTGACAACTTGCCACTCATGCTACCAACTAAGTGAAGAATGAACTCATCTTCGTGCCACCAACCAGGTGATGAAATGTATAACCCGTACTCTAACATCATTTGGAAACTTGCCATTCATGTCACCAACCAAGTGAAGAATGAACTCATCTTTGTTCCACTAACCAGGTGATGAAATGTACAACCCGTACTCTAACATCATTTGGCAACTTGCCACTCATGCCACCAACCAGGTGAAGAAGAAACTCATCTTCGTGCCACTAACCAGGTGATGAAATGTGATGAAAGGTGATAAAAGAACTCACATTCGTACCACTAACTAAGTGATGAAAGCAACTCAACATTCATTTCACCAACCAGAAGATGAGTGGTACAACTTGTACATGCGACTCCTAGCATTCACAAATAATAAAAAACTCTCAAGCTTTACAACTCAACTAGGGGAGCACTTATGCCTAACAAGAGTTATAGTCACCAACAAAGTCTTATTGCAAGCCAACAACGGCTTTAGTGCATGGTATATGAAGATCAAGCTCTTCAGCCCTCTTACATTTGCTTCAGACATTTCTCCTCTGTAACAATGCAAACACTACAACTCGTAGAAAGTTTCACACACTTTTGATCAAAATAGTGTGAAGCAAAATCAATTTATGGTGCCTAACAAAGCTTCAACACCAAAGTTTCACCTACAAAGGTTCAACTCTCAACTACAAAGCTTCAACATCAAACAAAGCTTTATCAATGGAGAGCAACTACAATTCTCAAAAGCTTCACATACTCTTGATCAATATAGTGTGAAGCAAAATCAATTTATGATGCCCAATAAAGCTTCAACACAAAAGCTTTACCTACAAAGTTTTAACATCAAATAAAGCTTCATCAATAGAGAGCAACTACAATTCTCAAAAGCTTCACACACTCTTGATCAAGATAGTGTGAAGCAAACTCAATTTATGGTGCTCAACAAAACTTCAACACCAAAGTTTCACCTACAAATGTTCAACTTTCAACTACAAAGCTTCAACATCAAACAAAGCTTAATTAATGGAGAGTAACTATAATTCTCAAAAGCTTCACACTCTTGATCAAGATAGTGTGAAGCAAAATCAAGTTATGGTGCCCAACAAAGCTTCAATACAAAAGTTTCAACACAAAAACTTCACCTACAAAGTTTCAACACAAAAGTTTCACCTACAAAGCCTCAACACAAAAGCTTCATCTGCAAAGCTTCACCTACAAGCTTCAACACAAAACCTTCAACACCAAAGTTTCAACACAAAAGCTTCAACACCAAAGCTTCACCCACAAAGCTTCAATACAAAAGCTTTAACACAAAAACTTCATCTACAAAGCTTTAACACAAAAGCTTCACCTACAAAGCTTCACCTATTAAAAAAAAAAAAAAAAAAAGAAGAAAGAAAGAAAGAAAGAAAGCAATGAGCCTAGGCTTCTCCTTCTTTGGGCCTAACAACTTTCATACCAAATATATATGAATGAGGAATTTTGGGTAACTACTTAGAAAGGAAAATGGTGAAATTTTGTTTAGAAAATTGCCTATTAGCAAGACACTTCCCTCGTCAACTCTCTCGATCGGAGACTTGGGGGACTCCTACCATATACCACTACACATTGGTACTCAGAAATTTGGTGACTACTCAGTGCTTTGGATTTTTCAAGTCCCTAACCGAGAAGTTTTCCTCACTCAAGAAATTAAGGGAGCACTACTTCAACCTACAGGGTACCACCCACGAAGTTTCAACATGCAAACTTCAACAAAATAAAAAATTCAAGCTCGGCATCATTACTCTAATTGAAAAGATCGAGAAGCCTTAACAATCATTTGCCAACACCGTTGTCAAATAACAAAGCTTCGTTATACCACATCTACTACTTTGTCAAACAGCAAAAGTATCTCATATCATCAGGATCGAACATACTCCAGGTTTGATGGACTTGTTTTGACCCTCAAATTTTGGAGTCGGCTCGCTCCTTTAAAGGAAACCAGAAAACCTTCCAACCCAGTTCAAGAATACACCTGTGAAAAGTCAAGTACAACAAAGCACGTGGCGATTCATCTGTCTTCTCCAAAAACAAGAGTACCTCATATCATCTCTTCTCTCTGTTTCTTCTCTTTATCTTTGTTGCTGAATGAGAGACAGAGAGAATGAGTACAATCAGCCGGAACCCAAGATCAACCTACCAATCTGAGATTGATTGCTTGGAACCCTGATTACTTACCTTGCCTGTCACATTCTTCGGCAGATCTCCTCGCTTAGAGACTTGAGGGCTCCTACTATATGGTTTGTATTGCACTTGACCAAACCCGAAACTACAAGTAAGCTTCAAATGAAAATGATACATTACCTTATGCGTCAACGCCAACTAAAGATACCACTTCTGGATGAAGGAAAAGTACTTCCAAGAGAAGATGACACATCTACTTACAGGATAGAGAAGGCAAGTGAAGGCGACACTACACTTCGGTACTTGGAAGTTTTGTGATTACTCAATGGCTTGGACCTTGCAAGTCCCCAACCGAGGAGCTTCCCTCATTCGGGAACTTAGGGAAGCACTGTTTGTACCATACTTGACCAATCCCGAAACTACTAAGCACCGGTCAATAGCATACCGTCAATGACCCACAAGACTTTTCCTCCAACCAAGAGGCCAATCACAACACGACACATGTCGGTATCAGAAGCCAATCACAACGTGACACATGTCGATATCAGAGGCCAATCACAACACGACACGTGTCAATGTCAGAACAAAACTAGAAACTCTCTTCTATAAAAGGGGATCATTCTCCCACAATAATCCCTAATGTCATTTGTACTAAACTATTCACTAGAACTCACTAAAAGAAAGCTTGAACCTATGTATTTGTGTAAACCCTTCACAACTAATGAGAATTCCTCTACTCCGTAGACGTAGCCAATCTGGGTGAACCACCTACATCTTGTGTTATTTGCTTCCCTGTCTCTATTCATTTACATACTTATCCACACTAATGACCAGAGCAACCTAGCGAATGTCACAAACTTGACACTTTCTGTTGTACCAAAGTCCTCGTCGATTTTGTGCATCAACATCCATAATCTTAACTAGTACTCTGTACTCATACATTATGAAAATAATTTATTAGAAAGAGTTCTGAGTATTGAGTACTAATTAGAATTATGGACATAAATTAACATAAAAGAGCCAAAACAAGAGGAACAGAGGGCAAGGGAATCCGTGGGGTCATGTCTAGTTTAAGCCCCAAACCCTATTCCTCTCATATTTTTCAGTACTTTTCAACCATGTGACTCTCCGAGAAACAAATGAGATTAAAATGACCCAAAAACTGAGTAAATCATCAAAAATACAACAGTCACATTATTTTGTAAACAAAATTTTGCAAGGACGTCTGAACTCATGGCAACCAGTGACACATGCCATACCCTAGTTAGTGAAAGCAAGTTATACTCAAATGGAAAGGCATACATTGTACCCTCTGTCTTAAATATGACCTAGCTAGTACGCTGGCTGTCTGAATCTGAAGGAAGTTTACGTGAAGC
The DNA here is from genome assembly GCF_019419815.1 of Pyrus x bretschneideri. Lineage (NCBI taxonomy): Eukaryota > Viridiplantae > Streptophyta > Magnoliopsida > Rosales > Rosaceae > Pyrus > Pyrus x bretschneideri. The sequence goes on along the minus strand of NW_025999390.1, from coordinate 6,099,555 downwards.
AGTGGATATGTATAGAATTAGAATGGTCGTCTGCATGGTTTCTCTTATTTGCATGTAGCTTTTCTCTATAACTACTAATAGAGAGTACACACTTCGTATATGTGTGAACAAATAATTGTATATTTTTTTAATATTACATAATTATTATTTTGTCCTGCTTATGTAAATATTGTGTATCAAAAGTGAGGGTAAAATTGAAAAAAATATGATTGTAATTATCTCATAAAAAGGGTAGAATAAGAAAAATAGGGATATGATTATTATTTTGTCAAAAGGTACAAAATTACTATTTTGCCCCCTTTTGTCAACAGTGTGCATAAAAAATGAGGGCAAAATAGAAAAAAAAGTTGACAAGGTGGGTTTTCTTAATAATAGTATATAATTTTAGGCTTTTTAGCTAAAATGATCTTTGAGATTTATATAATTTCTCACTTTGGTTTGTGAGATTTGAAATCAATAGAAGTGATGAGATTGTTCACCATGAATCATTGAAAAATATGTTATTCTTTTTTTAATAGAATGGTATATATGATGTTAGAGTTTTAAGCATAGTAAGATGTCTTAAAAAGAAAGAAACTTTCATAGTCTCAAAAAATCCCCCTCTCTATTTAGGATTTCTAAAACAAAACAATTTAATTTTTAAGAACAAAATAATAATATTAAGTTGTTTTTGAATGAAATTAGTATTTAATGTTTTTTTTAAATCCCTCCACCCCACCTCCTTCAGATCATCTAAGGTCCCAATCCGTGGAACCACACCAAAGATTCTTCCCACTTATCTCGAGAAATTTTTCGATGTGATTGAAATATATGATGATATACTATGTGCTTTTATACAAATAATGAGACATGTATGTTAAAAAGTTAATAACTTAAAAAATAAAATTTCTCATCACTTATATAAAAATGCGTGGCGTATCACTCGTATTTCTATATTGCTAAGGCTCTGTGAATTTCCTCCTCAGATGAAGTGCAAGTTTGCAATCTTAACTATTCTCTCTCCCATCCTCGCTCTTCTCTTCAAATCATTCATTTTCTGTTAAAGACAGCGATTGGAAACAAAAGATGCGACGTGCCGACAACAATCGAAGACTAGAGAGTTAGTTCGCTAGAAAAAAAAGGAAAAAAAAAAAAACTACTGCATTGGCCACCGTCTAGACCACCTGCCTAAAGAATGTCTAGCCGGATGACTATCTCCTACCCGATTTAGCCAGACGATTTGGCCCAATGTGTACGGGACTTATCAATTACAAAGGACATTTCTGCCGATTCACACTTCATGAATTCATGTAGACAATCATGCAATAGTCCCAAAAGATGAGAAATTTTTCATCATAATATGATTGATACACTACGTGTTTTTATATAAATGGTATAAAATTGTATATTTTTAAGTTATTAATTTTTTAATACATATATTCTATCATTTGTATAATAATACGTGATGAATTATCTTGTACTCTGAACACATTGAAAAATCTTTTTCTGGAACAAGGATTTCGCTCATGATCTTTGATAATATTAAAAACCATAAAGCTGGCAACCTTATCTCAGGACCCATGGTAGGTGAGAAGTTCACCATCGCACAGAGAGTTTGCCCCCAATTACTTTTCTTTACAATAGCTAGTTTCTTTCTCTTTTCTGTTTTCCTTTTGGTTTTGTGAGAGCTAGCTACTTAATCAACCAGCTCCTACAAGTCTTCACTACCCATCTAGTGTTTATGTTGTTGAGTATTTTTAGGAGAAGAAGAAAAGTTAGATAGTTTTTTCAACCTAGTAAGTTTCGAATTGAGTAATTCAAGTAGTATTCTTGATCGATCGATCTCATATAATTGTCTTTGTGATATAAGCAGAAGGCAGACAAGCCGGACAAAACCCTCAAAAGGAAATTTGAGAGATCGTCACATCATGACAGCAGAACCAAAGGAAGAGTTGCCACCAGGGCTCCGATTTCATCCTACAGAAGAAGAACTTATCACCTATCTCATGAACAAGATAAATGATGCCACTTTTACTGTAAGGGCGATCGCCGATGTTGATATCAACAAATGCGAACCCTGGGAACTTCCTGGTACATACATACATACTTATATATATAGTTCCAATCCGACCCTTGTTTTCAGTTCATCCGTCACATGCACAAATTTGATCTATTTCTATATATCCATCGTTTTGTAGTTTTTGCAATCAGCTTGTTGTCTACGTATATATATCCGTTAAGAGGAGGAGGAGGAGGAGGAGGAGGCGGCGGAGGGGGGGGGGGGGGGAGCGGGGTGGGGCGCAGAGCAGTAGCTAGTGGGTAAATCTTGCTTACTGTTTTCGGCTCTTTGTTGGATTTAAATTTCTTTTACTTATTGACGATATTATTTAATTAATTTTTAATTGGGACCATGTTTTATAAAATGTATTTAACTCATGTGAACTTTGCATATGAACATTACATGTTTCATCGTATGTACTCTTCTTCGATCAAAAGTATATATTATTCAAATTAGTTGTACTTGTTGTAAACTAAACCAAACTTATGCCTCTCAAAAACTCTCACACACAAAACTCTAACCCATATCTTGACCTTTCACTATAAATCCTTCAGGTTGTTCCATGTAATTTTCTTCATTTAAGTCTCCATTCAAAAATGTTGTTTTAACATCCGTTTGATGAACTACTAAATTGTGTATAGAGGCTAATACTATGAGGATCCTAATTATAGTAATTCTAGACACAGGAGAGTAAGTGTCAAAATAATCAATTCCTTTCTTTTGAGTGAATCCCTTGGCTACTAGCCTAGCTTTGTACTTATCTATACTTCCATCAGGTTTCAGTTTCTTCCTAAATACCCACTTACAACCAATTGTTGTAGTACTGGGTGGTAAATCCGTTAACTCCCAAGTGTTGTTTTGTAAAATAGACTCAACTTCACTATTTATAGCTTCTTTCCAAAGTGGAGCATCGACGGAGATCATGGCTTCCTTATATGTTGTTGGATCACCTTCAATTAAAAAAGTATAAAAATCATCACCAAAATTCTTCTGCACTCTAGGTCTTTTACTCCTTCTAAGTTATGTTGAAGGCTCTTCTTCATTTGTAACTCGATAGCTAATACTTGTGGAGGCTTTGTCAGTACTAGTGCATGATCTATCTATCACTTGCTTTTGCATTCTAGTCTTGAAAGGAAATGTCTTCAAAATATGTTGCATCCCTAGACTCCAATATAGTGTTATTCGAAATTTCATTTATTTCAGAGTTGATGACTAAAAATCTATTGGCACTACTATTATGTCCTAGGTTTACATAAGAGTCCCTAGAATATAGGAAACCAAATCCTATACTAAAACTAAATCCCAAACCAACTAGGAAACACAATCCAAATATCTTGCGTCCAAGATATCCTAAACCTTTTTAGTTTAGGTGTATTGATTTAATACCAAATACAACAGTACTCACGAGTATATTGTTGTGAAAATTGTATGTGTGTGTGTGTGTGTGTGTGTGTGTGTGTGTGTGTGTGTGTCTACAGACAAATTAGCTTCTTGTGTCTAACTTAGTAAAGTGTTGATGAACTTGTAATTTCTTGGATCAATTATTGTAGCAAAAGCGAAAATGGGAGAAAATGAGTGTTACTTCTTCAGCCTAGGGGATTGGAAGAACTCAACAACATTGATAACAAACACAGGTTACTGGAGGGCCACAGGGAGAGACAAGGTGATCTACAACAGTGTCACATCTAAGCGGGCTGGGATGAGAAAGACCCGTGTTTTCTACATTGGCCGAGTTCCTAATGGCAAAAAATCCAACTGGATCATGCATGAATATCGCATTGATTCTAAATCCGACTTTAGAACATCCAAGGTATACCTAATTAAATTGATTAATACCATCTAAGTATAAGTTGAGTTAAGGATCTAAAACAACTAGTTTTAATTTCCATTCTAACTAATCTTCTAATTAGTTGAAATCATCTTTGACATTAATAGAACTATAGGGCTGATGAACTTGTGAAACTGAAATTACACTTCCAATCTCTCTCTCTTTCTAGATAGAGCTAGGGAGATAAACTTGTGAATACACGAACACATTGACTTGAGCTAGAGCATGCATGCATGATTCCATGCAAGATTTGTGAAACGTTGTGATAGATGACAGTCCCCACATATATATGTATATATATACATATACACATATATACATATATACATACATACATACATATATATATATATATATATATAAAATACTTATCCAGGTCATTTAAGGAAAGGGATCCCCATTTTTTTTGAAAAATGTGGACACCCTCTTGGCCGTTAGATTTGACTTTAATGAAATTTTGTAGCTGAGATTAAATCACAGGCCACATAATCTCAACCACATGATTTTATTAAAGCCAAATCTAACGGTTAAGAGGATATCCTCATTTATTTTTTTGAAAAATGAGAATCCCTTCCCTTTAAGGCTTCCAGTACTTATATAATATCTTACACCCAGCTAGTACTTTTACGTTGATCATAATATTCCCAACCAACTTAGAAGACTAATATAGTAATCAAGTCGACCCATTCCATGAACTTGACGATAGAGTTTTTAATACTATGAAGTTCTATGAACCTCAAAACTATTATGTTTCAATTTATAGTATCATATTACATTATTGATAATTTTCGATATTTTCAATGGATCGATCAAATTAATATCAATAAGATATCCACAAAACCCTAAGGAATTTATAATTAACAACATATCAAATTAATACTATAAATTGCTAATACACGTGCAATACAAAAATAGCGAAGAACAAAAAAATCCAATAAACATATATCAGAAGTAAAAAAAAAAAAAAAAAAAAAAAAAAAAAAAAAACACATAGATATGCATGCCCCCTGTTGATTTATTATGTCTTCCACTCTATACTATTCCATGCATATAGATTTCATATTATGGATCAAATAATGAATAATTAACTGATCTGACTAAATTATTGTGGTATTAGCAGAATGAATGGGTGATTTGCCGAGTCTTTCAGAAGGGTAAAGATATAAATGAGTACCCAACAAACCAATCAAGAGCAGCCAATCCCCACAACCTAGAAATAGGTCCGAGTATGGTACCATCACCCCTAATGCAGCTAGGTGATCCAAACCACCATCAGTTCCCATATGGCAGAAATTACATGACAAGTACAGCCCTTGAAACCTCATCTTCATCTTCACCGTGCTCCTCCTCCTCATCCTCCTCATCCTCCTCATCCTCCTCACCCTACGACGTATTCTTGAGCTTTAATGGTGAAGACACGCGCAAAACCTTCACGGACCACCTCTATTGGACAATGAAAGACGCCGGCATTGACTTCTTTATGGAGGAGAACGAATCAATAAGAAGAGGGGAAAATATGTCAGACAAAGTGAAGCAAATAATTGAAGGGTCTAGGGTTTCAGTCATCGTCTTCTCAAGTAGGTACGCGGATTCCATCTGGTGTCTTGAGGAGCTGGTGCATATCGTGGAGTGCAGAAGAACACTGAAGCAAATAGTTCTGCCAATATTCTACGATCTGAGTCCTTCAGATGCTATGGGTACATTTGCACTAGCAATTCAGAAGCATAGAGAGCACTTCAATAAAGATACAGATAAAGAAGAAAAGATACAGCGGTGGACAGATGCTCTTACCGAAGGTGCAGATTTGACAACCTGGGTTTTCAGAACGACTAATGGGTAATTGCATTTTTTTTTTCTTTATGTTATTAATTAGTTAAGTTCATGTTAGACCAACTCCTTCGTTGACCAAAAATAAAAATTCGAACCCAAACTCAAATACAAGGTAGAATTAAAGTCTTTTGAACAATGAATGTCACCCAACCCTTAGAATTAGATTTCAAGACATAAAATGTCGTAATAAGAATTTTTTTGTAACTTTGAGTTATGTTATCTTAATTTATTTTTACGAATGTTTTAACAAAAAAAAAAAAAAAAAAAAATTTTAATTTACATAAAATTTAAATAAACTAAACAAATCAAACTTCAATTACAAATCAACCAACCAAATTTCAGTATAAACACCAATAGCTTAAAAAAATTATTTTGACCCTTAAATTTAAGGGTAAATTACATTTTACCTAGGGGTGGGCACGGGCCAGGCTGGGTCGGGCCCAATTTTGAAGGAGCCTGATTTTACCCGTTTAAATCTGTAACGGAACGGGCCGAGCCGGGTACATGGAATTGAACCTTACCCGGCCCGTTTGAAACAGGGTGGGTCCTCGGGTTCAACGGTCGAACTCTTTTTTTTCTTTTCAAAAAATACAACCTTTTTATAAAATGAGGCTGTAGCTGCTGCATGGCAATGCACATCAACACTGCATCACATATGACACTTGCAGGAGCTATCTTTGAAAATTGAGGATGCACTGTAGGATGCAGCAACACATATTAGGGGAGTATTGAAGCACGTATTGTGCCCAGCAGCATATATTAATATTATTTATCCAAATCCAATAAAAAATAACGTCTATGAGACATCCAATTCCAATCAATGTCCGAATCCAAAATAACCCGACAGGAAAATTATTGAATAAAACCCTTTGAAAATATATAGAACATTGCAGTAATCTATCCATTTGTTTAGGGTATGAAACAAAACAGATTTGAATTTGTGTTGGTTGATAACCAACACAAATTGAATTTGTGGAGATTTGACCCTATAAGTAAATTGTGGAGATTATGACATAGTGATCTCCTAGACCTAAGGGAACCCAGTGAATGACAAAGAATCCAATTCAACAATAATGGCTAAAATTAGGTGAGATAAATCCAGACATACAGCATTTATCTTCACAATTTACTTATTTACAACCTCCAATTCGATAACCCTTTCGCTAAAATAACAATTGCAAAGCCTAATTGAACATTGATCCCGCGTTACCATTCCGAATTTCACAGTTTCGATCGGAATCACCACGAAAACAACAATCAGATTCAGAAAAAGCACGAACGAATCAAAATTTAGGAAAGGGAAGAAATACCCACATAAGTATTCAACTGCCTGACGAAGCTAGAGAAATTGTAGTGCTTGAAATACTTGGGAAGGAGCTCAGAAAAGTCTTCGAGTCCCACTGTTAGACTTAGTGCTTCAGCTTCTCATTTTACTCCGTTTGTTGCTGAGCCTGCAAGTGCAAAAACCCGGGTCCCAAACCCAGAGTACAAAATTAATTGAAACCAAAATGGAACACAATAACTCAAAATCCCTAATCTAGAAAAACCCTAAAAACTCAGAATTCGAAATGGACTGGTCATAACTTAGGAGTCAGGAGACCTAGGCCGTGAAGTAGTGGTCCAAGTTGAGAGGAGTAGATGGGGGTGGTCGGAGACTCGGAGTCGACTTTAGAAAAGCTGGGGGAGGGAGCTCAACTATCGTGATTCTAGAGGGAGTCTAAGAATCGAGAAGAATGAGAGTCAATTTGGACTCTGAAAGAGAGATCGAGAGGGAGGAGAGTGAGAATCGACGATTGAGATCCGAGGGGGAGAACTGAGGAGAGGAGATTCAATCGAGAGTCGGAGAGGCTTCCAGAAAGTGGGAAAATTGTGCGCGTGTGATTTGAACTCTATACATATAATCAACACTATTGGGTATCCATTGTCCCGGCCGAGGGCCTATGTTTTCAGAAGAAAAAAAAAATCTTATCAATTAATTTGGGTTGGAGTTAGTCTTAGTAAGTCCAATATTATTCGTTTGAGTAGTTGACAATAAGTTCTGGTAATGAACCATGCATGTTTTTTTTACCAGCCAAAAGTTTTGTGTCATCCCAAATAAAAATAGATAATTAGTGACAAGAAGGTCAAAAATCCTAAATCAATTTATTCCTAATATATCTTGCATAAAAATAAAAAAGATAAAAAACTTGTGAAAGAGTATTCAAGTGTCCGAAGTAACGCTAAACACAGCTGTCCATGATTTATTTTGAATAAAAAACTTAACAAAGTTGGGTGTGATGACAGATTAATAATTTTAAAAAATTGATATAACAAATCTCTCAAAATTTTTGTTCAAAACTGCAAATGACAAACTGAAAAAAAAAAAATGTATAAGATCATACTACAGTTCAAGGATTTTAAAGTATGTTTTTAATTGATTTAATCTGGCAGTTGCTAATAAATCTTACGTAGTTTTGCTTCATTTTCAAATTTAACTACCAGGTATGAAGGAATGTTTATCAGGGAAATTATTGAGGAGATAACTAGACAATTCAAGAGCCCGATTCCAATTGGAACAGCTTTTTCCGAGCTTCAAGGAATAGATTCTCCTCTGCAATCTGGAATAGATTCTCTATGGAGTGAAAATTTATTCCAGATTGCAGAAATGTCTCAAGCGTCACCAAAAAGAAAAAGAATGCCATCAGATTCTCCCGACGATACGTCGTGCGCGACTTGCGACTCGGGATTGGTTTCCGACTCCGGCAAGTACCAGGGGTCCAAGATAAGGTACGCGGCTCAGAGGACTTATATAGGAAATCATGAAAAACTTCTATTAATCTACTGCTTACAACTACTCTATTAGTTACACAGATTTCTTGTCTGAGTTTCTTCTTGTAGTCAAGATCTTCTGCCTCCACTACAACCATTTAGCATGCATTACAATGCCGAAATTTTACCGGTGTCATCGATTCAAGGTCAATGGAAGAAGGGAAGAATTATTCGATATTGTACCTCATGCGATGTTTATATCGCGACCAACCGGTATGTTAATATCTATGAGCTCTGTTCTGCATTGGCAATTTGACAGTTACTTTGTTTTGAATATGTTAACGATTTATAGTCGTATGACAGAAAGACCGGGGCATTGTGCGAAATGAAGGAAGTTGATCTCAATTATGTTCTAGATGCAGACCGTATAAAGTATTTGGAGCAGGTCCATTTCTGGAGTCCTTTATTTTTTTATTTTTTGTTAATTCACATGGGAGTTGCAGTTATTTGTCTGCCTTCAGCTTAAATTTATCTAGACCAACCAAATATTTTGCAGGAAATTAAAATACTCCGTACCCTGACGCATCCGAATATAGTGCAGTACTACGGTAGCGAAGTAGTGAGTTTCTTTCTGACATGTTCACATTTGTTGAAAACCAATCTTTGCCGGTTTTACTCAACTTGGGGAGTATTCTTTACGCAAATGCAGATTGATAATCACTTGTGCTCATATTTGGAGTACGTTCCCGTATCCATTGATGAATATGTCCAAAACCTCGTTGGAGGTATGACGGAATCTGTAGTCCGCAATTTCACTGGCCACATCCTCTCCGGGCTGGACTTTCTGCATGGCAGGAAGATGATTCACAGGTGAGAATAATGCTTGCGACTTCATAGAGTGCTATTTTAATATCAGCGTGTTGCATTTCTTGATTGATCACAAGCATACTTTTTCTTTACTGAATGAATTTCCGGATCGGTGATTGTTCTAGGGATATAAGAGTTGCAAATTTGCGTGTTGATGCATCAGGAGTTGTTAAACTTGCCAATTTTGGGCTTGCAAAACATGTGAGTAATTAATTCCACAAAGGCCTATCATGTTTAATGTCGGAAACATTTTTTTTAATGTGAGTATTTAATTCCGTAAACGCCTATCGTGTTTAATGTCTGTCAACATAATTTCTTGAAGAATTTATATTTGAATAATCAACTTGTTTGGTGCAATTCAGCTCAATGGGCAATCAAACATTCTTTCTTTCAAGCACAGTCCAAACTGGATGGCTCCTGAGGTAATTGCACTAGCTTTATCTGTAAAATTTAGATGGCGTGTGCATTGCATATAGACTACAGACGCCTTGTTTGTTCCGTGCAGCTCATATGGATGTCTAGGCAGAACAACGTGGATCCAGATTTGGATTTGGCCGTTGATATATGGAGCTTGGGTTGTACCATCATTGAGATGTTCACTGGAAAACCTCCTTGGAGTGAATTAACACTAGTAAGTCGATGATAAAATGATTTTTCAGAATGTTGTGATAAAGATGATCGCTCTAGTCATCCTGTTCACGGTAAATATGCAGCCAATCAGGAGAGTAAATCGCCTTGATTGATTTTATGCGCGTACAGGATGACTAGACGGAAGAAGAGTTCTGTCTAAGTCGGATCATGTTTATTGGTTTTTAACATCTTCGTGTCTTTAATCTGTCAGCTTGAAGTTATGCAGAAGCTTCTGAACAGCATCCCGGATATTCCTGATACATTATCTGCAGAAGGAAAGGACTTCCTCGAATTGTGCTTTAGGAGGGACCCTGCCAAGAGACCATCGGCTGTTCAGCTACTTGAACATTCTTTTGTACTTGAAGAAGACACACGAAAAATAAAGGTAGAAGATGGGTCGAAGACAACGATGCAATTGGAAACGCAAGTTGGAAGTTTTGTCGTCTGAAACCAACTCCGTTATTAATAGCTTCTTACAAGACATCCCAAGCATTATTACTATTGAGGAAAATGAGCTGCTAAGTTCACCTCCGACGGAAGAAAACATAAAAAGATGTTCTCCTCTTGGCAAATCCACGTAGATCCCCAGAAGTGGTGGAATGGAATGGATGTAAAATTTTGGGTTTTTTTAATCTTGTAGTTTAATTAATTTTTTGGTGAGAGTATTATATAAGGCAAATTCAAATTAAATAGCAATTTGAAGAGAGGTGCTAATCCCAAATGGAACAGTTAAATTGTTAAATGCTATGAGATGATTACGGATTGATATAACATTTTAATATGATGCTTTATGTTTCTAAGACAAGCGTGTTATGACACATTTTATACTGGGGATTCCATCGTCAATTTAAGTAGTTTCATGAAAAAAGGAAAGAGTGGTGATTTTCACTCTATATTTTATCTCGGACGTGTCCTTTCCATTTTTTATGTATTAATATATATATATATGTATGTATGTATGTATGTATGTATGTATGTATGTAAGTTGATAATCACCACACATCAATTTTACCTCACACTCATAACTATTGTTTAGTGTTGAAACGTGAGTGGTGTTGGTAGCAATGGTGGTGGTAGTGAGTAACAGTGTGGAGGTGATAGTGGCAATGGTGCGAAGAATGTGGTGATGGTGACAGTGGTGATGACTGCAACATTGAGACAGTGGATATAATGATGGCCATGGTGGTAGGGGTGAAGCGCGAGTGCAAGTGGCGATGGTCATGGTGGACAATGGTGGTAGTGGCGAGGGTAAAACAGTGGAGGTAATGGTGGCTAGTGTGATGGCGGTAGAGAAAATGGCAATGGTGATACATAATTTTATCTTTTATTAAACTCTAAATTTGTTTTATAATGCATATTCTTTTTCTATTATTTTTGAGAACTGTTCTTGAAAAACAAAGTAAACCTCAGTTTGATGTTCTACAAAAACTTAGGCTAAATATTATTTTTACCTTTTCTATTTTTAAGTTTATTTTCATAAAACAGTATCCCAAACGTATTTTTCAACCGTTTTTGTATTTGCAAAACAAAAAATTATTTTACGAAATGTTAACGGGCTCTAAAAGATTTTACATTCTTCCGATTATAAAGGTGGAGAGATTCGACAAAGATATTGAAGCCCAAATGTAACATTCTGTTGGGCCAAATGACCCAAAACCCACATAATATTGAAAATCCAAAGAACTTGTGCACTAAGACAACTTTAACAAATGCCCCTCGTCTCTTTCTCTCTCTCTCTCTCTCTCTCTCTGCAAATTCAATTTCCTCCGAAAAACCCAACCTTTAATTCGTTATGGCTTCTTCCGACATGGATCTCAACGCCCCTCACTCCATGGGTACCACCATCATTGGCGTCACCTACGACGGAGGCGTCATACTCGCCGCCGACTCTCGTACCAGCACCGGTAAATCTCCTCACTCTCTCCTCCACCAAAACCCTAAGCTGATTTTTCACTTTCAACACTCACCCAAAACGCCTTTTGATTCTTGCAGGAGTGTACGTGGCCAATCGCGCCTCCAACAAAATCACTCAGCTCACCGACAATGTCTACGTCTGCCGCTCTGGATCGGTACCCATATTGTCAAATTTCACTTCTTTCAGTTCAATATCATCAATTTCTTAATTTTTTTCCGACCATTCCAATGTTTTCCCCTTTTGGGTTTCCCAGGCTGCCGATTCCCAAGTTGTTTCCGACTACATGCGCTACTTGCTCCATCAGCACACGTCAGTGTTTCCTTATTTTGTTCTGCGATTCTTTTCCTTTTTATGATTCTCCTTTGATTTTTTTTTTTTTTCCTGATGGCTTTGTGTTTTCTCAGCATTCAGCTTGGGCAACCTGCGACTGTGAAAGTTTATGCAAACCTCGTCAGGCTGCTGTCTTATGGCAAGAAGGTTGGTTTTTTATTTTACTGTTTTAGTTCCTTGTTTGTTGGTATTGTGGTGTGAGATTTTGTTTGTAGCCTTGTGATGTTTTGGATTTGGCAGAATATGTTGGAAACGGGGTTGATTGTTGGCGGCTAGGACAAGCACGAAGGCGGTAAGATTTATGGAATTCCCCTTGGTGGCACACTGCTAGAGCTGCCCTTTGCCATTGGAGGTATGTTATGCTAGAATTTTTTCCAACTAAGTGTCAAATTTGTGTTTCTAACTGAGCTGCTACGGTTGTGGGATGAAATTGCACTGCTTGTACAAAAAAGATGTCATAGGATTTGTTTGATTGAAACTGATTGGTAATGCCGGATGTGCCTCAATGACATTTCAGTAATTCATTTTGGGGTCAATGAATGGAATTTGAGGGATCAACAACTTATATATACTGGCCAAAACAAGGGTTATGTTCAGATATGATATCCCTATTATCCCCATGCCATTGTGATTGGTTTCCATATCATATTTTGGATATAGCTTGAAAACTTGAAATGTCTTTTTGGAAGTTTTAAACCTTTAAATGTGATTTTGCCTTCCAAGGATGTTCAGTTTGATAGTGTTTCCCTAGAGTTTGGCTTAACTTAATATTTCGTATTGTAGGATCTGGCTCCAGTTCCTTGTATGGATTTTTCGATCAGCATGGAAAGAAGGAATGACCAAGGATGAAGCCGAGGTATGTATTTCTTCGTGTTTGCAGATTCAAAGTTTTAGTACTTCGGAACATATTGGTCGTGAAAAGTTCTAAGTTTCCATGGGACTTGACTTGGTCGCTATTTTACATCAATAAATAACTTAAATGAAACAATATTGCAAGCAAACTTTGATCATTTGAAAGGAAATCGGTACTAAAATTTTCGTTTTATGGCTCCATCATATATAATATGTAGTTGGTGATGATATTATTCAAGCATTCCCTGTGACAAATAAAAGGATTGCTATCGTTATGTAAAGTTTGGCTTTGAGCTTTATTGTTTACGAATCTTGGGTGGCACCATTGCAGCAATTGGTGGTCAAGGCCGTTTCTCTTGCCATTGCACGAGATGGTGCCAGTGGGGGTGTTGTCCGTACTGTAGTTGTATGTTCTTTTTTCCCCTCGACTTTATTTGTGACTTGGGCAATCATATCAGTATTTTTGTTTCGAACATGCAAGACCATATATTGGCTAAGTCCCTTTCTTTCCGTTCCATTTGCGCGGTTTTGCATATCAATTCTGATGGAGTGACTAGAAACTACTATACGGGTGACAAACTTCCACTTTGGCACGAGGAGTTGGAGCCTCAGAAGTCATTGTTGGACATCTTGAACTCTAGTCCTGAGCCGATGAACACACAATGAAGGTCTTGCTAACCGATAGGAGTACGGCTACTTTCTATTAGTTTCTTTAACTTATCAAACTCTTGTTTTCAAAGAGGAATATGGTGTGCAACTCCTATCTTGGAAAATTGCTCGTCTTTTGTGATTTAGTTGTTGTACGTTGGTTCGACCTTTCGACCTACATATGCTTAAATTGTAACTATTGTAGTTCGTGCATTGTGTCGTTTGCTTTATTTCTTTCGTTTCCTTTTTCACAAAACTACTTAAATTGACAATAGAATCCTCGGTAGGAAATGTGTCTTAACGTGCTTGTCTCATAAACATAAAAGTATCACATTAAAATGATACGTAATCTGCAATCGACTCATAGCTCAAGTAGTTAGTAACATTTAATGGTTCTACTTTGGGTTTATCGGATTTGGATCCTAAAGAAGATGAATATAACATGTATCTTATATTATATATAGAATGCCAATGGAAAAGTGCATAGTGCAAAACAGTGCACATGCGGACAAAAATTTTGGTGCCACCGGCTTCGACAAAAATAATTGGATGAAAATACCCCTTGGCCAAAAAAATTTCAAAGCATGAAATATGAATGCATAAAATAATCCAAGGGTAATTTGGTAAATTTACTTCTAAATAATTTTGTCATACCTGGGATGAACAGTGAACATGCAGCCAAAAATTTGGGGTCACACATGGTTGGACCAAAATGCCCGTCAGCCACAAAAAATACAACAGCAAATTGAATGGAGTAAGGGTAATTTGGTAATTTGGCTATCATAAAATATAATATAAATATAAGTGGGAAGAGAGAAAATAATAAAAAAATGAAAGAGAAGAAATAAAAGAATAAACAAATGACAAAAACATTTAAAATGTATAAATCATGGGTAGCGCACTGTGATTTAAAAAAATTCATTTTGCACGCGATTGTTTATTAAATATTATTTCTCAATTTTTAATTAAGAGGTGCATAGTGCCGATTATAAAAAAGTTTTTCACACGCGTATAATAATGTAATTCAATTAGTTATCAAATGATCATTTTTTTTATTCATAATGCCGGTTATAAAAAGTCTTTCGCATGCTGATAATAATGTGATTAAATTCATTGTCAAATGATTTTTTTTTAACAAATAATATTATCTATACTGAGGGGGAGGGAGTGCCCTTAGCCTCACAATGGGCTAACAATAATGTAATTCAATCAATTGTTTATTAAATATCATTTTCTCCATTCCTAATGTAAATTTTATACAAACCGATTTTATTATGTTAATTCAGCGACTTTAATTGGTTTACGAGGGGTTTGTTCTAGCATGATAAAAAATTATTCATTTACTTCAAATATTTAGTTTCCCTTTTGTCAATTTACATATATAAATACATTTAAAACGAGTAAGTCGCATATGTCATGCTGTGATTCAAAAAATGTCTTCTGTACGCGCGTAAGCACGTGCCTGAAGGCTAGTTATATATAAAGAGAATGGAAAAGGTGAATAATGATTTGGTGTCATCATGCTTGAACAAAAATGCCCCCAAAACAAAAAAGTTCAAAGGCTTCCCAAAATAATGCATCAAATAAGGCGGGGGCATTTTCGTCATTTTAACAATATTTTTTTTTAATAATTTACTTTTTGGTGCTTTTTTTTTTAATTAGTACCTCATGTAGGCTAGCAATAATGTGATTCAATTTCTTTATTTTTAAACATGTTCAAAACATCTTAAGAGGCGTGTAATGCCGGTTATAAAAAAGGTCTTTCACACATGGATAATAATGTGATTAAATTAATTGTGAAATGATTTTTTTTTTAAATAAACGATATTATCTACATTAAGGGGGAGGGGGTGAGCTTAGCCTTACAATAGTCTAACAATAATATGTTTCAATCGATTGTTTATTAAACATTATTTTCTCTATTCTTAATGTAAATTCTATAGAGACCTATTTTATTATGTGGATTCAGTTGCTTTAATTGGTTTATGATGAGTTTCTTCAAGCATGATCTAAAATTATTCGTTTACTTCAAATATTTGATTTTCCTTTTGTCAATTTACGCATATAAATACATTTAAAGAGTGTATTCAAAAAATATCTTCTGCATGCGTGTGAGCGCATGCATGAAGGCTAGTATGCGTTAAGTAGAAAACATCATTATCATCGTATAAATGACGACCAATCGTATTTATTCTCAAAAGGCATCTAAAAAATTTAAATAAAAAAATTAATGATATTATTGTCGTGTAGCGGTTACGCGCTTGAATGAAGGCTCGTATGCGTTAAGTAGAAAACATCATTATCATCATATAAATGGTCGTCAAAAGGCATCTAAGAATTTTAAATAAAAAAATTAATGATATTATTGTCGTATAGCGGTTATGCGCTTGCATGAAGGCTCGTATGCGTTAAGTAGAAAACATCATTATCATCATATAAATAACGACCAATCGTATTTATTCTCAAAAGGCATCTAAAAATTTAAATAAAAAAATTAATAATATTATTGTCGTCTCGTGTAGCGGTTACGCGCTTGCATGAAGGCTCGTATACGTTAAGTAGAAAACATCATTATCATCATATAAATGGTCGTCAAAAGGCCTCTAAAAAATTTAAATAAAAAAATTAATGATATTATTGTCGTATAGCGGTTACGCGCTTGCATGAAGGCTCGTATGCGTTAAGTAGAAAACATCATTATCATCATATAATGATGACCAATCGTATTTATTCTCAAAAGGCATCTAAAAATTTTAAATAAAAAATTAATAATATTATTATCGTGTAGCGGTTACACGCTTGCATGAAGGCTCGTATGCATTAAGTAGAAAACGTAATTATCATCATATAAATAACAACCAATCGTATTTATTCTCATAAGGCATCTAAAAATTTTAAATAAAAAAAATAATGGTATCATTGTCGTGTAGTGGTTATAATATGCTATGGTGAACAAGTATGACGAGCTGAAAAGTTGACCACCTGAATTTCACACTTCCAGTATTCGAGGGAGAGAGAGAGAGAGAGAGAGATGAGTGGTGGTGCGACGAGTTCAGTGGTGGCGAACGTAGGTGGTCAGTCGCAGAGCCCCCACAAGGTGTTCGTGTACGGCAGCCTCATGGCGGAGGATGTCTGCCGTGTCCTCTTAAATCGCGTCCCTCAATCCTCCCCTGCCCTCCTCAATGGCCAGTCAGTCTCTCTCTCTCTCTCTCTCTCTCTCTCTCTCAGATAAATATAATTCGATGAGATGATATAATGCTGATGTGGAAATGAACGTGCAGTCATAGGTACAGCATCAAAGAAAGAGTTTATCCGGCGATTCTACCCGTCGAGAATAAAACAGTTGCCGGCAAGGCAAGTTATCGTTGTTAATCAAGTTTAGATTACATAATTAATCACATAATCAAAGTAATTTTTTTTTGTGTGTGTGTTTTCTGCAGGTGCTGTTGGGCATCACAGATCCTGAATTACATATTTTAGATGAATTTGAGGGCGCTGTGCCTGAGTATGAAAGAAGCACTGTTGATGTATCTTTGATGGTATTCACTTTTTACTTTTTACTCACTTGATGGTAAATATTTACTTGCCTACAATACAATGCTATGAGAATATCAGATTGAAGACACTGCTTGGGAAAGGTTTAGGGTATTTGGTCACAAAAATGTTTTCACCAAAATGATCCAAACAAATTTTGTGGACTTGATGGAGGGCGGCAATTTTTTTCTGCAGGATACTTCTGAGAGCTTGCTTGTTCAAGCATACGTTTGGAGCAACAAAAATGATCCAAACTTGTACGGAGACTGGGATTTCGAGGTAAACTCTTCTTTCTTCTTACTTCTTAGGAGGATCGAAACAAAATAAGTAAACGAAATGGAACAAAGTTACTTTTCTGTTCGAGTTCGTGTATAGATATTGAAAACTGAAAACAAAATGGTTATCAAACGATCTTTAAGAGAACCTATTAAAGAACGTTCTAATGTTATCGATTTTGGTTAGCATTAGCGCTCTCTTTACATTTGTCTGACTTTCCTGGTTGGTTTGATCCCTTTAAAATGAGAAGGAATGGAAACAACTACACATGAAAGATTTCGTCAAGATGATCAAGATGACTTCGGGTTTTATGGAAAAGCTGGAGCTGCCCGAAGCAAAGCCAACGGTTGCAACAGACGAGTAGTTCTTTCAGCAGGATCGCGAGAATCCACCTGCGTCATAATCCTAGATTCAGTTGTAGATTCTGATCCGTATAAACAGCGTATGTCGTTCTGTGATCCGTATAAACAGCGTATGTTGTTCTGTGATCCGTATTCAGTGTATTTCGTAATAATTGGAGGTTTCTATACTTGTTTGAGGCATTGATCAAGAACAACTATTATTTGGACTTGGAATAATCTTATACGTCCGCAAGAGACTTGTACCAAATGTGATCCTTGAATCGACGGCTTAAATTAAGGCAAATTACAAGACAATTTATACTCCAATACATTACTCATTCGGATCGACGGAGACACGGCGGCGTATTCTTAGATACCCGAACTTGCCGGCACCAGGCGACGAGCCCTCGAAAATAAATGGCAGATACCCTGTTGCATCTTTGTACCTCTGCTGAATCTGCATAGATCAAAATCTATTAGCTACTGCAGTGACGATCTTAATAAAAAAAAATCTCTTCCTGATAGAATTACCTCCAAAATTTGTTGGCTGCTCTGCAGACAATTCCTTCCGACAACACAAACCGTTCCACCGGAACCTCCACCTGTAATCTTGGCTCCATACAACGTCCCATCATCGGATTTAGATGATTTAGCATATTGCATCTCTTGTACCAACCGTACA
Source organism: Pyrus x bretschneideri (assembly GCF_019419815.1). Taxonomy (NCBI): domain Eukaryota; kingdom Viridiplantae; phylum Streptophyta; class Magnoliopsida; order Rosales; family Rosaceae; genus Pyrus; species Pyrus x bretschneideri. The sequence goes on along the minus strand of NW_025999390.1, from coordinate 6,081,036 downwards.
AGCCGATTTGTTCCATCAGAGCCAAGTCCGCAAGCACTATAGCTGTAGTGACACTGCAAAAGAAGATTATGTTCGGGTACTGGCTAGCTAACTAGTAGACCGAGATTTGTAGGTGACATGGAACCAATACATAATATGTTCTGAACCTATATTCAAGTAACATATCATGATTCAAATTTTATGGGTGCGCATCTCGTTCTTTCTTTATTTCACGAGCAGGTAACTGGCATATAGAAATGATCTTTCAACTTGCCCAAACTAGAACTTGTTTTAGCGCATTAATTTTCAAGTTTTCTTCAACTATCTTGCAAAATCAGAAACTTGTACATACCTGATACAGTAATTCTCCAAGAGCTGTAAGCTGATCATCTGAATTTGCAGATGTTAGCAGTGCTTTGAAGGTCTACACATCAAGTAAATACCAAAAATAACTTAGATGATTAAATAGTAGTCCATAAAACAAGAAACAAAAGTATCGTCATATAATATTCCGGTACTAACCTTAACCCGGAAATTTTCATATATAGGATGTCTAGCAGGTGATCTCACTACGTAGCTGCAATTTGGATCAATTACTGTAACTGGATCGTTGTGATCATCATACTTCTCAAGAAAAGTTTCACCAAGTATAGTTTCAGGAAGCACCTTAACATAAAGAGCCTCATATCTGAAATTCAAGTTATGAAAATATAAATAAACTTCTACATGATCAATACAGATGTAAGGTATTTAGCTAAAAACTTCGCCTTTGTTTTTTGGCCAGTAAGTGAACCTTAATATTTAATGAGTTTCTTAAAAAGTCCTGGTGGAGAATATTACCTATGAGGTGGCAGGTTGCACAAGTAATTTAATGAAGCTTCAGCTTCAAGTAGTTCATAACCATCATCCTCCAACTCATCGATTGTCCCATATGCAGTTGATGATGATCGAGACAAAATCATAGATGCTGCGCACTTTATCATCTTCCGACCCATAAAGGCACCTATTCTAACAGATCCATAATCCGCACCTCCAACACTATACAAGAAGAAAAACGGCAAGACTCAAGTGCAATTCCTTATTTGATTTTAGGGACAAAAAATATGATTTTGGTAATGAGGTTAAAGATAGTTTAGTTGATATATATAAGACGATGTGTCATGGATAACCTGTGTCTTATTCCTGAATCAATTCCCCAAAAGCGAACATGGCCAGGAATTTCTACAAGTCCAAGAACCTCAGCAGGCTGTAGGGAGAATCAAACAAAAAAATAAATGACATAATATCTCTATATGAGAAATGCAGCAAGATGGTTGTTCTCTGCAACATCAATAGCGGATACCTGGCACACCATCGCAAGAAGCTTGTTTGCTTCACCACATGCAGATGTCATCTGGTCCATCACACCACATGGTGCTCCAACAATATGATTCTCCACCTAATATACAACTAGAATAATCAAAATTATGAACACAATGAAAATATCAAAAGAAAAGCAGTCTACGTTAATTATATACTGTGCTGAAGGTTCAACCTTTTGGCAAAGTAAAGCAAGATCTCTGGGACTGATGCTTAATCCTACAAAGCACAGGGTCGGTTTCAGTCATTTGTTTTCCATTGCTTTATATGATAATAAATTTTAAAACATAATTATGTAAGCACCTAAAAAGGACTGCTTCTGTTGTTCTTAAATATACAATTAGAATAGCTAAAAAAAGCTAATTTGAATAATGAAAATACCATGGGCAGCAGCTATGGCAGACATGGTAGCAACTTCCACAGAAGCAGAAGAAGAGACACCTTTGCCTTCCGGGACTGAGGAAGAAACCTGTATGTTATTGCAAGTGGAGATGTCAACATTATGGTCATAATATATGACAGTAAGCTATTTGTAAGCAACCTTAGAGTACGCTATATATCAACTGAACAAATCAACGTATTCTAAACAAAAATGCCTACACATACCAGCAAACTGATGCTGTCCTCAAAACGTACATCTCGTTCTATCATCAAAACCAGAATGACACCTGCAACATATGCCGCCCACCTGAAATTGAAACCATGTAAGTAGTTTACAAAGTTACAGATACAGACAAATTGAAGAAGGATGATTGACCCACTTTTGGGATGGATCTTGTGAAAAGTATTTCTTTGCCTTCTCATATGACATTGGTTTATCTCCGTCCATAAAATCAGATAGATCCATGTCAAATGTTGGGCTACGGTTGCTTAACTCTGAACCATATGAGACCTGATACAACCAATATATGAAAATGGTAATGGTAATGGTAATGACAATTATATTTATTTCTATTTTTAAAAGCAGGTATTTCCTACACACAGGCATCATTCCATAAGCTGTTGGGATAACTTTGAAAATTAACAACCAGATGTTATTGTGTCAATAGGAGAAACTATATCGACAGTCTAAACCTTTCTCACTTCCCAAAGATAAAGACAACCCCACTTCCTATACTTAAGAGACATATTGACTCTTAATGCTTAAACTTACAATTTGCAGGACAGGTGTTGGTTTTCGTCCTTCTGCCTGCTGCCGGGCCAGGACATGTTTCCAGAGCCTATGTTTACTTGGATGATTTCGTTGTATAGCAACATGGCAGGCTTCCTTTATCGGCATCTGTGAGAGAAAACATCAGAAGAAACTGTCAGGAGGAAAGACAAGGTTTTTGTCCCATGAGTCTAGTTTGAATGCTAGGTTTCTGTTTTCAACAATATGTGTGTGTCTGCGTGCCAGTGAGAGTGCGCACACATGTGTACACTGCACCAAGTGGCAAGAGTAGGCTTAGCAGACAGAACAACAAATATCCATCAAATAGTACAGAGACAAACCTGCAAGACCAGGCTTCCTGAATAGTCAGCAATCCCTCCCATTACGTCCAACCGTCCAGGTGCTCTTGCCACAAAAATTTCTTCCTGTGTCCCAAAAATCAATTACAATTACTCAGAAAAATCATTGTAAAAACAATTCAGATTCTGAAAAAATATGAAAAACATCTACAATTTTCCTCAGCCAAACTTCTAAACAATACTGGCATTGCTGATATGGTTATAAAAAATTTAAAACTTAAGACAAAGCCTATCAGATTTTAGTTGAACCAAGTGAGACCTCCCAGTTGAAGAGTCCAGCTGCAGCCTTGCGCTCCCGGCGCTTCTCAGTAGTTTTTTCAGAGTAATAAACAGAATCTAGTTCTGCCAAGCTCTTCAAAAAAGTCATTGTATCTGAAATACCATGAAGATCTCCATGAAGAATCTCGAAGTCTTCAGTGCATCTAAAAATAGAGTTGCATTGATGTTAATATGAAGTATCCAATTAATTCTTGCATAAAAACAAGAGTGATAGAAGATGCAACTCACGAGTTCATTAGGGAGCTCTTCTCGCTCACTTTGCAAGTAGGTGATCCAATTCCAAGTTCACTTTCCGCATTTGCATACCATTCAGGAATTGCCATATCACGTCCAGGTACCCTCTGTAGTTGATACCCTAGAATTATGGCATCACGCAATCTTCTTGCCCCACTTAGCTACATTTTAGTATGAGAAAAGGGGAATCAAAATGTGAGTTTATTTCATTGAAACATAGTAGTTTTTTTGACAAATTGTTCAAATGAGTCTTCTGCCAACCAACCTTAGACCTTTTATTGTTGGCTTTGCACAGTTTGGCTAATTAATTTCCACACGAAATTTGTGTCAGACTGATAGTGGTAATAAAACTATTTGGTATTGAGTTCTGAAATCTACGAGTTGATTTTATACTCCTTTTTCTTAAAATTACCAATTCTGAAAGTTTAATTACCTTATCTGATGCATAGTTTTTCCCAATAGCAGTCTCCTGCAGGATGTGAGCTGCCACCTATAATTTCCAAATTGTACATTACCACACAGATGCAAAACACAAGTGTATAACTAATCATAGGATTCCAGAAACAACAATGGTACCTCACCACCATTGATACCTCCTTCATAGCATGGCTTCAAACTGATTGCACGCTCAAGGTAAGGTTTCCAGTGACCAGTGAGCAAGTCCCTCCTAATCATCTCAACGCCACCTTGATAATACTGTTACAAGAGATTATTTTAAACCCAACTAGTATCAGATTCTTGACAAGAATATAAGAGAGGAAAGAAAGAGATTCTTAATCATGCTTACTATCGGAAATCAATGGGTCACAGACTTCAACAAAATATAAGGGGTTGTTATGGGTCTTAAGTAATTTAACTGCATTCATCAATTATTTAAAAACAAAAAAATTGAATCCAAGAAGGATACTAAATGAGCCCAAAATTACTTGTATCATTGTTGAACATAAATGCGTTGTGCACACGACATGTGTTGTGTATACGTCATTGTTCAACATGACGTGTTCTATTATTCTTTTGTAAGATAGGGGATCATATTCATACCTCAAGCATATTTCTCAAGAAAGGTTCTTCATTGAAATAATCTCTGCGTACAAAGACAAAAGGTAACTTGTATGCAAGAGCTTCACTCACAGTGCCATATCCAATTTTTCCTGAAATAAAATGAACCAAAAAAAAATGTCAATCTCTATCCATTCAACATAAGCTTCCCGCCAAAATAGTTTCATACTCTACCAAGCATACAGTCAGACGCTGCCATAAAATCAGGTGTATAAGCATCTTTTGCAAGCTTTATGAAATTTGACGGAAGCTCCTGGGTGTCAGAACCACCACAAACCTGAATCGAAAAACAAAAACCTTTTTTTGTTATAAAATATCTGAGCACCATTAGACAGAACGAAAACGTAGGACATATGCTATGAAAATACCAGGCACAGCCATCCAGGGGGTAAAAACTCTTCCTTCAAATTCCAGCCTGCTGGCTGCAGATAGAGAAATACAAGTACAATAAGAATATACACACTCACAAAGTGGTTTCTTTGTGAAACCAAATACATGACTAAAACAGCAATTTCACCTGTCCACCAAAATTGAGGATGACTAGAGTTACATCATCTCCAATTCCAAGTTCCTCCCTCACCTATACCAGGAAAAGAATGAAAAATCAATGCGATCAATTTAATCAACAATGAAAGTGATTTGTTAAAGATCTATAGATGAAAACCTCTTTGCGGGATCTGCGAAACCTCCTCACAACTAGAGGTACATCAACTACATCACGGAAAGCAGGCACTGCAAAGTCATAACAACAATAGGAGGTAAACTAATCAACAATTCCCTGAACCAAAAAGAGAACAATGATAAATAAACACAAGGAAGCCACTGTCTTGGGGTAGAAAGCAACATACTTGGGCAGTATCCTGGGAGGCGGATGAGGAACTCACAGTGGGAATAATCTTCTGCTATCTATATTGACACAGAGGAAATTTACACAGGAACATCAAGAACCCATATGTGAACTTATTATCACTTTTAAGTATGTTTCACATCCTACATTGATATATAGAGACACAGACTGGATCATATCAAATGGAGAGAGTGGGTGAGATGCAATGAGCAAATGACTAAAATCTTAAAGTAAATAATTCAGTCTAAAGCACAGGAAGGTCACCTGCCAAACGATTGAACGATGATTATCTCCAGCAGCCATAACATACTCTGCATAGATAAAGTCCCAACTGTATAGAGCAACAAAGAGCAGAGAGAGTTTCAAAAAATGGTTGGACAACTCAAGATCATCATAAGTCATAACTGGAACTATCACTTCAAGATATGCTTTTACATTTAAAAATTATGAGAGTTGGAGCAAAATCGAATGCTAGTAATAGCAAGATACCTGAAGTTGGTGACACAAACAGATCGAATTCCTGCATCAGCCGCTGCATGGCACGCAACTGGAACAACATCAGAGACCTGTTCTTGTACAAGTAGAACAAGATATCAATCAGAGTCAAGATCATCAGGGAAATATAAACACAAATCCAAGTTCCCTTCAATTCATGCTTAACCGACTAAAAAGCAATGAATAACAAAACCACAGAAGAAGCGCATTTTAAGTACCACTAAATCAGCTTTGATGGAGGTCAGCCACTCCACTTCTGTTTTCAAGATTGAAGCCCGAGGTGCCACAGCTGTCTCCGAATACTAACACAGCCAAGCAAAAGAAAAGCAAACACAACAAAAATAGCCAAAATTTAGGAATAATTGAAAAACAAAATCGAAAAGCAACATTACTTCATTGCCGGTATAAAAAATACAATAAAAAAAACAGCAGATAGAAATTAGTCGCTACCTTCGCCAAGGAAGCAAGACGATCAACTGTTAAAGCATCTGCCTGAACAGCTCCACAGTCCAGAAGAACCTAAAATCCACACCATTCCATATATTGCCAAAATTTCAACTTTACATCACTAATTTCAGGCTAAATCTTCAAAAATCATATAAATTATCACAATTTTGTTTACCATTACATTACATCACTAAAATTTCCACTGCAAAACTACTAAGTTCAAGCTAAAATATCAAAAATCATATAAATTATCATAATTTTGTTTACCATTACATAAATTAGTGAATTTCCACTGCTACATTACTAATTTCAAGCTAAAATTATCAACAATCACAATTTGATTCTACAAAATTGTAATTTTGATAAATAAACATGCAAATTGCGAGCCTGAACACGTAAAAGCGTTACCTTTCGAATGAAGAGGCGAGGCGATTGAATCTCGGAAGTGAAGACGAAGTCTGGAGCTCCCGTGACGACATGGACATCGTGGCCGGCGAGAATCAGGTGCCGCGCAACCTACACTCACAGAATGCGGCGCTGATCAGCAGCCAATGGAAACTCGACACAAAAAATTTTGAAAAGTTTGACTGATTGGAGTGAGAAATTGACCTCGACGACGCGAGTGGCGTGGCCGAAGCCGTGGCCGGTGACGTAGTAAGCGAAGACCAGGTGTTTCCTCGACGCCGACACTCCTTCGCTCTCTTCGTCAATCCTCATTCTCTCTCTCCCCTCTTTCTCTCTCTAGAAAATAGCAGTTGGTGGCTGCGGCGGAGGAGGAGAAGAGAATGTCAGTTATAGAGGAAGAAGAAGAAGCGTTTGGGTAATTACGTAATTAAGGATAAGAAAATAGAGACGGGTGTCGTTTTTGGAATAATTACGAAGGGATTGAGGAGCGGGTTTTTGCCGGTTTTGATTTGATGTTTATCCTCTTCTTCTTTCTTTCTTCAGCTCCGCGGCTAGAGTTAGGTAATAATACACGTCAATGCCACGTCAGTTAGGATGGGCGATCTTCGCGCTTTCCGATGTCGTATAATCCGAAACAGCTCCGTTTTCCGAAGAATCCGGGCGACAATGATTTGGGCTGGAGAAGAGAGGATGATAAAGGGGATAATTGGTTGGTGGTTTGTTCGAATAACTTCTTTACAATAATGTTTCCCGAATTGAGGCCCAATTTGTTGGGAGGAATCTCAAGTAACCATCCATGACTGGAATCGTATATTTGTAGTAAACTGTACGCAGACATTATATGACACGGATACACTATCAATTGTATTAATGAAAGTAATGCAATACATTTATTATGTTCATGTTGACTTGTTGTTTTGACAAATTGTATTGTATTAATCCAGTAAATTAACGGATAAATAATCTCATATCAACATCCAATTATTTAAAACATGCTACCTTTCTTTTACCAAACAATATTATTTACATTAAGAGGGTGATGAAGTGGACGAAGCCTCATAATGAGCTAGTAAAAATGCGGTTCAAATTCTCTTTGGCGAGAATCGAACCTAAAACCTCACACTTACAAATGAAGAAAAATACTATTAGATTGTAATACTAAGTAGCAAAACACGTTTTTTCTTTCTCCTAACATGCAATGTTCTCTTTCGCATGCATTGCACCAATCCACTCTTGCCCTTTGTCGTGGGTCAAGTCCATTTGTCCTTGTCAAAATTCAAATCCGGCCCAGGAAAAATGAAAGACAGGTGCAACATTGGAGCATTACTTTCAAGGAAGAAATTGGTTTGGGCCTTGGAAGAATCAATATTCCAATGTACATATCTGTAATTTCGTATCCCCGTGAGGGTTTCTCCTCCCTTTATATACCGGTCGCCAGTGTAGCCTTACAATTCCCTTTCAGCCGAATCCCTAATTGCTTCTTGTGTTTCTCTGTTTTAGGGTTTCTGGGTTTATGTTTTGCATCTTGAATTTTGTGAAATTTAAATGTAGGCGAATTGAATTATGATTTTTATGGGGCTGGAGTTTGGCTCTTTGGCTTATTTACAACGGTGCCATAGAGATGAATGCAGCTTCCCTACATCAACCTCTCAACCTTTTCACCCAATTTCGCTACGATATTTTTATTTACTCTGGCGATTTTTTCTGTTGAGGTTGATACATTTTCCCGTATTTATTTAAATTCAAATTTATGGATTTTGGTATTTCTTTCCCCATTTTTATTTATTTAAATTCAAATCTATGGATTTTGGTATTGGAATCGAGTGGTAATTCAGGCAGCCCCCTTGCGATGACGATAGCTTGGGAGGCGTTTAACTGCTCGTATATCGATTTGCTTTTGCTCTTCAGATTAGCTGAGATTTCCATCTTTGAAGCTTGTCTAGTAGGCATCAGTACATTTCATAATTATTTTCAGAATTTCTACGATAGTAAGTGATTTTCACTTTTTTTTTTTTTTCTTCGATAGCAAGTGATTTTTGCATTTTCAATTTTTTTTTTTCAGCGTTCAGCATGCATTCACACCTATACCTCGTTTAATAATTTTGATTGAATAAATCAAAGGCGAATGAATTAGGATCTGGTCCAGAAATTAACTTTAACATTGAGATTTATTCCGCAATTGACCTACAATACACGATTTATCTCAAAACTGGGGATGAAACCGAAAGCAACTCAGACTTTCCACGGATTAAATTTACAAAATTTCCCTAGAAGTGGCAGAATTCATCAGCAGCATAACCATTGCAGTTTGAACAAAATACTAGACCGGTACTAGGTGTCTTCGAAGAACTAAAGAATGCACAGCTCAACCAAAGTTGTTGTAAGTTGCGAGTTATATTAAGTGACCGGAGTATAATTGTTCTGGATGAGCTGTGGCTCCATCCAATGTAACTGCTGTTCCTGCCAGTGTTGTATCCCACCGGGTCCTTCCATCATCGTTCCACCAAACCCTGATGCTTCCGTGCCATTGTAACCATTATCATCGGTGTCCATCATTTCAAGTTCCATGGGTTCCGACTGGCTTGCAGCCTGTGTCTCATCTCTTGATGCTGGTGGGAAGTTAGGTGCAACCCAGGGAACAACAGCCATACACCCATTTGAAACTTCTTTGTTTTTCTCATTGGATCCAGGATCCTCTACCGGTTTTAGCAATTTTGAATATCCCCATGAATAAATATGATCTGCCAGAAACAATTCGGTTAGTAAAAGGCATGATATCAATTTCAAGTAAAGCTCAGATGGATACCACAAATATCTGTTCATTCTAAGAAATGAAAACAAATCACCGTTCTTCATGTTTTTCTGAATTGTGAACATGATAACTTTGACATATGATTACATCGAAGAATAAGCTTACAACGGTACACAAAACAGATTTAAACAAAGCATAGCACCCACCTAGTCATCTCCATCAAAAGGTTACTGATAATATCAACACACATTGCAAAAAGATCACAAACAGATTCATTCACTATGTCAATTCACTCGTCCCACAACGAATGAACCTAGGCAGCTCAAAAAGCTTTCACAGTTGACATACTAGTAACTTGAAATTAGATTATATAATCACAACGATTTGCCACATATCTAAAACATGGTTCTGAAAGAGTAACACTAACACTACGTTTGGATGAGGAAAATAAACTTGAAATTTAGATAATCATAATTTATAAATTGACATGCACCAACAGCCTTGTTTGGATTCATAAATATAGAAATTTAGAATTTCTGCGTAAAAAAAAACTTGGAATTTGGAATCTCCGATGCCCAAATTTAAATTCCATGTAAATAAGTGTCATTTTCCAATTCCTATGATTTAGAGTTTAAAAATAACAAATTATGTATTCAATTCCATTGTTTTTTTGTTAACCAAATAAGAAAATCCACAAATTCTAGAAAATAAAATCCCGTCATTTTAACATTTCTTAGTAATCTTAAATTTCTTCGTCCATAATGTAACAGCAATACAGATATCCAGAGGCTTACCCCTTAAACCTGGAATCAAGTCCGAATTCACAATGACAGAGAAATCCTGCGAATCGGGTGCTTTGAAAATCCGCGTATTCGCGGGGTTATAGAGCACAAGAGCCTTCTCATCCCCTGAAGGCAAAGGGTCCGTTGGCAAATCATCTGTTTGCATCACAACACTGGTTTCTGGTGCTGGCTTTTCATCAAACACCTGAGCTGCACTACTTTGGTCTTCATTCAAAGTTGCAAATAACCCAGCATCCTTCAAAATTCCACAACAAAAAACAATAATTACATCAAAAACTGCAACAATTTTGAGAGACAGAAAGTGGGTCGTAGTCCATTACCATATCATAAAATTTTGGTAACGAATTAATAGTCCGTAACCATAACATAAAATTTTGGTAACGAATTGTTGAGAATTGAATAAAAGTGAGGAAAAAGCGCGGGAACAAACCCTAAATTGCTGGGAAATTGGGAATTGAAACCTTTAAAAAAAAAAAAAAAAAAAAAAAAAAAGGAAAAATTGGGAGCGCAGAGAGCCTACCAGTCTCCTGGATTTTGAGGAAGGAGAGAATAAGTCGTCGTCTAATTCTTCATAGTCTTTGCGCTTCATCTCTGCAATTCAAAAACCCTAATTCAATCTCTCTCTCTCCGTCCGCTTCACGTGCTTCGCACCGTCTGGATTTTCAGTTTTAGGATTTTATTTTTATTTTTATTTATTTGGTTTTGGTTATGGTGGGTGGTTTCTTCTGGGGGTTTCTCCAACCTTCTTCCAATATCTTATCTTTCACTAATAAGAACACTTCCCGCCCATAATATACGGAGAAGGCCCAAGTCGATGGCCCCAATGAAAGCCCATGTATCGGAAAAGGCCCAAATCGATATCCTCAAACAATTTGAATTACCACTTCAAATTTGCATTGGTGGAGTGGCAATCTTGTAATTTAGTAGCCACGTCAGACTACACCTCTGCTATTCGGATAACGAGAAGATTAGCTGCAAGCCAATCCCAATGACGGGGACGACGACGTCCTTCGTCGCCGCCCGGAACCTCACTCCTCCACGTACTTCTCCCTCCTCGCCGCCAGCGACAAGTCGTTTCTTCGAGCCCCCGCATTGCTCGCCCTATCGTCCAACAACAACAAGAGGCAAGCAAACTGAAACTGCCAAGTCGTTTTCCTGCAACTGCAGAACAGCCGAAGTGTATACTTATTTACAGTCCGACTGATTTGGTTCCAGTTTTTTGCAAGGCTGAGATGGCTATTCTCTGCGAGGATTGTAACGGGATAGGGTGGCTGCTTTGCGATTTTTGCAAAGGGCAGAAAACGAATGTGAAATCCGAGACCAATCGAATCTATCTTCGATGCCCATCTTGCAGAGCTGTGAGTTTTGAGCTCCTCCTCCTCCTCACAAAACCCAAGAATTTTTTGTTTGAGAGGTTTGATTTTTATGGACTTTGAAGTGAAATATTGATTTTTAGGTTTTTTGTTTTACATGTACTCCTTAAAAAATTATAATTTAGAAAAACACTTCAAACGCAATAATCTAGTGAAAAAATTAGACTAACTTGATAAGGAAAAAAGGTTTCAACAACTAATAATCAATTAGAGAATGATACGTGAATAGACGATCGTGTTTTCCTCAGTTCATTTATTGAAGTGTTTCTGTGTAAAACTTGGAGTTGTCGGTGTGTTTTTTTATTCTAATAAACTATATTTTATGTGAATGCAGATTGGTCAGTTGTGTTCAAAGCGCAAGGCATTCAAATGTGTCACATTCCCAAATTACAATGATGGTGAGAAGGTGTCTATTTAAGCCTCCAATTTCTTGTATCAAAGACGCTGCACGTGAAATTTCGAGTGTGATTCTTTCCTCCGCCAATACATGAATGTGATATGATTGTCGAATTCCTCCAATTTTTGCACAGCTTATGTTCATTTTTCAGGTTCTCATGTTTTATGTTTGCATAGTTTTGTTTGAGAGGAAGCAATTTACAAGTGAAAAATGAGAAAACCGTTTTCTGGTTTTTGTTGTCTATGTAAATTTACACATATTTTATATCATTGATATAAAACGACTTTATCAATATAGACTTACATAAAATTCTTTCTTCGTCGTTCAGATTAATGGTTTTGTAAGAGATTTTTTTTTTTCAAAAGTTTTGCAAGAGATTGATTGGGAGTTACAACTCTAACCCCAGGTTTTCATGAAAATTCAGCCCGTTTTACAGGACCTTACTGTGGATTTTTTTCAACTCAAACTGCATCATATCTTACATTTTCCTTGCCTTGATTGTCACCATTGACACATGGCTTTGCTTCCTCAAGTTTGAAACAGAAGAATGCACATGAACGAGCAAATTGTGAAACTAAAATCTGCCAATGGTAGATTTTCGGTGTTTATTACTTGATGCAAGTGCAAAATGTCTGCAATATAGTATTGTTTTACGCATCCGAAAGTCTTTAAACTAAGCATTTTGTTTCCGACTTTCTGCATCGCAGACATAGGATACCAACTGTAGAGTATATATACAATAATAATTAAACCATGCTACGATCTCTGTACGTCTAGTTAGGACCGTTATTGGATCTGAATTAATCTACACATGCGTACACATGACTTGAGTTAATATTTTCTTATAATTTAGTATATAGGTGGCAAACTCAGACGAGTGGTTTGCTGACAACAAACTTACGTAGAATGTAAGCATTGAAAATCTGGAGGCTCTTATTATCTGACAACACTTTCGGTGTTAATAGTACTTGCTAGTACTATGGGTATTTTTAAAGAAGTAATACTATAGAAATTAAATTTTGTAAATTAAATGATATGAAAGTTAATTGAATTATTACTTAAACATTGATGAACGTGCTGATTTTTATTAATGATACGTTATTTATTTGTAAATTTTATCTACAAATTTAATTTATCTGCTGTTATCCTTTTTCAAAGTTCATGAAACTGTCCTGACAGACGTTATTAAACATTTTTTATTGGTGTCACCAGGAGAAATATTGACCAAGCCTCTTTTTTCTTTTGATTGAACCAACCTCTTTTTCCCAACGTTTCATTTTTTTTAATTGGATACCTTTTGATTTCCAAATCTAATGGATGATCTTAGATTATTGACTATGACTGCTTCGATTAGATGTCCATATGAGTGATTATCTTACTAATTGATTAACGTTTAGTGCTAGTCTATATATGTATTATTAATATAAGCTGTAAGTACAGTACCATATCGTAGCAGTTCTGCTACCAAAATAGTAGATTAGATGCCTCAGAAAATCAGATGTTGAATTGGGATTGGATGCCTGACAAAATGCATCAGAAGATAATTTACGTAACTCAACTTCAGATTTCTTTCACCTCCTTCTCATCTGAAAGATAAGATCTTGAGGAGTAAAGAAAAGGGAAAAAAAGAAGAAGAAGATCAAAACCCTATATGCACATTGGGTTTTCTAGGTGGTGAGAAAAGTTGAGCTGGCCATCTGATGCTGTTGAGCAACCTCCCACCATATTATTGAAGAACAAGTCCTTGTCTTCCTCCACCATCTTCAGAATACCTTCAAACACAGAAACCTCACATGGAATCCTCAAAACGCCGGTCTGCTGAAACCCAAACTCCTCCTCCGCCTCTCTCAACAGAATGTGGAAAGCTGGCCGACCCAAGTAGTCAGTTGGGATGACAAACCTCTTGAGCTCTTCCCCAACACAGACAGCAAGGTAGCCTTTTGGGACAGCAGCATTGTTTGAGGCTTCACATGAAGTGGTTGTTTTTTCAGACAGAGAAAGTGTCCTCTTCAGAAACTTGATGCTCTTGCTGGTGGAAGAGGTAGTGGTGGCGGTGGATATTGCTTTTGATGAGTTAGCAATCTTTCTCCACTTTTTGAGAATCTGTTGGAGCCTGACAATGTCTCTGATCTTGTTTGATTTCTTTGAATCCATGGTGTTGTTCATTGTTACTCTTGAACCAAACTGTCAATGTAGACAGCTAGCTTTTTGTGAAAGTGCTTTGTGAAATTGCTTCCCTTTTGTTCATTTGAGACGGATGCTTTCAATTTATAGCGGTTGAGGACTGGTTTAGTATTGCTGCTTTGAAAAAAAAATTACTTTTACTGTCATCTAAGAATAAGCAACTGTGAAATAAAGCAGTAGAATGTTTTGGTAAACTTTTTTGTAAAAGTGTTTTGAAAAAAAAAACAGTATTATAATGTTTGATAAACTTTTATATAAAATAAATGTGAAAATAAGCTGTTTTTTCAAAGCTGGGTTTTGCAGCTTTGTGTTTTTGGCTTTTTTATCCAAAATTGTGAAAAAAAAGCTGAAGATGAATGTTTACCAAACATAAAAAAGCTCCTAGTTTTTTTTTTTATAGCCACTTTTTTTTCAGAATCACCTCAATATCAAACTAGGACTAAGATTATGAATATTTAATGTACGTTTTTCTATATAAACTAATTCGATATTCTTATCTTTTTATATGTATGTATATTATATAGTTATGTTACAAACCTATCAGAAGGTTGACAGATTCGTATATATATAGACAGAAGCTCAAGTCTCGGGACCGATTGAGATGGGCTATTATGGTTTCATGCAATTATACATTCATCAAAAACGATTTCAACTATTTTCAAAACATTTTTAAATAAACTAATAATTAGTTCATATTTTTAATACTAAATCCACAAGTTTGTTACCAATTTAAACATTGCCGCATCATATAATCAGCTTGTTTGTCCTAACAATACGTATGGATTCTTATTAATACTATATTCTAAAATACAACTTCATACACTCGTATTATAACATACAAACTTATTATACACGTGACATTATTTGAATACCACATAACAACTTTGCTTTTTGAAGAGGTCCTATATTATATGCACCCGTTAAATACGTGAATACTGATCTCTGTCTTTGTCTCCCATTGCAACTTTTAGGGTTTATAGTTCCGCACCAATACATGTTCGAGTTTTAAAATTAGATATATAATGTAACTGATTATGAGGAGTAAAAAATAGAAATTTATCAAAGTGTGAGGAATGAGAATGACTAATACCAACACTCACGGGAACTCGTAACGTTAAAATTACTTTTTTGGCTAAGATATTTTTACTTCTTTATTTCTTATGATTTTACAGTTGCGGTGGTCTCAAATTAAGTTATATTTCAGACATCAAGACTTGAAGACGAGATCACGTGATTATTTTTCTTAATAATTTTCTTGTGTTCCAAGAAAGTGAGAGGCAAAATGCCATTATCTGTGATGTGAAGTGAAGGTAATTACCGTGATTAAGTTAAGTGCTCCACTTTTCAAATGAATGATGAAGAATATTTCACAAGATGTTCAGCTATTGTCCCTGCTTCCTTTTTTTTGTTTTTGGTTATTTATTTATTTTTCTCTGAACTAATAAGGAAGGAGAATTCGACTCGAAGCACTCGAGACCTTTTTCGATATGAAAAAAAGAACTGTAACTAGCCTTAGACCATCTTATGACCTTTTTTAACATTAGAGAAATAATCGTCTTTAAAATAAGGGTTATTTGTTGACAATAAAAAAAGGAAGAATTCAATACGAGCTTATGATCTTTTTTAGAGTGTCGAAAAGAGAAACATAACACTAGACAAACGGCTAGTTTGTATTTGAGTCTTAACTACTTTCTTCTTACGTAGTGTACGTCAGCTTAATTACATTGCGTAATTCGCATGTTGGAGTAATGGTGCGTGATCATTGAAAGGTACAAATATAGTGGGACAAATACATATAGTAGTAGGATTAAGCATATGTACATATCGGACAAGGATTATCTGCCCTCCCACTTCCGATTTCCTCATGTGCCCTTCCGTGCCCTCCTGTTCGTGTGGTCACGACTAAGCCACGTCAACATTTTATATTACTATTCATTTTTGTCTTATTATCTCTATAAAAAAACAAAATAAAATGTTGACGTAACTTAACCATGACCACACAAAACAGGAGGGCAGACAATCCTTGTCCGTACATATATTGATTGGAAAATATTATTGCAAGTATAACGTGATCCACACTAATAATCTGCAATAATTGTAATTTGTCAAGACTTTAATTTCCCCAACTTTGTAAAATTTTCAAGAAAATTACCCTATATATTCGAACACAATGCTAAATTCGAGAACAACTTGCTTCCATCTCAAATGCTTGTTGAGCCATCTCTCTTACTTCGAGTGTTATGTTTGTTTAACGTCGTATTACTCTAGATCTGTTGAGATTGGCACTAGTCGTTCTCGAGAGGATCTCGAGTATATAATCGGAACTAGGCAACAGATTTGAATACGATTAGGGCTAGGTAAGTCTTTTCACACGTAAAAAATAACAAAATTATAATAAATTTACAAAAGTGGAGCAAAAGTCCTTTTAGCCTCTAAACAGAGCACTTTTCCAAATTTCTCATTTTTTTATTTATTTAGGTAAGGAAACTAAACAAACAAAATGAAGGGTGCCCTTTTTGAAACCATTTATACGAAGGTATAGCATCAACATGTATATCTCTGTACATGGGTTAAGATTTAGGGACACGCGCTTTTGACGCACATTTTTGTGAGGCTAGCTCTATAATGTATTTCAACAATATGAGCCGTTTATCGTTTAGATCTTCCCTGAAATATCATTTTACCAAGAACCACCCAAATTCGAAACCATATGATTGTTGAATTAAGTTTAGTGTTTCTTTGTAAAATAGTAGTTGTCCATTTTTTTCACTATCAATGGTTTTGGTTTTGTCTAATTTTTTGTAAGGATAATCTTTGAATGATGTATTAAAATATAATCGGTTTGGATTGTTGAAATATAGTATAAATTGATAAACCTTCTTTGATCCACTTTTCAGTTTTTACAATTCAACTTTAAACAGAATGCATAGTATAAAGGCCTCCTTAAATCATATCAGTCCAGGAATAATAGCATCCAATGATTAAAACCGACATCTGATAATTTTCCTGTCACGCACACTACAACAATCAAGTTTATCCTAATAAGTGGAGCTAGTTGTATGAATCATAAAATGTCACTGCGCTCAGTTTCGCGCTAATTCATCCGTTAGTTTCAAGTATTCCATATATTTTTTTATATTCGTTTTCAAAGTCTTCATGGTCTTCCTTTAATTACCATATACACAATTTAATTAATTTTATAAAACTTCTTGACCTTTCTCAGAGAGCTGTGCATTATATTCCATTTAACCCAGCTAGCTACCCAATTAATTAGCTGGCTTGAACCATAGTTAATTACTAATTAGCTGGCTTCTATATTCTAGAACCCTAGAATGTACCTGCATCTGCAAATTAGCATAATATAATCCTTTTTTTTTAACTTTCTGCTACATAGCATAATATAGACTTTTATTTTTATATATAATTTATTTTCATACTGCACCAAGAATGTAAGCTCTTTTGAAATAATATAAGATCCCTCTCACCATTAACTTTCAGATTTTTGCGTTTAGACTTTTAATTATTATTGTTATTATCGATCATAATTATTAGGAATATGGATAAGCGATTTAATCAGATAATTAACTTGGGGGTTTAGCAATCATTAAGTGTAGCTTCCATTTCTGATTCAGAAGTCTGTTTCAATCAAATGCATCCAATTTACAGGCACTTGTGGCTCATCTTTTTGCTCCCACTCATCTGGGCCGTGCTTTATGCTTCTCATTAAGTAATCCAATCAAATTATTTTATTTTTATACGTTTCACCAATCTAATTGTTTTATTTATATATTGGCTGGTTCAGCTAGTGCCACTGTACTAAAAAAACCAATCTTGGAGAGCTCATGCTGCTCTGCTCGTGGTCATCCCTCCGTACTTTCGCTTGTTCTGCCTTCTGGGAACTTGGTTCCCCAACGACACTTTGGCAATCGACGTGGATTTTGCAAACAAATGTCCGATGAACGACAAAAGATTTGTAGTTTAAGTCGTTAAGAATAAGCTAGCCCTCTACAATTTGAGGTCCAAAAGTCCTATATTCAGTTCTCTATAAATATGTCCAGTGTGAAAGAGGGCTGGAAGTTAGTTGAAAGTATGATAGCTTAAGTGTTCGATCAATTATATAACAAACAAACCAAGAAAAAAAGTGCGGGAAGCCCACTCCGGGATGATTTAGATAAAACCCTAAGAGATGGGTAGCAAATCACGTTCCTATCTCAGTTTAATTATAA
Source organism: Pyrus x bretschneideri (assembly GCF_019419815.1). Taxonomy (NCBI): domain Eukaryota; kingdom Viridiplantae; phylum Streptophyta; class Magnoliopsida; order Rosales; family Rosaceae; genus Pyrus; species Pyrus x bretschneideri. The sequence goes on along the minus strand of NW_025999390.1, from coordinate 6,062,688 downwards.
AGATAAAACCCTAATAAAAACATGAAGTTTGGGCTGAAAACTCAGATAAAGCTTTGTACGGCCCAAAATACAGTTTGGTCTGGAAACCATATAAAACGCATGTAACATAGCAATTAGGTTACATATTTAGTTCGCCAAATCGTTGGTTGAAGATGGCGAGTATATGTAGTAGTGTGATTTTGTAATTAAATTAGAATGATCGGTAGTACGATGAAGACTTAGATATAAAACAAGTCGTACAATGTACACATTTTAAGTTCTAACAGGACATCTTACGTATGAGAAATTCTCTCTTGCAATCAAGATATAATCTTAGTAGCGTCAACTTGTCTAATTAAATCATATCGACATGCATACTTGAATCTTCAGTGGAAGATGATCATTGGCCCAGCAAGTAGTAACCATTTGGTTTTGTAATATTCTGTTTTTTTGGAAGAGATTCTAAATTTAAATCTCACAATTGACAATTATAAGACAAGAAAGTTGGATTATCTCTCTCGTGCATATATAACCAATATAAAAGTTAATTAAGGTATCAGAGAAACTGAATCACCAGCAAAAAGCTATTGTCATAGTCATGAATGATGCCTAAGAACATTTGGTATGGATATTGCGTAGCTTATTCTTTTTAAATGATGCCTAAGAACATTTGGTATCAGAGAAACTGCATCACAAGGCAGACATATCTTATTAACTTCTTTACATATATGTTATACTAACAAGAACTAAGATAGGAATACATGGATTAGTTCAAAATTCAGATACAGGATTCTATTCTGGCATAGCTTGTTTCACAAGTACAACCCTTTTGGAATATAACCCACAGAAACTCAACTTCTCGAAATTTAAATTCCACTCGTGAATAAGAATATTAAAAAAAAAAAAAAAATTCAAGTAGCATATTCTTTTTAAATGGGTGCCACACATGAAACTTTGGAGCTAGAAACTGCTAAAGTTAAAATATATATTCTTTTTTGTAAGAAAGTATAACTAGGATTACAATTATGTGCATAAAAAGAGAGAGAGATATAATGAAACCTAATTACATAAACAAAGCACATAACTTCGGACAAACATTGCTCGATCGAGTCAGTAAAATACACAATAAATTTAATCAACTCACGCCGACGAACATCATTCCAAGTTAGGTAAAATATGTATTGGAGCACTAATATATTAATGGTTATCTACACATGTACAAACCACGGAAAGATAACTATGAGAAGAAATTAACAAAAATGCCATGTTATTAAGATTCTTTTCAATGCGAGGAGTGTTGTAGGAACCTGCAGATTTGCTTCTTCCATGTTGTGTCTTCTGAGAGCACTACTTAGACATATACAGTGGTCTTACGTGGATGACATAAGTCACATAACCAATAGTTTCAAAGTATTGTTGGCCACCCCCACTACTTAAGGCACCCCATTACATATTTTATTGATTTGACATCTTCTTGGTCTTCATTGGAAAATGAATTCCATAACTACATGTAATTGTTTTCAATTTGTATTTTCGTAATGTAGGTTTGATATTATAGGCAATATTTAAAGTATCCGTATCGGTAGAAATATCGATATGTAAATTTATGGAAATATTGATGGATATATCGATATCGGTTGCTTTCGATGGAAATGATGGAAACAAGGAAATTTAAAATGAAACTTTAGGCATGTCAAACTCTTTATACGAAACATAAGAGTTTTTTGGATATTTAACCGATATGTTGGAAATATTGACGAAATCCGTCGATTTTAACCGAAATTTAAGAGTTATTCTCTAATAGACGCGAAGTTTAGACTTCACCCTCGCTTTTCCATATCTTTCTCTAATTTTTCCGATACTTCGACAGAAATATCGACTATATTGAAGAAATTTCAAACACTAATTATAAGTGCGTGCGGCAAGGATTAAAAGGCTTTTATTTTGATGATGGCTAAGAACGTCTATGCATGCAGCCAATGCTTTTTGAATCTCTTTTTATTTTCCTAAGTTAATCATGCTCATATCCCACTACCAAACGTTTGGACAGCTCCTTGCTAAGCTTCGTTCGCCAAATGTAATAGGACATTCGTAAACAATTCAACCTAGCCTTTTCCTTTTAGACTAGTACAATGCAATTGGGAATTTCCTAATCATATTTTAGCAACACTCCTCTTCCCAGCGTATTATTCATGCATGTTTTTCCATAGTGTGCAATATTAGGATTAGTATTTATCATTGATCATGCACCTAAAATTTTATTTTATTTTGATTGATTACCAGTGGTCAAGAATTGCCAATTAGGGTCGGTTCGAAATACCCAAAAAAGAAAAAAAAAAAAAAAGGGAACCAAAAAAATTGAAGGAAAATAAAACCCTAAACCGTAAACAAATTTGGCACCGGACATACATGCTGATGGGACAAGAAACAACATATAAAGAGGGGAAGAATGGGGATAAAACTCAATACAACTTGTAAAGAATGGTTTATGTTAATTATTCTAGCCGCGAAAGATTAGGAATGATCACCAATGTATATCTAATTTACAGGTTTTTAGTGGAGGACTAAATTTACTATTAGTTATATATAGTCTTTTAACACAATGGAGAGGTCCAAACTTGTGAGCAACGCGCGACTTGTTTCAAATAAAGTCGAGATAAATATCACTTGATTAATAGCTAGTTTACCATATCAAACTCATATGTATGTATAAAGTTCACCAATCCACGTTCATAGATCTGAAAAGGATTAATGTTAGTTGTTAACTTGTTATGAACCTTGATGTGAATTAGCATATGATTATGATCATGTTTAAGAAGTAGACCATACGTATCAAAGTTGGAAGGAATGGAAAGGGCTCTTCTAACAATCTATCCCTGAAATTAGTGGGCAGTGCGTTCACAGTTCCTCATGACTCATGAAGAAGGAAGGCGTGCTCTTTCCTTCTTCGTTACTTGACCATTTATAATTTCTTTTTCTCCTGTGCCTTGTCATACTCTCACAACGTCATGCTGCCCCTCCCACTCTTTCAGTTTAGCCCATTTAGGTCTAAATACCATTAACACCCTTCTTATTACTTTAAACTATATTTTGTAAACTATATGATATAGTTGTTGATGATTGAATTATTACTTAAGTGTTGATTATGGTACTTATTTCCTATTAGTGACATGTACATCACACAATTTGCAAATGTGATCTAATTAGTCTACTTAGCATTACTCGAAACAAAAATTAATTGACAATTACACCAAAAATCCACTTGATAATTTTATACACAAATCCAAGAATATGCAGTTTCATCATTATAAGTGGTTGAGTTGCCCTAGTTTTCTTAGAAATATATTAACAACCTTATCTTGTTTAACCCTCTTGATTCTTTTAATTAGTCTTAGTTATTTTTTATTGGGATGCATGGCAAGAATACTTGGTGCCCATAGCAATATGGGAACTTATTACTTCAAAAGGCAAAACATACAAGATACCATGCAAGGATTTGATCCATGTTACTACTACATATTCAGTCACACATGCAAGGATTGAGTACTATACGATTTCAAATTCAGAACCCATGCAATTGAGTATACGACTACAAATTCAGAACCCATTTAGCTTTCTTTTGTGACAATTCAGCATTTGCGTCCAAATACCGTTTAGGCATACCTCACCAGTTGTGAGCAACTAACAAAGAAACATATCTGGACTGCACATCCCTCCAAACCGCCTACATTCTATACCAAACTGGCGTATCGGATTTTGACAAAAATTCCATGGAAAAAAAAAAAAACATGAGACAAAGAAGGTTGGCAGGTGGGAAAATAAAGCACATCCACATTAAGCTCATATCTGTAATTTAAAATTTTAGTGGGTGATTTGCTTTCCCTACTTTAATTGTTCGTTCTGTCCTTGCTGCCCACGGACTTTTTAGATGGTGCACTGTATTGCGCATTTAATCAAGTCCACATTCATTTCCTTCAGTAAACTTATTATATATATAGCTGCTGAGTGCTGAGGAGTCAGGAACCTGAGTGGAGAGAGTTAATAATATTATAAGATCTACTTAAGGAGCAGCCAAAGCCCTCAACAAAGAAAGGCAAAGAGAGAGACAGAGTGAGAAAAACTACGAGAGAAAGAGATGGAATGGAGAAAATGCTACTTGGATGTCATTCTTGTACCACTAGGGTTCCTCATGACTGCTTCGTATCATGCTTGGTTATGGCATAAGGTTCGGACCGATCCACGATCTACCATCATCGGCATAAACACCAGCGGACGACGATTCTGGGTCTCAGCGATGATGAAGGTACATATAACACAATTTAAATGCATTCTATGCTAAATTATCGTGGAGGACGGGTGAATTTTAATTTGCTTTAAAATTATTCATATCATCTTAACTAAGTGGCACAAAGAGAAAAATCTACAATTTGAGTGCATGCATTGAAATATATTCTAATTTTACCGGATATTCCTTATCTGTGTAGAATGTTAATTAATTTTCACTTAAAAACATATGTTGTACGAGTTATGATGTTCATGTTGTTGACAGTCTGTAACATGAGAAACAGTCGAAAAGAGAAGGAACGGTAGAGTCCTCCTTCACAATGAAAGCATGACAGATTAATTAGGTTTAGTTACATATTAGCCCCTGCAATTCTTCAATCATAACTTCCTAACCATTAACATCTTAACAATTTTTATTTTATACGTAAAGCAAACTAACGTAATTTGTTCATTACAATTTTCTAATTTTTCCATACATTTTAGCTAAAGAAAAATAGTTACGCTAATCATAAACAAGAAAGTTAGGGAATTGGATCCTCTTCGAGGCAAAGCCTCGGAACCTCCTGACCCACTAATACGGGCCGTTGAATTTTGATCCAACGGTTACAATTATTATAACTTTTAGAGAGGCCTCCATGCTTGTAGCCATGGATTAAAATCTAATGGCCCGTATTATTCGGTCAGGAGGATCCTGAGGATTTGCCTCGGAGAGGATCCAATTCCGAAAGTTAGGTCCACAGATAAATAGTAGGTGCATTATATAGGGAGATGATTTGTCTCACACCTTTTTTGTTTCTCACACACACATCTTCATTTCTGATCATCAAATTGAATCAATCAAACGAAAACAACGAACATGATTAAACAAGTACTCTAACATATAGATAGATGCATTATTTTGTACAATGTGGTTCCGGCTATAAAGCTCAATTAATAAACACCTGTGTTATTTGTGTGCTCTCCCAGATGAAAAATAATATATATATATATATATATATATATATGATTTGAGTCTTTGATCGTCCAAATATACGTAGTTTCCTTAATGCAGTTTACCAAAGCACAGAATGATACCAAAACGTAAAGAATATGCACATTGTATTGCTTTAAAGTGAGATGTAACAAGCCAAGCATACAAAAGGTGGCTTATTTGTGGGGACTTAATCTTTCGTTTATCATTTTTAGCCACAAGTAAAATCTTAAAAAATAAAAACCATTTAGAAGTGGTTTCTTGCGCATCGCATGCTTCACTTTTATTTTATGCTACGGAATTAGTATATTACACAGTAATTCTAGGAGATCAAAGTGACCAACAACATATGTTGGATAAGTGAGATTAATTGCATGCCACCATGCATATATTCTTTCTTCCACTTCACGAATCCACTGAACTCCTATATATTGCATCACATGTTAATTCCAACAGTATGTTATTTCTTTTACATTTAAAGATGAATTCTCTCTCGCCATAACTTAAATAAATTTAGCATAAAATATCATTGGTAGAATAAAGCTTTAATCATTAAAAAATGTTTATCTTTTATATCAAACCTTTAATATTATGTGGTTGCAACTTAGATATTGATAAAGTTGGTCTTATGCCAACATTCTGATATTATTGGTTAATTGTCAATCTTATTTATTGATTTATGGTTTCAGATTTACAGTCTATAATTAACATAATATGTAAGATAAGTGAGTAGTAAATAGTTTTAACTTGTCGATGACTAAATGATTACATGTTTTTTTTCACCTTATCTTTGACAGGACAATGAAAAGAAGAACATCCTGGCCGTCCAAACCCTTCGTAACACGATCATGGGATCAACCCTAATGGCCACCACATCAATCCTCCTATGCTCCGGCCTAGCAGCTGTGATCAGCAGCACATACAGTGTGAAGAAACCGCTCAATGACACCGTTTACGGGGCACACGGGGAATTCATGGTTGCTTTAAAATACGTCACCCTACTCACAATTTTCCTCTTCTCGTTCATGTGTCACTCGCTTTCAATCAGGTTCATAAACCAAGTGAACATCCTAATTAACAGTCCACAAGAACCCACGTCGTTGGTGACTCCAGAGTATGTGTCTGCGCTTTTGGAAAAGGGTTACTTGTTAAACACTGCGGGGAACAGGTTGTTTTATGCAGCACTGCCTCTCGTGCTTTGGATATTTGGACCAGTGTTGGTGTTTTTGTGTTCTGCCACGATGGTGCCTGTGCTTTACAATTTGGACTTTGTGTCTAGCAGTAGCACTGAAAAGACAGAAATGGATAGTGGTAATGAAAATGGGGATGCATTTGTATGAATTGGGCATAGTCGTCCAAAGTGAAGATGGTGCGTGATTCAATCACGGCTGAAAACATTGTGCAAATTAAATCCAAGAGTTGTCAACACCTTGTCGTCGCCTCCTTTACTTCATCTCCCTTTGCCGTGTCCTCAGCCGTGGCATGCAAGAGAGGTAGAGAGAGAAGGGAAGCCATCATCTGGGCAAGAGAGAGAGATGGTCCACTCCAAAAAAATTTGGACTATAAGTTGTTTTACATATGTTATACTTCTGTAAATTTGATAAAATGATCAATTATTCTATGTTTGGTTTGGAAAGCTGAATGATCAATCAATATGTTTAGATTGGGGATGGAAATAACTTTAGATTGATTACTTGTAGAAATGCATTTCTAACACACGCGTTACATATAAGTTTTTCTCGCCTAAACAAGTTGACGACCACAAGTAACTATTAAAAATAGTTCAAAACGAAAGGATGGGACATTGGATCTTTCCTTCCAGCCATTGCCTCATGTCTTCCATCACTTCTCAATTGTTATGGCGACAGAGGACGATTATAAAAAAAACTTTGATCCACACAGATACGATATATGCAGAACCAACTTAAAAGGAAAACATAATTCATCCTTAATTAAACTATTTAGCATCCTGAGAAGTCATTACACAACAGATTAAAAGACAATATCATTTTTCATTCATGGAACATATAATTCCTCATATATAGTGGCCCACACGAGGATAAAGAAGGTTTTCAAGCCAAAATCACAGAGAAACAGCTTAACACAACGACCGGCATGCTTACACTTTTGAAGAGTTGAGAAATTTTCATCTTTGTCTTCATCTTCATCTTCACCAGCCTCCAAATTCATCCCATGTAGGGCGGCCTTAACCCTTGGGAGCTGTCTTTCCAGCTTCTTCAAATCGTACATGGTCTCATCATGTTTCAGTTTGCGGTTAACGTAGGCAAACCCCTTCTTATAAATCATCACTAGAACTTGAACCGATAACAAAAGATCAATAGTTAGCATGAGCTTTAACTATAAACTTGTTACTGAACCCAAACAAAATTAACGCTTGTATATCCCATGTAAAAAAGTTGCATGAGATCGAATCTTGGTTGTGTCAGCCTCCCTTTCCACCTCCGTGGTTTTGTCCTTGAATTGCTTCTTTAACTCCCTGAGGACGACGTTCTGATCCATGGTGTTCCTAACAATGCAAAAAGATTGAGACGTTTAATCAAAAAATACATATTGGCATACAACAGTTAACAAGCGAAGCATGAAAGAACAGGTTGAAATATAACATTAGAAATGGTGAGTTCGATTTAGTTTCTCTAAAGTTCTAAACTATAGGTACACAAAAAACTGTTAAGTAAAAAAGTAGTACAACTTTAAGATGCAACTCGAAAAGGTCATGGACGTCAAAACTCAAACAAAGTTCATACTCTTCAGATTTACATAACATAATGCACACCCATAAACACTCAAACATGAATTGAATAGACAATTTACAAAACATAAATATAAGATGCAACTATTCAACAAAACAATTTATACTTTACCAACAAAAAATCAGTGAGTTTCATGTGCACATTTCAGTTTTTTTTTTAATATTTTTTTTAACATATGCACTTTTCAGCTTAAAAGCTAAACATCTGAAGCTTATCAGACTAACAGGCCCTGGATTCCATTTTTTGTTAAAAAAATGGGAACTAGTTGTAGGGCTCAATTCACATCGAACTTCAACAATCCTAACGGTCTAATTTTCAACTTACACTACATAAATCATCTTTGTAAAATATTAGCTAAAACAGAAAAAATTTTAGACATCTAATTAAGTTCAAAAAAGTTGAAGAACAATATGTTCTAAGAAACATTGAAATTTAATCGTGACAATCAAATAAATAAATGATTTCGGATTGAATTGATTTTTTGTAAGAATAATTTACGAATGAAGATTTAAAAAATAAACAATTTGAGTCATTAAATTTCTATGTAAAATAGACCCATAACCAGTCCCCATCTTTTTTTACTTATAATCATCAGATTAAATCAATCAAATAAAAATAACATACATGACTTAACAATATATTAGAGACTAAAAATAGTGTCATCGAATTGAGCAACTCATTTACGTTTGTCCTTTATATCTACTGATATGCCTTATTTTTTGTAATAATAAGGGTTGTCATTTATGTTTTAGTTGTAAAATAGGTCGAAAACAAAGATGAATTATCCATTCCAAGTTTTGTAAAGCAGACGTTGCTTGTTGTCAAAGCGCGTCCTTGTATTCATTATATTCCAGATTTTGTAAAGTCGACGTTATTTGCTGAGTCAATGATTTTAAGGCTTGAATGTGTTCTACTTAATATTTGGTATGTTTCACTTGTGAATTGATCAGTACAATAACAACTAGTTTGATCAAAGTTGGCTATTTATGTTTTTCTCATGGATCAATCCATCCCTCTATGATCCAAATATCTGCTCTTGCAATTTCCATTTTAATTCAAACCTTAAACCCTAATTAGTTACTAGCGTAGGATGATCTAAGGTTGATTTTCCCCAAAACAAATCGCTTCAGTTACGCGGGCCATTTTCCTAAAAGGTGTACCAAAAACGACATCGTTCAGGACTAGTTTTATATTTTAATTAAACAAATTTTTAATAATTAAAAAAAGTTCATTTCAAATCTGACGAATCCAATGCCCCAAATCGATGTTCTCTTTTTCTTCGCACGCCTAAATTCGATTCCTCTGCATCGATTTCAGGTACTTCCGAATACAATCTTATATTTTGATTTGTTAGCTTGATTAATTAATACTTTTATTTTAATTGTAACTTTTCTTCTATTTTTTTGTTTGGCTGTTGAGAAAAATTTTATAGGAAAAAATATGAATTCGATTCTAGGGTTTCAGTGGCACAAATTTGAGTTTGGAATGAGATTCTAGGTTTTTAGTAACCAAATTTATCCCGCGTATATCTTTCAAAATCCTTTTTTTTTAGCTTAGTTTTCTGTTTAATTTTGTAAAATTTTGTGATTCAAACTGGTATCTGTACATTTTTTCCGGCTAGTGATTGATAATTTTGTTATTAACTTTTCAGAAACAGGTAGATTTTGTATGGAAGAAATGTTCCGTAATCGAAAGGGTTAGGGTTTAGTTGATGCATAAATTCTTATGAGTTAGATAAACTACAAGGCACTAGAGGTGAATTCATTGCCAACTACCATTGTGATTCTCACATTTTTATTCATTTTCTGCTCTGGGGGTGTTCATGTGCTATCTCTTCGTACACTTTTGACCGATCCTTGCAACCCTAAAGCGCAACAAGACCCGTGAACTCTCATCTCGGATCAGCTAACCGTACTCATCAATGGCTATTCTGAGTCTCGCATCCCTCTCCTACAATCCATTGTCACCACATATGCAGCCTCTTCTTTGGTGTCATCCATTCTCGTGCTCTGGGGAAACCCTTCCACGCCGTCCCAGACCTTGTCCCAACTGGCTCGCAATCTCACAGATTCCTCCTTTGGATTCAGTGGCATCTCTGTAATCCACCAAGCATCAGACAGCCTCATTAACCGGTTCCTCCCCAGACCCGAAATTAAGACCCGAGCAGTCTTGGTCTGTGATGATGATGTTGAAGTTGACCCCAAATCCTTTGAATTTGCGTTTAGAATGTGGGGATCAAACCCAGATCGTCTGGTTGGGTTCTTTGTCAGGTCACACGACATAGATTTGTCAAGGAAAGAGTGGATCTACACCGTTCATCCAGACAAGTACTCTATCATGCTCACCAAGTTTATGCTTTTGAAAAGCGAGTATTTATATCAGTACAGCTGCGCAGGAGGACCGGTGATGGCCATCATGAGAAAGATCGTGGATAAGGCGCAGAACTGTGAGGACTTATTGATGAATTTTGTGGTGGCTGATGAGGTTAATGCAGGGCCTATATTGGTAGGAGCCGAGAGGGTTAGGGATTGGGGAGATGCACGCAATGATCATGAAGATGGTGATGGTGATGCACGAGGAGGATTGACTGGGGAGGTTGCACAGGTGGGTTTGAGCAGTAGGAAAACGAAGCATAGGACGAGGAGAGGGGAGTGTATAAGTGAGTTTCATAGGGTGTTGGGGAGAATGCCTTTGAGGTTCAGTTATGGGAAGGTAGTCAACTCTGTCAGTGAACAAGGGTTGTGTCAAAAAGGAGGGAAATTGGCGTTTTGTGACCAATCATAGTTGTTTTTCTGGAAGAACAGAAATATTCCAAATATTAGAAGGATTGGAATCTCATAGGTCTTAAGTTGTATGATGGAGCACCCTGGACACATTTCAGCATCGGTGGACTTTCGAAAGAAGGCGCTCCAGCCGGTAAATGATGCTGCCACAGCACTCTTCAGTCTCTGTTTACAAGGCTAAAAGGTCAGGTTGTGTTTCTCGAGGAATTTTCTCTGCTTACTCCGCTGTTGATGGATGACCAGGCAGGCGCTATTGAAGCAAGATGAGGTCGCAAGGTGTCCTGTTAACGAAACAGTGGAGTATTTCTTCTCTTCAAAGCTTGGCAGCTGATGGATCCTTTGAAGCTCGAAGAAAAACCGATGCACTACATAGATTACTCAACAGGTGCTGCTATTCAGTATCCGAATCAGTTTGGCTGACAGTGTAAGAGTGCTTATTTTTGAAGATTAAGCACGGAAACTAGTGTGTTGTTGATTTATTAGAAAACAGTTAAATGAAAGTCGATCCTACTTCTTTTTCGTATGTGGCGGGCTTGGGCCTGAAAAAGTAAAGGCTACTTTTGCAACTTTGTTATTGTTTGATCTAATTGAATGGATTGGGCTGCCTCTTGTTAAAAAAGATCGTCCTAGCCGTTTATACACCAATTGTTTCACCTATTTACACCCAACATAATGACCAAAAAGAAACTAAAATGTTTTTAAAATAAGTGAAAACGTTTTTGGGGAAAATGCTTTTGAAACAAATCTTTGGTAAATATGCAAGTAAATCGTGAAAAAGCACTAACTAATGCTTCTTGCAGGAAACACTTCAAGTGCTTTTATAATGCAACAATATTTTTTTCTAAAAGCTGTTTTAATCATTCTAAAAGAACTTTCAAACAAATCCTAGTTCTTGTCCAATGGCGATTCGGATTCATCTTGCTTATTAATAAATAAAACAAGAAAAGGATAACAAAACGTAACCTGGCTATCGGTTACCAATTTACATTTTAATTAACGCTGTAGAAGTCTCAGAGTATAAGATAGTCCGAGGTTACTAAAAATCCCCAAAGTGCAATTCCAATGCATGAATCAAAACTAGGATTGGCTATAAATTGGTCGGTAGACTGCAATCAGTAAATCGCACGAATCCAGGAATATGCTTGCCGGGAAGGGTTGCAACCAAATTCCCAATACTTTATGAAGCCCCAGAATTCGGAGCCAATCAAAAACCTTGAGCCTACAAGCCTTTCTTCAACACGACCCCTACCGGTTGGGCTTCGGCAGCTTCGGCTGATGTCACTGCTTTACTAGGGCATACAGGGCTTCCCATGGAGGCATGGAGCACCCTTTGAGACGGGCATCAACACTTGAAATCCCACATGTTTAAGGAACGAGGAAAACTGTTGTGTCGTTGGGCTCTCTCTTGTATCTAAAACACTTAATTAGACGAGTGAGCCGGAATGTTGTAGACACAATAGAATATTATACCGTATTTTTTCACGTAAAGTAATCAAGGGTCCCCAAATGTTACGTGTCTCTCTCATGGCCGCCTGCAATTTATGCATGCATACTTTGTTCTCTTTGAACCCGACTGATGACTCATCAAAATTGAGTAGGGAAATTTAACCAGCCAACTAGCTAGCTTGTAGGGCACTCTCACAAAGGATAAGGTGTAAGATGTGAGTGTTAAGAAGAATGAGTTCTTGTTCTTGACAAACTGATAGCTCAGTGTATGAGTTATCGTGTTGAGGAAATTTCGATCCTACTTGGCTAAGATTAAGAGTCCTAATAACATGCAATTATATTCAAGTAACCTTATCAAGACTTGACAAGAGTTCAATACCTATGAGGACTATCCCGAAACCCGAATCAGTTTGGAATATCCAAGGTATTAGTTAATAGGCCTGATATCAAGAGAGTATGGATATATATAGGGAGGTCCCTGCACTCACAGTATTATCTTATCTCGTGCTAAAACCCTATTTGATAGCAAGGACTCTCGACTGCTTGAGTGTAGAAGACTCCTTATGAAACCCTAGCAGTCATGGCTTCTTCTTCTTCCTCCACTTCGGAAGATAAGTTTATTTCCTTTTAACTGTTTGATTAGTTTATTGTAATTATTTTGGTTTTATCTGTGATCCTAGTAACTTGTTGATTTTCGAATTACTTCTTACTTGTGGTATCAGAGCCTCTCAACTCGCCTAGGATTTAGAATTTCGATCATGGTTGGTTTTGAATATATTGGTAACGTTCCAATATCATGCCATTACTTTTATCCTTACAATATGTAAAGCTTCCGCGAATAACATGATTCATTGATTCATATTGCTGATAATTCAATATGCGGATTGATTATCGTATTGGCTTTGCAAATAATTATTTAGTTATTATTATTATTTTTTAATCTGACCCATCTGCAGAAATTACTTCTGCGTGTAGTTGTATTATCCTTGTCTGCAGATACAAATCTGCTAGGGAATTTGCAAAGCTTGGGGGTTCGGATTATTGGTAATCTGTTTGAACAAATTCTTAACAAATTAAAGGCATAATTTTTTGTTTTGGTTAAATGTCTTTTACTTGTGGATCCTGAGGCTTCCGCTTAATCTTAGAATATTTTTGTAATTGCTTTTCTAACTACAGTTTTGCAGCATGAATCACAAAGATTCATGGCAAAATTTATATTGTGAATGACTGTTGACCAACATGTTCAATTAACTTTATGATTTAGATGTCAAGTACATCATACGACATATATACACAAGATGTATGGTGGGTGAAATATACATTATTCCAAGGATTTTGTAGTTTTTAGTATTCCTTTTCTATCACATGATATCTCCGATGGAGTAAATTTGTTTGGTCGAAGGATCAGAGAGCTCCAGTATGCTGAAGATTTCTCCGTCATGATTGAAGCAGCCATGGTTCATTACCCATGCACTAAGGTTTATGCATCGAGCTTGAACCCCATTATGAAAAGCTTGCTGCCAAGTCTTGCATAATGAATTATTTGCCATGCTTTATTAGGTTGAGCTTTACGAGATTTGCATATCTTGCTTTAATTTGATTGGTAGTGTTAGTGCTGGGTTTCCTAGGGCTCGCCCAAAACCCTAGTGAGCATATCCCGTTCAAAGGTGAGAATAAATTTTGACCCAACGGAAGTAAAATTAGTAAGTTTGCTCATATTTTTTGTTGTTGTCTAAAGCAACCTTTTGAAATTATTTTGAGTTGATGGATTGAATTTGTTGACTTGTATTAGGATTCCTATAATTGTGGGATTCCTACTACAATTGGTTTCCTAGTTTAGGATGTAATTATTCTTTCCCTTATTCTTTCCCTTATTCTTTCCCATATTTATTCTTTCCCATATCTGTATAGGGTTGTATATATATATACCTTGTTTTGATATGAAATAAAAATATTCATTGAAAAGCATTCTTTCTTCTGAATTAACCTTATGGATACTGACTTCGCGGGTGAGCCATTGTATAGGATTTTCATGATTTAAAATTCTGAATTTGGATACCATGACACTAACATGTTTTATGCAGGCACACATGTTCATTCATAGCTTAGATGAATGTGTGAACTCATTCTGCAGAAATTAGAAAGGTTTGAGATCCCTTTCAATTCTCAAATCTTGCGATCGTAAGGAGCTTGATCTATATACACATATTAATGCCGTGGCCATTTTGGTGTCACTTTTAAATTGTTTTCTTATCTTAAAAGGAGATTTTGATATATCACAATGGACATGCTAAATGTTGTTTTAAAAGAAAATTGAGATTTTAGTAAAGTTATGAAAACAAGACTAGCTATGTTCATGCAGTTTAGCGTACCTTGCAATTTGTTCTATTTTAGTTTCTGATTTTGATAGATTTTTCATAACTCCAAATTTTATGAAATTTGGTCATGTCATAATATCAAATGGATTGTAGACGCTGGTATTTTTTTCACGTTTCTAGACAAGAAATGGATTTATGTTAAATATTTAAGTGTGATACCATGTTGCTGGAATAGTCTGTTTGTGATATTATTTTGATATATCTATGTAACTCCTAAATTCATGAAATTTTAGTATGATATACATTGAGATGTTTATTTCAAATCTGGAAATTTTCACGAGCATTGGTTTGCAAATGAATTATTGGTGAATTTTTAATGTCGGGACTGTCCTGCAGAATTTACGCAGCTTCTGCAGCACATTCCATTTCGATTTTATTTTTAACCCACTTTTAAGATTTCAAAAATTATGGAACTTTTGGTGACAATAAATGTGTATGTCTACTTAATTTCTGAAAATTCTCATGCATATTGGAGAGAAATTTAATTTTTGGTGAATTATTTAGTCTCCGGTATGTACTGCAGAATTTTTGCCGTTTCTGCAGCACATCCATTTCTAATTTTCTTTTAGTACACTTGTAATGTCTCAAAAATTATGAAATTTTGGGAATTTTCAGCTTTGTATGTTTACTTTATTTCTAAAAATTTTCATGCATGTCGGATGAACAATGAATATTTGGTGATTTTGTAATCTCAGGTCTGTACTGAACCTTTTTCTGCAGTTTCTGCAGCACCTCCCTTTTCGAATTCATTTTTGGCTAGGTTATAAAATTTAAAAAACATGAAATTCTGTGAAATAGTAGCCATCTATGTCTAGTTCATACTTGAAAATTTTCATGACAACCTAACAAGAATTGAGTTTTCAGTGAAATTACAAATAATTTAGTACTGCTGAATTTTGGGACTTCAAACAACTGGTTGAGTTATGGGATATTGTTTCACTGATTTGTGCACATCTATTGGTACCGATTTTTAGACAAGTTTATTGTTCCATTATGTCCTTATTTTATGCAAATTCTCAATACTAATGACTTTTATTAGGCAACACTGATTAAGTTTTGAATTGAAGATGTATTGGTTTATTTTGCTCAAACCAATGTTCTATTTGGTCATCAATTTTGATTATGATGATCATTGTCTTATGAGACAAAAAAAATTGGAAAGTGGCATCAGTTTACTAATTGATCATTTTGGTCCCTATCGAATAAACGATAACTATGTTTCCTCTTTTGAGAACTTTATTGTTCAATGTCAATACCGACATACTCTTGTGTCTGATTTAATCTTTTGAGAATCATTGAATATCCAACAAAACGGATTATTTAATTTTGTCCTAAATGATTATTTTGAAAAAATCAGAATTCTAATTTATATGATGAATACTTTTGTCCCAAGGGGAATTTTAGGAACTCATTTAACAACTATAAATTAGTATTATAGCAAATCATAAAGTACTTCTAACATATTTTCATCTGGCCAAAGCTGTTGAAGCTATATGTATTTTGTGTATTTTATGTTTTGGCTAGCTGTGCAGGTATTTCCTTTGCATGATTTGTTTCTGCCCAAAGGTGTAACAATCATGCAATTTACAATTGGTTCGATCCTCCACAACTTGACTACTTCCATGATGAATCTTGTAGAATCGAGAATGAGTAGGTAAATTTGCCAATCTTTTGCCTTAATTTTCTCTGAGTTCTAAATTGGATTAAAATTATTGTTGGAAAATTGATGTTATTGAGATATCTAAGTGTTTATCGACTTTGTTTTAGAATTAAAACATAAATTTTGAGTTTGGATTTTCTTATTAGGTTTCATTTTAATTTATGACCTAATCTTTAGCACATATGTGAGTCTTCTCTCATACACTAAAATAAAATAAAATTTGTAGTCATTGCATAAGTTTTTATTTATGAAATTTTTAATTCTAACGTACTTCAAAAAAAAAAATTATGTATTTGATCTTTATTGATTCAACATATTTTGTTATATGAAAACCACTTTCTCTAGTGTTTAAACTTGCAATTTTGAGTGTTTGTGTCACATCCCGGCCCGGGGCGGATCACTTCCCAGGCCCGCTCCACCACCATAGCATGATATTGTCCGCTTTGGGCTTACCATTCCCTCACGGTTTTGTTTTTGGGAACTCACGAGCAACTTCCCAGTGGGTCATCCATCATGGGATTGCTTTAGCCCCCTTCTCGCTTAACTTCGGAGTTCCTACGGAACCCGAAACCAATGAGCTCCCAAAAGGCCTCGTGCTAGATAGGGATGGGAATAAACATATAAGGATCACTCCCCTGGGCGATGTGGGATCTTACAATCCACCCCCCTTAGGGGCCCGACGTCCTCGTCGGCACACCACGGCCAGGGTTAGGCTCTGATACCAATTGTCACATCCCGGTCCGATGCGGATCACTTCCTGAGCCCACTCCACCACCGTAGCACGATATTGTCCGCTTTGGGCTTACCATTCCCTCACGGTTTTATTTTTGGGAACTCACAAGCAACTTCCCAGTGGGTCACCCATCATGGGATTGCTCTAGCCCCCTTCTCGCTTAACTTCGGAGTTCCTACGGAACCCGAAGCTAGTGAGCTCCCAAAAGGCCTAGGGATTGCTCTAGCCCCATTCTCGCTTAACTTTGGAGTTCCTACGGAACCCGAAGCCAGTAAGCTCCCAAAAGGCCTCGTGCTAGGTAGGGATGAGAATAAACATATAAGGATCACTCCCCTAGGCGATGTGGGATCTTACAGTTTGCCCAAGTGGGAGAAATAATGTATTATGGGCTTCATACTCATCAATTTTGCATGCTTTTAATGGTCATGGTTTTGGTAGATAAAACATACATTATCATACTTGTTTATATTTTATTTGTTATATATGCAACTAATCTTGCAGGAAATTCAAGAAGGGTTAATGAGTATATTCTGCTCAAAAGTATTGTGCTTATTAATTCTTGTTTGTTGTTTAAAAAATTGGACTTGTGATTTATATGTTATTGATGAATAATTAATTTGCTCAAAAGTGTTTTCTTATTCAGTCCAACTATAAATCAATGAACGGTTAAACATGGAATTGACAAGATTGTATATATTTCATCTGCTCAAAAGTGTTGAAACTATATACGTTTGCCCTTGTATTTTATGTTTTAGCTATGAAAACCTAATATAATCAGATTATGTCCAAAGATGATTCTGGAATTATATGTTTTTGTTGCAATCAGAAAACGTTCTGTTAAAGTTTTATGTTTCTATCAAATTTTAGATGAATAAAACTGACCATATGATTTTGAATATCTTTTTAGCCACTCACTTCCTCGCAATATCTGACATAGAGATATAGTCAGAAAAATTAGTAGTTGATGTTGAATTCTCAATACTTTTAAATCCTTGATTAATGCTTGATTAGTGGGAGCTTTTAAGAGGTATGTGCGTTTATGAGATTTTTTACTCTTTTAATCAGTGAGAGTTTAAAATTGCTTTTGTATTATTGAATTGAAGTGTTAGTGGAAAATGGTTTAATAGTAAAATTTAATTCATAAATCTTGATACTTATGGTGTAGGTACTTGTAATCATAAAGTACACATGTAGAAGAGATTACATACTGCATTTATGATTCAGTATTCGAAGCTATAAGTGACAGGTTGTTAAAGGTTTAATTGCAGCTTTCGGGGACTTGTGATCACCTTAGTCTTAGCCTATGTAATATCATTCTTCTTGGACACTCAAGTGGGAGAATGTAAGATGTGAGTGTCAAGAAGAATGAGTTATTGTTCTTGACAAACTGATAGCTCAGTGTTTGAGTTATCATGTTGAGGAAATTCCGATCCTACTTGACTAAGATTAAGAGTCCTAATAACATGCAATTATATTCAAGTAACCTTATCAAGACTTGACAAAAGTTCAATACCTATGAGGACTATACCGAAACCCTAATCAGTTTGGAATATTCAAGGTATCAGTTAATAGGCCTGATATCAAGGGAGTATGGATATATATAGGGAGGTCTCTGCACTCACAATATTATCCTATCTCGTGCTAAAACTCTATTTGATAGCAAAGACTTTTGGTTGCTTGAGTGTAGAAGACTCTTATGAACTCTAGCAATCATGGCTTCTTCTTCTTCCTCCACTTCAGAAGATAAGTTTATTTTCCTTTAACTGTTTGATTGGTATATTGTAATTATTGTGAGTTGTACTTGCGTGAGTTCTGATAGTAGCCAAGTAGCCTTCCTACTCAAGTTTCTTTTCTTTATCCAAAGAATGGTAAAAATAAATAGTAAGGATAGGCGCGAATTAAGCTCACTTGTTGAGGAAATGGAAATACATAATGGATAATGAAATGGAGTTGTGAATAAGTGAGGGAACGTGATTAATGTGAAGAAAGTAGAAAACAAGAAACCCTACAACTCGAGCTGAAAAATTCAAACAAACAAAAAAATGTTGCCCTGGACCCCTAGCCCTAAGTGAATCCAATTTTAATAGAGAAATGTTAAGGATACTCTATTAAAAGTAAGACTCTCTGTAAATTTTCTATCATTTTATGTTTTTTGCATAATATTTTATAATAACATAAAAATTAACATTAAACTGATAAGTTGAAGAGAGTTCATAAAAAATCCCAATTTAAAAAAATCTCTTTAGCAATTTTCATTTTAAGAACTTGGAAGAAACCTCCTAGAGTAAGAAAGGCACTAATAATACCACGAGTAGAAAGTGGAGAATAGTCCAGTTTTGGTACAGAAAATTGAGTCCAATATTTCACCATCATGAAATCGAAAACTTGTGATGTTTTACTTTTTGGCCACTTGGTCATTTTTCATATTTGCAAGAAATTAGACTGCTTTTTTATGGTGGCTCTGACGTGGGGGCTTTTCTGATCATTCAGCTTAAATAAAAAGTTAGGTGAAAAATGATATTCGCCGAATCTTTTTTTTGAGGGTTCTAGAGATTTTATGATCGTGATCATTTATCATATATTGTACGATCAGAAATCATTTTAAAATTTAAAATTTAAAATTAAATATAAACAGTACCTAACGAAAACTGATCGCACAATGTACAATGAACGGTCACGATAACAAAATCTTTAAAATTCTCAGAAAAAGAATCCAACGAGGATCCTTTTCCAAATTAGGTATTACCTGGTCTTAAATAAAACCATATAAAGCCATGAAAAAGCAAAATCCAAAGCTCATTGCTTTACAAAAAAAGACTCAAAAGAAAGTGGAGGAGACAACCATCCCTTTTAGTAAGGTAGTGTTATCCACATATTTATTTTTATTTTTTACACACTTCTCTTGATTTTTTATCGTTGAACTGAATAAATTGAAGAAGATTAATGACAAAAAATTAATAAAAATCTGTAATAATTAGGTAAATATGAATGTGCGAATAACATTATCATTATTTAGCAAGGCATGCAAAGCATCCATCAGCATCTTTGTTTTTAGGTCGGTGCTTGTCTAAATCAAGCTTTAATTTGCTTTTCCACACCTAAACTAATCCTTAGAGATCCACTCTATTTACCTAAACAAACCACTAAACCCTACCTATATGCTTTTCCATCAAGGCATTAATTTAATTTAATTTATAGCTTTTGCATAAAGATGGAAGATTACACAGTGTGATCTTTTGTTGGATTTTGACTGCATTTCATTGGTGGCCCCTTTGTTTAAAGCTTATCCAAATTGATTAAGGAACATAGAGAGTCCTTGCTTTATTAAACTCTCTAATTCAAACTTTATAATTATATCCATGAAATTACAAGGAAACTTTATGAAATGTTATAAGGGCATGGCCTAAAGTAGCAACTGTGCATTTCCATATTGGATCCAATGCCATGGGCATAAAGCAAAACACTTGTCCATCCATAATAAATATCTTTTAACACACTTGTCTTTAATATATTATTCGTTTACACGTCCATTCGTAAATAATTGTGGTCCATTTGTACTGCATCGACAATTTAAAGAAGTTACAGCCACATGAATAAATGATGTCAATATTGCATAAAGCAGTATAAAATTGCTAATGATTTGCACTAGCTAGTGTTGTGATTAAGAAGGATGATGTAAAAGGCTAGGTTGTGTACACTTAGGGCTGGTTTGATGTTGTTTAAATTGTTTTAAAAGTATATATTTTTAAAAAAAATTGGAGTTTTAATTGCGTTTGGTAAATGAAGAAAAAAAACATTATTTTTTCTTTAAAATCATGGGTCTAAATCAGTAGAAAGTAGAAGCAGCAGGTTTACCCATGCTTCTAAAAAAATGTTTTTTTAAAGGCACATTAATCCCAAACTGCCCCTAGCATCACCATTTTTTTTTAAAAAAGGAAAGTAATCATTCATAGTTCTTGCTCCTTAATACTATTAAAATCATAGAAACCATGTCCAATTCCAATGGACAAGGACCTATCAAACAAGAAGGCACAAATCTCTAAGACCATCTCCAATCGAAGGGCCGAAAACAGCCCTAAAGTCGTCTCTAATCGAGGGCCAAGGCAAATGGCTCGTGGGCCTCACTGGACAAAAAAGGGCCAAAGGGCCAACCGGTTGGCCCAAAGGAGCCAATCGACTGGACCAAATAAGCTAACTAACTGGCCCAAAGGAAGTCGTCTCTAATCGAGGGCCAGGCCAACGGGCTCGTGGGCCTCACTGGACAAAAAGGGCCAAAGGGCCAACCGGCTGGCCCAAAGGAGCCAACCGACTGGACCAAATGAGCCAACCGACTAGCCCAAAGGAGCCATAAATTTGAAACCAACAGCTAGCTGACATATCGTTATTTGATTTTTTTTTTTTCGGGCCCAAATTTAAAAAAAAAAATTTAATAGGCCCAGAAAGTATGTTTAGTTGAATGTTTTGGTGTTCTTTTTATAGGCTTTAGTGCTTGCTTAAATCTCTCTCATAGCCGATGTGGGACTCCCACCCACTTTTTTTATTTTTTATTTTTAAATACTCTAAATAAAACCTCTCACATTTGACTTGAAATATATAAGTTGTATTTTTTAAATTTTATTTGTAGTTTTTAAATTTAAGTTGTATTTTTAAAATTTTGTAGTTTTTAAATTTAAATAATAAATTATGTTTGGCTCTATAGCCCTCGGTTGGAGACGGTTTTTTGTAAGAGGGCTAAAACAAGCCCTATGCCCATTTGGCCCTGGGTTGGAGATGGTAAGGCATCTCAACCAAAGGGTTCGAGGGCTGAAAATAGCCCTAAAATCATCTCTAACCAAGGGCCAGGCCGAAGGGCTCGTGGGCCCTACTAGACAAAAAAGGACCAAAGGACCAACGGGGCGGCCCAAATGAGCTAGCTAGTCGGCCCCAGGGCAGTCTAAAAATTTTGAATCAGCTAGCTGTTATTTTTGAAATTTTTTTTAACAATTTTTTTTTTTTGGGGCAAAAATTTAAAAAGAATATTTAATTAAGGCCCAGAAAGGTGATTGGTTCTATGCGGGAATGTTGCTTTTATAAGCATATTTTATTGCTCAAACCTCTTCCACAACTGATGTGGGACAAATATAATGAGTGCCACACATGCAAGCTTATGCTTGCTCAATTCTCTCTCGATGTGGGACAAATATAATGGGTGCCCCAAATATAAGCTTCCTATTAGAGATGGTAAATGTGCATTTATACATGTAACTATCTCAAACTAAGTTGTACTAGTAATTGGACACTTAAATTAAAAAATTAATTTAACATGCAACTGTTAACCATTGCAAGTAGACATGAAAGCAGTGCCAATTACTACGACGAAGTAAGTGTTTTCACAATTTATTTTAAATATTTCATTATATTTCATTAAATTTAAGTTTTTGTAGTTTTTAAATTTAGTTGGAGATAGCCTAAGAAATATGGCACTGCAGTGTTCATTAAAATATTAATTTCTTGGAGGACCAGAGGGCTAAAACGAGCCCTCTGGCCCTCCTTCGACTGGAGATGGTCTAAAAGGACATCATTAAATATAGTCCCATAGTGAAAATGGTTAAATAAATAAATTAGACCTTCCATTACACATATAAGGACCAATAATTCACTATAAAAATTAACAATGCTATTAGGTGACTTGGCATGATAGTAAGCCTAACCTATTTAAATATGTGGCCCCAAATATTCTTGCAACTAATTTCGTATCATTTTTTAACAAACGGTATTACTTACACTAAGAAAAAGAGAGTTGGCTTGGCCTCATATAGGGCATAGCATTTTATATACTATTTAATGTAAATATTTGTTACTTAGTACTACGGTCTAATAATACTCTTCTTCACTTGTAAGTGAGAGGTCTTAGGTTCGATTCTCACCAAAGGTGAATTTGAATCATATTATTGCTAGCCCATTGTGAGGCTAAGCCCAACCCTATCCCCCTAGTGTAGATAATATCAATTGTTCAAAAAAGAAAAATGTAAATATTGTATTTTTAAATTGGTCATGTTTAATTAAAAAAGAAAGTGCACTGTTATTGGTCTTAGGAAAATTAACCCTCGAACTAGAATGTAATATATCGCATAGCATTTTATATACTATTTGATTAATCATTTCATGTTCGTGTCGACACAACCATATTGATAATATCATTTTAGAATTTAACAGGTTATTGTGTTTAGGTATGCTATTTTAACAAACTTTTATTGATTAAGTCCATATCTTAAAACATGATTGCACATAAATAATAACTGCAAGTAATTTGAAAACGTAATATAAGATTCTGAATAAACAATAATTTTGAGCAACCTGGCAATGTAATATATTAAAATTGTAAAACGTTTTGAACTAGCTCTTAGTATAAATATTTGAAGAAATCTCAAGTTCAAATAACACAGTTAAAAAAATAATCAAACATAACTAGGCAATTACGTAATCAAACATAAAGAGAATCTGAATTATCTCTCCTTCCCTCTCATTCTATTTAGACGCTCAGGATTACCTCCTATGTACATTGAGAGAGAAGAAAAGGAAAGGGAGGCAGGAAAGGAAAAAGGGGCAGGGGAGAATCCAAAACCCCGCCAGATTCAGGTGGCCCACCACACGATCAACTTGTTTCGTGTCAGCATCATGATTCTTCCAGATTCTAGGATCCAACGGTCAGATAATCACAAAATAAATAAAATATATTGCATTACTTGTACAAGAAGATCCCGTCATGTTTAATTACCACAAAACCCACATCTCGCGCCATTCGTACAATTCACAAGGGCATTTCCGTAATCTGATGCAACACCAAACTTTTAACTTCATGTGCCGCCCACTTTTTCTTTACGTACTTTTCCACACCGCATTTTACTATTAATACCCACTCCCGCTGCTCTTATTCCCTCCCCCTTCCCTCTCCCTCTCTCCCTGCTAATCTCACCGGAGGTAGCACGGAGATCCCAAATGGAGCAAAAGCCCCGTTACCACGTGGAGGTATACTCCCAAACAGCCTCGTCCCCCCTCGAATTGAAGCGGAGCCCGTCGGAGGTTTGTCTTGGCGAGGCCCTGGAGTACTTACTGGAGAAGCCCATGATCGGTCAGGAGGCCGCCGATACGCAAGGGCACCGCGATGAAAAATTCGGCGAACTTCGGGCCAGAGACCGGAGTTTCGCCGATGCGGATGTATTTTTCGGCGACGTCTGCGCCGGCGACCACAGCTTCGCTTTCCAAAATCGGGTTAGTCACACTCTCTCACTTTACGGGACTTTCGGACACCGGGGTCCAGTCCCACGTCATCCGATGCAATTTGACATGTTATACTATGTGTGGTTTTAATATTTTGACCAAAACGTCGTCGTTGTGGGGTTGGAAAATGAATTTTGCTTAAGAATTTTATGTTTATTTTAAGAAAAAGGTGATGGTATATTGATTAATTAGTTAATTAGTTATTTCTTGGGTAATTAATCATACTGAATTCAAAACACGTATGGCTGTTAGCAAGCCAGTCACATCATGCTTGAAAGGTTCCCACTTTAACAAGTCATTGATGATGGGGAGGCTCATGTCAATTGTTGTAGAAACACACAGAAATCTAAATCCTATAGATTTTTCTTTTAGGAAAATTATGGATTTATTTTCATAACGAAATGATTTTTATGGTTAAGTTAATACTCAAATTTATTTAGACGCTGAAAACCGACACACATACTGTATAAGACAAGTGTATAAAATGAAGTGTGGCATTGTTATATAAATAATTCATTAGCAGCCATTACAAGACAAGTATATAAACTGAAGTGTTAAATGTTGCTGTCTAGCTCCAAGAACAATATTTACTAAGTGTTTTTATATATTCCATGAATGCAGGATATAATGAATGGTTTTTCAAGCAGTCAACTGACAGAAACCCTACTCTGCACTCAAAATCTCACTCCAAAAAACTCCTGCATCTCAGCAGCCATGGATTCCCAGTCATCGATTTGTGGTATGCTTTCGAAAAAAACATGTCAAGCTTGCACCTTTACACTTGCTTATGTGTGTTTTCATCGCTTTTTCTGCGTGCTCTGTTTGTGTTTCGGGCGCCATCTGTTGCTTGTTGTGTGATTTAGTGAGTTTTGATATATGGTTTTTCAGTGGGCAGTCCAACATCGGCTGCTAAACCGATTGGAGGAGATAACCAAACAAGAGGAGCCTACAGTGGTTCCTCCGGAGAACAATCGGATGAGGATGATTTCGAGATAGAAGTTAGTCCGTGTGGAGACGGCACAGAACCCCTCGACATCAAACGCATTAGAAGGTATTATATATGGGAAATAATTTCCGCATACCTTTTCTCCTTCTGCGCACCATCCTTTTTTTCTGTCCTTTGGATTGAATATTCGAAGGCCAATGGACTGAAATAAAGAGAGGTGTGCAGTGAGAACAAGGGTGTGCGGAAAATCGCTTCCCTTTAATATTTTCTTTCTCTGTTTCAATTCTTTTTAAATATGGAATTGATCCAATACTGCATTACCTTTGTCATTAACTTGCAGGAAGGTCTCGAACAGGGAGTCTGCTAGGCGATCAAGAAGACGAAAGCAAGCACATCTTGCGGATCTCGAGTTGCAGGTATCATATATTTTTGGTGGAATCTTTACCAGAACAAAATTTAGAGTGTATTGACCAGTAATTAATTTGTTTTCCATGTGAAGTTTGTGATTATACATCGAATATTTGAAGTTATTCTGATGCAGAAGTTTGATTTATGGCTTTATTTCAGGTTGAACAACTGAGAGGAGAAAATTCAACCTTACATAGGCAGCTAACGGATGCTTTTCAACAGTTCCGCGATGCTGATACAAACAATAGAGTAATGAAATCGGATGTGGAAGCTTTGAGAGCCAAGGTATAAAATAACACCAAGAGTGCTTAAGTGCGGAATGTCAAAACATTAGGCAAAGCAATCGTGACGGTGAAAAATCTTTAAAACAAGCAAACATGTAGGGTTTAAAGAGGGTGGAAAATCTGTAGAACAGAACCTCTGATTTGCCTTGTGCTTGCAAGTGAGTGAAGTAGTGGATATACAGCGAAACAATGACAAACAGTTTTAAAAACACGTCAATTAGCGATTAACGAATACTATATTTCCATATGACAGTGGTAAAATGTCAAGGAATTTTGTCACTAAGGAGCGGTGATTTCATTTTAGGTGAAGCTAGCTGAAGATATGGTTGCTCGGGGCTCAATGACCTCTGGTTTCAATCAAATTCTTCAAGGTCATCTAGGCACGCAACCGCTCAACCCTCAAAATTTGCGCGGGGTAGCAGCACACGTCTCACCGACTATTACCATCCATGGAGAGGATGCTCCGTATGCTGGAATTGCAGTCTCCGGACAGAATGCAAGCTTTGGACTCGGAAATGCTGGTATGGCGAATAGCAATCTGAGTAATCGGATGATGAGCGATACTGTTAGCTGTGTCTCGGATTTGTGGTCATAAAATAAAACGATTGTGATGCCTGTAACCCTGTCAGTTAGATCGAATATGTCTTATAAGATGCTTTAGGCAGATTTCTAAGTAGTTCTTAGAAGTGTCTCCTTTTCTTGGTATTTTTCTTCTTTCTTTTTTATGGTTTTCTAGCTTGTACCAGACTCGTATTTCTCATGTAAAATGTCGCAGTTTATTGAAGAAACTGGAATGTTTTAATTGAAACACGCAAATGTAGTCATCCATTACACCGACGCATCTCATGCATCAGTGCATTCTAGAATTTTCAATTATTTTTTATTTCCACTTGCACACTCCATAAGTCAACAGATTCTTCTTTCTTTTTGTTTATGTATAATAATTGAGGTTGCAAATAAGGAAGATCATGCTGCCAACTGTGTTATACAATTAAGGAAAAATGCTTTTACTTGAAGAAGTGCACATGAAAAGCAGAAACCGCGTTTTGTAGTTGAAACGTTTGGATCCATCCACATATGCTTGTCATCTCCCTAGTTAGAAAAGTAGACACATCAGGGTTGCACGTGCACTGTACTTAATGTCAAAGATTTTATATTCGAGTATGCTACAGTCAATCGTCTATGAATTATGATGATATTTAATCGCAGATCATCCCATCATCCACATTTGATCATTAATAAAAAATTGAACCTTGTTTATATTATTTGGGCGTTTGATCCCAAATTTGATCAGTGGTTAGAAATACATCGCATGCACAAACTTGTTTTTATTATTCCTGCATCTGGCCCCACATTTGGTAGTGCTGACTTAATTAAGTAGTCCAACTGATGTAAGTTTAATATAATTTACAAAAATGTCAGACAATTTACTCTCTTTTATTTGGGTGTGTCTGCACTAGGGGAAGGTGCAAAGTTGCAACTATGATTTATGGATAATTTAATATTTTTAGTTCATTATATAGTGTTCTACCATCACTGTTAATCACACTCCATGTTATCGTAATTGTAATTTGTTTACATAATTGTATTATAAGAGATTATCTAATCGCGTAAGGACTTGTAATGTTAGTGATTAGACATCTTTCTTCATGTCTTTGTTAAGCAAAAAAATGATTTCTCCGTCGAGGTTGAATGATTGAGTTTAAAATAAATGAAAAGAAGAAACAACAAAAATTGGATGGTGAAAAAGAAAAATTATGAGCCCATTGAATTTACAATTAGGGCAACATATTGTTTGAAGAAAATAAAAGATAAGCATCTTGATCTTAATCAATAAGCTAATGACATTTTAATTACCTCATCATTAACTCAAACTCTCGAAAATCAACCTTCCCATCCATATTCAAATCCACAACCTTCACCATCTTCTCAACCTGGTCCATCTCCCACCCACTCCCCAAACCCAAGCATTCCAAAACCCTTTTCAACTCCACAGCCTCTATGAATCCATTGCCATCCTCGTCGAAAATCTTGAATGCTTCGCGCAGGAGCTCGTTGCGCTCGGACTCATTATCCTCCAATCCACCAAGGACCTCCTCCACTGGCACTTCATGATCATCCCCTGGCAAATCGAAACCCGTCTGGTCTTCCTCATTACGTATTAGTCCAAGATTCTCCACGACAAGCCGCGCCTTTTCCTTCTTGATTCTTCCATTTGTTTCCATCCCAAACACTGTGATCAGTGCCCTTGCCATGGATTCATCAACTTTGGTTGCAATATTTTGTGGTTTGCATTTGGAATATTGGTCACGTTGATCTTCATGAACAATGTGAGCTCCTTTGCTTGTTGAACTTGATGGGACCCCTCCAATGGCTTGAACCAAGTCACCAAGTAATCTAAAGCAAACTCCTGTAATTCCCATAATGCCACTGCACAGAAAGCCTAATCAAGTGTGCAGAAAATATGGAGAAATATGTGAAATGTGTGTGATTTCCTTCAAAAGTGACTACAGTTTATATAGTGTTTGTCATGATGAAATGCCCGGTTTTTTTTGGTGAATTACACAAGTGCCACTCCAACATTAATTATGATAATTGTGATAATTATTGTTTGATAAGTCTTTAAGATTCTTAAGAAGCTGGTAATTGGCATTGAATATGAATTTTTAATTGGAACTGGTGCAATACACAAAGGATGCTGTCATATTTGTTTTAGGGTTGGTCGGTTTAATCAGCAACACTTGGAAGAAAATAAATTACTGGTCAGAAAAGTAAATTCGGATTAAAACAAATTAGTTGTATTTTAAAAGACACTTAAGATTAATATGATTACAATACTTGCTATGAATTCGACAAAAAAAAAAAAAAAAAAAAAAAAAAAAAAAAAAAAAAAACCTTGCTATGAAAAACCAAGCATGTCAAATAAGTTTTGACCATATTTGCTTGGCCTTCAATTTAAGATGAATGCCAATTATCTTCCCCTTGTATTATTTTTTTTTAAGTGAAAAAAGACACAAAAAGTCTTTTTCATATATATATATGGTAACGGTATCACATCTAACTTCAACTTTGAGATGAAATAGTACACGTGTTTGTTTAGAAGTATTTTTAAAAGAACTAAAAACGATTTTAATGAAAATATTTTTACAATCAATATTTAATAAAATTTAAAAACTCAAGTAAATTCTGAAAAAATATTTAAAGTGCTTCTAGATTTGAAAAATAGTAGTCATTTAGTGGCCACCTAGAAACCAGAAAAAGGAAATAATATAGCACTTGAAGCAAGGAGTCATCAACCGTTGGAGATGATTTAAAACACTCAAGCTTAAAGAAAAAAAAAAAAAAAATCAGATTTAGTGATATTGTAGAAATGATTTTCTTTTGTCGGAAGCATATCCTTTCTGGACTCTCAGCGGAGATTAGAAATCAATTTTTAAAGGCCACAATAATTTAATCCCTAAGCTCAGGTGGTGTAGGTTCGGAGATGATTTGCATTTTTTTTTTTTTTTTTTTTTTTTTTTTTTTTGGTAAATTACATTTTACTCATTTAAATTTGAAATTGATTGCAATCGCATATAATATATTTAAAATACTTTAATTTCATACATTTACTTATTAATTCATTTTAATTTCATACATTCGTGAAGTAAACCGTTAAGTGATGACGTAGTAAATATAACATTCACATTTATGTTGACGTAGTTACCAAAATTGTGTCACGTGGTAAAAAAAATAATTTTTTTATGCATTTAAAAATAATTAATTAAAAAAAAAAAAAACCTAAACCCTGGTTTTCCCCGACCCACTGCTCGCATTCCCCTCCCGCTCTAAGCCAGCAACACAAAAATGGCCGGATCTACTCTGCTCCGCCACGTTCTTCTCACCATCTCTCTTGCTTTTCCTTTCTATCATCCCGTTCCACATCTTCTTCCACCTCACCTTCACCTCTGAGAAACCATCTCCACCATCCGCTTCAGAACCCCACCTCAACCCCCTTTGCTCCGACGCCACACCAGATTACTTCCTTCCTCTTCCCAATCCCATTTCGCAGCAATGGAGCGGATTCCCACCCTGTCCCATCTCTCCCCTCTGAGCATTCTCGATTCTAATCCCCTTAGCACCACCGCGGTCCGATTAGAACCTTGCACGCCGCCCTCTTCGTCCTCAGGTAGGTTGACGAGGAAAAGATGATGGTTTTGAATTTTGTGAAATAAAATTTCGAAATCCATGAAATTTCTGGGATTTTTTTCTTTCGGATTGAGAGCGAAAATAGAGAGATTTTTTACGGAGATTTGGGGAAGAAGAAGAATCAGAAGAATTTGGCGAATTAGAGACTGAGGGTTTTGGGATTGGGAGGGGTGGTGCGCTGGTGGTTAGGGTGGAAGAAGAGATCCGGGCCTGTGGTCGGGTGGAAGAAGGGGGGTAGGCCCCTTTTCATTTTGTTATAATTTAATTTTGTATTTAAGTTTTTTTTTATGATGTGGCAGATGAATATTTACGTGTCCAAGTTTTGGAGGAAGTGGGCTGACGTGTTAGGACTTGGATCGTCTCTTGAGCCCAAGGAGAGAATCCTCCTGATCAAAACACTTGGGTCGTTGGATGAAAATCCAACGGCTACAAACATGAGCTTTCTTTAAAGTTATAATAATTATAGCCGTTGAATTTTCATCTAACGGCCTAAGTACTTTGGTCAGGAGGATCCTCTTCTTGGGCTTAGGTGAGGATTCAAATCCTACGTGTAATAGGTTTATTATTGCCATGTCAGATTTTAACAGAACAATGGATAGAAAATGTAACGGATGTATTATATTCAAATAAAATAGTATATGAGATATGAAAATGAAATTTTTTGAAGATATTATATGAGGTTACAATATATCTCAAACCTTATGTGGTAAAATATAATTTACCCCTTTTTTTTTTTAGAGTTTTAACTAAAAGCTCGCGGTACTATTTACTTTAACAAAAAATCACATTTTTACGCTAAAAAGTTAAACCTGGTACTATTTATTTTACCCTTTATTTTATCTTTATCGTTACAACTCAAAATTTTCAAATCTTATTTCATTAGTTTTCGTTTTTTTTTTCTTCCACCTATAATGTCAGAAACCGCGTTTTGCAGTTTTATATTCGTATTTGCAACATTAATTTATTCACTTAATTTTTTCCAATTAAGTTAAATAATTTTCTCTGTCTAATGAATGCACTGCCCACCATCTCACGTGGGATCTACAACACACTAATTTAAACTTTCCTCCTATTCTAATCTTTCACGTGGATGCAAGTTCATTCAAGAAATATTATGCATTGGAGGAAAAAAAAAAATTTTGGATCGTCCAGCTTTTAAATTTAGACAAGAAATTCTTTTAACAGATTGTATACAATTATGTGTTTATCCCACTTGTCATACGTCAAATTTTATAAACAAATAAAATTCTTGAGTGTCGCCAATTAAGTAAAATGTTATGGGAGAGAGAGAAGAAATAATGTGTAAGGGAAAGAAATATGCTTTTTTTTGGGTTAATTACATTTTACCCTCTCAAGTTTGAGATCGATTGTAACATCATACAACATTTTTAAAACATTTCAATTTCATACATTCACTTATCATTTTATTTCAATTTCATACATCCGTTAAAAAATCCGTTATGTAAACCGTTAAGTAATGACGTGGGTGGGATCCACATTTGTGCTGATATGGCTGCTGAATTTGTGCCACGTGTCATTAAGGACCCATGTGGAAAAATAAAAAAATGGACAAAGACCGGCCATTTCTGGGGACGAAGGTGAAGGCTAGACAAAGCCCATCACCTTCTCTTCTCCTCCCGCTGCAACATCTCTCCTTCCGGTAACCCGCTCGCACACCGCCACTTGTCTCACCCCATCTGAAGCCCATAACTCCCGCTCCATCAACAACTTCAACGTCCTCGACGACTCCACCGTTGAGATCCTTGACACCTGGCTCAACACCCTCATCAAATTTCTTGTCCAGCCTCCGATTCCAAACTATGGCCTCCCAAAATCGAGTCCTTCCGCGACAACTTGATCCAATGCCCAAAATTGTGGCTAATAAAATTTTGGGGATTAGGGTTGGGTGTACGTTGATTTGGGAAGAGAGGAAAAAAGGGGGGGGGGGAGGTGAAGAGAGTGGAGGAGAGGGAGAAGGTGGGTCGAGGAGGTGAAGAGGGAGGAGTGGGTTGGTGAAAACATGGGTTTTAGGGTTTTTTTTAATTTGTTTTTTTATTTTTAATGTTTAAATAATTATTTTAGTATTTGATATTATGATTAAATTAAAATTTTTAAATGCTTAGATTTTTTTTTTTTGCCACGTGGTACAAATTTGGTAGTCACATCAGCACAAATGTGGATCCCATATTTGCCACATCATCACTTAACGGTTTACTTAACGAATTTTCTAACGGATGTATGAAATTGAAATAAAATGATAAGTAAATGTATGAAATTGAAATGTTTTAAAAATGTATGAGGTTGTAATTGACCACAAACCTGAGGGGGTAAAATGTAATTTAACTTTTTTTGTTCTTGTCGAAGGGAAAGAAATATGTTGGATCATTTCTAAATAGTTTTGGACGAGACACGAAAGATTCTTAAGTATCACAAATTTTGTACATTATGTGTCCACCTCTCTCATTGTAGGGGCAACTTCTAAACCCTCACGATAAATAAAAAAATTCTTATGTATTACCGTTATAAGGCCAGCTTCAAAATTCTCATGATAAATAAAATAATTCTTACGCATCACTGGTAATGTACAACAAAATGATAGAGATACAGACGTTTGTATATGACAGAATTTCTCATTGTGCCATAATTTCAAGTTGAGTGCATTAATATGCTAAAATCAATGGACAAGGAAATTTTTTATTTTAATTTTTTATTGTCAAGATGAGAGAGAGAGAGAGTTCAAAACTATTACAATAATTTAATAGATGAGAGAGTTTCAATCCTGAGACGCATGGGGTTGAAACCCAATACCCTAAGCATTTCAAGTGTGCTCAAATTTTCACTTTTAATATATGTGCTGTATAAATTAAAATCACTATAACTATATACACTCATTCATCTGGGGTAAATACCATATTCTTCTGGGGTTGAAGTTTGTAATGATAATGAAGGGTAAAATGGCTTAATTACCAGCCTCAATTAATCAGAGGTTTTCCATCACTAGGTGCCGTTTCTGCGAATCTCAAATAATCTGCCGGCACCGGAATATTTAACTCTGAACAAATGAAGTGGACTATCTTTCCGGTCTCTGCACCAAACACCATTTTATTCAACGTTACAGCAATGGAGAGCCTATTTTTTATGTCACAGAAAGCAGTTGAGCCACCCATTCCTGAGTGGCCAAAGCCAATAAGGGACCCGTCCTGGGAATAATACCTCCTAAATCCCAGTCCAAATTTCCCATCTGGTTTAACCAAGTTTGCATATTCGCCAACGCCCATGAAAGCATCATGAATTCTGGGGTTGCTAAATATCTTAGCGCTGTCCTTTTGAGGATTAGGATTCACAACGACCTCATCCAACACGGTGTCACTTGCGTTGCAAGTGTTACTGTCGCTGCTCGTGTTTCTACTGTGACTACCAATGTCGTGGTCCTTGCTATTTTGTGTAGTCTTCTCATACGTATTAGTTCTCATATTCCTAAAAGCAGCAGCTATCTTCTTGCTTCTGTTACCTTTCTGCTGTTTTGGTGACGGTTGAGCAGGAAATTTGGGAATGTGAGGGTGGCTACCAAGAGCTGGCTTAGAGGAAGAGGAGTGAGGCAGTGGAACAACACCGCCATCAGCTAAGGCTGCATAGTAACGTGCAAGTGCACGGGCTGAGAAATGTCCATTAGCTGCAGGTATCATGGCACGACGAACGTTTAGCATGTTAAATAGAACGGGCAATGCAGTTGCGAATTGCTCTGGCTGGAAAGTGGAGGGCATATCGGGACGGCCCCTAATTCCTGAAAGCTTCTTCAGGTCTCCTGTATCAGGTGTAAGGGTTGCAAGTCGAGATTCCACACCTAGGAGAAGAGCAAAAAGGCATGGTAATTAAAAAATGAAATCCCAGGTTCACTGTTACCAGAATACATCCTGACAAATTACTGAACCAATACTTTCGTATTGACTGAAAGCAACAGAAAGCAAAATAGTATATCAACTCAAAGAAAGAAGTGCAATTGCAGAGTCATGACATGTATTCATACGTTTAATGAAGCAAAAACATAGTATACTTGCCTGGAGGTATTCCGATATAAAACTCCCCTTCTATTTGGAGGGAACGAACAAATGCTTCTTCAAGAATCTCCTTGAATTTCCTCTTCGATGCATGCTGTCCCACCCGAACAGATAATTAGAAAAATGGTCAAAGCAAGCATTGAACATGAGATTCACGTTCATACAAACAATGATTCCAAGAGATACTAAAAAGTAATGAAAACAATAGATGTTAAAAATTGCTCTGAATGGTAGGCAACTGTACCTCGATGATTCCACCGCATATCCAACCAAAAGTTAGGTAGTGATACAGCTGCTCCTGCCCAGGTTCAGTCTCAGGTTCTGAAAGGGCAACGCGGTTTAAACACTCCTCCCAGTCTGAGATAAGCAAAGGGTTTTCTATGAGGTCTGCCACGGCATTGTGCAGTCCAGAGGTATGGTTAAGGACATGATGGACCTGAAAATCAAAGGAAAGTACAAACAAAACTTATAGCTTTAGTGGATATTGGATTAAGAATATCAGAAATTGAATCACAAAGTATATACCTTTATGTTATGTTTTCCACATGATCCAAATTCTGGCCATATATTTGCTACATCTTCCTCGAGGTTCAATTTTCTGAAAGGGCGGAAAAGTTAAAACAATTTACCGTACTTACCAACATAATGCATAAAGAGACATTATAAATCCCTCGTCAAGTCATTATAGTTAAAAGTAACATACATGGCAGTTATTTTGTCAAACTACTCCTGAAGCCATGCAGGTAATGCCTAAAATATCAATTATTTCTCCGTATGGATCACATTATGGAAGTTTTTATACCAAGATTGATTCCCCTGTTGTGCAGAATGGAATGGGATCCCAGGCCACCTAACACAATGAGATACAAGCTACAAGCTATGAAGACGCAAAAATAGAAACGATCTTATTCTAAATCAGGTAAAACCATATAACATGCCCAAATGCCTCAGGCACATATTTTATACAGCAAAAAGAAACATGGAAATAGAATTGACAACATGGAAACATACTAATACTCACCCAATGTCTACCAGCCAATGTAACATTCCAGCCGTTATACCCTTTGTAGCAGAAAAAACTGGGAAAAGGCTGTCGGGCTGAACTGGACGAGGATCATATCTACCAAGCACTCCAGCAGCAGTGTCAATAATAACTTCCCCGTCTTTGTAGGCACATACCTTAATTCAAAATCATGAAAGCTTGATTAAACTATAATTCGAAAAGAAAAATAGTCAAGTTTAAAAACAAACAATCAATTTTTTTGAAGTACAAAAGAAGTAATAATAATATGAAACAACTGTTGTGTACTTCATTCACTACAAAAATAGAGGTAAAAATAAATAAACAATTCCAAGGGCATCTAGCGATCTAGTTCTTTGATCTATTAACATAATGCTTTAACAAGAAAAGATCAGCATTCATAGAACACGCAACACAATTGTCACGAAGTGAAACTTGCACTGGAATATAAGAGAGCAGAAAGATCATACAATGTCAAGCTTTATTAAACAATATACACAAATGGAAAAGGACTATTCAAATTTTCACGGCATCATATCAACAGATAAATTGGTGCACACCTGGACTCCAAGTATTTTATTGTTATTCCCCAGCTCAACTAGGAGTTGCCTCAGCTTGGCCTCCACATTAGAGTGGGCAGGTGTGTCATAGACCCAGTGATCATTTTCCATTGGTCCCCTACTAATGTTTCTGAAAATTTTGGGTCGATCAGAAAAGAACCAGATATGACAACAAACCAATGCAACACAATATTCAGCACACTTACCCTTGTAGAACGGATTCAGCAAATGGTCTCATGATCTCTTGATATACAATCCTGACATTCATTGTGGAAGAAAGCCCTACATCCAAGTCAAATGCAAAATTAAAAAGTTATAATTATTTAACACACAAACAGCAGAGAAAAACTCCGTATACAGACCTCTGAGAAGATTGAGAACTCGTGAAAAGATTACAATATCACCAGGGAATGCATCTACCTAATAAAGGAATTCTTACTTTAGCATAGATGAAATTAGTCAATAAACATAGCAGAGAAGCACAGCGGTAGGAGGACATGCATGAACTTACAGGATTAAAGCGTTTAGCCTCCTTCTGGTTAAGTTGCATCTTGTCCTGTATAACCTTCATGTTTTTTGCTCTTTGATCCGCCAAAGATTTCATTGTTTCCTAAGGAAGATCATAAGCTAATAATAAACTGAACAGGATTTTTTAAATTGATACTAAACAAATAGGATAGGAAGACAAACTGAATAGAATAGAACTTCTGTCGTTGGAAAAATAGAACCAATCTAACCAGTCCAGAGTGGATAAACATACACACTAATGCATACTTACATGAGA
The DNA here is from genome assembly GCF_019419815.1 of Pyrus x bretschneideri. Classification (NCBI taxonomy): domain Eukaryota; kingdom Viridiplantae; phylum Streptophyta; class Magnoliopsida; order Rosales; family Rosaceae; genus Pyrus; species Pyrus x bretschneideri. The sequence goes on along the minus strand of NW_025999390.1, from coordinate 6,026,175 downwards.
CTCTTTGGCAGGTGTTGTACTTCGGAATAATACACTTGTTGTTTCCATTGCCTGCTCTGGAATATCAAGGCGCAACTTAAGTCCCATTTCTGCAAAAGCAGACAATAGAGCAACATGGTCCCCCTGTGACAAAGCATTGCAATGTAATAATCAAAGTACTGTCAATTAATTTAAGTGAATGCAGATTGTTCCCTGTTTACAATTACAGTACACTTCATTTAGTCTGACAAAAAATATTACCATCATCACTTAAAAAAGCATTGCTATTACTCATTACAGTGCTCTTATTTGCTTGACAAAGATGATCCTCGACATCTAAACGGAAAGGCAAGAAAGTAAAATTTTACATAGCACTACTAGTCGTTGCATTCCATGGAGAGCAATTCATAAGGGCTCTGAAACCTTAGGATACTCCAAGGTCAATCTTTTCAATCATTGAGCCTACTCACCTAAATTTTTTAACATCAAGTAACCATATGATATCAAAACTAATAACAGTTTGTTTTTCAAGAAAAAATATTGATAACAGTTTGTACATACCTCGGTAGATGCCAAGAACATCTTTGCAAGTGCTTTTTTAAAAGAGCTTGATAATTTCTTTGTAAGCCCAAAATCAAGCAAAATAGGATGATATGGAGGTTCCTTGCTCACAAGAAAGTTTCCTGTAAAAAAACTCAAGGATTAGTAAACCATACCTCACAAAATTGTTGACTCATGAATTCACTTGTTCTAAACAAAAAATAGGTGAAAAATAATAAAAACGGATGGGGTGGGAAGATGGATACCAGGATGAGGGTCTCCATTAAAAAAACCATCTACATATATTTGATGGGCATATGCACGTGTGATTTCTTCAACAACCTTTTGTTTGTCAACACCAAATTCTTCCAGCGCTTCTATGTCATTTATACGAATACCATCCATAAACTCCGAAATGAGGACTTTCTCTGTTGACTAAACAAAAGCAGCAGGATGGTAAATGGGAAATACGTATAAAACAGGAAAGACAGCATCTATAGTTAAAGAAATGAATTAACTCCTTTTTCGTATATACCTCCGTTTTCAGTTTTCAGTTTTTACTCACTAAAGCCACTTTTTTTTGTTATTATCACTAACCCCAGTATATTCCACCATACGTCATCTTTAGATTTTTATATGAACAATTGCTTATATTACTCTTAGTTAAATGAAATAGTGCCTGCAAAGTCATATATATTAGAAGAAAGGAACAGATAGTACCTGAATAACCTCTGGAATCAAGACATCCACTCGATCGGCATGTGTGTTATCATCACATTTGGTATCGCAGCCAAGATTTTTAGCCACTGTTCTGGTGTTCTCTACAGAAACAGAGAGTGCATAAACAAAATCAATAAAGTAGACACAATGAACAAACCTGTAATACAAATAGTCATCAAGGTTGCCAAACTAAAAAGGTATAAGATTCCAGCAGTAAGACAAAATTTAGAAGTAAGGATGACAGTTAATTATACCAGCTTCATGATTGAAGTCAAGTTCTTTGGGAGATTCTTTGCACCATTCATCCATCATAGGATTAAAATTGTACTGAGGCTCCGCCCATGCTATCCAGTCAACAATTGACTTTGCATTCTTCAAGTCCTGCAATACAAAAGTATGTCCGAGAAGAATTTAGTGACCCCTATTTAATTTATATAACCCGAATCTCAAAAGCCAAGCAAGACAAACCTCCAATATGATTGTCTTGATGCCCTCATGTTGAACTTTAACAACTACTTCCCGCCCGTTGAGCAGGGTGGCACGGTGGACTTGTGCTATCTGCATAAATTAGAATGGGAAACCAATTAGATAAACCTTTTTTTCTAGAATCAGAGTATCATTAGCAATGAATCTTAGCTAAGTGGTTATATTTGTTCACTCTACTTCCAAGACCCAAGAGTCTAAAAATCTTACTGATGCTGTTGCCAAAGGAACATCCACAAAATCTAAGAACAACTCATTCATTGACTTCCCCAACTCTTTCTGTATAGTTTGACAAACCTGTGTAAATGAAATTGTCAGTTAGCAAATGACGTCGCAGATGATAATTGTATATTGATATTATAACTTTCAAAATCTATAAAGACCAACCTCTTCCAAAGGACGAGGAGGAAGAGAGTCCTGTAATTGCTTGAGAAGGCATATGTATGCCTCAGGAAGTACATCTGCCCGTGTAGACAGATACTGCCCAAGTTTCACCCACAAACCTTCCAACTCCACTATCAAACCGAGAACACGTTTAGCATTTCGCTTATGAGCATTTTCCCATAAAGCATCTGTTTTAGTTTTGTTAGTCCATTTCTCTCTTTGCTGCAGAGCCTTCAATTATTTATAAGAAAAATAAGTTAAAAGGGTATTGTATATAAATAGGCAGCCTATAAGTGAAAGGAAATGAATGAAATTTACCTTGTAATCTAGGTATATCAAAAAAGCAACTGTGCACACTTTCATGCGTCTTTTGTAGATGTTTCCCCATCCCATCGTTGTAAATGGACTCAAGAGTAGTTTAAACTCACAAATCTTTGCTTGGGGGAAGAGAAGGGAAATAAATGGCCAGAGTTAGACTAAATAGATCCAAATAAACCGACACATGGTCAGTCGGGAAATAGAACACAAAATGAAAATAAGGAAGATTTGAACAGTTAAAAGGAAAAGCTAAAGGGGAAGAAAGCTCAAGAAAATGAAAAATCTCAAACTTGAAACTAAGTGAGCTGAAACTCCAAGCAACTCAAGCAATCATTGTATACATTTTTATGCAATAACCACAATGAGATGTTTCAAATGTAGAAGTCCTGTTTGGCTTTGTTATTATTGCTAATAAAACAACGAAATGGAAGTCCTTTTCAAGTGAAGTATACGGCTTCATATGAAAAATAAAAGAATATGACAAATAAATATCCGAGCGAACTAGTTGCCAAAGAACATATCATAAAGAGACAGGTATGTCAGCGATCAAGATGATCGTTTACTGTTCTCCCCCAATAATCTGTTCTAGTGTTCTTAAAGGATCAATGTACCGACTTCAAGCTCATGAACATAAGCTCAAAGTTAGCACAACCACTCCTACTAAATAGTTCTGAACTCCCATTGACCCTTCCGAGGCATTCATCAATATCCTCCATTGAAACTTATTGATGCAGCTTCAAACAACTTCACCAAAACCAAACCCTTCAAGTGTTCATACAAAGCTAACTTCTTTCACAACGGTAATTCAACAAAAAATATCAAAATTGGATGCAGCTTCAAACAACTTTTACTAAATTCACCTGACTCCTACCAACCACAAATTCTCAAGAAAGTTCATTTCTCTGACTGAAATTCAAAACCCAGTTCATAAAACCTCTCAAAATTGACATAAAATTCATCACTCAAAACTTAATCAGCATATTAAACTACAACTAATCAGCAAACTACAATCAATAATTCAAAAGAAAAAAAAATAAGAAATTAAAAAAACTAATCAGAGAAATGTAATCCACCTGAAGTCCCAGGGAGCTCCGGTGGCGAAAGCAGAGAGAAGCAGAAAAGCTGAGAGCAATTTGGAACTGAAAATTGTTGAGGAGAAAGAAGAGACTGATAGGTAATTTCGTCGAAACGACGACTGTCGTTTTCGTGGCGAGACTTAAGAGTCCTCCGCCACTGCCCGTGACTGTTCGATCGCGAGCTCGTCCAATCGGACAAAAAAAACCCGCGGGAATTAAAACATGGGATTACGCGTCGCGAGATAGTTGGTGGGGTTAGTGCAGTGCGTGGGTGAGGTTAGTGGCCGTTGGATCGAGTGCGGGGGAAAATCCTGGCCGTGGAATTTATTAAAATGCGTGGCGCGTATCTAACCGCCCTTTGTATTTTGTAATCTGGAAACTGGAACGGCGGTCCAATAAAAAGGCTATAGCCGCCTGGGCCTAGGCCGGTGTTGAATATTTTTTTCACCTTTTCGGTTGGTGTTCACTTTTCAATTGGTCTTGACCCCAAAAACCCGTGTCATATTTAATACATTATTTTGAATTATTTTTGAACTTTTTCGTTTTGAATGCATTTTTGTTCATTTATTTTTTGTGAAGCTTGTAACCTTAAAAATACTTCATCTTTAGGCTTAGCTTTATATATAGAGATTGGTACTGTCTATTTGTTAGTATCTGTCAAATGGTTAAAAATTCGTACGTATGACTCAATAGATTGAAAGTCTTACAAGAAAAAACTTATTTCTACCTCTACCATCTGCAACAAAAAATACTATAATTTATGCTATTTCGAAAACTAGCAATGGGACTTTTTATGATATTCTATTTCTATTCCAAGCATGCCATCAACAGATAATTCCTTTTGAATTCCACGCGTTGAGTATATAATTGTCCTCTAATTTAGTTAAAGAATGACCTAAAAGGTTTATCTTTTCAAATTAAATGCAAATGTCGTTAACATCTTTCTTCTTTATAAATTACTAGCACTACCACTCAATGCTACGACCTAGTGGTATTCTTCTTCGCTTGGAAATGAGAAATCTTAGATTTGAATTTTGTGGACGGCTAATTTGATACCAAATTAAGTTGCCCATTGTGTGACTTAACCGAACTCTCCCTCTTCCTTGTGTAAAATATTGATGTATTAAAAAAAAAAGAATTACCAGCACTACCTTTTCATTAATATGGCCAAACGGTAAAAAAATTGTATGTACGAATCAACTAGTTTAATGAAGTCTTGCAACAAAAATCCTATACTCTACCTCAACTTTTTGCAACAAAAAACACTTCATTACGCTCTTTTAGGAATCGAAGGTGATATTTTTCATAATATTCTTTTGCTAATTTCAGCATGACATTAACAAAGGATTTCTTTGTTTTTCAAATTCAATGTCACGTTTATCTTCAAATTTGAGAAAAATGAAAGTCATATATGTTGCCTTTTCATTGAGGAATTTATATCATCTATTTGCCTTTATATTAAAGGTAATTTAGGTTAATGTAAATAACTTTTTTTTAAATAATTATGACCCTTTACAACTTAGGATTGGGTATTTTTCTTCACCTGTAATTTATATCATCTATTTGTCTTTATATTAAAAGTAATTTAGGTTAATATAAACAACCTTTTTTAATAATTATGACCTTATACTACTTAGTACTAGGTATTCTTTTTCGCTTGCAACTTGTAAGTGAGAGATTTTATGTTTGATTATTTAAATATTTGATAATATTTTTAGAACTAATCTTTAGTAAGAACACAAGTGAATTATGAAAAAACACTTGAAGTTCTTCGATAACTCAAAATCATTTTCTCTAAAAGCGCTTCCAGTAATTTAAAAAACACTTTCAAACGAGTCTTACATGTTATTTATGTACACTTACAAGAAGGTGACTTAAACTTAGAGATAAGAGCAGTGAACACACTATTTTAGTTAATTTGATTAAGTCTAAGTCTGCGAAATAGTGGCCATCTAGAAACCAGAAAAAGGAAATAATATAAGACTCAAAGAAAGTAGTCGTGGGGAGCACCGATAGTGTTTCCTTTTTAAATGAACCATTGAAGATAATTAAAAGAAAAAAAAAAATCAGATTTAGTAATATTGTAGAGATGATTTTCTTTTTCGGAAGCATATCCTCTTCGGACTTACATCGATGCTCAGGGACTGCCAAAATTATTTGATTCCTAAGCTCCGGAGGTGTAAGTTCAGGGAGGATTTGCTTCCTTTTTTTCTTCTTCCACCTATTTAAGAGTGCAGATGAAGGAGCAGAAATGTCAGAAACCGCGTTTTGCAGTTATATATTCGTATTTGCAACAATAATTTATTCACTTAATTTTTCCAATTAAATTAAATAATGTTCTCCGTCTAATTCATGCACTGCCCACCATCTCTCAAGATTTCTGTACCCAACAGCAAGATTACAGGGAATTTCCGATCTCTTCCTCTTCACCTTTGTTATTCCCGATTAAGCAGTCTTGAATCAAGGTAGGCCTAGGGGCGGATGCCCCCACTTATTTAAAAAAAAATGTATGATTACGTTCCAATTTTCAATAAACAGTCCTAATTAAACTACAATTAAAAAAATTAGTAGGCAACTAAACTAGTCTACCGTTTTGGGATCCCAAATACCCTACCTGATGACAATTTAATTAACAATTAATTTAATTGTGCCTCTCCGTTTTTCTAACTATGGCAATGCAATTCCAGTCCTCAACTTTTCCACTATGGCAAAGCAGTTCTAACTAGGTCGTTAATCCACATAAAACTCATCCCACTATGGCAAAGCAATTCCAGTCCTCAACCTTTCCAAATTTTTCCTCCCCTTTCATTAAACCAAAACTCAATTGAATTTGGAGTGTTATAGACAGTTGGAGTTCAAGTAATCAATTATCAAAATTCAACACAAGAATTTTACTCCACAATGTATTTTATACGACTTTACTTCATTAATTTGTTTTTGGCATTTCAATTTAGAATTTAGCTTTCTAATTTAGAGATCAATGTATGAATGATAATATGATTATTTTTATAGAAAAAGATATTTAATAGTATTGGTAATGATTATTATGCAACGTTTTCAAACCATGAAAACGATTAAGGAATATTGTAATATGTTGTATGAAAAACTTTACGGATTAATATATTAGTGTTTTGTTCAATAAATTCTTGAGATTTTTAACTGTGACTTTGTTGTTTGAGGATACCCCCGCTTATACAAATCTCTGGCTTCGTCCCTGTCTTGAATGGTTGATTGTTCAAGTCCCATGCGAAAACAATAAACCTGCACTCTATCTGTTTGATGTATTGCGTTAGAGGTAGGGAAGGGCAAATACCCATCGGTTATGAGTAACTGCGGTTACTAGCCCATTTAAATTTCACGGTTAGGGTTATGGGTATAACCGTTTATCTGTGAAATTTAAATGAATGGTTATGGGTATTGACTGCGGTTATAAACGGATAACCGTTTACCCTTTTATCCGTTTATTTCATATATGTAAAATTAACACAAATCATGTTCTCTATCGAACAGAACTAAAATCAATGCTATTGACTAGTGCATGGTTTATGTAGCTAATATAATATAGTTTTCCTTAACTGTCACATCCCGCCCCGAGCTCGACTCCACCGTAGCACGATATTGTCTGTTTTGGGCCTCTACCACACCCTCATGGTTTTGTTTCTGGGAACTCACACGAGAACCTCCTAGTAGGTCACCCATCCTAGGATTGCTCTCGAGCGTTACTCGCTTAACTTCGGAGTTCCGATGGAACCCGAAGCCAGTGAGCTCCCAAAAGGCCTCGTGCCCCTGGCGATATGGGATGTCACATTAACCACTCAGTAAACTATTATTTCAATTATTGGAATGGTATAAGGACTTCAAAAATTAAAATGCGGAAATATATGATGAATGTCTCTATAACGGTGTTTAATTATCCGAAAAAGAAAATTATGACAAATTTTTGTTTTTTAATTTTCAAGTTGTTTAAAAAACATGCAAACGGATGAAAAAAGGGTAAATGGTAAAAAAAGAAGGGATAAATGGGTTAAAGAATGATAAATGGGTAAACGGGTACTAAACGGTTACAGTTATATGGATATGCGGTTATGGGTATGGTTAACCGTTTATAAACGGTTATGGGTATGGATATAATCGTTTAGACAATTACCCAACGGATAAACGGTTATACGGGTATAAGCATAAATGGTTATGGCTAAATAACTGCGATTATCCGCCCGCCATAACCGTTGGCCATCCCTAGTTGCATGTGGTTGAAATGATGAACAGTTATCATTTTCATAGACATCAGTTCCTTGGTCGTGAACAAACTACAATGCATTAACCGAAAGCAAGAGATTTGACACTGTTTGAATGGAATTGGTCACGAGGACAACAATAAAAAGTAGAGAGCATGGGGATTGAAAGAGTATTGTTTCGACATTGCCTTCCACTTCTGCGTTATGCATTGATGTCCTTACTAAGATTAGCAAAGAGATTTCTTCGGAACAGTTAATTCCTCGGATTAATAAGGTTTGTTAACCTCGTCGCTATCAAGCTTTGAGTTTCAACAATTACATTTTTGAACAAGCAATTCCATATCCTTGCGAGTGATGCTTAAAGCAGCATTTTAATGGAAATGTTCACTTGGTGTGGCAAAAAAAACAATAAATATGATACGATTACCCTTATTTTTGTTCAAACATACAACGACATAAGAATAGGTCCATGAACATCAAATTGGTACGACATAAGAAGCTACGTACGCATTAATTTAGAAAAGTGATTTTCGCATGATTGGTTGCATCTAAGGTCAAAAAATACAGAAGTGCAGAGAAGAAAAAGATTTGCGGGAATCACTTCTCTTTATTTACAACACACACTTCAACAAAGCCATTACAAGTAGACACTGCTTCCCTATCAAATATAAAATCACACTCTTGAATACTTTATTTTGTTGGAACATCTATTACACTCCCTTGAAGGAAACCTGAGATTGAAATGCAAACTCTGTACTCTCTCAAAGACTAGGCTAGACTTCCAAGGATATGGCGAGGGAGAGACTTGCGGTCGTTGATGCTTAAAGGACAGATTTATAAGAGCGGGGCAGATTTGTAAGAGCACGCTGTTTGTATGAGAGTGAGTGCGAGGAGAATACCAGCAGCAACAAAAGAAATACCGGCCCAAAGCGTGTTAAAATATTTTTGTTTCAAAATTACCATCCATCCGTGCCAGGGATTTTTGCGGTAATCTTTCAGCTCTTTACAAAGAGGGGCATAATAATGGTTGTGAAGCATCATCCCGGTGCCAAGGTCATGAAGCCAAGTAGATATCTTCTCGGTATCACCTTGCCAATTTTCAATGATTTCCTTCTCAACAAGCAATTGCACATCCTTTGGGGTTTTCGCGAGAAGCCCCATAAGGAAAACATAATTAGCTAGGAAATCCTCCTCTCCGTGATGACATTGTTCAAAAGCAAGGAAATTTCTGAGTGTCAGCTCCGTGGTATCGTTCACTGTTAACTTTGGAATTTCGAGGATCCCACGCGAGAATTTGATGTCAAATAAACTGCTACCGTTTCTTACCTCAAACTTGACTCCAACCTGGTGTAGCTTTGTCACGTTGGGTGTGGCTGTGATGTTGTATTTGTCTGTGGATTTCTTTTTTGGTTCCAACGGTCGGTATAGAATTCTTATCAGATCAACAAAATGCTTTACTTCTTCTCCAGAAGAAAGTAGTTTGGAAAAATTCTCTTTTTTTCCCTTGCCATCAATTTCTTTTTTGAAAAAATGGTAGGAAATTTTAAGTAATGAAGGCAGCTGAGGTGAAGAAGAAAAAGCTGTGTCGAAAAGATCCCGAAGAATGAAGAATGGCAGCTGATTTTCAAGCAACCGCAAGTCTGGACGCACATCCCAAAACATCCCGGGGTTTTTCAATATGTAATCATCTTCACCTTGACCGTAATCATCTTCAAGTTCCTTTGTTATGCAATAGTACCTCAATAAGAGCTCAATGACGAAGGCGGCATCCGCTAAAACAACTTCGACAAATTTATCACTTTCTTTTTTTGTTTTTTGGAATATTTTTTTTTTTTCAGACACAATGGATTCTGCATAAAAACCTCGCAAGTTTTCCACTTGGTTCGTTATCATATTTATACAATGACGGTAGCTTACCCCCGGTCGACTTAGAAAATGTCGCAGGTACCTTGTTTTGTGCTCTTCCATGGCTTTTAAGTGTTCATTGCCATGGTGAAGTGGGCCTATAGAGACTACTTGAGGTGTATACGCTTCCTCATTTCCCCGCCGTAGTCGCTTAGGAACTCTATAGATACACCGCAGATGGGACAGGGTTTTCGACTCCTTGTGAAATGGAATTTTAACGCCTGGGATCGTTATCTGCATCCATTCAAATATTTCATTAGGCACACATTCAACTAAGATACTCTCACACTCTCATTATTGATTTCTATCATTTGATTATCTTCAATTTATTCAATCCGACAATCGGAAATTAAGAGGGTGTGTGAGAAGCAAAAATGAGTGTGTGGATAGCACGTCCATTTTTTAAAGTGTCAATAACAATATTTCTTATCGAAAATGGGAAGAAATGAAGTGAATTCGCATCTGCTTTGTATACATGAAAACAAGCAAGTTTATACGGTTAATTTAGCTCTTGTAGATATGTAAGAAATCTCAATACTTTATTACTTGCTCTCCTCTGGTGTACGAAAAATAAAATTTTCTTTTAACAATACCATTTCTTCTTCATTATGTTTTTGCTTAAACATGTTTAATTGGCCAATTAATGTCATAACTCACATAGCTACCCACCCTTACTTTCCTTAACTATAAACATAAGTGGTTGATGCTAATTCTCCAATTAATAGTGAGTCTGACAGAATGTGGATTTGGAAATGGTCTCGATATTGTGCTAGCCAGAGTTACCTCACCTACTGTGCCTGATTAATTTAGCCCTCTAGCTATACATTTAAACCCTTCCCCTAATGCAACTGGAATTGAATTGCTTTCCAACTCCTATACACCAAACTCTATGCGTATTTTACTAATTACAATTAGCTTAGGATGTAATTTTACTTTGATAATGGAATCATAAGTTCAACACTATTCTAAATTTGTAAAACGTTATGAAACCCGCTTTAGACACCTATTTTGTTTTTGTTTTTTTTATTGTGAATAGAATTGTAAATAAATTTTCGGCTAAATAGCCAAAATGGTCCTTGAGATATGCATAACAGATCACTTTGGTTTCTGAGATTGGGTTGGTTTGGTATTGCTCTGCTTTGAAAAAAAACTGTTTCTGCTGTGTTATGAAAATAAGCTCATTTTTGCTGCTTCACGTTTTCAGTTTTTTTTTTCACCCAAAACTGTGAAAATAAGTTGTTTTTAAGTGTTTACCAAACACTTTTTTAAGCTCAGCTTTTTTTGATATCCACTTTTTATAAAAGCACCTCAGTACCAAACCATTACTGAAAATCAATAGAAATGGTCCCTGAGATTGTCCACCATCCATCATTTTGGTCATTCCGTTAAAACCTCTTTGGACAATTTTCAAGGCTTCGTAACACAATCGTTTCTTAACCAAATTTGACCCATAATATATCAAAATGAAGATAGGAAAGTTTAGAACAAGATTATACCTATTTAGAAGCCCAATGGTTTTGGAAATGGGCGGAAAGTAGCCTCAAAGTTGACTGATTTGCAGAAAAACTGGAAAACTCTTCGGAAACTGGGTAAACTTTAAACGTTCATAACTTCTTCAATACTCAACGAAATCGATTGATTCAAAAACTAAAATCATACTTCTCGATGCAACGAAGATAATGGTATCTTTCTAGATGGCTAATTCTGTTGGAGAGTTGACCTTTGTACGTAATTAGCTTAGTTACCTGTTTGGGTCCTTGTAATCAGGATGTAATTAGGATAGATATTATTTGATGTTTCTTTCCTTGTAAATCAATATTGTACAATATATATTTCCCTCCTTGGTGAGAAGAATAATAGTAGAAAATTAAACCCGAAAATAAGCCCTAATTAGCAAATTCACTGTAGTTTGGCTAGAAAACGGCTCGAAAATGGCTAACCATTTTCTAGTTAGCCACTTTCGAGCCATTTTCCAGCCAAACCACGAAAATTTAGCAATCGAGAAAGGTACCATTCTCTTTGTATCGTCGAGAAGTATGATTTTCATTTTTGAGTCACTCGATTTCGTTGAGTTTTGAAGAAGTTATGAACGTTTAAACTTTACCTAGTTTTCGGCAAGTTTTCCAGTTTTTTCGTGGACTAGTCAAATTGAGACTATTTCCGGCCATCTCTGGCAACCAGTGGGCTTCCAAATAGGTATAATCTTGTTTTGTGGTTAAAATATGATTGAGTTATGAAGCTTTGAAAATTGCCCAAAGAGTTTTTAACGGAATGACCAAAATGATGGATGGTGGACAATCTCATGGACCATTTCTATTGATTTTCAATCTTAGGGATCAAAGTCATGTGTTATGCATGTCTTAGGGACCATTTTGGCTATTTAGCCTAAATTTTCACATGCACGTGTGTGTATATATATATATATTTCTTTCCACATGTTTTATACCATTTAAACACCCGAAGCATCCACATGTTCTATGGTATATACAAAGATTTCTCTTTCTCATGACGCTTACTAGGGCCTTAACCTCGTACGGTTTAAAGTGCTCTTAAACCCAACTACATTTACCGTCTGGGAGATGAGAATCACTTACCATAGAACATGCAAGTTTAACACCATTCATATATTACGCCGAAGTGGTTGATTAAAAACAATATTAGTGCATGGTAGTACTTAATAGACACTTAAAAAACCAAAACATATAGATATTAAGAAGAAAGCTGCAACATTCCCTTAACCGGTAAGTACGAAACTAAAAGCTTCAAAACAATGTGCAAACATAGCACTGGAGAAGAAACAAGCAAGATGAAAGGAAAAAAAAGGATTATAAATTGAAGAATGAGTTGTTATTGGTACTAACAATAAGTCATCTAACATGGTTTGAAGTGAAATTTATTCTTTTGAAAATAAGTGCATCATAATTTTTTAAAATGTCAATAATAACAGTACTTTCAATTAAAAAAGAAGAAGAAAGAAATGAAGTGAATTCGCACTTGCTTTGTATACAAGAAAACAAGCAAGTTTGTACGGTCAATTTGCCTCTTTGTAGATGACTAAGAAAACTCAATATTTATTGCTCCTCTGGTAATTGAAAATTAAATTTTCTTTTAAAAATAGCGCAATGATAGGCTGGCTATATATATAAGCATTTCTTCTTCAATATGTTTTTGCAGAACGTGTTTAATGGGCCACATTAAATTATTGTCATGATTCATAGAGCTAACTGCCCTTGTCTTTCCTTAACTATAAACATAAGTGGTTGATACTAATTCTCCAATTAATGTAGTGACAAGCTAACATAACGTGGATTTGGGAAAAGTCTCGATATTCGATATTGTGCTAGCCCGATTTATCTCACTTACTATGCTCGATTAATTTAGTTTTCTCCTACCTGATAATGTTAATGAGAGAAAAGTTTAAACAACTCAAACTATAAATGAAGAAAAAAAAAATTTCACTTATTGCGGAATAATAATTGCTGCAAGATGGGCTAAGAGCTAATTTGAGATTGTTGTGATTTTTTAGAAATTACTTCTTCTGTACTTTAAGAATAAACATCTATGAATAAAACATGTAAGTATTTGGTAAACTATAATGTTAAAAATGCTTTTAGCAAAAAAAGATACGAGAGTAGTATTGTCAATATAAAAATTTCATTAACTGAAATTGTTCACTTGTTCCTATAAAGAAAAATATTTATTTAAACATGAGTAGAACTGCTTGTACTTTTTGTTATTTTACACCCATGATAGGAGATGAGAATCACTTACATGAGATTCCGCACTGGCTCGAAGTACAAATTCAGCCTCACTGGCTCCAACTACAAATTCAGCCGCACTGGTACTACTGGCTATTACAATGTCACCCGCACTGGTACTACTGGCTAGTTCAATGTCAGCCGCACTGGCACTAGCTTTTGTTTTTCCCAAATTCCTTGGCTCGTCCATGAGGTCCGAAGCCTGCAACAAACAACCACACCATAAATTTAACACCATTCATATATTACGCCAAAGTGGTTGATTAAAAACCATATTAGTGCATGGTTGTAATTAATAGACACTTATAAAATCAAAACATATGTATATACACGGCCAAACTATTCAATAATAGATATTAAGAAGAAAGCTGAAGCATTCCCTTAACTGGTAAGTATGAAACTAAAAGCTTCAAAACAATGAATATATGCAAACATAGCACTGGAGAAGAAACAAGCAAGATGAAAGGAAAAAAAAAGATTATAAATTGAAAAATGAGTTGTTATTGGTACTAACAATAAGGCATCTATACCAATAAGTCATCTAACACGGTTTGAAATGAAATTTATTATTTTGAAAATGAGTGCGTGATAATTTTTAAAGTGTCAATAATAACAATACTTCCAATAAAAAATGCAAGGAAAAAAAGAAGTGAATTCGCACTTGCTTTGTATACAAGAAAACAAGCAAGTTTGTACGGTCAATTTGCCTCTTTGTAGATGACTAAGAAAACTCAATTCATATTGCTCCTCTGGTAATTGAAAATTAAATTTTCTTTTAACAATAGCGCAATGATAGGTTGGCTATATATAAGCATTTCTTCTTCAATATGTTTTTGCAGAACGTGTTTAATGGGCCATATTAAATTAATGTCATGATTCGTATAGCTAACTGCCCTTCCCACGGGCACTACGTGATACTTTACTGTCAAATCGAATGATACTTTTCATGAAATTAATGTGATGATTCATATAGTTACCTACCCTTAATGTGAATCGAATAGTACCCACCCTTATCTTTCCTTGAATGATAGCTTGGTTGATGCCTTGCAAGACTCTTTACTTGTTTTTGCCACATTAACGCAGGAGACTTTTCTTTCTCGCATGTAAAGTTTCACGTAGTACTATTAGTAACTTGTTTTTGCAGAACGCGTCTAATGGGCCACATTATATTAATGTCGTGATTCATATAGCTACCTACCTTTATCTTTTCTTGACTATTAACAAAAGTGGTTGATACTAATTCTCAAATTAATGTAGTGAGTTTGATAGAACGTGGATTTAGAAGAGTCTCGATATTATACTAGCCAGATTTATCTTCCTTACTATAATCGATTAATTTAGTATTCTCATAACTAATAATGTTAATTAGAGAAATGTTTAAAACACTTAGATTAATTATACAAGAAAAAAAAATCTCACTTATGGTGAAATAATACTTGCACGGAGATGAGGTTACTGGCCTCTAAGGATGAGAGCGATGAGAGCAAATCCAGTAAATAGGATTTGCCCTAGACAATGTTTGTGGTGCAATGAACGAGCAACCTCACTTTAGGCATTTCCTATCATCCACCTCTATTATTCATATCTTTTATATTTTCCTTTCTATTTCAGCATGCAAATAATGAAATGGTTTTGTTATCCATACTTTTTTTTTACATCTACACACTCTTCTCAATTTTTTTTATCATCGAATCAAATGAATTGAAAAAAAAATTAAAGAACATAAATTAACAAAATATGTGTAGAAGATAAAAATGGTTGTAGATAGTACCACACATTATGAAATTATCTATTATTGCCAATTTTCCAATAATTTAACGTTGTACTGTTAGATTAATTTAAACAAACTATAACAGTCAACCAGTTCTCAAGTTGAGAATTGGATTCCATTCAGATTCAAATTGTGGAAATTCTAGGGATTCTCACATCTTAACCGTTCATCATATATTATGCGATCAAAAATCATTTTGAATTTTTTTATTTAAAATTAAACATAAATAATACCTAACAAAAATTGACCGTACGATATACGATGAACTGTTAAGACGTGATCATAGAAGATCCGGAGAGGATCCTCACCCCTCAAGTTGTGCACAAGTTGATGGAATGTGACAATATTTTCCGTGAAGCTTTTTGTGTAGATGGAAGATCACACGTGTTGGAAGGTTTATGGTTTGGGGTTTTAGCATTCTATAAACATGAATCCTTCTTAGCCTTTGGCTGCCGACAACCATCAATAGCAGAATAACATCAACAAAGTTGTCATCTAGCGCGTGAAGATAGACGAACTTTCAAATAAAGCACATATATAATTGGAGGCCGTGAGGCCAACAATTATGGAACAGATGCATACTACACCGATTGCAAGTTGATGGATATTTAATTTGTTAGTTAAGGCTTAAATACGAAAGTTGAAATGTTTCAAGAGGGTGAAAGAATGCTTCAATGTGCATAGAACTTTGCTTCGATTCTCGTCAAATATGAATTGAAACCATATTATTGCTAGTCAATTGTGAGACTAAACTCACTTTTCGAATACGTAAATGTAAATACTATCGTTTGTTTAAAAAAATAATTGTGCATAGAACTTTTTGTAGACTTTATTTGCCCAAATTTTTAGTGCGCAATATGCATGTTTGGGATAAAAATATACTCTTAGGCCTGTCCAAGGCCCAACACACTAATATTTGTCTAAAAACTTAGTAGGTATTCAATTTGTGCAGCAAATAAACCGTGCATGGCCCAAAATTCAAAAATACTTTATGACATGGTGATTGTGAGCAGCAAAAATCCTCTTTCACAAGGAAGTAGTCTTCAGTCAAGTTTTACAGAAAAAAAGTACTTTTTCAGTCCCAATTTCCTAGTTTTGATAGGATAAAATATCGCCATCTATTCGTCATTGAAACGTGTACATGTATGCGCACACAGTGGTAATTTTTGGATACAACGCATAGAAAGGTAATTTCGTTCACAATGAGAATTCAACAAGATTTGAAATTTATTGATACAGCTTCAAACAACACCACCAACACCAAACCTTTCAAGTGTTCTTATACGGACAATGTGCCGACATCAAGCTTGTTGGAGTTTGAGACATCCTTATCCCATATTGGTCAACAGTATTTTTTCACTAGCCTTTGTATAGGCTTATTCCTTTTTCTTAGTAATTAGAACTTGGATCATTTGGAAATGGATTGAAGGTTTGGGCCTTATGGTTGTGTGGATTAGGCTTGATGATTATACTATAATATTAATATTAATTAATATTAATTAATCAAGACAAGGGCCTTCGGCCTTGGGGCACTTTGGGGTCAAGGAATTAAAATTAATCTGATCAATTAGTTTTAATTTCGAATTAAGTTTTTAATTAAATTAATTAAAAACGTTTTGATTAATAGACACAACTCTTTGGAAAGAGTTGTATAGCTTCAGATACATCCAAAAGGTATTTGAAGAGGTATGAAAGAGCCTATATAACTGGAGTCCTCAGTTACATCAAAAATCATCTTTTCTTCCTCCTTATCTTCCGTACAAACTTTCCAGAGAGTAAACACACAAAACAATTCGCTAGAGTTCTATAATCCAGTGCGGGTTGTAGAATTAGGTAGTTGTATCCTGGTCGAGCAGACGTTGTAGAACCACAAGCGCACGAGTGGGACGAAAATACTGTTCGAAGGACATAGCGTTTGCGCTAGCCTCTACCTTCAATTCATTCAAGTTAGTATCATATTAATTTTTTGTAATTATTGTGTTATTGCATTTTATATTGCAAGTATTTGTGAATAATAAAGTATAAGTATTTTGATTTTGTATTTCTGTTATTTTATTGTTTCTAAATTGTTCTCCAAGGCTCATGAACATAAACTCAAACTTAGAACAACCCGAATACGAATTGCATAACAACTCATACGAATTTAGCTCAAAACTCCCATTTTCCTTGGGAAATTCGATCACTCACTGCCAATTTCCTCCAGTGTAATTCATACTTACATGTGCATACAAAGTTAACTTCTTTCACAATGGTAATCCAACAAAAAATGGAAACTTAGGGATGCCAGCTTCAAACAACTTTTACTAAATTCACCTGCCTCCTACCCACCACAAATTCTCAGGAAAGTTCATTTCTCTGACTGAAATTCAAAACCCAAATCATAATACCTCTCAAAATTCACTTAAAATTCATCACCCAAAACTTAATCAGCAAATTACAATGAATACTTCCAAGAGAAAAAACGAAATTAACAAAATTAATCTGAGAAATGTAATCCACCTGAAGTCCCAGAGAGCTCCAGAAGCGAAAGCAGAATAAGAAAAGCTCAGAGCAATTTGGAACTGAAAATTGCTGAGGAGAAGAAGAGACTGATCCGTAATTTGGCCGAAACGACGAGATTTACCGTCGTTTTCGCGACGCGACTTAAAATCTTCCGCCACGGCCGGTGACTGTTTGGATCGCTAGATCCTCCAATCAGAAAAAGAAACCCGCGGGGAAAATAAAATGAGGTTACGCGTCGGGCGCAATAAAGGAAAGTGGTGGGCGTTGGATCATGTGCGGTGGGAGAATTGTGGCCGTTGAATGGGACATTAGCCGCCCGGGTAGGTGTTGAATTTTTAATTGGTCCTCTACTTAAAGAGTGACTTTTTTGACATTACGGGACGCTATACGCGGGATGTTACAAGGCACACTCGCATCACACGGCAGAGTAGCTCTGATACCATTCTATTACATCCCAATCTCAACTTTGCCGTAGCGCTATATTGTCTGCTTTGGGCCCCGGCCACGCCCTCATAGTTTTGTTTCTGGGAACTCACACGAGAACTTTCTAGTAGGTTACGCATCCTGGGATTGCTCTCGCCCAAACTCACTTAACTTCGGAGTTCCGATGGAATCCGAAACCAGCAAGTTCCCAAAAGGCCTTGTGCTATATGGAGGTGAGCATGTACATATAAGACACATCACCCCCTTTTCGTTGGTCGATGTGAGATGTTACACTTTTACTTTAGATTAATCCATAATATATAATTTTCCTGCCGATTTCTTCTTTTGTCAAATGCCTTTTATTTATCATGGATGCTACATGCCAAAAGAAATATGGCTTTTTTACCCTTCATTCTTATTCATATTCTTTCATGGCGTACAGATTTTTTTTCATTATGTAAAGATATTTTCACAAGTATGGCATACCATGGAGAACGCAGTGTTACATTTGTACTCTTTTTTTTTGTCAAATGTTTACATTTGTACTTGACCAAGTAATTCCAATCAAACTCAAATAATATAGTACGGCATTCAATAATTTTGACAACGTACTAGATAAAAAATTTTGCGCAAGAAGACACTTCAATTTATTACTAGAAAATACCAACATAGTACACTTAAAATTATTACATAAAATAACAACATAGCACACTTAAATTTAACACAGCACATTAATACACCAACATCATCAACGTTCACCTTCTCGGCACCATACATGTTCAACCAAATCCTTACGAAGTGTGTCATAACCTTGAGGAACTTGAATTCTATTTAAACGTTTCATATACTCACTCAATGTGACCGTATCATGTCGGGTCACATATGTGGTTGCAGTGAGATATTCAACATTTCTTGTCATAACTCTCGTATGTGTTGGTTGGTCATCATCCACATCTTCATCTGAATCTTCTTCAATTTCGATGTACTCATCATTCACAATCACGTTGTGCAAAATTATTCATGTCATCATGATTGAATGTAGGATCCCGATCGCTCTCTTCGTATCCTTCCTGTAAGACTCTTGCCTCTGCGAAAATAATTTCTTCTTTGCACTATCGGAATGAGAAAATTTTTTTTACAAAGGTAGGCCAACTAGGATAAATATCATCAGTTAGGTAGTAACCTAGCTCACACATATTACCATTAACCTTGTACCTCAATTCTGGTGTCCATCCATTGACAACATCATCAAACAGAGGAGAAGACTAAAGAACGTTGATATCGTTGTTTGATCCAGGAGCGCCGAAGAATGCATGCCAAATCCATGTGTCGTAAGACGCCACAACCTCGAGCACGATAGTTAGCGTGTTATGACGGCTCTTGAATTGGCTAACCCAAGTAGTAAGACAGTTCTTCCACTTCTAATGCATACAATCGAGGCTTCTTATCATGCTAGGGAAGCCTCTTTTCTCTGCCTTGCGTAGAAGCCTCTTCAAGTTTTCACCATTTGGCTTGCGAAGGTATGTGGCTCCATATATGACTTCAATTGCCTTACAGAAGCGCTTTAGGTTCTCAGTAGCAGTAATCTCCACAAGTCGACAATATTCGTCAGTTGAGTCTGCAGAACACTCATTAGCTAGCATCTGAAACGCAGATGTAAGCTTCTGATGAGGTAATATACTTTGTTGGCCTACGACATCTATCTTCCTTGCAAAGTAGTGGTCATGATTGATAACTGCATTCAAGATGCTTTCAAAAAGCTCTCCCCTCATCTGAAACCGCCTCCGAAAATTATGTGCAGGATATCTCGGACTGTGAAATCCCATTCTTGGATTTCAACTATTATAATCTACGTATTTGTATTACTGAGGTTTTATATTTGTTTTCGAGAATTTATATTAATTTATTTGAAATTAGGTTTATTTAAACAAGTTACGAAGAGTAAAGTTTGAAAAATTATTATTTACTCGTTGATCTTTCGAGGTCACAAGTAACATTTCTGAATAGATCTTAAAGCCACGAGCACATATGCAAAAGCCATTTGTGAGTCCGGATTATAGCGGTATAATTACGGATATTTGAAGTTGTTCTACTAAACTATAGTTTTTAAATTAGTTAAACCCCCACTATGTGGGAATTTGGGCCGAGGAGATGTGAGTAAATTCTGGGGACTAATCAGATTTGAAAAAGAAAGGTGTGGCAACAGCCAAAAAAAAAAAAAAAAAAAAAAGGAAAAGAAAAAGACGGATTTTCCCCCCTTCCATTCCGTCAACCCGAGCACCCACAAACCCGACTTCAACCTTGCCAAATTCCGGCCAATCTCCACCATTTTTCAGGCCATTCTCACCCCTCTTCCATCTGCAACTTATACTACAACATCTCATCTACCATATTTGCTCAAATTCAAGGGTTTTTAAGGCCAATTTCAAGTAGAACCATACCGGAGAACTCGGAGGTTCTCGACGGCGGCTCGCCGTTCCGGTGAGTTTCACCACCCACCACCACCCTTAATCAACTTTCCTTGGACTCAGGAACAAGACCCAACTGGTGGTTAGGGCGTAGGAACACCGAGGAAGTCGAATTGACGAACACCCACCTTAGGGTTCCGACGATTTGTGGCTAGTTTGGGGTGTTTAGGTATAAAGTTTACTCTACTTGTTGAGATCTTCATTCTTGTGAAATTTGAGAATTTTTAGAAAAAGTCAAATTTTCCTATATGTAACATTCGATTTATGAAATGTTGTTGGTTGAGTATATTTTCGATAAGGTCCGCCACTTGAATATTTTAACAATTGACAATCTTACCATTTAATTGACACCAAATTTTAGTATGCTATTGTAGATATGGTTTACGGACCTTAGGGTATTACTAGTGAAAATCTAGTGGGGCTATATTGGTTGATAGCGACTTGAATATATGAGACATGATTATTATCTTAATTTCTTATATTGGTATCAATTGTGATTAAGAATTGGTCTTATGAATATGATTTCTATTGAAATGTGATTTTTATATATTTAGCCATAGACCTATGCTTATTAAATAGGATTTGGCTTGTGCACTGATGATGTCTGGGACATATATATGTTTAATTATAATTATAATGAATGTTATGACAATTATGGGATTCAAAAATTGTTTGATAATTATTTGGATATGATTACCAACTGTATATCTAATTGAACTTGGCATTTTACCTAGCATGAGATGGAGATCGAAGTCAAGAGATGAGTTAGGTACTTTATTAGATTCTTAGTAGAAATAGTAATTAAGGAAATTCCTTGTGTTGTGCTTCATCTGACTTGATGCTGGTTGATATGTGGAATCGATAGCATGTATGCGTATAATTATGTTTAATGTGTGATGATGAGATTGCATCACGTAGTTGTGGTACATGGATGGTCCTACTTGGTATATCCGCGATGGGGGACCATACGCATTCTAGAGGTGATGATGACTAGTTGTGCATGGTACATTTTTAGGCGATCATATTTGGTTTGGTTCCGTTGAGTGGTTCGGAACCCGAGGTTGTTGAATTTCGTAGAGTGGCCTAAAATCCCATTGTTTGGAGAAGTAGGCTTGGCCTAACTATGTCACTCCAGCCTTAGTTTTTTTTTATATTTATATTTATATATATATATATATATATTTGTGTCAATGGTTTCGAGAGTCTTGTGAATTGAGTTAGAAAAGATGTTGGATGTCTGAGTGACTCCTTCGGGATTTTCTATGATTCGATTATGATTTCATAAGGTATGAATTTAGAAGATATGGGAATAATTGTTATTACTTTGATCAATTAATTAATTAATGCGGCTCAAAAATGGTTTTGTGTTTTGTCGGCTCTTAAATATGATGTGTGTTGTGAATTGCGATATCATGATGAGATATAATGATTTATATGTTGGATGGGAGAGGAATCATGTTTTCATGGGGATTGGTTATGTAGTCTGAGTCCAGGAATTACATGTTGTTAGGTTATATTGAATGATTGAGGAATCCTATTGTTTTCTGCTTGAACTTAGTGGAATAAACGTCTGATTTTGTGATAGTGAACTACGAATGGCTTGATCTATATTGAGGGTACGTAGGCAGTTTAACGAGGAGGTTAGATGCAACCATAAGGTAAACGAAAAATTTCTTTGCAATTTGATTCTCGAATTGTGATTGTCATATTCCTGAGATGGGTTATGTAAGACATACGAGTATTTGGGTGACGTCACGTGTCGATCCTGGAAGTATGTCGGGATCGGGGTGTGAAACGGATGCTCGATGAAATAATCTTTCATCATTCGGTCATGACACTCTTCTCTATCACACTGCACAAATGAACGCTCTGTGATAGAATCACGATAGCTAGATTTGGCATGGTGCTCATATTACATAAGTGAGTTTGCAAATTCGGCTTCTGCGTTGATTATTTCTACATCCTCATTGTCAAGGCTTACTTGGTATTGTGCCATCTGCATTACCCTGCTATGCCTTCTTCTATCACCCATTGATGAGATATTGAGGATTTTTAGGAAACAAAAAAACATTTTGAAAGTTAAAAGATTGGTGAATATGTTGTGTGATGGTTTGATACTCAACCTATGTTTACATAGAGGATGATTGAAGGTTTCAGTTTCATGTGTGTAGATTTGTATTTCATGCGTTTCATGTGTTTCATGTGTTTTATATGTGTTCCGTGTGTGTCATGTGTTTCACCTATATTTTGTTGTGCTTCATCTCTATCATGTGTTTTGTATGTATTTTGTATGTGTTTCGTGTGTGTCATGTGTTTCACATGTGTTCTATGTGTGCTTCATCTCTATCATGTGTTTTGTATGTCCTTCACATGTGTATATGCTTCATATGAGTTTTGTATGTGCTTCACATGTGTTCTATGTGTCTTGTGTATTTCATGTCTTTTGTATTTATACATCTCTATCATGATTTTCATATTCTTCCATAGTATTTCACGAGTTTCATATATCGATTTAGTGATTTTTCAGTATTTATCTGAATTTAAATATTTTTATATTAAAATGTTCATAAAATTAATTTACGATAGTCTACATAATTTTTTTTTTAAAGTTAATTTAAGAAAAAAATTAGCCTAAGTTCATTCTTTAATAATCTGGGGCTAAAATTTTAGACCAGAATGGTTGGGGCATAAAAGCTGTTTCTAGACTA
The DNA here is from genome assembly GCF_019419815.1 of Pyrus x bretschneideri. NCBI lineage: Eukaryota > Viridiplantae > Streptophyta > Magnoliopsida > Rosales > Rosaceae > Pyrus > Pyrus x bretschneideri. The sequence goes on along the minus strand of NW_025999390.1, from coordinate 6,002,905 downwards.
AATGCTAAATTTTTTGGGCTAAAAATAGGGAATTTTAACTAAAAGTCTGCAGTACTGTTCATTTTAACGAAAAACCACATTTTTACACTAAAAAGTCAAACATGGTACAATCCAGTTTACCCTTTATTTTGTCCTTATCATTAAAACTCAAAGTTTTCAAACTTTTTTCAATAGTTTTTCTCTAAAATTACTAACTTTTAGTCTAAGAGTTAAAAGATGGTCTAGTGACAATGATCTTAGAAGATTCCTTTTTGAATCATCTACCCCGACTTTTTCAAGCAAAAAGACACTTTAATGTACACTCTTCCAAAGAACTGACAGTGAGATTTTCATTGATATTGTATTGCTCTTTTAAGCATGTCATCAACAAGGGATTCTATTTTGAATTCCATTTGTTGAATATAGAGGTGTGATATCTACACATCTCATTTTACTTCTCATACATCCTTCTAATTTTCGGCCGTCGGATCAGATAAATTAAAGAAGATCAACGGGCAGAAATTAACGAGGGATGTGTGAGAAGTAATTTGAGGTATGTAGATAGCACATTCCTTGAATATAATAACTATTCTCTAACTTTCTCAAGGGATAACCTAAAAAGTTTTCTTTCCAAATATAAAACAAAGGTTGCTAACATCTTTTCGGAAAAACCTGGTTTGCTTCATTAGCAGTTTTTTTGTTAGTATTTGCCTAACGGTCAAAAAAATATATATATATATTGTACGACTCAACAAGTTTATTGAAGGTCTTGCAACAAAAATCTTTTCTTTTACCCTGACTTTTTGCAGCCAAAAATACTTTAATTCACGCTCTTGCAAAAATAAATAATGGAATTTTTTATGATATTTTATTACTGCTGCAAGCATGCCATCAACATATAATTTTTTTTTAATTCAACTCGTTTAATATAATAGTCGTCATCTAATTTGGCTAAAAGATGACGTAAAAAGTTTATCTTTCCAAATTAAATGCAAATGTTTTTGAGAAACTTGGTTCTCTTTATAATTCACCAGCACCACCTTTTTGTTAGCATGTGCCAAATAGTCAAAAAATTGCATTTGTGAATCAACTAGTTTAATGAAGGTCTTGCAACAAAAATCCTATCTTTTACCTCGACTTTTTGCAGCAAAAAAACAGCTCAATTATGCTCTTTCAGAAACCGAGGGTGATATTTTTCATGATAGTCTTTTGTTGTTTCAATCATGACATCGACTAAGGATTTTTTTTTGTTTTTCGCATTCAATACCAGGTTTATCTTTAAATTTGAGAAAAATGAAAGTCATATATGTTGTTTTTTTCATAGAGGAATTTATATCATCTATTTCCCTTTATATCAAAGGAAATTTAGGTTAATATAAATAATTTTTTTAATAATCATCTCACGCGTGTTATTTTATCCAACTTTGATTAATTTGTTGCTTTTTCAATTTTGAAAAAAATTAACCAAGGTTAGATGAAAGGTCACGTGGCAGATGATGAGTTATATGGTGAGCATATACCATAACTGTTTTGGTGTTAAAAAGTGCACCTTTTGTTTATATCTGGTAACAAATGAAAGTAATCTCTACTAATTAATAAAAACACTCATTGTCAACCAAAATCCTATGAAATTACTAGTTTAACTCTCTAATTAAAATAGAACATGAATAAGAAATATGGGGCAGACATGTAATTTTACACAACCAAATTTTGCTTTTATTTTTTTCCAAAGCCTCACTACATATAATCATAACATATCTCTAATTAAAAAAAAAAAAAAAAAAAAAAACTTCCCACTCCCACATTCTCTATCACTCCCTTCCTCTCCCCTTCTATTTCAAAAACAAAAATAAAAAATTTTCTCACACACTTTGTGTGTGCCCATATTGTGACATCCCGTCCCGAAAATATCGAAAACTCACGTGTGAAATGACTATTTTGCCCCTAGTTCGTTTCTTTTACGTTTAGTGGTTGTTTTGTGTGGTGTTGGCATGTGTTGGGCCACACACACACACACTGTCACTCTCCCAGCTTCCCTGTCCCTTTCCCTGTCTCTCTCTCTCCCGAGTCCTCTTTCCTTCCTCTTCCTTCTAAAAACGTACGGACACACACACAAACATACGAAATCTCCACAGATCGAAGGAACTGAGTACACAGTCGAGCTCGTGAGGTTGAGAGGAGTGCAGCTGTACCATTTTCAGGTAAGATAATCACCGTTTTCACGTCGATTTCACGAAGTCAGTTTGGGGTACTATTCATGCAAACGTATATACTCACGTTTTAAGGAAAATGGAGCTCGTAGGTAGCTTGGTGAGGTCCCAAGGAGTCTCAGAGTAGTTCGTTTGAAGAATTTGGACGTCGGAATCGCCATATTCGAAGTTGGCCGGATTTGGAGTTTGGTGACAGGTAAGATCTTGTAGTTTTTGACCCTTAAAAGTTATATGGTTGTGTTCTCCTAGTTCTAGGCGTCATTTTGGTGCAAAAATCAGGAAAATTGGTTGAGAAACGAGAGAGAAATCGAAGGTTGCAGGTTTCGCGATTTTTCGGCTCCGGCGACGGCACCGGAGGTTCGTCGGGGAAGGAGACGGAATATTCCGTCAAATCTGACGGAATATTCCTGACGCCGTTGACGGAATCTGTTAGAACTAACGGAATATTCCTTACGGCGTCAGTTGACGCCGTCAGCGTGCCAGGCACGTGCCTGCGCGTAGCCGGCGCGTGTGGCCGTGCCTTGGCCGGCGTGTGGGGGAGCGTGCGGCGGTGGAAAATTTTTCTAAAAATTTGGGTGTGATCCTGAGGTTGTGTATGTTGGAAATGTGCCCTAAAACCAATCATATGATGATACTTTACGGACATTTCAAACTAATGTAGTTTAAATGTAAAGGGCAAAGATTATTGTTTGAGCCGTCTCATATAAATGTTATATGCTTAAACGATAAGTCCAAGGAATATGTGATTGGAAGAATGCGATCTAAAGAAGTTAGATTCATGAGACCATTCTTTCGTTGACACATCCTAAACGTTCCTGATCATAGGATTGTCAATTGGGCATTGACAGTCCGTTAAGATCAGTATGTGCTATGTCTTCTCTCAGGGAGAGTGACTAGTCTCGAGTCATTGGTGTGTGTGACATCAAGACAAGTACGTAGGTGCTCAATAGAGAATGAGTTCACTGAACACGATCAACGAAGAGTTCTCATATTCATGTCACATGAGAACTCATGGTTGGGATAATGCAAATTAGTCTTTTGACCTGAGGCATCACAGTTGTCTTGTGGTTAGGTCCTTAATCTTTGATTATGTCAAAGTCACTCCATCAGGAGGGTGTCCATAGCATCGTTGGGGTTAAGCCACTTAGCTATGGAGGCAAGTGAATGCGCAACAAGGGATCTCTAACCTTCAAACTGTTTGAGGGAGAATACTCTATGATATGATTAAGAATCTTTGGCCAAAGTATGAATGAGATTTAGGAATGTGTTCCAAATCACATTCAAGGTAATCATATAAGCACAAGACTCACATTGGATAGTAGACATGAATAAACTATCAAACCAAACAATGTGGTCAAGAGTATTGTATTAGAGAAAGACCGTATTGCATTTGTAATCCTAAAACTGAATAGGTTCTCCACCTCTTCTGATTAGCTTGAGTAACCATGACATGCTGCTAGGCGTCAACCATGGTTTGTGGAAGCCCTAAAAGTGTATTATCACTAACGGGAGAATTGAAAGTAAGTTTCAATTCACAATCGATTAGAAAGAGTTTTAATCGCCCACTGCCTCGCTAAAAGGAACCTAATGGATCGTTCACCGAGTAAGGTAGAGTTTGAAGAAACAACGGAGATGAGTAAGAATAATTAAATGGTTTAATTATTTATCTAAGGCTAGGATTAATTAATATGTTAATTAATCAAACGAATAAGTTCGTTAAAGACCTCGGGTTAGTTTTGGGCCGCAAGGCCCAATGGGATTTGAATGTCAAGCCCATTAACTCAAGTTGTATGACAACTTGAATAAACAAAGGGCTTGAAAGCCCAATAAACCCTATAGGCTTGCCATTTTAGAAGAATAGGGCTTTTGGTCCATTAGGTCATTTATTTGAAGGGACTATATAAAGGACTTCTTTATAGCCTAAAATTTATATATGGTAATTTTTGGGGAAAGGATGAGAACACAAGCTCTCATTTCTCTCTAAAATTTAGGCCACCTTGGAAGGATCATCTAGCAATCAAACTCCTCCAAGGTCACTCATTTCTTCTTCATTATGCCTTGGTGATGAATAATTAGAGGTTCTCAATTTTGGGAACTTGGAGAAACCTTTTCATCCATCCAAATCCATGGATCTAAGATGCAAGGAATGAAGGCCCTCTCTTTGGGTGATTAGCCTTTGCTTATGCAAAGAAGAATCTACAAAGGTATTGATTTCTCAACTCACTTTGTTTTGAGTTGAGTCTTGGTTCACCTATCTACTATGCTTTGAATTTCATGGGTAAATGTTTTGTTTTAAGTGCATACAAGCATGATTCCGTCTTTAATTGTTAATTGCATGCTATTGATGTTGCTTAAATGAACATGTTTTTCACAAATCTTCCTTCAGTGTAGAGCACGTTGGTATATTCATTTGTCCAATTTGAGCAATGTATGAGAAGTTATTACGAGAAGTTGGTTATGTGCTTTAAAATTAACGTTTTTATAGTTGTTTCACATATAGGTGATACGTATCTCGAGGACGAGCGTGGTCACTCGAGGCAGGGGGGCTACGACCCTTCCACTTACCAGTGAGTGGGCTTTTGGTTTTCCGTATATACCTATATACTTATATTTTCCCAGAAATTGTTGAAAGGGTTAATTGTTTTATGCCATGCACCATCTTATTATTGTTTATGCATCATCACGTGCATTATTAGTTGCATACATATACATATGCATATTTGGGTGCTGTGGACGCACAGGTAAGTGCCAGGTAAGTGTTATTCATGTTTACATTCAGTAGCGATTCGAGATGCTTAGAGAGCTCATAACCTGCACCCCCGGTGTTAGTGCTCCCGCCCAGAGTAGGGCACAGTCCTTCACGTGATGTTCACCTCCCGCACCACACGCTCAGCTTGGATCCAAGTTAGGTGCACAGTCCTGTCGTACAGACCACATTAGGTGGTTCCGACTCGTAGGTGACCCGCGATTATTCGCACAGCCTTCACATGATCGTAGCACTAGAGCGTATATATATGTTACACCCATGCCTGTCGTACAGACCACTTAGGTGGTTCCGACTCGTGGGCAGGTTCAGTTATTGAGTTTGAGATTTGAGCTCTATATGCAGCCGTACAGGTCACGTTAGGTGATTCCGGCTGCCAGATTATATGTTATTGATATGATTTATACCTGAGCACTTGCATTTCATTGTGAGGTTTCGACATGGCATATTCTTGAGCATAATGGGCGTATCTTTATATACGTATATATGTTTATTTTCTGGGAAGTATACAGGTTTTACGGCGAGGGGTTAGAATGTATTTTACTAAATGGTTTTCGAAAAGCTTTGTTTTTGCCCACTCACGCTTTTGTTTTGCGCTCCTCCGGGTTCTAGTTGCTTAGCAGGTTCGGTGGTTTCCCAGAGGGCTTTCCCGGCATTTTTGACAGACACTCACCAGTGTAGGGTCACCTTCGGGTGTACTGTTGTCGTATCATTTTCTTTTGGACTGCTGTAGACTTATTGCTCTGAACTTAGCGTCTCACATACGCTAGCACTTGTTTTTACTACCTTGTATGCTAGTTTTTCATTATTCGTACTTTTATATTACTTTTTATTAGCTTCCACACGTGCACATGGTTACGTCACCTCTGCGTGGCGGCCAGCATGCCCTGATCTCGGTCGGGGTGTGTCACATATACTAGTATCCATTAAGTTAGTTGTTTTGGAATTGGGTAATGTTAGAGAGATTAAATTTGTAGATAAAGTTTTAAAAATTAAAAGACATAGACCTTATTGATTGATTTATTACTTAAAAGTTAATAAACGTGCTCATTCATTTGATGACGTATTATTTATTTTGCAAATTTAATTTTCTTAACATTACTTTTTGAAATTACTGTTTTAATCCTAACTGATTGATTTAATATTTTGAAATTTTAGTAAAAAAAAAAAAAAAAAAAAAAAAACAATTGTTGGTATCATAAATGCTTTATTAGTTGGAAGTTATACATCCATTGTCGTTAAGGTAATAAAAGATTGGTACCAAAACGATATTTAATATTTGTAGTCCGAAGAAATCGAACTCGAACTCAAAAAAAAAAAAAAAAAAAAAAAAGGAAAACTCGAAAAACTGTCGCTGAGAGTTTCGTTGGCTGTGATTGAGTGCTCCCATGGCGCCCTCCAAGCTCGCCATTCTCTCGATTTTTCTTGCCCTAATTTTCTCCCAGATTCGGGCTGACAGGCCACGATTTAAACTCCCGGAAGGCTTATTGTTCTTTAAACGCCCGGAAGGCTCATCGTTCGACCCGTCCACTTCGAATACAGGTTCGTTTCTATCGTCTTCTGCGAATCCTAGGGTTTATTGGGTGAAATTTGTGATTTTTCAAGTGTTTGTCAATTCGAATTTTTCCCTCAATTTTCTCGCCATCCAAACAGATGTACTGAAGTTAGAGATCCTTTGGTTTTTCAATTGGGAAGTGTTTGTATATCTTTCCATTTATAATTTTGTGTTTCTGTTTTGGAATCTAAGTTTCAATTAGCTGAGCTCTGATACAGCTTTGATTTTTCAGTTTTTTTAATTTTATCAGACCAATAAAGATGCTTAATGCTTAATTGTTTATTTAGTTACTTTGTGAGTAGAAACAACATCTATATTAGTTAAATTTCGATTTCGAGCATTTTAAGTGTTTTTTTAGTGCCGTTTGGGAGAAAGAACAAAAGAAGAATAAGCAGAGAAATCGAGTATCTCCAGGTAAGGCATATTTGCATGGAAATTCAGGGATGTAGCTTCAAACAATTTTTACTAAATTCACGTCGCTCCTACCAACCACAAATTCTCATGAAAATTCATTTCTCTGACTGAAATTCAAAACCCAATTCTAATACCTCTCAAAATTCACATAAAATTCATCACCCAAAACTTGATCCGCAAATTAAATATTAAACTACAACTAATCAGCAAATTACAATCCATAATTCCAAGGAACAAAATTAATCAGATAAATGTACTCCACCTCAAGTCCCAATTCATAAACCCTCTCAAAATTCATTTCTCAGAGCATTTTGAAACTGAAAATTGCTGAGGAAAAGAAGAAACTGATAGGTCGTTTTGCGACGCGACTTAGAATCCTCCGCCACGGCCGGTGACTATTTGGATCGCGAGCTCGTCCAATTAGAAAAAGCATTGTTTTAAAAATTATCGCCCAGCGTTGTCTAGGCTCTGTTTAGAAGTTAGGTGGCTGGTCACCATCCTGATTAATGATAGGGGTTTGAAAATTAAGAAATGACACCTATAACTGTTGAGCCGCCCGCCTAGACATGCTAAGGCGCCCGTCTAGCCCGTCCAGACTTGTCTAGACCGCGATCCACTTAGATGGAAAATAGATAACTTTCATTTTGTATTTTATTTTTTTCAATAAATTGTAAGATACTTGTTGCATACTAAAATGAACACACATGATATCCTTGTTTCCATATTTTCATGATATTCCAATACTTTATAATACATAAGTCATTTTATTTTGTAGTTTATGATAAAATTATATATTTTTTAAGTATAAGCAGACACTTATTTATATGAAATATTATAAATTTAGTTAAATTCGCTTAATTCGCCTAGATACTAGACTCTAGTCAACCGTCCTATTAGCGTTTAGATTCTTTTAGAATTTTAAAAATAATAACCCGCCGGAAAAATAAAATGAGATTACGCGTCGCGAGGTGATTGGGGTTTAGTGCAGTGTGCGGGTGAGGTTAGCGTGGTCAAAATCCTATTATCCGGAAGGCGCGCGCAATAATAGGACATTAGCCGCCTGGGTAGGCGTTGAATTTTCAATTGGTCCCACTCAAAACGGGGCACACTTTCTCCATAAATTTTTTACTATACTCGGAATACAGCTGACCCACTATATATAAATTTTTCAATTGGTCCACGGGTTATTTTCTTTTGTCCATTGGATTCCTTCTTTTTTTATTAAAAAATTCCTTTTCACAATACAATATTTATTATTAATCAACAATTTTAAAATAAAAAACCACTCCACCAACCCTCTAGAACGCACGGGTTCTTTCGTCTCCGCCCCCCCCCCCCCCAAATCTGTTATCCTTTTCAATTGTTAATTCACTTCATTTCTTTGTCTTCGATCTGTTCTGCGGACGCACGGGTTCTTTCGTCTCCGCCCCCCCCCCCCCCCCCCCCCCCCCAAATCTGTTATCCTTTTCAATTGTTAATTCACTTCATTTCTTTGTCTTCGCTCTGTTCTGCGGATGAGGATCCTCTCTTCGGATCCTCTTTTGCGGGAAATTTAAGAATTCTTAATCGTTTATCATTTATTTTTCGTTAATTACTATTTTTGTTTAATTTTAAATAAAAAATTTAAAAATAATTTCTGACTGCCCAATAAACTACTAAAATATAAAGATTCCTAGAATTTCCACATTTTGAATCCATATGTTATCTAAATCCTGTTCTCCTTCATTCTGCCTGCAGTGCTCTTCTTTCTCTCTCTTTTTTTTTTCTCCTCTCCTGCTTGCTATGCCTCTCCTTTTCTCCTTTCTTTTTTTTTACCTCATCTCTCCTGCGTGCTTAAGCCTCTCCCTCTGTCTTAATTCTCTCTTTTCTCTTTCTGGGTGTTGTGCTCTCTTCTCTCTCCCTCTTTTTTTTTCTCTACTTCTGGGTGCTCTGCTCTCTTTTGGATTTTGTTTTTTTTTTTTTTGGTTGGGTGAAGAAAAGAATTCAGGTGCAATGCGGTTCGGTTAACCTTCGGAGAACCGTTTGTTAGACCGATTGTGATCAGTACGGTTCGGTTTCACCATAAAAAAAAAAAAAAAAAAAAAATTAGAATGCCCTACATCTTTTCTATAGTTGTTAGATTAAACATTCATTCCTTTTAAAGATTTGATTAAGGTGCTTTGATCAATTGACACCTCAATAATTTTCTTTTTATTTAATTTTCATGTCATTAATTTAAATGCATTTATATAGAAGCATAAAGTAGCTTAGCAACTAATTGCCTATAATATAAGAATTTAATTTCGAATCCCCTTCCACGCATTAAATGATATTTTTTTAATAAAAAAAATAATTAACTAATTTCTCATTTCCTTATTATCAGTATTTAAAAAAAAATTTCTCTTTCTATTAAAAATGTCTCAATAAAAAGTCTTCAATATATATTTTTTTTCACGTATAGATATATAAAAAAATATACTTAAAACTTATGGTACATTTAAGAACAAAAATATCGACTTTTACTATGTTTATATTTCAAATGTACCGAGAAACCAAATGTACCATAAAACTAAATGTACCTCTTGTTATGTAACCAATTTGGTATGTTTAGATTTCAAATATACGGAAAAACCAAATGTGCCCATTGTCAGGTAACCCTTTTGGTACGTTTATATTCCAAATGTACCAAAATACCAAATGAACAAAAAATCCCAAATGTACCACAAAACCAAATATCTCCATTAGATAACCCCTTTTGGAACATTTACATCCCAAATGTACCGAGAAATACAAAAAATCAAATCCACTATAAAACTACATGTGTCCATATTATAGTAACTAGACGTAACTATATAATCAAACAAATTTTTATTATGTGTTGGGTCTTCTAAATAATAAAATCTGACATTTTTTATATAAATATTCTACTATATTCACAAAAAAAGTAAAAATTATAACAAACAATAAAAAAATGCATAGAGATGGATAATAAATGCATAAATATAGGGATAATAGGAAAGGAAAAAAAAAACAAAATGTTCAGCATAAGTCATGAAAAATTTAAATTCTAAACAAAATTAAACTTATGTGAAAAACTGAAATTAATAACCAAAATTTTAGGAAAATGTTTGATCAAATTTTCAAAAGAAGTGTATGTTTAATCTAAAAAAACTAAAAAACAAAACGCCTATATCAAAACGTCCCATACAGAAGGAAAAAAAAAAAAAAAACCATCGGTACTATTCGGACGGTTCAGTCAGTTTTTTATATAAATCCCTGCCCTAGTATGTGCCAAACAGTAAAAAAATTGTATGCACGAATCAACAAGTTTAACGGACGGTGATACTTTCATGATATTTTTATGCTGTTCCAACTTTCAAGCATGATATCAACAAAGGATTTTTTCTTTTTTCTTTTGTTATATGTTGTTTTTTTATGGCGGAATTTATATCATCTATTTGCCTTTATATTAAAGAAAATTTGGGCTAATATAGATATTCAAATTTTCCACCAAAAAATAATTCAAAATCAAACAACCCAACGAATTTTTACTTATATCTCTTTCAATCACGCCTACACATATGCCAATAGGATTTTTTTTAATTGCATGATATATTTTTGTTTTAAATAAGAATAAAATATTTTTCTTATTTTTTGCCAATAAAAAAATATTTTTCCTTTATTCATTCAAAGCAACAAATGAAAGAAATATCCATTAAAAGTGAGTTGAAATTACTATTTTAATCCTAACTAATTAATTTAATATTTTGAAATTTTAGTAAAAAAAAATTATTGTTGGTATCCTAAAATGCTTTATTAGTTGACAGTTATATATCCATTTTCCTTGAGGTAATACAAGATTGTTTTGGAACCAAACGATATTTAATATTTGTAGTCGGAAGAAATCGAACTCCAACTCAAAAAAAAAAAGACCTCGAAATACTGTCGCTGTGAAAGGTTCGTTGGCTGTGATTGCAAGCTCCCATTGTGCCCTCCAAGCTCGCGACTGTCTCAATCTTTCTTGCCTTTATTTTTTCCCAGATTCAGGCAGAAACTGGAATCTCGTGGGAGGAAAATGAACGAGACTCTCCAATCCCGGCGGAGAAACGCGAGAGCCCTCCGAAGGGGGGCTTTTTTCGTAAGCTCATGTATAAGATCCACTCATCGTTTCTATCGTCTTCTGCAAATTCTAGGCTTTATTGGATGAATTTGTGCTTTTTCATCGATTCGATACTTTATTAGGACCCAAATCTCAACCCTAACTTAACCTTAACTACTACAATCAGCAGTGGCACAGTCAGAATTTTGGCTCAGGAGGGGTCAAAAGTCTCACCTCAAAACGTTGGTCTGATCTAAAAAAAATAAAGATCCGTCTTGCCCTAACTACAAACCACTATCATTTGACTTTTTGGTATGACGTCATTATTGTCATTCTTTTCCTCAACTCAATCCCCATGCGTATTATCATGACTCAGATTCAAAATAAAAGTCTGTTTAAATGAAAGAAGGAAGTAGGGCATATTATATATCATGACTCATATTCAAAATAAAAGTCTTTTTGAATGAAAGAAGGAAATATGAGAGGAATAGAACAACAACAACAAAGTCTTATCTCATCAAATGGAGGTAGGTGAATTAGGAAAAAAAAGAAGAAGCAAAAGTAATAGTATTAAAAGTCTTCAAGGAATAAAAAATGAAGCAAAAATAAAAGCCAACTATCCCGCTTACTTCCTCTCTCTTCTTTTTATGATCGTTTGAGTCCTTTAAAAACTAATATTGACGTTGGTTAACTACATTAAGTGCCATCAACCTCAAATTGAATCCAATGAAGGAATAAGGAGAAGATTTTTGTTGAGGCTTTACTACCCTGAAAAATCTTTGGAAATTAAAGGGATAAAAAAATGCCCAAATAAGCATGGGACCATTCTGATCCCATCATGGCTCCACCCCTGACTGCAATGGAAGAAGAGGAAAGCACGGAAGAGAGGAGCAATAATTTTGGTATTTGATTTCTTCTGTAAAACCTGGGAGCTGGCCTCCCTTTATACAGTCACTATACTTTTTAATGCTAGCGGGTATGTTTAATAATCCTTAACAATAAAACTAAAGAATAAAACTTTCAATTAACAATTATAGAAATGTATTGAGTACTTACATGATGGTGTGAGTTTAAATGTCGTCAATGTCTAATCTAATAAAATCTATCGTTTGACAAAAAAAAAAAAAAAACAACTCTCTAATTGGTGATTAATTAAGGCAATCACAAATCAATCCTAATTTGAGTGGGTAATGCTAGGGAGATTAAATTTTTAAATCAAATTTTGTAAATCAAATGATGTGGATGTTGACAATTAGATTATTACGCATGTGTTGATTAACGTGCTCATTTCCTATTGATAACCTATCATTTGATTGGAAAATTCGGCTTAAATTTTGGTCTCCCCTATCGTTATTCATTTTGAGTTCATAACATTTTTCCCTCGGTTTTCTCGCCATCCAAACAGATGTTACTAAAGTTGGAGCAATTTTTCGGTGTACCCTCACTCATAATGGTGAGGGTGCACCAAAAAAATTTGGTGCACCCTCACTTTTTGTACACCAAAAAAATTCTAATGAGTGAGGGTACACCAAATTTTTTTGGTGTACCCGGTACACCTAAAAATTTTCCCTAAAGTTGGAGATCCTTTGGTTTTTCCATTGGGAAGTGTTATCTAAGTAATACTGCAATTAGCTGAGCTCTGATGCTTATTTGTACAGCTTTGATTTTTAAGTTTTTATAATTTTAATCAGACCAATAAAGATGCTTAATTGTTTAGTTACTTTGGGAGTAGAAACAACATCGATATTAGTCGAATGTCAATTTCGAGCATTTTTAAGTGTTGTTGAGTGCTGTTTGGGTTTTCCTGGCTGACGATTTGTGTTTCTTTAATGTAGAAGAAAACGAAATAAAAGAGAACAACGAGCTTATAAAAGAGAAGGAGAAAGTAATTCAACCCAACTTGGATAAAATTTCTTCGATGGAACTCCAACTAAAAAAGAACGATAAGCTTATAAAAGAGAAGGAGAAAGAAATTCAACACAACTTGGATAGAATTTCTTGGATGGAACTCCAACTAAAAAAGAACAATGAGCTTATAAAAGAGAAGGAGAAAGTAATTCAACACAACTTGGATAGAATTTCTTCGATGGAACTCCAACTAAAAAAGAACAATGAGCTTATAAAAGAGAAGGAGAAAGTAATTCAGCAGAAATCGGATATAATTTCTTCCTTGCGGAGTGAAATCGAGTCTCTCCAGGTTAGGCATGTTTGCATGAATTGCCAGAAACCCAATTACCCAATCTGTTTTTCGAATGACAGTTAGTTTATCTGCATATTGATTTCTATCTATGTTTCTATATTTTAGAAAAACGGGTCATTAGTTGAGCAGCAGGTTGGGAAGGCTCAAGCCCGTGCCGATGAACTAGAGAAAAAGGTTAGACACAATGAAGTGGACTATTTTAGTATGTGAAAACCACTACATTCATGTTGCCAAAAAAAAAAAAAAAAAAAAAAAAGGGAGAATACTACTGAATTGCCAATTCATTCGATCCTATGCAGGTTAATGAACTTGAACAGAAATTACAATCGCAACGTAAAGAGAAAGAAGACTTGGAATCCCGGGCAAATGAAGCTGAGGAGAAGATCAATGGTTTGCTTTCAGAAATAAAGAATGTAAGTTATTTTTTCTCATTTGGAAGAAAAGTTATTTTGTAGCTGAATGTGCTCATAGTGATGGGGAAAGTCCTTAGTGATTCTGATTATAAGAACAGAACATTGTTTTGCATTGGATTTAAGTGTTCAGTAAAGAATGATAGTAAGGGAATAAAAAGGGGAGGTAGACTGTCTGTCCTCCTGTTACCGTGTCTTTCTCATCTCTTCTTATTTGTGCGATCACGGTTAAGTCACGTTAATATTTTATATTCAGATTGCTTTTTGTCTTATTATCTTTATTAAAAAATTAATATAAAATATTAACGTAGCTTAACTGTAACTGCACAAATAAGAGGAGATAAGAAGAGCACGGTAACAGAAGGGCAGATAATCCGCCTTCATAAAAAGGATGCTAAAAGTTGTCACTCAACTCTGTCAATCATTGTTTTGTTTTGGTTTGTAATTTTGTAGATATTATCAATTCGTTTTATGTCTTTTTGTGACGAGTCCTTTGTTCATTTCCCCGTAAAGAAGTTTTCGATGGGAATGTCCTTTTGCATAGGATGTAAATTGACATCCTACTTTAGCACCAATGTTGACAAAATTAGGGTACTATGGCGTTTTTTTTTTTTTTTTTTTTTTTTACCATCTCGACTTCCACAATGCTGAACAAAAAGTCTGCTTCTTTTTCTTTTTCATTCATATATTTTATACTTGTAGTTGTAATGCTACTTGGATTTTTGCTTAGAGCACTTCCAACTAGGAGTTGCATCTCCACCTTTAAATTGAATAGTCATGGCAATAGGTAATAGAATACTAGTATTTTTTATTTTATAAAATAATAAAAAATAATTTTAAATTTTGAATTGAATTTTTAACCAATCTTGTCACGCCATATGGCATTATCTGAAAGTAAGATTTTTGCAGATAGATTACGATAAAATTTTTAACCAATTCTGTCGAGCGACGTGTTCTTAATTCTTTAAAATCGTTGAAAATATTGAAATGTGGTGTAAAGTAGGAGAAAATGATAAGGTATTTATAGAAAAAAAAAGTATACTCTTTTTAATCTTTTTTTTTGAAATTTTTCGGATCTTTAATATTTAAAAAAAAATTATTAACTTAATTAATCTAGATCGTTGGATTACAAAAAAATTTGAAATCCAACAGTCCAGAATGTGACACGTTGCCCACCAGAACATTTCTATTTTTTTTCCTTTTTTCTTTCTTTTAAAAAAAAATTTAAAGCCTAAAAACCTAGACCATTGATCTGGAAATCAACGATCCAGATTCCAAGTTAACTGAGTGGGGCTGACATGTGAGTCCCAACATCTGAAAATCTTGTTGGAGACGCACCCTCACTCGCGCATGTTATGCACGCACCTAATGCAAATTATTTTTATAACGTGGTTGACGTCAGCCTTGCTTCATAGAGCCCTCAGATACTCAGGCCTTAAACTCCCACTGCCCTCTCTCACCGACTCCCCCTAGCCCAATTGCCCGGGCTAAAGCAAATTTGAAAGGCAATTGGGTTGCATCGGTTCTGTCCATCGGGCTATCAACCACGCTAGACTTGCTCTTAATGTTATCCCTTGGGGATAATGGAATGATGTCTGATGATCTTTTTACAGACTGGGAAGACTAATGAGGAGCAGGAGACCAAAATCCGTAAAACTGAGCATGCTCTTGAAGTTAAAGTGGCTGAGGTAATTTTAAAGTCTCTGCGGAAGCCCATTTTTCTAGATTGGGGTTGGTGCTTATGCTCAGTCTACGTCTCTAAAATTGTCTTCAGGTGGAAATGTGGAAGGCGAAATTTGAAGCTACTCTAAAAGCAAAAGTGTTAAATGAGGTATTAAGTTGCATGAATTCTCTCTCTCTCTCTCTCTCATTTTAACTGTCTCCCAATGTCTATCTATATTCTTTTTGAGGTAAGTGTAAATTCAGAAAAATCAGTCAACTGAGTTTCTTAAGAACATAGAATTTAAAGATTTTGTTTAAGTTTGTCATTGAATTAAGTTTCATTCTTTGCAGGTTAACGAAGATCGGATAAATGAAGCTCATAAGAAGATTGATGATTTGGTTTCCAAAATAGAGAATGTGAGTTTTTTTTTTTTCATTGTAACTGTCTCCCAATGTTTGTTTATATTCTTTTTGAGGTAGTTGTAAATTCAGAAAAATTAGTCAAGTGAGTTTCCTAAGAACATAGAATTTGAAAGTTTTGTTTAAGCTTGTCATCGAATTAAGGTTCATTCTATGCAGGTTAACGAACTTGAAAAGGAATTACAATCGCAAAGTCATGAGAAAGGGGACTTGAAAGACCGGGTAAATGAAGCTGAGAAGAAGATAGATGATTTGATTTCAAAAATAAAGAATGTGAGTTTTTTTTTGTCATTTTAACTATCTCCCAATATTTGTTTATATTCTTTCTAAGGTAGTTGTAAATTCAAAAAAATCAGCCAAGTGAGTTTCTTAAGAACATAGAATTTGAAGGTTTTTGTTTAAGCTTGTCATGAAATTAAGGTTCATTCTATGCAGGTTA
Source organism: Pyrus x bretschneideri (assembly GCF_019419815.1). Taxonomy (NCBI): domain Eukaryota; kingdom Viridiplantae; phylum Streptophyta; class Magnoliopsida; order Rosales; family Rosaceae; genus Pyrus; species Pyrus x bretschneideri. The sequence continues at coordinate 5,986,774 of NW_025999390.1, read as the reverse complement.
ATGAATTTGAAAAGGAATTACAATTGCAACGTAATGAGAAAGGGGACTTGAAAGACCGGTTAAATGAAGTTGAGAAGAAGATCGATGATTTACTTTCAAAAATAGAGAACGTGAGTTTTTTTTTTTTTTTTTTTTTTTTGTCATTTTAACTGTCTCCCAATGTTTGTCTATATTCTTTCTGAGGTAGTTGTAAATTCAGAAAAATCCGTTATGTGAGTTTCTTAAGAAAAGAGAATTTGAAGGTGTTGTTTAAGCTTGTCATAGAATTAAGGTTCTTTAAAGTTCATTTTGCAATCGTCTTCAGTAATTTAGATAACTCATCCGTTAATGGTTTAGTTGGAATCTGAAAGTGATGCGAAAACTTTGGTTTGCGTTTTTTTTTTTCAATTCACACATATTCTTTTCTTTTTTCTGTTCTCTACATATCATATGCTTTCACACATCTTTCCCTTATGTTATATATGGTATTCGAAGTAGTGTGGTGATTAGATTCAGAAGGTATTACAATTAATTGCTGTATGGTCACTTGAAGAACCTGATACCTCACTCCTACAATTTTCTCTTTTACAAGTGTGTGCTTAATTTACCGATTATTGTTGTCCTTCAATAACTGACGAGGTCCTTCAAATTTGTTCAGGCTCTGGAGAAAAAAGCCCAGGCTGAAAAGTGGGCTGAACCCCATGTGGAAACAACGAAAACTGTAAGCTAGCTATTTTCAATTTCCACTTTTGTGTAACAGTGTAGAGCTTAGTAACATTACTGGTTTGGTATTACTGTACTTTGAAAAAAAAACTGTTTTTGCTGTACTGTAGAATAAGTAGTTGTGAAATAAAGCAGCAGAATGTTTGATAAACTTTTTCGTAAAAGTGCTTTTGGAAAAAAAAAAAAACAGTATTATAGTATTTGATAAAGTTTTATGTAAAACAGATGTGAAAAAAAAGTTAAGTTTTGCAGCTTTGTGTTTTTGGCTTTTTTTCATCAAAAACTGTGAAAAAAAACTGAAGCTAAATGTTTACCAAACATAAAAAAGCTCCTAACTTTTTTTGATAGCCACTTTTTTCAGAATCACCTCAGTACCAAACTAGAGCTAAGTGAGAACTTGAAATTAATGGGGTTTCTGTTTTCGACGTGTCTAGCTATAAAATTGTTCCATGGCGTTAATAGTGTTAGGCAGGATACAATCACACACATGCATACTAGCGTGTATGCATGTGTGTTAGTATACTTGCATGTGTATGGATGCTAGTATGTTCTATTCAGTTGTGCTTTATGCATTGTTTATAAGAAGTGGTTTCCCTTTCTCACTAAACTTTATTATCCCCCATTTTCATGTCTGTCCTGTTGAAGAAATGGATCCCTGCAATCAAGGAACAATGGCTGGTGGTGAAGGATACTGTTGAACTTCATGTGATATCGTTGAGTAATACAACTATTGAAGTTTATGAGGTTTCAAAGACTACAATAGCTCCACATGTTATAAAAGCACAAGAAGTTGTTGATCTTTACTTTCAGGTATATGTATACATTTCAGTAGACAAAGAAGTTGGTCCATTCATGTTGCCTACATGCATCCTACAGCTGTATTTTTGGGTGACAGGAAGCAAAAAAGTTCAGCGAGCCATATGTTGATCTGCTGACCACTGTGACAAAACCTCATGTCGATAAGGCAGTTATTGCCTACGAGAAGTTTCTCAAATCTGCATCAACATACCATCATCAGGTATCAGCATCAATTTGAAATAACCTCCATTCATTATGCTACTGTTAGATACAAGGGAGTTTTAACGAAAAGCCCGCGGTACTGTTCACTTTAATGAAAAATCATATTTTTACACTAAAAAGTCAATACTGGTACTATTTACTTTACCCTTTATTTTGTCATTTTCGTTAAAACTCAAAGTTTTCAAGTCATTTTCATTAGTTTTCCTTTATTTTTTCAATGGTTGATTGCTACAAGTTCGCTTATTATTCCTGTGTTTTCCATTTTCTTTTTCTTCTCCATTTGATGACGATAATTATGAACTGCTATGACCAATCAATTCATCGTAACATAAGATGACATAAATGTTTTATCTGCTATCTTATAGTGACTGCGTTGAACAGTCTACGGTTCATATGTTACTTGCTGTTGAAGACTGTTACTGCATGTTGTGAATGAATTACGGTTTCTTTTCTATTCCTTTTGATGTTCTTGCCATGGTGGATGCACCCGTAGCTTAAGCCATTCACCGAACCAGCTATAGTAGTTTATTAAATTTTGTAATCAATATTTCTTCAAGGTTCAAGGGACAGTAAAAGATTTGCTGAAGAGGCATGAACTGACAAGACCTCTTGCTATAAAGGAGTTGGAGTGGTTTGCGGTAAGTGTAGTGTAATGAAATCAATCTTCTTGCATTTCTTTGTTTGTTCTGTTTTCTTCTTTCTTTGAAATTTATGTTTGATCGCCTTATTTAGTCGCAATTAAAATGTTGCAGGCCTCGGCTTTGGTGGCCCTGCTCATCATAATTCTGTTCAGAATTTTCTCTTCACTTTTCTGGTTAGTTACTTATACGTGCTCATGCCTGCACACCGCATTTTATAAACGAAAAGTAACCCTAACATATTTCTGTTTGCTGATTACGACTTTGTGCGTCGTTATGCAGTACAAAGACTAAAAAACCTGTTCCAGGTTCCAACCATGCGCGTCGTAACGCTAAAAGGGGCCATCCAGAGAAGTAAGCTGCTACTGGCTTTGTTTACATGTCCTTTTTCCGTGCATGATTGAATCGTCTGTGTAAAATGTTAGAAACTGTGATGCACCAGTTAGACGTTAAGATAAGTCTAGGAGTTGGTGGTGGTGGGCGGCTTTTACTTATGTTGTTGAAAGGTGTATTTTAGTTTATCTTTTTAGTGTATTTGGAATAAAAGCTGACAAACTACATATCAATATTATTCTATATAAGTGGGGTTACGATCATAAATAATCTTTGAATTTACAACACTCGCTATTTGATTTTTGAATTTCAAAATCGATCTCTGAAATCAACTAGCACACATCAATTTGATTCATAATATTAATTTTTGCTTAATGTTCTGGTGACATGTCCAATAATATGGTGTTACGTGCATTATTCAAAAAATATTTAAAATTATTTGAAGTTCAAAAATTAAAAAGTATAAAAGTTTATAACCATAAAAAAATAAAATAAAGGGGAATGTTAACTGATATAAAGAAGTAGGTGGGTACAAATTATCAAACAAAATACCCAAGACAAAATCATTTTCACAATAATAAAAAGGTAATAATTCCATGGCACTTTAATGATAATGCTCTTAGATGATTCCCTTATTTAATCATCTACCCCGACTCTTTCAAGCAAAAGTATTTCAATATACGCCCGTTCAAAAATTGACGGTGAGATTTTTGATGATATTCTATTGCTCTTTCAAAGTTTCAAACATGACATCATCTTTTTTGAATTCCACCCGTTGAATAAAATAGTCGTCCTCTAACTTTGTCAAGGGATGATCTAAAAAGTTTATCTTTTTAATCTAATGCAAAGGTCGCTAACATCTTTCTAGAAAACTTGGTTCGCTTTGTTAGTCACCAGTATTGTCTTTTTGTTAATTCGAGTTAAATGGTCAAAAGAATGTACGTATGACTCAGCAAATTGAAGGTCTTTTAACAAAAAATTTGTTTCTACCTCGACTTTTTGCAACAAAAAATATTTCAATTTACGCTTTTTCGAAAACTAATGATGGCTATTTGATGATATTCTATTGCTATTTCAAGCATGCCATCGACAAAGGATAAATTTTGAATTCCACTCGTCGAATATAATAATCGTCCTCTAATTTGGTTAAAGAATGACTTAAAACATTTATCTTTCTAAATTAAATACAAATGTCGGTAACATAGTTTTGGGAAATTTGTTTCTCTTTATAAATCACTGGCACTACCTTTTCGGTAGTACGTTACAAATCAACTAGTTTAGCGAAGGTCTTGGAACAAAAATCCTATCTTATATCTCAACTTTTTATAGTAAAAAACACTTCAATTACGCTCTTTCAGAAATCAACGATGATACTTTTCATGATATTCTTTTGCTATCTCGAGCTTGACATCAACAAGGATTTCCTTGTTTTTCGTATTCAATGTCACGTTTATCTTCAAATTTGAGAAAAATGAAAGTCATATATGTTGTATTTTCAATGAGGAATTTCTATCGTCTATTTATCTTTATGTTAAAGGAAATTTAGGTTAATAGAGATGATTTTTTAAATAAATATGATCTTGTAGTTTGTTCATATCTGATAATGTTTTTGTAATAAAAACAGTTTCCACTTGAAAAAAGTCAAAATTAAACAATTCAACGAATTTTTACTTGTATAAAAATGAAAATTACTCATCTCTTTCAAACACGAAATGTTACATATCCTAATAACAATCTATGTTTTTAGAGATCTAAAAGCCCCATATTTTTATTAGTAGCAAAAATATATAATTACTAAAAAAACCCAATTAGCATATGCGTAGGCGTATACCATGAGCTAATATTATGTTTGTAAATTCAAAGTAACACATGAAAGTAATAGCCATTAAGTAGGGTTGTTTTGAAATTACCGTTTTCTTTCTATTTTTTTTTTTTGGCAAATTTCTTTCTAATTAATTAATTTAATATTTTGAGATTTTACTTAAAAAAAAAAAAAAAACAATTTTTGGTGTCATGAATTAGTTGACAGTTATATTCATTTTTGTTTTTTTTTATTTTTGGTACCAAAAGGGTATTTAATATTTGTAGTCGGAAGAAATCAAACTCGAACTAAAAAAAACACTGGAAAAACTGTCGCTGTGAGAGTTTCGTTGGCCGTGATTGCATGCTCCCATGGCGGCCTCCAAGCTCGCGATTCTCTCAATCTTTCTTGCCCTTATTTTCTCCCAGATTCGGGCTGACGCTTCAGTCCCGGCGGAGGAAGACGAGCCAGTGAAGCGCCCCCGATCGGACGGCCCTGATTCGGCCGCTCTGAAGATCGAGTTGGATCAGCTCAGGGCTAGGATCCACTCCCTAGGTTCGTTTCTATCGTCTTCTGCGAATTATAGGGTTTATTGGACGAAATTTGTGATTTTTCAAGTGTTTGTGGGGTCGATTTTTTCCCTCGGTTTTCTCGCCATCCAAACAGATTTTACTGAAGTTAGAGATCCTTTGTTTTTTCACTTGGGAAGTGTTTTAATTTCTTTCCATTTATAATTTTGCGTTTCTGTTTTGGAATCCAAGTAATACTGCCAATTAGCTGATTCTGGTGCTTACTTGTAAAGCTTTGAGTTTTCAGTTTTTATAATTTTAATCAGAGCAATAAAGATGCTTAATTGTTTAGTTACTTTGTGAGTAGAAACAACATCGATGTTAGTTAAATTTCAATTTCGAGCATTTTTAAGTGTTTTTGAGTGCTGTTTGGGTTTTCCTGGCTGACGGTTTGTGTTTCTTTAATGTTCAAGAATTCGACGTCGGTGAGAAGATTAAGGAACTAAAAAAGAAGAATGAGCTTATAGAAGAGAAGGAGAAAGTAATCCAAGAGAACTCGGATAGCATTTCTTCGTTGCAGAGTGAAATTGATTCTCTCCAGGTTAGGCACATTTGCATGAAATGCCAGAAAACCAATTACCCAATCTGTTTTTTGAATGACGGTTTGTTTATCTGCACATTGATTCTGTGTTTCTTCTGTATATTAGAAAAAAGGGTCATTAGATGCTGAGCTTGGGAAGGCTCATGCACGTGCCGGTGAACTAGAGAAAAAGGTTAGATACGATGAAATGGACTATTTTACTCTGTGAAAACCACTACATTCTTGTTGCCGAAAAAAGAGAATACCACTGAATTTTCATTTCATTCTCCTATGCAGGTTAATGAACTTAAAAAGGAATTGCAATCGCAACGTAAGGAGAAAGAGGGCTTGGAAGCCCGGGCGAATGAAGCTGAGAAGAAGATCGATGTTTTGCTTTTAAAAATAGAGAATGTGAGTTAGCTGAATGTGCTCATAGTGAAAGTCCTTAGTGATTCTGATTATAAGAACAGAACATTGTTTTGGATTGGATTTAAGAGTTAATTAAAGAATGATAGTGAGGGAAGATGAAAGGATACTAAAAGTTGTCTTATTTAACTCAACTCTGTCAATCGATCACTGTTTTGTTTGGGTTTGTATTTTTGTGATTTTGTAGATATTGTCAATTCGTTTCATGTCCCTTTTGTGATGAGTCCTCTGTTAATTTCCCCAGAAATAAGTTTGTTGATGTATATGTCTTTTGTATAGAATGTACGCTGTTGGTGGGCAAAACAATGTTAGTTTACATCCTTCTTTGGCACCAATGTAGACACAATTGGGATGCTGTAGTGCTTTTTGTATTATTATCCTGACTTCTATATAATGCTGAACAAAAAAGTCTACTTCCTTTTTCTTTCATATCATTTTATAGTAGTTGTAATGCTACTTCAAATTTGCTTAATGTTATCCCGTGGGGATAGTAGAATGATGTTTGATGATCTTCATACAGATTGAGAAGACTAATGATGAGCAGAAGACCAAAATCCTTAAAACCGAGCTTGCTCTTAAAGTGGCTGAGGTAATTTTTAAGTCTCTGCGGAAGCACATTTTTCTAGATGGGGTTGGTGCTTATGCTCAGTATATTTTTTAAAATTTGTCTTCAGGAGGAAATGTTGAAGGCAAAGTTTGAAGCTACTCTAAAAGCAAAAGAGTTAAATGAGGTACTAAGTTGCATGAATTCTCTCTCTCATTATAACTCTCTCCCAATGTTTGTCTATATTCTTTCTGAGGTGGTTGTAAATTGAGAAAAATCAGTTAAGTGAGTTTCTTAAGAACATAGAATTTGAAGGTTTTGTTTAAGCGTGTCATAGAATTAAGGTTCTTTAAAGTTAATTTTGCAATTGTCTTCAGTAATTTAGATAACTCATCCATCAATGGTTCAGTTGGAATCTGAAAGTGATGCGAAAGCTTGGTTTGCTTTTTTTTTTCTTTTCAATTCGCACATATCCTTTTTTTTTTTTTTTCCTTTTTCTTCTTCTTCTTCTTCTTCTTCTTCTTCTTCTTTTTTTCTGTTCTCTATATATCATATGGTCTCACACATCTTTCCCTTGTGTTATAACTTATATATGATATTCAAAGTAGTGTGGTGATTAGATTTTGATTGCGGTCCTTAAAGAATATTTTGTTTTTTCTTTTGAATCAGGTGCATGGTGCATGGATTCCACCATGGCTTGCTGCACATTTTATGCAGTGTCAGGTAAACTGAGTGCATTTCACTGTTGTAAAGAAAAGTTAATTTTTTTCAAGGAATTGAAGTCATTATCAACTTGCAGTCCTTTGTAGAGACATGCTGGAATGTGCATGGAAAACCTGCAGTGGATATTGCTATTCAGAAGGTATTACAATTAATTGCTGTATGGTCCTTCAAATTTACTGAGTATTATTATCCTTTAATAACTGACGAGGTCCTTCAAATTTGTTCAGGCTCTGGAGAAAAAAGCCCAGGCTGAAAAGTGGGCTGAACCCCATGTGGAAACATTAAAAACTGTAAGCTAGGTTAATTTATTTTATTTTCAATTTCCACGTTTGTGTAACAATGTAGAATTTTGCATCATTACAACCTGCAATTGATGGTGTTGCTGTTTCCGACGTCTCTAGCTATAAAATCGTTCCAGGGTGTTCATAATTTTGGGCAGGATACAGTCACACACATGTGTGCTAATATGTATACATGTATGTTAGTATGCATGTATGTATGTATGGATGCTAGTATGTTCTCCTATTCTGTTGTGGTTTATGCCTTGTTTATAAGAAATGGTTTGCCTTTCTCACTAAACTTTATTATCCCCCCTTTTCATGTCTGTTCTATTGAAGAAATGGATCCCGGCAATCAAGGAACAATGGGAGGTGTTGAAGGATACTGTTGAACCTCATGTGAAATCGTTAAGTACAAAAACTTTTGAAGTTTATGAGGTTTCAAAGACTACACTAGCTCCACACGTTATAAAAGCACAAGAAGTTGTTGATCCTTATTTTCAGGTATGTATATTTTCATATATACATACATTCATTAGGCAAAGAATTTGGTCCATTCATGTTGCCTACATGCATCCTACAACTGTATTTTTGGGTGACAGGAAGCAAAAAAGTTCAGCAAGCCATATGTTGATCAGGTGGCCACTGTGGCAAAACCTCATGTCGATAAGGTTCGAGTAGTATTGAAGCCTTATACAAAAAAGGCAGTTATTGCCTACGAGAAGTTTCTCAAATCTGCAACAGCATACCATCATCAGGTATCAGCATCAATTTGAAATAATCTCCGTTCATTATGCTACTATTAGATGCAAATTATTTCAAGGGTTGATTGCTGCAAGTTTGTTTATTATTCCTTCTCTTTCCATTTACTTTTTCTTCTCCATTTCATGATGATAATTAACATTTAATCATCAACTGCTTTGACCAATCACTTCATTGTGACATAAGATGACATATATGTTTTATCTGCTATCTTATAGTGACAACGTTGAACAGTCTTCAGTTCATGTGTTATTTGCTGTTGAAGACTGTTACTGCATGTTGTGCATGAATTACGTTTTCTTGTTTATTCCTTTTGGTGTTCTTGCCATGGTGGATGCGTAGCTGAAGCCATTCAGCGAACCAGCTGTAGTAGTTTATTAAATTTTGTAATCAATATTTCTTCAAGGTTCAAGGGACAGTAAAAGATTTGCTGAAGAGGCATGAACTGACAAGACCTCTTGCTACAAAGGAGTTGGAGTGGTTTGCGGTACGTGCAGTGTAATGAAATCAATCTTCTTGCATTTCTTTCTTTGTTCTGTTTTTCTTTTTCTTTTTGTTTGAATGTTATGTTTGATCGCCTTATTTAGTCGCAATTAAAATGTTGCAGGCCTCGGCTTTGTTGGCCCTGCCCATTATCATTCTGTTCAGAGTTTTCTCCTCACTTTTTAGGTTAGTTACTTATGCGTGCTTAGGCATGCACATCGCTTTCTCTAAATGAAAAGTAGTCCAACATATTTCTGTTTGCTGATTACGACTTTCTTCGTCATTATGCAGTACAAAGCCTAAAAAACCTGTTCAAGGTACCAACGCTACACGTCGTAAGGCTAAAAGGGGCCATCCAGAGAAGTAAGCTGCTACTGGCTTTGTTCTCATGTCCTTTTTCTGTGCATGATTGAATCGTCTGTGTACAACTTTAGAAACTGTGATACACGAGTTAGACGAAAGATAAGTCTAGGAGTTGTTGCTGTGTAGTGTGGGCAGTTTTTACTTATGTTGTTGAAGGGTGTATTTTAGTTTATTTTTTATTCTTACATATTCACAGCCCAAAGGATTGTCAATTTTTCTTTTGAACTTTGAAGCGCCGTGGAGAATCAATATTTTAGTGAAGATGACCGGTTTATGTGGTTAATAAAGCTGTTGAATGTTAATGATGGTGGTTAATCTGTGTGAGCACCTTGTAGTGTACGTGACGGTGGTTAATGGTTTCCTTAACGTTACTCCTTTCGCCCCCAATGGCACGGGTCGGCCCTTACAGGATGGCCGATGCGCGCGTTGGTTGTGACGGAGACTAATAATCGAAATGGTGATGTTGCTGCACCAAGTGAACTTGCTTAATAAGGGACGACTGTTTTGTGACCAACTGCCCTCAACGCTTTGTCAATGTGTTTTTTTCTTTTGCCTGTTGATATCCCTCCCCTCGCTAGTTAGCCTAATTTGAACTTTTAGCTAACAAAACTTCCCATTGCATGTCTCAGAGATTTCCTGACCATGAATCCAACCGACCGTTTTTCAATCTGACGACCAAAATAGTAATAGACTTTATTTAGTTTTTATCTTATCCATCCTCCAACCTCATCTCAAACTCTATGAATACCTACATGTTTATTGGATAATTTACATAGTCATTTATTTTTGGGTAGATTCAGTAATCTAATTTTGTCATTTATTATTAAGAATAGTTCACTTTTTAAAAATAGGTCCAAATTGACTATTATCTTTTTGTTAAGTTCGTGATCAAACAGAAAATTTAAAAAACAAAGAAAAATATTTATAAAAAAAAAACCCAAGTAGGTGTTTAAAACATTGGTATTGGTGAAAATATCGATAGGCAGATTTGTGGAAATATCAATAGATATATCGTTTATTGTATCTCGATATCGATATCAATTGTCTTCGATGGAATGATCAAAATTTAAAATTACTTTTTAACGAATGTCATATGAAGCCACAACACACGTATGAAACAAGAATTAATGATTACATACTGTGTAAACAATGAGTATGTGATATGTGAAAAGAAAAACTTCCTTATAATGACAAGTAATAAAATAAAGCATTTCACTAGAAAGAATAAATTATACATAACTTAATTGAAATTTTTGTCATGAAAGCAGCACAAGTTTTATTGAAGTAAACTAATAGCATAAAGAAAGAAATTAAAAAATAAAGAATGCATAGACTCATGGATATTTCCTGCAAACTTTTTGCAAATTGTCTGCAAAAACTAGATGGTTCCTAAAAATATCAAAAATATCGATGAAATTGACTGATTTTCAGAAATATTGTGGATATGGAGTGAAGTTTAGACTTCATCCCTCTTTCCATATTGTTCCCTGAATTTTTGTATATTTCCGTGGAAATATCGAGCATATTTAGGATATTTCAAACATTGAGTAGGGTAACTGTGGATGGTTAGTAAGTTCATTATTTTCAATATGTTTTAATGGAAAAAAAAAAATAACAACTATAGTAAGTAATATTAAAAAAAAAAAAAAACAATATCAAATAACATAATAAATAAATAAATAACGAATTGTCGCACGCGTAGTCTTGTGGCGAAAGGCTAGGAAGAATTAAATCCCTTCAAGCATGTTGCATTTAGTCTTTTTACTTATTTAGTATACATATATCATAGATTTCTTCATCGATTATCTACCTACATCACAGATTAACTGTTTTTTGGCTACCTATATTATAGATATTTTTCTATACTTATAATCTACCTCTCCAGAATTAGTTGTATTCAATTCTATCTTAAATATATTTTGCTGAAATTTTTTGTAGTTTTCTTATAATATAGGTACGTTACAATTAGAATCAATTTAAAAAATAAATTGAATTTTTAGACATGGATCTAACTACCCTTAATTTTTTACTCTCACTAACAAAGTGTCTTCAATATTTTTTGATCTCGTTTTAATGAAGTCAAACTGAAGTGGTCTTTTAAACTGGGTTGGAATTTGAGTTTTTAAGGTTAAATTTTCACAAAATTAAATTAAGATAGCCTATACTAAATTTAACTAAAAAGTTACATTTAAAACAAAAGTTAAAATGTATAAAATTGGAGTCTTAAGACTCGTTTGGAAGTGCTTTTAAAACGACTGAAAACACTTTTGATGAACAGTGATGGAGTTAGGATTTTGGGAAATGAGGGGCTTCACATAAATGTTAAACAAAATAAACTAATTAGAGAGTAGAATGCATGCTTGGAGTTGTGAGCTAATTAAATTTTTTGAGGTGCTAAATGCTTTTTTATTTATTTATTTTATTTATTATTTATGTTGAAATTAACCTTCCAATATCAAGTCAATATGGAAAGTAATTAATAAAAAATTATAGAGGATTTAGAGAAATTAACCTTCTAATATCAAGTCAATGAAAAATGCTTGGAAAATCATGTTTTTAGACTGTATATTGGAGACCACTTGATGTGGTGGTTGATGATTGGAATTCTTCTTTAATAATTTAAAAGAGTAGTCCAACCATTAACTGCCAAAATGTGGTTTAAGTAGACTGTCTCTCTAGTATAAACCCAATTCAATATAGAATGGATTGGGAATTTTAGAACAAAAAAGGAGAAGAATGGATTGAAAATTTGAATAATAAAATATATGAAATTTTAAAAATTTAGTAGAAAGGGGAAGAAAGGCTCAAGTTTATAATTCTTGGGTTGGATAATGTGAAAAAAATAATTTTTGATAAAAGTAAATCAAACTTTAGATTTTAATCTTAGGATCAATTGATTTGTTTATAAAATAAGATGTTAAATTTAATTTAAGATGAGTCTCAATGGAATTGAAAAGAAAAAAGAGAATTCTTGTTTTTAACTATTGGTGAATAAAATTAAAAAGTTTTTTTTTTTTTTTGTAAATTAAAAGAATCATAATACTAAGTTTACCCCACAAAAAGAAGTATAATACTAAATTATATAGAAAGATAGAAGAGTGAGGGTTGGCAAAGGCCTATGCTGGCCTATAGTGCCTCGGCCTATGTTGATGAAATTACTGATTTTGGGTTCCAAAATGGAAGAAGAGCCAAATACATGCTTCTTACAAGTTGCATTTTAAGTGCTAGTCTAGGATCCACTTGAATTTTTATTAAAAATTGATTTGAAAAATATTTTATCAAATGAATTTTCAGTCATTTTAAAAACATTTCCAAACGAATCCTTAAGAGTTCGAAGAATAAGGGGACAAAATTGTTCAAGTCCACGTGTTTAGAGATGAACTGTGAAAATAAATGCAAAATACATTAATCCATGCATGTTATAGCATGTCCATCAAACTACTTCCTAGAGCAAAATTATTTGTATTCCCATATTAGAATACATAGATTGTTTACATCCACTGACAGAGCCAATGAAGGTTCATTGAAAAGTATTATACTTTGATTCTTTGACCCTATCTTCAGAGATATAACTTATGAATGAAATTTACCATTTGGTTTTTTTTTTTTTTTCTCTCTATTGTGTCAATGTCAATGATTAGCTAATCACCAACCCTAATTATATATTTTATGTCTAATCATGTCATATTAAAAATGTAGAAGTTAATATACATAATACATTTAAAATTGTCTTCAATAAGTTTTCAAAGTATGATTTTATGTTATTATATAAGTTTTCATAATTTTATTTCATTTTTCACTTTAAGCTTATCGATATTCAGGGTTCATCTCATGGTAGAATTTCTAGTTGCACCACTGGTTACATCACATGACATTATTTTAGTAGAATATGAACACGACCCAATGACCACAACTTCTCTTTCTACGTGCATAGTCGTAACACAGATTTGGGTAATTAACTGTGAATCATGTTGAAAAATAATCGTAGCATCGATTTGAGTAATTGGGAATCATGTTTAAATGTAATAATAATTAAGCAACTCAAAAAAGGGATGTCAAATGTGTGTGAAGGCAAAACCAACTTTATAATTAAGCTTAATAATTGTTGAAAGACATTAAAATGACGGAAGTAGATTGAACAACCAAAGATGTAACGTTTCTGAACGAGAGTAGCCAGTTGACTCTAATTCATAGGACTATAGTTGCTGGGTTCTAAGTTCTTGATTACCCTAACTGGGAAGGACACGTAAATCGATTTTATACCTAAAGCATAACAATAACTAATAATAATCAAGGTTGTCGCTAACTTAGTTGGCCTTGAGAATACTAGATACTCTTAAGTACCCTAATAGGCTGGCCAGTAGTTATCAAGATCAACACAAGGCTCCATGTTCATAAACCTGTTTCCACTCCCACCATTTGCGTTGTTGTTGTTGTTCATGTCTATTGTTCCATATCCACCTTGATGATCTGGACCGTTCATCATGGCTGTATTAGTAACATCTTGCACTTGAGGATGATGATTCATAGATGGAGGGCCTTGATGATGCAGCTGTGGTGGTGGCATTGTCCTCAACATAGGCTGTGATGCTGGGCCACCAAGATTCAAGTTCAACCCAGATATTGTAAACCCTCCTCCTCCTCCTCCAACACCACCACCTCCTCCACCAATTGGGTAATTGAACTGGGGTTGGATTGGTAGGTTAACAGTGCTACTTGATGATCCGCCGCCTCTTAAGACTCTTGAAATTTCTGCCATCTCAGCACTAGTCATGTAATTTCTGCCATAGGGGAACTGATGATGGTTTGGATCACCTAGCTGCATTAGGGGTGATGGTACCATACTTTGACCTATTTCTAGGTTGTAGGGATTGGCCGCTCTTGATTGGTTCGTTGGGTACTTTTTTATACCTGCACTCTTTTGGAAGACTCGACAAATCACCCACTCATCCTGCTAGTACAACATTAATTTGGTCAAATCAGTTAAATTATTCATTATTTGATCAATAATATCAAATCTATATTCAAGGAATAATATAGAGTGGAAGACATAAATCACAAGGGGCAAGAATATCTATATTCTTTTACTTTTGATATAGATGTTTTAGTGTTTTTTAGTGTTCTTCGTTATATTTTTGAGTATCGTGTATTAGCAATTTATACTATTAATTTGATATGTTGTTAATTATATATGCTTTAGGGTTTTGTGGATATCTTATTGATATAAATATGAGCGAACTATTGAAAATATCGACAAAATACGATGTGATCCTATAAATTGGAACATAATAGTTTTAAGGTTCATACTATTGGAAACTCGTTAACTTCATGCAATGGGTCGACTTGGCTACTGTATTAGTCTTCTTAGTTGTCAGAATATTATATTCAAGGTACAAGTACTAGCTAGCTATTTGCAAAACCTGATATTATATAACTATTATATATGGACTAAGGACGGTATGTCGTCTACGAACATCGTTTCACAAATCTTGCATGGAATCATGCTGTATATAAATGTAACTTGTGCTCAACTCAATGTGTTCATGTATTCACGAGTTTATCTCAGAGAGAGAGAGAGAGAGAGAGAGAGAGAGAGAGAGAGAGAGAGAGATTGGAAGTGTAATTTCAGTTTCACAAGTTCATCAGCCCTAGTCCTTTTAATATCAAAGGTGATTTCCACTAATTATAAGATTACTTAAAATTGAACTTAGATCCTTAATCAAATTCATACTTAGATGTTATTAATCAATTTAATTAGGTATACCTTCGATGTTCTAAAGCCGGATTTAGAATGAATCCGATATTCGTGCATGACCCAGTTGGATTTTTCGCCACGAGGAGCTCGGCCTCTGTAGAAAACAAGGGTCTTTTTCATCCCAGCTAGCTCAGATGTGACACTGTTGAAGATCTCCTTGTCTTTCCCTGTGGTCTTCCAGTAACCTATGTTTGTTGCTCGGTTTGTTCTCACTCCCGTTGGGTACTTTCGATCTCGTAGGCTGAAGAAGTACCACTCCTTTTCTCCCATTTTCGCTTTTGCTACAATATTTGATCCAAGAAATTACAATTGTTCATCAACACTACTAAATTAGACAAGAAGCTAATTTGTCTATGCTAGCTGGTGAGAATATTGATATATGTGTGTGTATATATATGGGAAAATTTTTAATTATTTTCCATTATCAATGCTACAAGAAATGTTTTCAGAACAATATATCTTGTGAGAACAACAACTTTGAAGAATATATACTTCTGATCGAAGAAGAGTATATAGGATGAAACATGTAATTTTCATATGCAAAGTTCACATGAGTTAAATACATTTTATGAAAAACTTGGTCTCAATTAAAAATTAATTAATAATATCAAATAAGCAAAAGAAATTAAATCTAACAAAGAGCCCAGAAAAGTAAACAAGATTTACCCACTAGCTACTGCTCTTAATGCAAAGTTCACATGAGTTAAATACATTTTATGAAAAACTTGGTCTCAATTAAAAATTAATTAATAATATCAAATAAGCAAAAGAAATTAAATCTAACAAAGAGCCCAGAAAAGTAAGCAAGATTTACCCACTAGCTACTGCTCTTAATGCTATTTCTCTGTACAAATCCGAATCCCACCCCAACCCCTCCCCCCGCCCCCCCCCCCCCCCCCCCCCCCCGGCGGGGGGCCCCCTCTCTTTCCCGGCCCCTCAGATCATATTATGCGTATAAAACTAATAAAGATCTGATGCTCGGTGAAAATATTTGGGGTTCTTTTAAAGGGTATATGTATGTAAAGAACAAGCTGATTGCAAAAACTACAAAACTATGGATATATAGAAATAGATCAAATTTGTGCATGTGACGGATGAACTGAAAACATGGGTTAGATTATGTGTACCAGGAAGTTCCCAGGGTTCGCATTTGTTGAGATCAACATCGGTGATCGCCCTTCCAGTAAAAGTGGCATCATTTATCTTGTTCATGAGATAGAAGGTAATAAGTTCTTCATCCGTAGGATGAAATCTGAAACCTGGTGGCAATTCCTCCTTTGGCTCTGCTGTCATGATGTGATGATCTTTCAAATTTCCTTTTTAGGGTTTTGCCCGGCTTGCCTGGCTTCTGCATATATCACAAAGACAATCATATGAGATCGATCGATCAAGAATACAACTTGAATTATTCAATTTGAAACTTGCTAAGTTTGAAAAAGCTATCTAACTTTTCTTCATCTCCTAAAAATACTCAACAACATAAACCCTGGATGGGTACTGAAGACTTGTAGGAGCTAGTTAATTAATTAGCTGGCTCTTACAAAACCAAAAGAAAAAAAGAAAAGGAAAAAAAAACTAGCTATCTTCCTTGCATATATGGAGAGCGATATGTGCTCATACATATTGATTAGGTCTTGACACTTTTCAAAACCTTTTTGTTTTGGGGATAATATAATATCAAGAGATCCGATGCACGAGGGGTACGATGGATGAGTGATAAAGGTGCAAGAGAGATCTAGAGACGGTGAGCCTAGCTAGGGCTTTTCTTGCTCAGCATGCACAAGCAATTTTGGAATTTAAACTTTCTAGTAGCTGGTGTGAAGAAAAGTAATTGGGGGCAAACTGTGTGTGTGAAGGTGAAGTTCCCACCTACTATGGGTCTTGAGATACAAGGTTGCCAGGTTTACGGCTTTTAATATTATTAAAGATCATGGACGAAATCCTTGTTTTGGGATTATTACATGGTAGTCTAACTGCACCCATGAAGTGTGAATTGACAGAAATGACCTTTGTAATTGATGACCCCGTGCGCATTCATTTTTGTTGGTTTTCAAGTATACATCCTACAGTTACTGAAGCTGGGATCTTCCTTTTTGGTTATATATATGAAGTTTGAATTTGATTTTACAACTATATTCTTAGATATTTTTGGAAAAATTTTTTAGCTCAGATTGTGTGATATCACGAATACTTACGTACTCGCATGTACAGTATATACTGAAGGTTGGAGGGTTATTTTTGTAACTGTGATTGGATCGAAGCTTAGACGAAGAAGTTGAATAAGTGAATATATATATATATATATATATATATATGCAGTGCAGTAAGATGCAAATGATAACGGATTAAATTATAATTATAAGTTACTGAGACTTGCTACATGCAAATAAGGCAAATCATGCAGAAGACTTGTATACATATCCACTGCTTCACGTAAACTCCGTTCAAATTCAGACAGAAGCAGCCAGCGTGATGGCTAGGTCATATTTAGACACAGGGGTCCAATGTATGCCCGTCCATTTGAGTATAATTTGCTTTCACTAACTAGGGCATGGCATGTGTCACCAAGTCGCCCCGAGACAATTAAACATGAGTTCACGTACTTGCTAAATTTTGTTTACAAAATGATTGTATGTTTGATGAGTTATTCAATTTTTATATCAATTTTTATCTCATTTGTTTCTGATATATAAGATGCTAACATCTACTTACAGCCCATATAACAGAAGCGTCTACCTGCAAAGCCGAATTGGAAAGACTCGGACAGTCACATGCTTGAAGAGTACTGAAAAATAGGGGAGGAATAGGGTTTGAGGCACAAACCAGACTCAACCCCCTGGTTTCCCTTGCCCTCGGTTCCTGGTGTTCTTGGCTCTTTTATGTTAATTTATGTCCATAATTCTAATTAGTTCTCATACAATATGTTTATTCTTTATCAGAAAAAAGTTAGTACAAATCTATACATACATACATACATACATACATACATACATATATGGAGAACGTACGGGAACCCCAGTCTCATGGCACCACCCTCAAATGTTCTCATCCTTATTTTATCGAATAGCAAATTGGTTAGACCAGCGCAAATCTTTGTATTTATTCCTAGAAGGCTAGCTATAGCTCTTCCTGTCCAAAATATATTCGTGCATATGTACGGATGATGTATATTGACCTCAATATCCTGAACCAAAAATGTACAATCATATCTGCACATAAGCAATTATGATGTTAAGTATGCCGGAACCAAGATAAATATTAAATACCTCCATGATGCATTACAGAATATATGAATTGACTATTACAATTCTTCGATAATTGACACTTACCCTATAATTGTTGATCTCAACTCAAGTGATCTTTAGAATGTATATGCATTATCACTGAAGAAAACCCAACAATAATAATTACAACTTGGATCCCTTTCTTTCTTGTTTTGGCTCCTTGCTTGACAATTTATCAAGGGTGGTACTTTCTTGTTTGACAACAGCAAAGTGTCCGTCTTGTGGTTGCTAATAGACAAGAAGTCGTAGAGAAAGCAACTAATATACTTGTCCAACACCAAGATAGCAATATATGATATCCTTTTATACGTTATACATATATATCTATATATAACCCTAAACCCTATACATATCCTTCATGCCCTTCAAGTGCTTAATATATCAAACCAATAAGTTCGTGGAGAGGCCATGTAGATATGAAAGTGTTTGGCAGAAAGTGAAGTGAGAGAAAGCAAGAGAAATGCTTCTGCAGTGGTACATACTTACATGTAACTGAATCTGTGTACTATCACCTTTTAATCAGTCCTATACAACAGATTCTTAATTTTATTTGATTTTCTTTTCCAATCACCTAATATGTTGGTCAATCGCGCATAATATCCTCGTAAATTATTAGCAAGTTGTGATCTGTACAGCACTGGATGGAAGAACAGGTGAGTTTGATCAAGACCCATATACCAATTTGATATTTGAAGTGTCTGTCAAGTAATCAAGAGAGAGATGTGATGGATTACTACTACATACATACTGTGCTTTATTAAATTCTCGTAAAGCTGATGGACCAAAATGCTCAATAATTCTGTTCCTCTCAATCTTTCCATAATCATAACTAACCTCATTACTAAAATACAGAAGAGTTAAATTTACAATTGTGAAATGTTCCAAAGATTAGGACACTTTCCAGATTGCAAAGGAAAACAAGGACTTGGACACTTTCAACCTCTCTTCATGGTAGTCCAATTTTGGGACCGATTTATCATAATCTGTATCGAAGAAGATTAGCCAGGATGATGATCAAAGTAGTTGTTGGACGTTTGTCAGTGTAACTATCAACATATATAGTAGGCAAAGACAAATTGATTAGTAGAGACGATTACCATCTGTGTCATCCCCTTTCCAAGGTTATAAAACTGTTTTAAAGAGTTTTAATTTTGTTGAAACGTTTAATTATTTAAGTCTATATCCATGGAAGATTTATATTTATCCAAACTAATTTATCTGCTACGTACGTACTCAGATTAAAATTAAGAGATATATTTGATTATGTAATTAATATGTTAGTTTGATTATGTAATATGTTAGCTAGGGTTTTGGATGACTACATTAATTAAGCTACTAGTCAGAGTAGCTTTCACAGTTAACATGATTAAAATCACAGTTTTTGTATCAATAAAAAAATATCACACAGTTTATTCGATAAATTGGGGATGTGAATGAATGATTATGCTTTTGTTGTGACTGATTTACTCTGTTGTTTCTCTGGTAATTACATAAATATTTATTCAAGGAACAAGTCATCTAGTTATGTAACCAATTGTCATATTGTATATGTACCAAAACTAAAAGATTTATTTAAGTTTGCGTGCATCTACAAATAATGTAAAAAAAATTATAAATCGAGCGACTTGACATATACATGATTAATTAGAGGATGCGTGCATGTTTGATCAAATTCTCTAACGCTCAACGATTTACTTTTGAAAATTGAAAATTTGAGACGACTTTGTCGAATTTGAAAACATTAAAGTAGTAGTTGATAGATTTATATCAAAGAAGACACTCTACAATGATGAAGAACCCTAACCCCTAAGCCAGTCTCACAATGTTCATGTCTGACATGCTACTTGTCAAACACTTCACAATAAAATACCAGGCTGCTGTAAATCTCACTTGCATGTGTTTGCATTCTTCCTGTAGTGTACAAAATAATTAAGCAAACTTTTAAATTAATTATTCGGTATAAATAGATTTAAGTTGTTGGGGATGGAAAGGGTGCAAGAAAGATCACGAAGACAGCACAAGGGTGAGATAATATTGTTCCCAAAAGGGATGCAAATTTTCAAAAGAGTAGTTGCATGTAAAGATTTCATGAAGCTATCTAGCCAATGTTTTATATGCAGATTAAGGGGGAATCCCGATTAATGGCTTATTTGAAAGTGTTTATAAAATAACTGAAAGGCTTTAGGTGAAACTATTCTTGCAATCGATCCTTAGTACTAAAACAGTACTTCAAGTGCTTTTAGAACTAAAAAACATTCTTTCTAAAATCACTACTTTCAATTATTTTAAAAGGATTTCCAAATGAGAGCTAAGTCTATAATTATGATCCTTGTTACAGTTAATAGATAGTTTTGTGAACAGTACTGTCCTTCCTTAATCATGTGCTTGATTATGCGTACGTATGTACGTAAGTTAGATGTAATAGTTAATTTAATTGGCATTTCTTGTTCAAAATATATCAACACAGGATGCTTATTGGTCAAGTTGGGTGAGAATTAGACCTTAATTAGAAACTCGAGCCATTCATGCAGGCAGACCCATCAATTTGCTATATTAAGACTTTGTACCCACAGCTAGCTGACTATGGAGAGAAACATTAAAGGACACGTTTTACCTGATTTCCGTTGAGTACTGAGATTGTGTTTTACTAAATTAGATATCATTTTACATATAAACATGCGTATAATTACGACAAGAACACATACGATGGGATGTAAAAATATTTACATTAAATTTTCAGGTTATCTTTTCCATTAATACGTGTGAGGGGGACGGGCAGTAAATTGCTTCTGCCTGCATATACACAGGTGTCGAGAGGCTGATTAATTAGTTATATACACTTAGCTATATATGTAGAGATCTAATTAATATCTTGAAAAAGTAGTACAAGGAAAACTCAGATCAAAGTTTGTTCAAGGCACGAGTCGATCATTAGATATCGTCATTCTGTGATCTTGATATACTAGACTCTTATTAGCATGCGTCAACGCATAAATTACATTAGGGGTAAAGGGAGACTAAATTTGCAAACTAAATAATGTGTCATCAATAAAAAATGAACACATTTATCAATGCTTAAGTAATAATCAAATCATGAGGTTCTATGTTATTTAGTTTGTAAATTTTGTCTATAAATCTAGTCTCTCTAGCATTACCCATTACACTAAATTATGTTGAATCAGATCTTTGTAATGTAGTGGATTTTTTTCTAGAACAACTTCATAGTCGAAGTTTGAATTTGGAGTACCAGATGGTTTCGGCAATTTTAGAGCTAAGAATTTGGGGCTTGAATTTTTATTTAAGAACTAAAATCTTTCTTAACTAAATAGTTTAGTCTTTACAATGGGCTTGCAGCTAAGTGATTAAAGAACATTACTTCGACACAAGTGATATATTGTTCAATACGATTCTTGCACATGGAAGAGGATCCTCTCCTGAGCTCAGGATGAGGATCCTTCTGACCATGAAATCCTGGCTGTTCAAAATTAATCCAACGGTTCCAAACAAGTCGATCCTCTAAAGGTTATAATAATTGCAACCGTTGGATTGAATTTAAACGGTTCGAATTTCGTGGTCAGGAGGATCCCCATCCTGAGCTCAAGAGAGAATGCACTTCCCTTGCACATAACGTCATGTGTTCAATTTCTCCACCTCCAATATTATCAAAAAAACAATAAAATTACTTGGGTAATTACTTTAAGGATATTGAAGCAAAATGCATTCTACGTGTTTAGTGATTTTATGAAAAAAAACATTTCTCAATGCTTCTTTTCATTAGTGATTCTGTCCCCTCATTAATTATTTTTATATGAGCTATTCGATGCACAAAAATAACGCACTTGCATGTGAGATTTACATGTACTATAAAGTGCGCCAACAAAATATAAAAATTTTGTGTGCCAAAAGAGCTTCACCTCGAAAAATAGCTGGGTCATCGGCCATTAAGTCGTGGCCCGTGGGCCTCGTTGCACATTTTTATTTACTTGTATGAAAAATGGGCTTGGATATATTAACCCTGAAGAAATTGGGCTAAAATTGAGTCAACCCGCATACACCAGTGCCCAAACCTAAACGAGAGCCCAACCTTAATCTCTCCTTTTCGTTTCGCTCCGACCTGTCTGGCTCTGTAAATTAATCCCAGTCTCTCAGTACTTTCCCTCCCCGCCTCCGTCACTTGGTAGCAGAGCTCCTCCATCTTCCAAAAAGCTTCAAATTTTTGTTCCCAGGTCTGTGTTTCTTCTCTTTGAACCTTCCTTCTCTGGGTTTCCATTGTTATTGTGGTTGCCATCTGAGGCTTCTTCAGAACAATTCAAATGATTTGATTTTGTTTTCTATTGATTTTTTAATCTGTGGTAAACATTCATCTTCTTTGTTTTGTTGAAATTGGTATGTGTTACATACGCCCACCACCTGTTTGCGGTAATGCGGCTATGAAATTGTTTTCGAATTTATGCACCAATAAATTATTTGGAAGTTAAGAGAAGCGGAAAAAGTTAGCTATCCGAGACAACCCTCTTTCCTTACAATTTGGTTTGTCTAGTTAAATCCAAGGAATAGAGTTTCGTTAATGGTTCATACATTGCTTGCAGTTATTTGCAATTTATGATTCCCTTCATAATTTAGCAAGATGTCCTGAAATTCCTGCTTCTTACTGCAGCTAACTGAAATAAGTCATGTTGGGGAAGGAAACAAACCCAACGTTTAGCAAGTCAACTGCCCTGCCTCGGAAGCGCTTCTACCGAGCAAGAGCACACATCAACCCTCTGAGTGACTCCCATTTCCAGTACCTGTCTCCCCGCGTCACGTAGATTATTCTCTTCATTACCCGCAATACTTCCCCTCGTCCGATCAAGTTTGATAGCTGTAAGAAGACCCAGTTTGCAGATATCGGTTGTGGTTTTGGGGGGCTTCTGATAAGTCTGTCAACCCTTTTCCCGGAGACTTTGATGATCGGAATGGAGCTTAGGGATAAGGTGACAGAGTGAAGGAAAGGATCTTGGCATCAAGGGTGACAAATCCGGGTCAATACCAAAATATCTCAGTCGTTCGGACTAATTCCATGAAATACATTCCAAACTACTTTGAGAAAGGCCAGCTTTCAAAGATGTTTTTCCTGTTCCCGGATCCTCACTTCAAAGAGAAAAATCATCCGCGTAGAGTGATCAGTCCTTTCTTGCTGGACGATTATGCTTATGTTCTAGAAGGCGGTGGGATCATATACACAATTACGGATGTTGAGGAACTCGGAGACTGGATGAAGACTTGCTTGGAGAATCACCCGATGTTTGAAGCTCTCACCGACGAAGAGCTCAACGCAGATCCAGTTACGAAGCTCTTGAGTTCTGCAACCGAGGAAGGACGGAAGGTTGACAGAAATGGGGGACAAGACTTTCCGAGCGGTTTACAGACGCATTGCGCCATCTCTATGACTCTGGGTGTTTTATCTTAGTCGACAGATGGATTGATTAACTTAAAATAGTAGTGGATTATTCTTTCTTTTGAAGGAGTTTGCTAACAACTCTTCAGAAGATCATCTGGTTTTTGAAATCTTTGATTTACAAATTTTTGTTGAACTATGAATGTTTTTAGCGTTACACTATTTACCATTATATCACTTATATTTTACAAAGAAGCAAGTCATTATTCATGCTATTTAAGAAAGCAATTTTGCAACATGTATCTCCGCAATGTGTTGGTCATACTAATTTGGTTAAAATCACTGACAAATGAAAAGAAATTTCACTAAACCGGAGTACTAAGAGGTATTCATAGTTAATACTTATCAGTTATCAAAGTTGGTTATTGGTAAGGAGGAGGGCTAGGTAAATGGAAACGAGGAGGGCTAGTGTCATAGTGGGAACCACGCACCATTGTGGCCCATCTCATCCGAATTCGAGGCTCTCCCACTCCACCTAAATCGGTAAATGGTAAGAAAAAATTAACTAGTACTTTTGAAAAGAGCCAATTTCTCACTTGTTTATGAACGGTTGTGATTAGTTTATTGAATCGACAATTATCATTGATGACTAGTTAATAATCAATGACTATTTCGTTTAGCAATGCTCAATATTTACTTTGTGAGACACGCTTATTCTCATCTCCAATTAATAATTTTAATTAAGTTTCAACAAAGATATTGTCGATACATAATTAATAGTCGATAACTGTTGTCAGTGAAACTTGAACTCTACTGTATTGAAACGCACGCTTATTTTCATTTTCAATGAATGTTTTTTTATTAAATAATTGAATCAAAGAATTGTCGTGGAGTCAAGTAATAGTCTATAACCGTTGTCGGTGAAATTCAGTCTTTATTTTGTTGAAGTCAATTTCGAGTTCAAATTTCATGAGATATATAAATTAGAAATAGAAAAAAGGCTGGTTAATAGACGAGGTGAAGTTGGGAATTACTGCTATCGGACTCGGGTCCGAATCAAAAGCAGAGTATCCAAACCAACCGACCCAGAACTAGAGCTGATATCACAGGCCGTATGAACTGCAGCCTTCGCTGAGAAGCAAAATACGAAGCGGTCATCGATTGATTGAAGGAAAATATGACCACAAACAGCCGAGAAGCCCGACGCAGGAAGATCATGGAGCGAGGGTCCGACCGCCTTGCCCTAATCACGGGTCGGATCCAAACCCTACCCCCCTCCTCCTCATTTTCTTCTTCACCACCGCCAGACCCAGCAAGTCACAGTGAAGATACAGACCTGCCATCCCAGCCGTCGATTTCCCCGGATCAGATTCCCAAAACCCACGTCCCAGATCAAATCCCAGGTACCCTTTTTCTCTATATCTCCAAAAGCCTTAATCTTTAGTTGCTTTGTTGTTGTAGTTGCTAATGGCGGTTGTGGGTCTGCAGTTTTCACTCCTGAGATTGAGGAAATGTGGTCAGCACCATCAACGGGTCAGAATGAATATCCGACGTCCCAGACCAGAACCCACGTCCCAGATCAAATCCCAGGTACCCTCTCACACTCTATCTCCAAACGTCTCCATCTTAAGTTGCTGTTGTTGTTGTGCTTGCTAACGGCGGTTGCGGGTCTGCAGTTTTCACTCCCGAGATTGAGGAAAGACGGTCATCGTCATCAACGGATCAGGATGAATCAGCACCATCAACGGTTCAGAATGAATCACGACCAACATCATTGTCGTTTGAGAAGCCTAGACTTTTCACTGCGAGTAGAATAAGTGGCGCCATTGAAGCATCAGAAAGGATCCGAATTTACATTTCCATGGCGGTTGCGGTACTGGTGGTTTTTTCCCATCTGGGTTTTCCTTTACTGGGGAGTAAAATGGTAAAAGCCCTTTTGGGTTTAAGGCCTCTGTACCTGGTTTTGGTGACCAATGTCACGCTTGTGCTTGCTCGAATTTTTGACAGCGGTCGACAAAGACACCACAGAGTGCCTGCCGGATTTGGTGAGGGTCAAACTATGAGTGGCAGTGAGTATGAGTGGGCCGAGCGGTTAGGGAAGGCTTTAGGGATAGGCTTATTGGGGAAGAAGGTACTTGATGCTCTGTTTATGGACTGTGCTGTGTATGCAATAATTGTTGTCTGTGGCCTCTCTTTTGCTCAGTAGTTCCGCTAGGAGTAGGATTTGTATGTTTTTTTTTCTGTGGTATGGGAGTTTATATCAATGAAACTGATCAACTTTGCTTTTGAATCTCCGATATTTTTGTTGTCGTGGTGTCATTTTGTATTGGTTGGAAATCTGCAGTTGGAGAAATATAGCAATGTTTTCTTTATGTTAGCACCTATATATTCATTTGGGATTAACAAAAATGATTGAAAGAAGAGCTAGTACCTTTCGTCGTCGCCAGTTTCCTACTTGTCTTGATAGTTCTAACACCATTTTCCTCGGCCGTTGGCCTCCTCATCTGCAAAACCAACTTTGGTCAAGTTATACAGTTCAGGTAAAACTGCTAATCGAATGCAATGGGTTGCAACTTGAGGGTAACCAGCTATGAGTAAAAACAATTTAGATTCCTGAAAGAGTAACTGAGGTTTACAGTTTTGTTTTTCTGGGCGCTTCTCAGCCTGAGTGTATCCCGAATTAACACAAAAGTTGACTGCAGTCCTCTGGTGTAGCGTCTAACGTATCATCTGGTATGTTCTGCTCCGAAAGAAGCAGCTCTAGCATGGAAAAGATGTCTCTCGCAAATGGTTTTGAATCGTCGCCGGCCACAAATTCCATAACCACATTGTCAACCTCGATCGAACTGCAACCTGGGGTTCTCTTCATGCTCTTACTTCTTATAAGTTTCCTCATCCTTGACACATCCTCCCACTTCCCTAGGTCTGCATATATATTGGAAAGTAGCACATAGTTCCCTGCCTCATCTGGTTCAAGCACCGAAAGGTGCTCCATTGCGGTAATGGCAATCTCGAGATTGCAATGAGTCCTGCAGGAACTTAACAACGAACCCCAAATCTTTGAGCCTGGATTCATCGGCATCTTGTTTATTCTGTCAAAAGCCTGATCAAGGTGTCCGGCACGTCCCAGAAGATCAACTAAACAACCATAATGCTCGATTTCTGGTTCTATATTATGATCTTCTCTCATGGAATCGAAGTACTTAACTCCCTCATTCCATAAACCAGCATGTGTGCAGGCTGATAAAAGACCTAGAAACGTAACACCATTCGGTTCAACCTTAACTATTTGCATCTCTCGAAACAGTTCAACTGCTTCGCGAGCTTTCCCGTAATTCGCCAGCCCTGCTATCATGGTACTCCAAGAAATCACATCCCTCTCCAACATCTGATCAAACAAGTGCCAAGCCTGATCAATGCAGCCACACTTCACGTACATTTCAATCAGGGCATTGCAAACACAAACCGACTGCAATAGCAGCTTCTTTTCCGAGTACATGTGAATCCATTTCCCAACCTCAAGAGCTCCAAGCTGTGCGCAAGCCGGCAAAACAGAAACAATACTAATCTCATCAGGTTCAATATCCAGCATTTGCATTCGCCGGAACATATCCAGAGCTTCGGCGTAGCACCTGATTCCCGTATACCCTGAAACCATTGCTGTCCAAGACACAATAGTCTTGTTAGGAATTTCCTCAAACACTGCCCTTGCCCCTCTCATCTTCCCCAATCTAACATACCCAGAAAGGAGACTATTCCAAGAAATGACATCCGGTTCAGACATTCCGTCAAACACCTTGTGTGCATCTGCTAAATTATCACATTTCAAATACAAATCCATCAAAGCATTCTCAATCAGTAAATGCGACTTCGGCCCAAATTTACACACTTGGGCATGAACTTGCCTCCCCAGAACTTCACAGAATATCGCCGCGCAAGATTTGATCACAAATGGGAACGTGAATTTGTCAGGAAGTTTTTGGTTCTCTGCTTCTCTCAGCATTTGCTTATACAAATTGATTGCTAAATCATACATTTGATTATGCGTATAAGCTCTGATCGTGGCGTTGAACAGAAACACGTTTGGCTCCATAACTTGTTCGAATAGCAAACCAGCGTAGCGCAAATCCCCACTGTTATCACACACGTCCACCATTTTTGTCAGCAAGAAATTGCTCTGTGACAACGAGAGCTTCACAATCTGAGCGTGAATTTTCTTCAACCCTTTTGTGCTTTTGCAATTCAGTAACTTGGGTACGAAGGAATTTTCCAGTTCTCTGACAGATAAGGCGCTGATTCTCGTTGCCATTAGGGACTTTGCAAAACGGGGTTGTTTGGAAGGATGAACGAGCGGCAGAGGTTGGCGAATATCCTTCGGAACTGTTCGAAGAATTTACTGCTTGACCAGGGACTGCAGGCTCATGGGATGGTGATGAGATTGGGATTTGGGCTTGACTTAATGTTAAACAACGATCTTATAGATTTGTATGGCAAATGTGGGAGAATGGGGATTGCCTTTGAGGTGTTTGATAGAATGCCTGAGAGAAATGTTGTTTCGTGGACGGCTTTAATGTGTGGATACTTACAGAATGGTAATGCCAAAGGCTCACTGTCTCTATTTAGTAGGATGGGGTTTTCGGGAATTAAGCCGAATGAGTTCACCTTTTCGATCAATCTTAAGGCGTCTGGGTTTGTGGGCATTGTTGAGAATGGAATGCAGATTCACAATATGTGCACCAAATCTGGTTTTGAATGGGTTACAGTGGTGAGCAATTCTATCCTCGACATGTATGCGAAATGTGGAAGATTTCACGAAGCAGCACGAATGTTCGATGTTATGCCAGTTAAGAATCTTATCAGTTGGAACGCGATGATAGCTGGATTCACACTTGAAGGAAATGGGGAGAGAGCTTTGCTCTTATTTAGGAAAATGCAAGGGCTAGGAGAAGTCCCCGACGAATATACGATTACAAGTACGCTGAAAGCTTGCAGTGGTCTTGGAGCAGTCCGGCAAGGAAGCCAAATACATTCCTCCTTAATCACAAGAGGATTCCTGTGCTCAGTTCGGACTACTATTGCTGGTGCTCTTGTCGATCTGTATGTAAAATGCGGGCACTTAACTGAAGCTCAGAGGGTATTCGATCAAATTGAACAGAAGAATTTGGTATCCTGGAGTTCCCTGATTCTTGGTTATGCCCAAGAATGCAATCTACTACAATCCATGGACTTGTTTAGGCAGCTCAGGGTTAGTATCGATCATCAAGTAGACGGGTTTGTTCTCTCAAGCCTTATGGGCGTGTTTGCTGATTTTTCCCTGGTTGAACAAGGTAGGCAAATGCATGCTTTCACTCTCAAAATCCCATCTGGTTTAGACATATCAGTAACTAATTCGATTCTGGATATGTATCTCAAGTGTGGATTAACAGACGAGGCAGAAAGACTGTTTAATGAAACTCCGGCGAGGAATGTAATTTCTTGGACGATTATGATCACAGGCTACGGAAAGCATGGTCTTGGAAGGAAATCTGTACGTCTGTTCCAACAAATGCAATCGGATGACATAGAACCCGATGGGGTGACTTACTTGGCCGTGCTCTCAGCCTGCAGCCATTCTGGACTAATAGAAGAATGCAAAGATTACTTCTCAAGATTGTGTCTCGACAAACGGATCAAACCAATTGTAGAGCATTATGCTTGCATGGTCGATCTCCTCGGCAGAGCTGGACGCGTAAAAGAAGCCAAGAATCTCATCGACAACATGCCTTTGAAACCGAATGTTGGAATACAGCAAACTCTACTTGGTGCTTGTAAAGTACATGGGGACTTGGAAATAGGGAGAGAAGTAGGCGAGACGCTTCTGAAACTGGACAGCAATAACCCTGTCAACTATGTGATGCTGTCAAACATCTACGCTGAGGCCGGTTACTGGAAAGAGTGCGAGAGAATAAGAAAACTGTTTAAGATGAAAGGGTTAAAGAAAGAGGCAGGACGCAGTTGGGTGGAGATCAACAAGGAGGTCTACTTCTTCTACAATGGGGATGAGACACATCCGCTTACGGAAAAGATTCATCAAGTGTTGAAGGAGATGGAAAAGAGAATAAAATCCGAGCTGGGTTATGTTCATGGGGTGAGGTTTGCGCTGCACGACGTGGAAGAGGAGTCGAAGGAGGAGAGCTTGAGATTTCACAGTGAGAAGTTGGCAATCGGGTTGGCGTTGGTGTGTGGTGAGATGGAGAAGGGAAACAAAACGATTTGGATTTTCAAGAACTTGAGAGTGTGTGGGGATTGCCATGCTTTTATCAAAGGCTTGTCGAAGGTTTTGAAGGTGGTGTTTGTGGTGAGAGATGCAAATAGGTTTCACAAGTTTGAGGACGGCTTGTGTTCTTGTGGAGATTATTGGTGATAGCCAATTGACACGTAATTCATCTAACTTATTGGTCTACTTTTTCCAATCAATGGCAGCGTTGTGTACTTGTGCAATCTAATAAATTGTGGGTGATAAAAAAAATAAGC
This sequence comes from Pyrus x bretschneideri, assembly GCF_019419815.1. Lineage (NCBI taxonomy): Eukaryota > Viridiplantae > Streptophyta > Magnoliopsida > Rosales > Rosaceae > Pyrus > Pyrus x bretschneideri. The sequence continues at coordinate 5,956,683 of NW_025999390.1, read as the reverse complement.
GATTATAGCAGTCTTTATTTCTGACTTTCTGGCCGTCGAATATAATAGATCAAGGAAAATCACGGGACAAAATTAAGAGCAGAGTGCAAGAGGTAAAAAGACGTGAAAATATGAGGCAGAGCGCGCCGAAAAAGCACCAAAACTCCATGCAGTTTAGAATCACCGAGACTAATTCAAAATGGGTAAGTGAAAAAGTTCAGTATTTCATAGATGAGGCCACTATACTATTTGTACATATACAAGTGAAGCTCAACTTACTATTTGAGCTCTCTCCATCTCTCTCCCCCTCGATCTCTCGCTATCCTTAGAAGAGCTAGCTTTGCCTTCTTCGAATACTAACATAGGGAACCCAATTGTATTTCGCAATGCGGTTCCTCAGGTTGGAATCTTGAAGAAGGGGTGATCGAGTGCCTGTCGAGCCGTGAGGCGTTCAGAAGGATCATATTTCAGCAACCCGTACAACAAATCAGTCAGGTAGGAACTGGCTTTCGACGACCCTACAAGTCGCAATATCAGATCCTGTATACAAAATAAATGACATCATATCAACTAAGAAATCAAGAAATTCCACAAGATATCAAATCATGTAAATACTTTTATGGAACTGAAATAGCGAGAAGAAAAAGGAAAAACCTTTAAACAGTTGAGCTTCTTAACAGCTCTAATGCTCTCCCTTGAAACTGCTCCTAAAGGCCAATTCAGTCGTGCACCCCGCCTAAAATACTTTTCAGCACCATGGCTACACACGGATAAAAAATGGTACCAATTTTTGAATAAATCTCATCCAATTTCTAATTCAATAAAATAATCAGAACTTAAAAGTGCTCCAGATCCAATACAAAACTCGGTCAACCATGTTCTAGTAAAAAAAATAGCCAGAATCAGTATATTTCAATACATACTTGGCCTTTCGGGTCATATGCTGTGGCAGAGGTCCCAATACCCTCTCCATCATTGCCAAATGCTCCAAGTTCTCGTGCGTCTGAAATAATGCCTCACCCTGACAAAATTCCCCATCTTAGAAATTCCTGACCAGAAGAATCCATATTCGAACCAGGATAAAGTAATGTAGGACTAACCGAACAAAGTTCAATAAGAATGCACCCTACACTCCACAGATCACAGGGGTAAGTCCATCCTAGACCTGCAAGATAGACATACAGCAATGATGAGAACAATTTAGGTACTATTACTGGTCAGTACCTGAGATGTAAGCACGATAAAGCTTGACCATTGTAACAGAATAATTATTACCAAAAACAACTAAATGATTTTTTCTCTACTTCCATAATAAGTTAAAATGACGAGAGAATAAATAAAACAAAATTAGGTTAACAAATAGCTGGTAAGCTATAATCTTTACAAACCAACACAAAAAACGATTACACTCTGCAGAACCAGGACAAGTAAAGGATGACCATGCAGGAAATGTCACCAAACTCAACTCAAAACAGACCCAAGAAAGAGCTTAGGGGAAGGGAAAAAAACATGAATATCCTATGCTACTGATGCATCTTAATAAAATGAAAAAACCACAGCAATACAGTAAAAGCGAATAAAGATTGTTAGTCTACTATCAATGCCATACTGCAACATGCCCTTATTATGTTCCAAATGGTTATTGATGCCAAAATGTAATGTGTTCTTATTGACCATGTTGGGGCATCCAGCATAAAAAAACGTGACTAATGCACCACAATGACCTCCTATGACTCTGTTAAACACTCCCTTTGAATAATCTTGTTTACAGATGTACCAGCCTCAAGTACTTTTCTAAATCACCAGTAAGACAGTTCTTTTCATCAATCACCATATTGCTTAGTATGGTTTCAGTAAGATGGGAACAGAAGGTGAATAAAAAAGGAAATGATATCACATTTTGGCTGGCCAGCACCGTAATTAGTTACCTAGAATAATCTCAGGGGCTCTGTAATGCCTGGTAGAAACAATGGAGCTATGGTTCTGATCATCAGACACTGTACTACCAAAATCAATCAGCTTAATGGCACTAGACTTGGGCAAGCACCTGTAATTTGTTTCATCTGAAGAAAACCTCTGTACCATTTTCAAGCACTTTTTATTAACTGAGTCTGTACCCAAATATGAAACATGGCATGAACTTTAAATTGTAAAAGTCCAAGATACCTTAGAACCAGGAAGCTTTACATATTCAGAGGACACAAGAAGAATATTTTCTGGCTTCAGGTCAGTGTGAATTAAGCGTAAGTCGTGCATATCTGTTGGATATATTGAAGAAAAATTGTAAGTTAAAAACAAAAGGACTGAATTAAAACACCCTGTTACAGCCATGGACAGACAAAAGGCCAATAAACAGATTTGCGTGACTGGTTACAATAAAATAAAAAAGAGAATGAGACTAAGAACTATCCACACACATGCTACAGATTCCAAAAGCTGTCGTCCAAATTCCCGAACAAGATCCACAGGGAATGGGCAGTATTTATTTCTCTTTATAAAATCAAATAAGCTTGGTCCAAGCTTCTCAAACACCTGAGAAACCATTAAATGCATCCAAATGAAGGTTTCTGTTTAGTTCTCAGTTCTATAAATAAAGTCCATGGACACACTAATATCAACTGTAAATATCTGAAAGCTCGATTGGTATTACATGCATATGAGAATCGATCATTAAACTACTTGAAGGAAGATAATCAGCATGGTGGAAAAAATATTACACAGATTCAGAACAGCAAGCAGAAAACAGTCAAAGAGTACAACATAATGGAGCAAAAGAGTAACATGAAGGAATTTAATTGGGATACTTACAATGCAAATGTGATTGCGGTAATCAAACCAAGTGCGAATCTGCACACAGCTGCATCAATGTATTAACATGCTCGAAGTTAGACGACATCACAATGATTGAACCAGCAATTCTATCAGCTAAACCCAGAAGACATGTACCGTGAGTTGCCCTTATCATGCTTAGCTAGCTGTTCAAGCACATCAACCTCAATCATTGCTGCTTCCCGATATTTTCGTATGCTTCGAACTACCTTGATTGCCACATACTCTCGTGTTTGACGGTCCCAACATTCCAAAACTCGGCCAAATGTGCCTACAGCACTAGCAATATGCTGAATGACACAAGCAGAATGACAAAAAAATAAAATCTTGTAGACAGCAGGACACTTGACATCTAACCTTCACCCATCTTGTTAAGTATTTTATCTGCCAAATCAACGTAAAAAACCCCAAAACAACATCATTACCCGATACAAACATGTAATTAACAAAAAACAAGAACAATGCGCTAAATTTTCAGGAAAAACTCACATCTTGAAGTGAGATTCTCCCCGAGATTGTAAATATAATGCCCTTCCCGATCATCGTCCCGTTTCGGAGGCGATCCACGCCTTCCATTCCCTTCATTACATGCCATCACAGCCCGTTGAGCCTACAAAAACAAGATGCATCCATCAACCATTTTCATCCCTGTCCGATTACCATTAATCACTGCAAACCCTAAATCCACATGCGGCACAAAAAAAGCCCCAATCTTGTCGTTCCTTCTCATTTGGAAACCCTAACCCTAACAATTGAATAGCCCAAAACCAACCTCCGGTTCCGATTGCGATGGGCCGACGTCCCACGCCGACCTTGGCCGCTTCCGGATTCGATTCTGCGAGTTCTCCATTCTAGTCTCTACTCCCACCGTCGACACCATCTGAATCAAACTCGATCCCCGGCCGTCTGCAACCAAAATTCTCACAACAAAAATTTGGGAAATTTTCTATGGTTTCTGAGACGAAGCTCGGAGGAATCGGTTACTGGAGAAAGAAACGGAGAGAGATTAGCAACCAACAGGCACCGTACCGACGGAGGAGGTTAGGGCTTGTTAAATGTTAGTTATATAAGGATGTTACAGTCTGCGTTTTGCTTTGTATGCGACGGTGGAGATTGGCGGTTTCAAAGATAAGATTAGTTGCGCCGCCATTTCTCATGCCTTAACATTTCCTCTCTATTATTGGTCTAAAGCCCAATTAGGCCCATCTTAGACCCCACACTGTATTCGGATCCCATCTCACATTGCTATTTCATGATTCGTAATTTTTTTAATGCTCTTTATTCTTTCCAAACTATTAAATTAGAAAATTGTTATTAGCATTTCAAAATTTTCATTCTACATTCGTATTTTTCTTTTTAATTATAATTTTTTTTTAAAATGTTAATAACAACTCCCTTAAATTAAAATCTCAATCTTTGAATTTTGTGTTTTAGTGCGTAGGAGCCTTTCAAGTTTCAACCATCATCCTTAGCTATTTGATTTATCATTGTTATCTTTTTTCAATTTGTGCTCATTTTATCTACTGGGACTAAAAATAGACAATAATGAAACCAAAAAAAGTAATGGACTCGTGTTACACATGTAATTTCATTTTCGTTCCTTGATCCTTAAAAATTTCTTTTGTCCAAATATATCTTCTTTTGCCTCATGGTCATATGAAGTTGTGAATTCAATTTCACTTTATTATAACAAATGTATTTACATTTTAATAAACTAAATATAAACTATCAGATCAATATTGTGTGATCGCACACCCAAAAAAAAATTCTTGTAGTTTAAGCTCATAATTTAGAGAGATATTTCAAGGTTTCCGGTACTTGTTCATGTGATGTTCCCCACAATTACCACTATGGTGGGGATATTTATCTAAATTTCTCCACATTTTTGCATTATATATCTCTTTTACAACCGATCAAATGATTATTATGTTCCAATTGGGATCATAGGATATTTCTATTTTTTACTTTTGAAAAAGAGAGGGCATTTTGTATTTGTTTGCAAATTGTAAGTGACAACATGATTAGCTCATAGTGTCACATAAAGAATAAAAGAGGAAAAGGGGGACCAACATGTCAAATCCGCCATTGCCCATAGTTTCAAGCCCCTCGACTTCCCGTTGGTCAGCAAATCAAATCCAGCATCGTGCAATCCACGCGGGCGGCACGAGTCCCCCTGTATAAACCAAACAGCTTCCTCACAAATCTCCAAATTCGCACTTCCTCGAACAAGCACGCGGACTCCGCTACCAACCAGTGAGCAAAAGAATGCAGAGCCTGCAAGCCAAGGCCGCCGAGTGGAGCGGCGTCGACTCGGCCGACGCGTTCGCCATCGACGAGACAAACCTGTTTCAGAAACTCGGCCTCCAGGCCTTCATCAACCTCTCCACCAATTTCTACACCAGGTTCGTTCTCTGGTTCGTCTTTCTTCAGTCTTCATCAATCTCATCGTACCACGTGCTGAATTGGATTGGATTGGATTGGTCATGAATTTACGATTATGCCCTTGATCGGCAGGGTATACGATGACGAACAGGAGTGGTTCCGGTCGATTTTCGCCAATTCGAAGAAGGAAGACGCCATCCAGAACCAGTACGAGTTTTTCGTGCAGAGAATGGGAGGCCCAAATCTCTTCTCTCAGAGAAGAGGTACATGTGTGTCAAGTTTTTTGGTATTTCCATTTTATTGTCCAAATTTGCATTTGGTTTGTGCTATGGAGGCCCGAATTTAAGTCCGTAACATTATTATTGTGTGTGACGATAACTTTACGTGACATTCTTATGGGGCGTATGATAAATTTAGTATTCATAATTCACAATTTTGGAAATACTGTTGTTTGTCATATCATGTTACGTCGTTGAACGAGTTCGATTTAGTCTACTTAACACGCGAATTTCCAAAAACAAATCTCATCCGATGCTACATAGCGTTTGATGCTCACAACTACATATGTTCTGTTGGACGAGTTTGATTTAGTTACAGATTTCAAAAATTATAATTTGGATGGACTTGTAACACCACACGACATGGTGTGTTATGCCACTACACATGAATAGTTTCTCTGCTTACCGTGATATTGTCCGATCCAGTATGTTACGTGATTTTACTGTTACACTGAATATTTCTCTCAACCATGAAATATGTACCAGTCCAATATGACTGGTTAAAATTTAGCAAATGCATTGCATTGCAGCCCGTGACGTTTTGATTACCAATCTGAGTCCTTATGTTGTAATTGGAAATTGGCAGGCCATCCTGCTCTGATTGCACGCCACCGTCCATTTCCCGTCACGCACGAAGCTGCGGAGAGGTGGCTGCATCATATGCAGCAAGCACTGGACACTACTCCAGACATTGATGCAGAGTCCAAGGTCAAAATGATGAACTTTTTCAGGCACACTGCGTTCTTCCTTGTGGCCGGAGACGAGTTGAAGAAGAGACAGAATCCGGCACAATAACCTCTTAGTAAGCATCACCAGCAGCAACCACCGCGCGTGCCAAAGATTTTAGACAGGAAATTAATCTCCATATTCAGAGCTCAATTGTGTTGTGTTGTGAAGACATAGGAGAAACAAGATTGTATTACTTGTCAAACCCTCTTCATTTTTGTGCTTAAATGAGCACAACTTGATACATTATTAGCCACTTATGAATAAATCATGAAGAAATACATTTCGTACCCTAAAGTTGAAACACTCAAAGGTTCTCTCCTTTTGCACTTGCGTTTTTACTTCCGCTGGGGACGAGCATACAACATTGAGGATGTCACTGCGGCAACTTCTCAAGTCAATAAGATTCTACCATGTGGTGAAGTTACATAATTATGTTTGGTTGGTTTGGAATACCGTTACACTGACATCCTTGTTGCACAAAAGTTGTTCTTCTTGCATTGAGAGGACAAGCTAAGTTCCAAACGCTAAAACCCTAGTTGACAGAACAAAAACAAGAAAATGATATAATAGCTAGCAATTTTCCATGAATTATTGTCCAGATGCATCCATTTTACAAGGATTTTCTTTCCATATATATGTATAGAGGTAAGTCTGGATATATAAGCTGTTTGTTGCGGTTAGCAGGACGAGATTAAGAAAACCAGGATCGATATGTAGTTTCTGCAACTTATAGAGTCCGTAAAAGGAGGCATGGATCGTGTAAAGGTGCAGCACATTCCTGATTTCCATGCCTTCTGCAATGTATACTAGACAAGCTTTTGTGATGCCTCCTTTTATGGACTCTATAAGTTGCAGTGGGACAAGCCTCTAATTCAGTTTTCTATATTGAAAAAGAACTCAAGATTCCGGCAATGTCTTCAATTCCACATCTCCGCATCTCGTCACTTGCATTTTTACATTTGTAATGCCTATCCTTGTAAGTTGGATCATATTCCAGACGACTTTAATGATCTGTCCTTTTGAGTCAACGCGTGATGGAACTTGTAGTTTCTTCAACTTCCTAAAATTTGATCCCATGTATTCTCTAAACACATACCAATCACTGATGTAATGGTACACGATCAGATGTCGTAGGCTGACTAACTTTGAAATGGCTCTTGGAAGTGTCTTTATCCTACTGTCACGGGATGTTCAAGGCTTCAAGGTTGCACATCCACTCTATGGATTCTGGAAGCTGCTCAATCAGAGTATCCCTCAGATTCAAATATCTCAAATCGGATAGGTGCACTAGTTCATTCGGGACTCTAGCAACTGGGACGTCCTCCAAATCAAGAATTGTCAGCAACTTGAACCTAGAAGGCAATTTCTTAAACTCATACAACATGTTTGTGGCAAAGATCGGCAAGAAGCAACCGAAGCTTTGACATACTTGTGCAAGAATTAAATTCTTCAGTTATTCGAATTGACAATCTACGCATTCCAACTTCTTTGCCACTTCTCTGCCAACAAATGCAGCACCAAAATTTTCCTTTCTTGATATCGACAGAGCAACCTCAGGCGGGAGATCATGCATCTTACATGTTTTTGCTCTTCCATCTTCATTCGTTTGCATAATTTGCAGCATGCTACGCGCGGTAAATTCCGTAAGATAGTCCTTTGCAACTTCTTCGGGTGTGACCCCTTCATTAGGTTCAACAAATTCTTCAGCTATCCACAACCTAATCACCCATTTAACGTTGCAGTTTGTGGTTAGGATGTGGCCAACTTTGGCTTTGTTCTTTCGGAAGGCTGTGCAAACAAAGAGGAAAGTTAAGTTCTATATTTCTTGATATATCCGAGTAATCACAGAAACTGTACAAAATAGAGACTAAAAAGGTTCAAACTCAAAACACTCAAGGTTCTCTCTTTTCGTCTTTGTGTTTTCACCTTCTATGTGAGCAAAACTCACCTACATGGCTACACTGTAATGTCATTGTGACGGTATCTCAAGTCAATCATGCACTACTACGTAAAGAAGTTAAAACACATAATAATGTCTGATTGGTTTAGAATACCGTAATAGTGACGTATTATTTGTATGAAAGTTCTTCTCCTTGTAAGTCCAAAGACTAAAACTTTGGCCAAATTCAATCATTTTACATGTAATCACGAACATGATTAGCAAAACGAGCTTAGAAAAACCGGGACAAGTTATCCGGCCCCATCCATCTTTCCCTCCGTCGAAATTCTTCGAATATATTTTCGGATCACAAGACGCTTGCGACGTGACTAAAACAAAAAAATTTCTTCATCTCTATCTTAGGTTCGATTCTCCATTCTCAATTATCACTTGTGTCAAAAGCAATGTTCATAATTGGTAATGGAGCGATTACCAAATATGCTCGCTTAAAATGTAGTCTAACAAAACAAAAACATAAATACAAGAACATTTTACGTTGAGATTAAAAATTAAAGGAAAATTAACGAAAAAAAAAATTTGTTTTAATGAAAAATTACAAATAAAGATGTAGTGAATAGTACAAGAGAAAGGTAAAAATGTGATTTTCGTTAAAAATAAACAGTACCAGAAATGTTTCATTAAAACTCTGTTAAATTAATCAGAGCCAAAAAATAATGTTTCTTCGTTTTTGTGTTGAAAATGTCACATGACATATCGTATTAATTATGACATATTGTCTTATATTCTCAATTATTTCACGACATCTTTCTCTCTCTAATTTTGGCACGCACGTTGGCTGACAATGTCACTTGGTCATCCACCGTGATTGCTTTTGATAAATTATGTGTTTTACCAAGAAATTTTTGTGTAGGGCCGCCTCAGTGCACATCACCCATAAAAACGAGATTATCTCATATCACTGATTTATAATACGATAATTATTTATTAAAGGGGTTATGTAATTAAGCTTTAGTTTCTGTGATGCCACCGTCCATAATCAATTGCCATGTGTTGAAAAAATGCAATGCCCGTCTAATAAGAAGTCGTTACGGTGACACGAGAGAATCTAAACTGCATGTGGAAATCATTCGCGATTTCTGGTCACCATTTGTGTCAATGCTACCTTACACAAAATCAACTCACTTTACCCCGAACAAAAAAATAGTTAATGAAACTATTATCGACACTCCAAAGATATCAACACTGTCTGTTAAGAAAAACGCAGAAGAGCCAAATATAACTATTTTGTAGTGCTAATAGCCTACTACCAAATCCACAAGGAAAAAGAACAAGTTAAATAAGTTGCACGAAATTTCCCTCGAGTCACAACTTCATTGCCTTCTACGCATGATTTGCATGTTTCAGCAAATTTTCCCGAGGACAAAGATATCACCAACCGAAACAAGTTTTCCGCATACAAAACAGTACAAAAGCCTCCTTCCTAGCAAAACAAATCATACACATATTAGGACATCACCACTCATACTTGTGCCTCTGTGGTGGACCTCAGTTTTCCATAAACCTCGGAACAGGCATGAGCGTAGTCTGTCATGGCGCGGAAGATCTCAGGCAAGCGAGTTTTGAGACTCCCAAGTGACTTCTCCCTCACCTGGATACAGTGTCTCTGGTGAGCTTCGCATTCGTCTTCCATTCTTTTCTTCAAGCTCTCAACAATGAATTTCTTCTCTGAGACCGGGTCCTTGGGAATTGCATCTTCACCTCTCTCCTGATCCATTTCTGCGTGTCTCTGCGCGTACTTTTGGTACCAGTCTTCGAAGGCCTGATTTTTACGCAGAAACTCCTTCCGTGTCTCCTCAAACTTCTCTTTTAGCTTCATCTCTTCCTCCTGATGAAGTATGATAGTCTTTATCACAGCTGCAAAGGACGATATTGCAGATTTTGCGAGTTCATCAGGAAGCTTTTCAAGAGAATCGTGCCATGAATGGAGGAGAGCTTGGATTGGTGGACGCTGAACTCTTGGCGGGGATGATATTTTCTCTTTTAAGCTGCTCTCGATAGGTATGAGATTTAGCTTCACCCAACTATTAAGAGCTTGGATGTATTGTTTTTGATGAGTCACGAGCTTTTCAAAGTGAGAATGCCATTCTTGGAGAACATTCCAAAGCTGGACAGTGCGGTCATGGTGGTGCTTGGTTGTTTCCATCGGAGTATGGGCAATGTCTAGGGACTTTAGATCTGTAACAATCTCCAACTGGCTGCCGTGATGTGTGCACATGTTCTCCCACATTTTTGCCATCCTGTGATGCAGATGTGATGAATATATTTGTAGAGGAAACCTTTTCTCAATAGCACAATAAACAAATGGGGACATCAACTAAGAAGGAAGCAATAACTTCCACAAAATTCAACACATATCCTTACAGAAGCGGAAACCATCAGTTCAAATTTTCCGCAATAGAAATGGTGCTTTTTAGACGCATGCTAAATGATTTTAAGACAGAATAAGGATAGTCTGATCAATCAAGAAGACACTAGGGGCAACAAGAACGAAACAAAGAGATAGCGAGAATTCTCAATGCACAAACTTACCCTTCAGCTAGAGAAACAAGTTTCGGGTACAGCTGTTCATCCCGTAATTGATTTACTTCTGAAGCTGTAGAATCCATGGACTGCATGTCAACTATGTATCTTGTATGCAAATGACTTACAGCTGCTTTTGTTTTTTCCAATGTTTCAGCACTAGCACTGCGTTTCTTCTGCTTATTAAGCACTGCAACTTTTCTCTGATACTCAACCTTCATAAGCTCCCCTTGCTATCAATGTAAAGTAAGATAACGATAAAAGGTTCAGCGTGAAAAAATAAATAAGTAGGAAGATAATTTTTGTGCTGGAAAATGATTCTCCCGATTAACCGAGTAGAGGGTGTGTACTTTTTGTGATATCAACAATCCAAATACAAAAGGGACCGCCACCACGAACAGTGTTCATGATGTGGATTGACACTAGTGAATCAAGATGAAAAGCAGCCAAAAAAACAAAATGAAACAAACTAATGCAATATACCTTCACTTCATCATAAAGTTTCTTCTCCCATGCCAACATCTTATCCAAAACAGTGGCATGAGTTTCATAATCTTCTGAGTTTTCATCCTTCACATCACCGTTTGGCATGCCTCTGAACGACTGATTCCATGTAATAACACGCATGACCCTTGCAGAGTGATCAATGTGTCCTGCACAATAAATGATTGAAAGGATATCTCACAAAAACAAATGACAACAATATTTAAAATTCAAAAGATGTTTTTGGTAGAACGGCCATTCACACAGTGGTTTCCGAAACTAGTTTAACAATTTCCAAGTCCTCGAACAGGAAGATTCAAAGCATCAATCTTTAAACAGAAAAGGGTAAATACCGACAACTAAAGGCAACATATGGGCAAAGTGCTTATACAAAGTGCTTTTTCTCACTTTAATTTTTTTGAAAGTGTAAATATCTGTGTAAATATCTAAGGTTGAGATCAGATCAACAAAAAGTAATTTGAAAACCAAAGATTTATCATTTTGATATTTAAAGGCTTAAAGCCCGAGTGAAGTCAAGATGTTTGCCCACATGTTTTTTATAGGACAATTTGTAGACATTTTTGAAAGCTTTTGAGAAGAAAATAAGGTCTCTTTCAAACTTCAATATCAACTTAACCATTACATTACACCCAAGGAGCAGAACAAAAACAAGAACATCATATAAAGAACTTGGCTTAAAGGGAATTCATAGAACTCGTATACCTCGATTATCTGCAAAATTCGAGTGATAGTGCAACCGAGTGGCCTCGAGCATCTTCGAAACCTCCTGAGCACTCTCCGAGGCCTTCAAGAAATGGTCGTCAATCTTATTCAATATGTCCATCAAAGTCACACCAGGAATCACATTAGCTACTCTCCTGCTAAACTCCGGTGGCGCAGTCTTCGAATGCTCGATTGCCACCGGAGTTTCCTCTTCCGCCTTCTCCACAATCTCCTCCACCTTCTCCGGAGTCTTGGGCTCAACCTCATCACCCAAATCAGCACCGCCGCCAACCCCCATATTTTCATCTTCACCAAATTCCTCAGCCTCTTCATTCTCACTCAAAGATGGTCCCGGCATGTTATCCACCATAAAGAAATAGTCCCAAGCCATGCCCTTCGACTCCGGCGTCGGAGGCACCGCCTTCATCTCCGGCGTCCTCGGCGGCGACGATGTCGTCTCCGAAGCCCCATTTCTCGATCTCCTCTGAAACCCTTTATGGCTCTCATCCTCATCATCATGTTCATGGTCCTCTTCTTCCTCATCCTCCTCCGCAATGGCCAGCCCAACTCTCCGCCCCCCCATTTTCCGAGCCTCAGCGCTCATCACTGGCATGCTGGTGGCCCGCTTGATCGGGCTTGGAGTGAAAGTGGGCAGAGGCGGCGGAGGCGGCGGAAGGTTCAGGTTCTCGAGATGGGGCGGCGGAGGTGGCGGCGGCTCAGATGCGGGGTCCATCGGCCGATGTTGGCTGTGAAGGATTTCCATCTCCGGGGTCACTTGGGTTTCTCCATGGCCGTAATCACTCAACGCGGCACCAGCGTTCTTCAAGGCCACGGCATAGCCAGAATGGCCGGAAGCGAAGGCGTTCCTGGCCACCACCGCCTCTTTCATCAGGTTCCGGCGGTCCTTGCATCGCAACACGGATTCCTCGTTTTCGATTCTCGATTGGGCGCACCCCATTTTTCGTGGGTGTCTTGAAAAAACGACTAAAAACTCCTTAAAGTTGTGTACTTTTTGACATTTAAGAGCAAAGGGTTGAAAAAAAATACAAAAAGAAGATGTGGGCTTTGGGTTTGGAGCTTCTGGGTGCGGCTAAAACGGCGCCGCTTCCATGGAAATGGCAGAGCGAAGCTTGTCGGAGATGGGTTTTGGGAGCTCTGGTAGGTCAGAGAGATTTGAGAGAGAAGAGAGGGTTCAATGGAGGAGGAGGACAATGAAGTGAAGTGAAATGAAAAGAGAGTGAGTGCTGCCAAAACAGTTGCAGAAGTGAGCAGACAGAGCAGAGAGAGAGAGGACAGAAAGAGGAGAGAGAGAGGGAGTGACTTTTTTGTGTACTCGCACGGAACGGAGGAATTAACGTCTACTCGCGCGCTTTGATTACTCGGTGTCCCTAATTATGATTTTTTTAAGTAACGGTCACATTTTTTGAGGCACGTGAAACGGCGTCGTACTTGTTGATTAATGAATTAAGTGGTGAATCAGTCAAAAATTGAGTAGGCAACCAGATAATTACCTACCTAATTACTTGCTTCATTTGAAAAAGTAAAGAAAAAAAATTACTTAATGTGAAATGGAATAAACGTTCAGTTGCGGTGAATTAGGTAAAAGGTAATATTACTGTGGCCACCACTAGAAGAGCTATTCATGCGATTTGAAATTTTGATCATCTCCAACAAAAACTTTCCTTTTTGTGCCGTTGTCATGGAGAGTGTATCCTCCGTCCTCCCCCGATCCTCTTTACAAATATTTCAGAAATCTTCTAATCACATCCATTTATTATATATTGTACAGTCAATTTTTATCAAACATTATTTATATTCAATTTTAAATAAAAAAAATTTATAATAATTTTTTACCGCACGATATACAATGAACATATGTGATTGGAGGATCCGACGAAGATCGTCTTGGGTTGTCCTAATAAGTTACTTAAAATAGAATGTCACTATTGTTCTTGACAATGTACAAGTTCTTTTTAAAGAGAATTCTTGTCATTTTAACGAAAATGGCACATACCCATATGAGTTTTAAAGCAAACGGAAGGGATGAAATTTTTAAGGGAAAATAGCCTCATAAACACGTATGTGCTGCTAAGTCTTTTGTAAAACAATTGGTTAAAAGTATCCCGCTTTGCACCCGAGATTTGGAGCTAGTTTCTCCTCCCACTATGTGCTTTGTATAAAAAAAGTACACGTTTGTTGGACGAGCCCTCAGCCCTATCGGCAGGGACCTGATTGTCTACCTTCCTCCGTCTCATACTCTTCTCATTCCCTTTTATTTTTGTGGTCACGGTTAAGTCACGTCAACACTTTATATTCCTATTGTTTTTTGTTTTATTATTTCTATAAAAAAAATCAATATAAAATGTTGACGTGGCTTAATCGTGACCACAAAAATAAGAGGAGATGAAAAGGGTATGAGATGTGGAGGGTAGACAATCCAGGTCCTATTGGTATTGCCAAATTGTAAAAACATAAGTTTTAAATTGCACAAAACTAGAAAAAACAAATCAAGTGTTATTAATTACCCCATTAATAGAATCTATAATTTTAAAATATATTTTACGAAACATTTTTGCTCATCCTTTGAAGTGATAGTAATGTTCACCCCTCTATTTACTATTATTGAATGAGTTTAAATTTTAAAAATTGTGAAAGTAAATCAACTTTTTTCATTGGTTCAACACTTTTGTTGCTTTGCTGGGAGAAATGTCAAAATCCATTAGAAAAGTATCATACATCCCCACGGACATGGGTCCTCTCCGGATCCATGTATCATAATCCATCAAATCCATGTATCCAGATTGTTGAAATTTGATTCAATGGCTACAAATAAGGCTCACTTTTAAAAATTTTAATAACTTTAATCGTTGGATCAAATTTCAACGATCTGGATACATGAATATAGTGGATTAAGATACATACATCCGGAGAGGACCCATGTCCGATCCCCACACTATCCATGGAATAAGATATAAATTTGAATATCTAGCCATTAATTAGAAATTAAGGCTGCATTTGTTGCATCAAACTATCTCAGACTGTACTAGCTTCAGGGACTAAGTTGGACTGGCTTGACTTGGACTAAGCAGAATAATAATAGTGAAGTGTTTGGTGCAGTGCCGGACTAATTTATAGACTAAAATTATTTTAGAGCCCAAAATAATTTTTTATCATTTTTAATTTACTTTTACTTTAAAAAAATCAAAAGCAGTCAAATATTATATTATGAAATATTATTTTTAATTTACTTTCCTTTCTCTTATCTTCATTGTTTCTATCAAACTCTGCATCTAACCCCTATTTCTTTGCTGCTCTCTTTTCTCCCAATTAGTCAAATCTCCCTCCTCTTTGCCCTTCCACTTCTTGCCTTCTCAACATATTTGGGGTTTTTGCAATTCCCAAATTCCCCCTTCTTCATGTTTTTGGCCGAATCATGTGTTGAGACATCGCGTTGTTCGTCATCGAATCTTCAAACAGCTTCTAGGGAGCGGTAAAACCGGCCTACAGTAAGGCCCGACGAGCTAACCAGAGGAGAGTGGAGGATTGTGGAGTCAAGGGAGTGAGAGACTAAGGTGACTTGGGGTTGGAACGCTTGGATTTCTCGAGACGCTGCAAAACCCAGAAACGATCTTAGTAGTCCGACGCTTTTCGAGGTCTCTCGCTAAGAACCCCTAGCGAGTTCTTTAGTCCATGCGAGTCCCACCTAATCTCTTTAAAATTAGTCCTTTCTGTTAACAAACACTGGAATATACTAACTCTTAGTCTAGTCCAGTCCAATGAAACTTAGTGAGGGCAAACAAACACACCCTAAAAGCAAAGGGCAAGGCTTTTTTATCCCGAATTTGATAAAATACCGAAATTCAACAACAAACCCCATGCCAAAGTGGCAGTGCATCAAATCTATCCCTCGACCATCGTCATCATTTGTTCCAACTTTCTCACATGACACAACGTGATTAATTTAAAACATACACTTGCCATCCCCTTACTTCTCCCATAGAAAGACTGAATTCTACCAGTTACCCCACCAAGAGAAACTTCCCATTGGTAAATCGAGTTTAAGAAAGAGTAGACGAGAACTTAGGGCTGTTAATTTTTCGACTGGGATAAAACACTTGTTTAACCTAAACAATAACTGTACAAACAACGGCATTCACTACCTGAAGATGAAACAAAGGAATTTACACTTTTCTTCGGTGATGGTGCTCATATGAAGCAGACCGTCCAGTTATTTCCTACCGCCAAAAACTTCACATGAGATTCACAACAGCCGGAAACCGGTCCTGAACAAAAGACTTGCACCTGCGCAACCATGATATTGCCCGATCCTTGAATTACGGCCCAACCATATAAGTTCTTTCATCACCTTTCTAATAAAAATGGGGGAGGAAAAAAAGATTGCGTAAATAGACTGAACTCAGAGAGAGAGAGAGAGAGAGAGAGAGAGAGAGAGAGAGAGAGAGAGAGAGAGAGATGATACAGACTAAACAGAATATGCATATACATGATTTTAGAGTTTCTCCTACTCAAGGAAACGACAACGAATGATGCACGTATTTAACTGTAACTTAATGTGTTGGATCTACACTGTACACAGGAATACATCATATGCATGCCCAAAGCCTTGAAAGCCTTTGAATTGAACTTTCATGAGTCACTTCCGCACAAGTAGATTAAAAAAAAACAAAGATCATTCACGAATGACTATTATAAAAATGGCAGATCCTGTTAATTTGACAATTTCATAAAGCTCCAAAAGAGGAGAAAAGCTTCTTTTGAATCACAATGCATAGAGCCGACATGAAAATGATGGCCAAAAAAATTCATTGAGCAATGCAATTAAGTAACTCAAAATGAAAGTAGAGATCTTTCTTTGTTGTAAAACTTACCAATGGGAGCAAGTTCACCCAGCCACATTGCTTATTTCTTCTTAAGTGCAGGTTTGAGTTTAAGTTCCGCTTTGAGTTTTCTCAACTCCTTTCCTTGTTGCTAAAACAAAATTTGAAAGCAGAAAAAAGTCATTTGAGATAGTTTCGCAAAGGAAACAACACCCAGAAACATTAAATCGCATATTATTCAAACACAATACAATATATTGTAAATGACAATGAATATTTCCAAGACCTTATATAAGTTCCTCCACAAGAGATCTGATCTTTCTTGTTGTAAACACCACTCCATGGCCATATCGTATTCAATAGTGTTGGGCTGGGAACAATGTGAAGTAGATATGGCTTCTTTCTGGATCCAAAAAGGAAGACGTATAAACATGTAGATGAGAAGGCAGTGAAAACAGAAACAAACAATACCAGCGTTATACGCTTGTGTTTCTCATATATGTGTTGATGCTTGTAGAGAGAGAGATGCAACTGTACCATTTCCCGTGCATTTTGGTGCCGTAGTTTCTCAATAGTAAGATGACCTAAAAAGGGTGCCTTCTTTTCTGAGGAACAAGGAGTTCCAAAGCTGCCAACAAGAGGCCTACAAATTGTATAAAAACTATCATCATGTGAACCACACTATTTGCAGAAATTAGCTGTATATAAAGTAAAAGTTGATAATCACATTGAAATTGACAGAAGCTCGTCTCCTTCGTCAATCAAAAACAGTTAATTAACAGAACCTAGAGAAAAAAATACCACCTAGTGAAAAATTCTTACATGTCAACTGCTTGGAATTGATAAGACAGAAAAATAGGATACAGCAGAAAAGATTACCAGTAAGTCATAAGAAAGGACTTCAAAATAAAAAACTTGGTATGTGGAGTATTCTAAATTATTTAATGGGGAGTGGAACAGAGAAACAAGGAGAAATAAAACAAGATATAGAGACTAAATAGCAAACAGATGCATCATGCTGTAGAGCCTGATGACACGACCTATGCCAAAATATTAGCCAACTACAAACCTTCCATTTGACAACAATAAACATCCCTTATCCAATTCTCTAACAACCTTTTGTGCTGCGTCCCTAGTTTTGAGAATAACAAGAGCTTGTCCTACAATAAGAACAAACAAATAATTTAGAAGTAGACTATAAGCGTAATTTCATCCATGTTGTGTTTACAAATAAATATTATCATCCGAAAACAAGATCAAGTCAATTTTTCTGAGAAAATAGATAGGAGAATAAATATAAGATTTAAATACATTATCCATACCATAGTGAGGACTAGAATTTGCGGTCCGCTGAATCATCTTAGCCGTGCAGCTCTCCTTAAAACCATGCCATAGTATGTCCTGAAATGTAATACAAAAGATCAAATGAGATGTTGCTCTAAAGTAGAAAACCCAACACATAAGTGGCAGCCTAGAGTTGACAAAGATGAAAAATTGAACGAGTACAAACACAACTACATACTGCATTAGTACATTTAGTTCAAAATCTATACTCCAAGTAATAACAGTGTTTGCAACTAAAGCTCCAATGCAACTATTACCTCCACTAGAGCTGAAGTGTATGCTGGATCCAAATTCTGGAGCAGAACAAGGGTGCCTTGCTCATGTGCAGCCTGAATTCTATCCTCCCAAGGCTGACATTGATAAAAGACATTTCATCAGTCCAACATGGCACTCACTACCGTCCACATTAAAACATCCACTAAATGTCAATTTAAAGGAACTTCTCTTTTAACTTTTTTGGTGAAAGTAATTACTAATTGAGGTTCAAATTGGGAACACCCCATTATGTTTCCTTGCCCCTAGGCCATAGAGTGGAAGACAGTTTCAAGGCCTTACAGGTGCAATGCACTAGAATCAAATTCAACAATAAACAAAAACTTAAGATTCACAAGCAAAATTAACAATTAAAACCAAGAATAGAAGTGAAAATGAACAACTCACAAATCCCTTGAACCATGTTCTTCTGTCCTGCAAGAATGAAGATGAGCAACTGTAAGAGCTAAATACAAGGTTAACTTTTTTGGAATCTTTATGTTATCATTTTGGAAGAACTAGGCATTAATAACACAAAATAACTAACAGTAAATCTGACCACCAACCCTCAAGGGGTGTTTAATAAGCACTTGTAGCCAAAACACTTTCTAAACAAGTAGTTCCAAGTGAGCTTTAAAGCGCTTGCGGATAACCAAAAAACTTCTTCAATGCTTGGTAGAAAAACTTAAAAATGATTGTGGCTTATAAAAGCACTTATGAGCCTAGTATTGAGGGTGGACGTAGGGTGACTTGCACGGTAGGCTAGGTCCATAGTTTGAAACCATCTAATGTGAAAAAAAGAAAAGATTAATGAGTATAAAATCACTTATGAGTAACCATACTTCCTAAAAAAGAAAGTGCCCTTGGTTATCTAAAAATGCTTTTATCCATTCTAAAAGAAGTTCCAAATGAGCCCTTAGGCCCCCGTTTGTTTGGCCTCCTTGGCTAGGATTGGCTTAGTTATTGTCCTAGTTCCTTGTTTGGCACGGTTAAAGGACTAGCTTTAATGAGATTAAGTGGGAAGAGCCTTCGCGCCTCACCACTAATACCGTGTGAAAAGTTGGGATTAGCAGTCTGTGTTCATTTTCCCCATCGTTTTCACCCATTTCAATGAGAATCCTCTCCATCATGAACTTCGACTCAGTGGTGAAGGGCTGCGCAGGATCTTGAGGTGCCTCGTCGTCCCTGCCACTTAAGAGCTTCTGCTGCAAAAAGGCATCGATGGCTTCTGAATTCGAACCCATTCGGACAAAGGCGATAAGGATCGGTTGTTCTCGTCATCTGTGACCTAGGTGGTTGTGGAAGTTACCTAAGAAAAGGGTGTGGTGGTGCTCGGGTAGGAGGAGGCTATGATTTTGACGGATTGGAGGGATTCGATTTGGGTTTCAAATGGGATCCAACAAGTAAAAGATTGAACTTAGCTTTCGTCTTGACTTTTGGGTTTTTCATCTTGATCTTCCAACTTCTAGAGGGATTTGATTTGTCATGCTTCTAGAGCTCTCCAACTTCTTAAATTGGAGGGAGAAAAAGAGGAAGAGGGGAGAGAGAGAGTGGCACAAAGAAAAAGAGGGAGAGGTATAAAGAGAGTGGAAGAGGTTTCTATAAAAAAGAAAAAGATAGAATTAATATCAAAATACTAATAGATATGGATTAAATACTATAATATTAGAGTTAGTATAATTACCCTGCACCAAACGCTTAACCAAGTCAGTCCAGCTTAGTCTATTCTAAGTCGGTTCAGCTAAATCCATGAAGCTAGTCTAGTCCGATTTAGTCAATACAACAAACGCACTCTTAATGTTCTAAATGAAAGGAGCACAATGAAGAAGGAAACAAGTAAAAACTACTTTCAACCCAATAAGGGTTTCACCACGTGGACACTAATCAAATTTAGCAAGGATGAGAACAAAGGAGATGCCTCAGCTACAAATAAAATAGTGGAACATTGTTGCCATTACTATTAACTACTGGCGAAATAATTCATGACATGAACTCGCATGCAACATTTGGGAATGGTTCAACTTTATATATTGGAACTCCATAAGTTTCAAAATTTACCATAATTCCGCATGGCAAGAACACGAAAAAAATTGACGCAAATGGACAATTTGGTGAAGAAACATTGTTAAGTCATGAAAGAAGCTTTGCAAATTTGAAGTTTGGTTGATGATTTGAATACTCCTTGAAAACTTTGGTAGTAACCAATGTTGGCAAGGCATGAAGCAATTCTTGTGTAGCACATGACACACAATGTCCACACCACAATTAAGTACAAACGAGAGTCAACTCGCCACAGGTGTACAATGAATGTGTGCCAATTCTTCGAGTAGAACTCAATTATTGAATGCTACAATCAAGTGCCAATTTGTGCCTTAACTACAAAAGCCTTAACCGCAACATCCTACCTCTCCATAATTAGAACATCTCCAAGGATAGGCAATTGCGAAAACATAACTATCAACCTTCTCCAAAGTATTTAACGTTCCAAAATCAACGCTAAAAGTCGTTCCAAGTATGACAACCTAGGGAGTCGCCAAAATTTCGCATTGGAAAAACCCTCAACTATGAGAGATAGGATACATGGACACTCCACCATATAAAACAATGCATGGTATTTGTAAGACCCAAAGAAAAAAACATGCCAAAAATGACACCAATATTCGACTTCATATGGGGAATAACAACAACTCACGCTCTCAATAAGGGAATCATTTGGACTAGAATGAAAAGAGGAAAGAATGGCATTACTTACAACATCGGGACGTCGAGTAACTTCTTGGCCATCAACATTTTCGGCCATACTTTGAGATTGTGTAGGAGGTACTTTAGGCAACTTGCCATCAGAAAGTGCCATGGATTTCTCATCGAGCTTTATCTTCTTGCAAGACTCTTCATTTGCTCCACGAGAATCCTCTACATGTTTGACTTTACGTTGAGATGCTTTAGGCAACTTGCCATTGTTGCCTTCAGAAATGGTCATTGCCTTATCATCAGGCTTCATCTTCTTGAGAAAAGCATTGTTTGTTCCAAGAGAATCCTCTACACGCTTATGTTTGGATTCATCATCAAGAGCAGAGGTAGTCGATGATAAAACCTTTGTAGCATTCACACGCTTTAGGTCACTACTTTTGCTTTTGTCATTGGGCACTTCAATTGAAGTGTCAAGCTTTGGCTTTTTAGATTGTCCATGGTCCACTTCAACAGGAACCTTTGGGGATACAGCCTTTGTAACATTCATACAATTGAGGTCACTACTATTCTTTTTGTCATTGACCGCTTCAATTGAAGTGTCATTCTTCACCTTTGGATCACAAACATTGGTACATTTTTTCTTTCTTTCCACCTCCGCAAGTATTTGCTCACTACCTTTATCATCATCAAGCTTCGCCTTCTTGGTTGGCCTATTATCCGAATCAACGTTATCCTTAGTGAACGTCACTTTTTCTTCCACTTCAACTTCTTGTGCATGAACTTTACCACGCTTAACCTCACCTTCATCACTTTTAACTTCAGAACTCAACAAGACCTTGGGATTTGACACATGTTCCTGTTTTTCATTCATTTTATCCTTTTCATTTGAATTTAAACCTACACCATATGCAGGTTTTTCTACAAGTGATGGTTTATGCTTAACCAAATCACCATTTTCTAGTGTTGACGAATCAACAATATTTCCATTTGTCTCTAAAGTGATATTTTCTTTAAATGAGTTTTTGTTTGATAGAACCACTGTTTCATTACTTGCTATGGAATTCCCACAAACTTCATTTTTTCCTAAATCAACTTTCAGAACGCCACCAGGCTTCTGAATATCCTTTCTGTTAAACATGAATTTAACTGCAACAATTACATAAACAAAGATATAAGACTCAAAATATGGAAATAAACATGTAGTTATAAGTCAAACTACAAGGCTCCAAGTTGATAGATATACATACCATCAATCCCAGCAATTGCTCCCTCTATCTTGTCGGTGATTTTTTGCAGCCCAACATCAAAGGTTCGACGAAACACAAATTCGGCCATTTGAAGCTCTTCGTCTGATGGTTGAGGATTTTCCTTGTCCCTTGAAATGCAAAGAACATTGCATTTTCCAGCAATGGCTTCCTGATTTGATTATAAAACTTCAGCAACTAGACCGTTGATCTTTAATAGTAGAATATGAAATAATTGTTGATTTATATCCTAACAACATAAAATTTTATTATGGTATCAAAGCATCGGATTTCAATGTTGAAGTCTCTGGAATTGTACCTTCCAACAAAGCTTGAAATCCACAAATGAACTCTTGTGATAAAGAGTCCCAAAATTGGGGGGCAGTGTTAGAACATAACATAACCGTTAGTCGGATCTTAACTTGTTAAGATTGTGCCACAATGCTATCATAGTATAAAGTCTAAATACAATTCCTACTAACCAAGACATGAACATAATATATTTTTCTAAGTGCTTAGTTTCATTTAGTGCAAGAATATTTACTACCAATCGAAACCATTTCTCACTTGTCATATTACCATGTCTATTAGGGATATAACATCTATCAAATACTACCAAAAGTTCAAAACTCAAGTTCAGCCTTAGCATGTATTTGTAATTGTGTGTGTGAGAGAGAGAGGGGCAACATGTAATCTGACACAATTTAACTGTCATCACAAGGGGAACGCAAATCTTATTGTATTGCTGGAAATCAAAGTTGTAAGGATTGCCAATTAGAGTCTTTTAAGAAATATAAAAAATAGAACACTAAGAAGCTTAACAATGTTTCACTGTCCTACTATATCAGAGAAGTAGAATTTGTTGTAAATTATATTCAAACACGTCAACCAATCTATAAAAGAAACTGCACGGTTTAGTGAACTCAGTGAAAAATTGAAGACAAACTTGGCAGCAGAACGAAGAAAAGAAACAATAACATTGCAAAGATATATAGCATAGAAAGTTCCTGCATCATTATTGATTGAAAATCAGAAAGACTATTTTCATTTAAGCTAACAAACTATATACCACACCTTTATGTGATCAATTAATCATTCCATTTCTAACTAATACAAATAATAAAATTAGTTAAGAGCATAAATCAAAATGTAAGTACCAATGGATTAAGATTCGCAAGGCCCACACCATCACCAGATGCCAAAAACAACTCATTCTCAAGTACCTCTTCACCTCCAAGAAAATTTGAAATCTCACAAGGACGAAAAAACCATAGAACTTTAACTTTCTTTGCCTTCTCACCAGTTTCCCATATTTTAATTAGCTTTCCAATCTCAGGTTCAGGTTCATCTTCCTTGTAAAGATAAACGCAATCATACAGCGTGTACTCTTCACCATCAAAAGTAAAAGATTCGTAAAACTGAACGTCCTTATTTTTCCCTCCCTTTCCTTTCTTCTTTCCCCATGTAAACTCAAGCTTTTCAGTCCGTGTATCTTGTTCCATATTCCCCCACCAGGCCTCTTCAAAAGCAGACTCACAGTTAACCTGAAAAAGTAGGAAAAACCTATTACCAATATTTTGATAGAACAATTGCCAGTCAATAATGTAAGAAGATAATGATTCCCGAGAACAATTTACACCTAAGAAATCTTTTTTTTTTTCCACTACAGTTACCAATCCCGGTTTATCTTAAGCAGAAAACGCTACTGCAGTTCAAAGCAATAAAGAGGAATACATTCCAGCGAAATGAAACTGATTCAGGACACTACTAAATTTGTCTTATCTTAAGACTTAAATAACTGTTCGATAACAAATCAAGACTTTCTCTCCATAAATTAATAAAACAGCTTTCAATTGATACAAAAACAAACCCTAGAATCCCAGACTCCCAATTTCTTGGAACACTAACACTGCACTATCTTGTGCCTCTGATTTAAGCAATCAAAATTACATCCCGAAGACCTCCGAAGGGAAAAAAAATAAGAAAAAATAATTAAATGATGAAAACCAACAGATAATTACACATAGAACAATCCCCAAATGCATGAAATTCCAAAACTTTTCAACCAACCCACATAAATCTGACAATTAAATCAAACGAATAAAACCCAGATACAACCACCAATCAAACAAACAATTCGCGACTGAAAATTTAACGAATTAAAAAAATGAGAGGGGCAAAATCGAACCTTACAGCAGCTCTCTGCAGAGCCGAAGATAGTAATCGATGCAATGCTGGTTCTCCAGAGAACTGGAAGAGTGCGAACCCTAAGCCGATTCGCTTTGTTTGTAAACTTGTTC
Source organism: Pyrus x bretschneideri (assembly GCF_019419815.1). Lineage (NCBI taxonomy): Eukaryota > Viridiplantae > Streptophyta > Magnoliopsida > Rosales > Rosaceae > Pyrus > Pyrus x bretschneideri. The sequence continues at coordinate 5,932,131 of NW_025999390.1, read as the reverse complement.
TCGTTTCTGATGAAAAACCCTAAAACGATCGCGCGCTGAGATGCTGCGCGGGACTCTTCCTCTTCTCTCCTCGCTCCAATTTATAGAATTTCTCGACTGTACTTGTCTCTCTGTTCTTTTTACATTTTACTTTTTATTTTTGAGTGAGAGGCTGATGCTATATTTTCTATATTATTCCCTATAATCTAACATATGTTTTTAAATGCTATATATAATAAAAACATTTGTTTTTAGATATCTCTATGATTCTTTTGTATTTTTTGGAGAAGAATACACTTATATATAGAAAATGCAGTTCAAATTTGTTTTTGACGAGAATCGAATATAAGATCTTTCATTTACAAGTGAAGATAAATACTACTAGATTATAGTACTAAATGTTCTTATTAAAAATTAATTAAGAATAAAAAAATGTGGGTTCTCTTGGGGACATATATGCTTTTACTTTGAGTGAAAGAAATCATGGAATACTGTTTAGTTGTTCAAGTAAGGGACGATAAAGCTTGGTTGTTTTTATACGGCATGCTTAATTTCAACATGTTAAATGAGAAATATTAACCATACATATTTTTCTCCTCATTTCTCATTAAGGCTTAGGATAAAACCTTCATTGGTAATGCTCTTATTATAGCTCGTTTACTAATTTGTAAGTAAAATGACAGGGAGGAAAGAGGAAAAATCAAAATTGGATTTTCACATTGAAACTGCTTACTAAACTTTATAAAATTAGAATAAACAATATTAATTTCATATAAGCTAACTACTTATTCGCCTGAATAAAACCAATATAATTGAAGCATCAAATCAACTTTGACGTCACCTCTTCAATGAACTCGATCTGACGAAATCAACCATTTATACACACGCACATGGGAGGTGACATGCATTTTGTTCCTTTCGTCTTGTCATTTAAATTTTTGTTCTTTTTCTTTTTCAAGTATCTATCAGTTTAGATTTATTTATGGGATATGAATTGCAATTGCTTCTATATAATTTGTGAGATTTGTTGACTTCTGCCTTGCTAAATGTGAACTCTTCAATCTGTGGTGAAGGAAGCTGCTATCACTGAGGTATGTGAAGCTTTCAAAGTGGCCAGAGGTATGGTGCAGGCCTTACAGGAGAATGCTGGAAGGTTTGCATCTATGGTAACCATGTTTTGTGAGAGGCTTGGATGGCATGATTTCGAGGGCTTGGTTTGCAAGTTCCAAAATCGTGTTTCATTTGGAGTGAGAGCAAAGATTGTAGAGCTTACTACAATTCCATATATCAAGGTATGTGAACTACAGTTACATTCGTAATCTCCTTTTGATACCTGATGATAGGGGGATTTTATCGCATGTAAAAGTAGGAATAAAAACACTTAAAAATATTTGCAAGAGAACAAGGTAGTTGTAGTATAAACGACTTAAGCAAGGTCGTTTTCCGCAGGGATTGAATGAATAATTTATGTAAATATAAAATCTTAATTAATTATTTGAAAACAAAGATTGGAAGAAGTTGGTTTTGAATTTAAAAATAATAAAAACGAATTTAATTAAAAAGGTTAAAGAAATTAGCAAAGTAAAGAAAACAAAGAAAACGTTTTGAAAACCAAATTGTAAAAGCCTAGAGTTCCGCCGTTCCCTTAACAATCATACGCAGTTCTTCTAATTCCTTATGAATTACACATGCATATTTTGAAGGTTAGGTTTTCCTAAAGTATGCCCTACTTGGAACCCCTAACATAGAACGTATATTTAACATGCAACCCATCCGTGGCGTCCAGATCGAATGTGAACATGCAAGACTCATTAAGTTTTGTGAAAACCTTTTGAAAAACCATGTAACTCCTAAGACGTGTCATCCATCCTAAGTAGTTACACATGTTAACCACAAGAAGCCTTAGTCAATTTTAGGGACAGCCCTCTACCAAAATTGCATCCAATTACTTATCTAAACATCCTAATAGTAGCTAAGCATTAAGATATAGAGACAATTTAAAGCATAGTGATTAATAATTTAAAGTATGCATGTGTAATATTATAAGCAATTAAATAAAAACTACATATTCATGCTAAGGCTCAAAGCATCACCCTAGCAAACAAAACTAGTTACTAACAATCATAAAACAAAATATTATTAAAAATATGGATAGAAAATCCCATTTTTGACTGACCAAATCATCTCCGATTTGGTCCCAAAATGTATATTTTAAAGCTAGACATCACCTACAAATTCTCGAAATGAATCTTCCTCAAAATACGCCATCTTGACCTCCAAAACGTCAATCTAGGAAAGCTGCGTGCTGAGCCTTAATTTCATTGCCATGGTCAAACGGCTTGGTAAAGAAATTTGGAATTTTGATACAATCATCTTGAAAGGCACACGAACATCCTCCAATTCGAATCACTCTAAATTTCATCCGTTTGATCATTTTTTGCTTCAAAGAAAGTCGAATGTCCTATATTGAAAATATATAATTCAAAGTATCAAAATTCTATCAAAATAACTAATATATTAATACTAAGAATAGGGTAAAATATATAATAAAATATCAACTCATCACCTGATATATGCTCAACAGTAATTTTTATATATTTATATGTAAACGGTATGTGTTGATCTGTAGGGTTCTCGAGCGAGGGCACTCTATAAAGCTGGCTTGCGTAGCAATTGCTGAAGCGTCCATCCCTGACTCCCTGAAATAGTCAAAGCTCTTTTTGAATCTTCATCATGGAACGAACAAGGTGATGCATATAAGATTCTAATTTTAGTACACGGCTTCTCAGTTTCCTATGATAAATTCCTGGTAAATGATATCTTAATATCATCTGATGTCCTGACAAGATCATGTTCTTCTAAACTATGTTTGATTTGTGATGGTTACCAGGACTACTAAGAAATAATTGTTTCTTAGCTTAGTTCTTAGCATTTCTTTGCTTTGGAGACATTCTGAAACCCCGAAGTGTGTTTCTTAGCTTACTCCATGCATTCTCTTTGACCTTTAAAAAAGGAATTGAGTTTAAGTAACATTACAAACCAATAACTACAGAAAAGAATTCTGCCTAAGAAGGCAAGTTTTAGTGTGTGATAACTTATGCCAAGACCTTTTTCTGAATGCGAATTTATTGATATGAAAAAAGAAGTTACACCTAGTCAGGGGGACTTAAACCTTACCCCTCATATAACAAGAAAAGGTTAGAAATAATGGGGAATTGCTAAAGGAATAGGATTGGTAAAATAATGGGGAAAAGAGGTGTTAGAAAATTTACTTGGAAGTTGAAAGTCCGGATTCAGGCACTTAAAAGTCCTGCAGTTCATACTCAGAGATTTGGCTGTCAGAATCTTGGAGGGAAAAGTGCTTGTTTTGAAATCATAGACAGCTCGTTTTTATTGTTGCCTCCAGTTCATATAAAAGATGGACTTGACATGTGCATCGTGGCCTGGGTTCTTTGGCCTGATGAGGAGAGAAGCTCTAATCCTAACCTGGAAAAGGTAAGATAAAAAAGGAACTTCATCATTTCAATCAAAGCATTTCTTGAAGGCAGAAATGTTTAACTATAATTCTTTCATTCAATATTTACATGTTCATCGCTATTGAATTTGCATTTGAAGATTTTAGAACGATTTATTTGAAGTTAAGAAAAGGTTATCCAGTGAAGCTGCGTCGGCTGCTAATCGGAAGGTGGAAGAATCAGATGCGAAGAGTTGCACATAACGGTTGCTGCCGTCGGGCTGCACAAATAGCCTTATGTTCTGTTCTTTGGAAGTTACTTGTTGCTGAAGACCTTACTGAAGCCCTCCTAGATATTGAATTCCCATTGCTAAGTTACTTTCATAGCATCTGACTTAATTTTTTTGAGGGAGCTTCATTTTATTTGAGGTTTACATTATTGCTATTGTTTGTTTTGGATTTAAATGCATGACCACTGTTTAGCTGGGTGCTTGAGAACCAGTACCCAACCCAACCACTTCGACAATAGCTTATTGCTTATTTGTATGCTAGGTTAATATTCTTGCCGACATGGAGCTCTGGGGAGTGGGTCTTGACATGGAGGGATGCTTAAAAGCACGCAAGGTGTTAGGAAAAAAGCTAGGGCAGCTTGAGAAGGAAGCCTATAAGCTGGCTGGCATGAAATTTTCGTTATCTACGGCAGCAGATATTGCTAATGTATTGTATTGACACTTAAAGCTGCCCATACCAGAGGGGCGCAATAAGGGGAAACAACATCCAAGTACGGACAAGCACTGCTTGGATTTATTAAGGTATTAGCGAGACTTCTTGACACGCCCCGACCCCGATATTCCCCGAATACCAGGATAGGCACGTGCTGGCCGACACCCGAGGGTGACGAAAGCCATTTATTAAGTGCAAATGCTGAAAATAAAGGATAAATAAGGTTTATAAATATAAAAGAATAATGAATATGCAAATAAGGACCGTGTTCAGAGCACACCACTAATCTAGAACACTAAAAGAAAATAATATAAAATTGAATGAAACAAAGAAGTGGGTCCTACACCGAGAGGACTCGAAGATGCCGATGCGGAAGTGTCTGGACGTCGGGATTGTATGCCTCGATTCTAAGTCCTGAAGGGGGCGCAAAACAAACATGAGTGGACCAAGTTGATATACATATATATAATAAAACAGTTATCAACATACTAACCCCCAGGTTTTATGAAAACACATATATATGATGATAAACATAGGTTTTCCGAAACCTAGCATGTCGTGCAATATCTCAAATCATAAATCTCATAAATAATAAACACTAGTGAATGTCCGATATAACACTTCAGGCCCCATGCCGGCTCCCCGTCTCTGAGCACACAGTCAGAGGAAAATACACTTCAGGCCCCATGCCGGCTCCCCGTCTCTGAGCAGACAGTCAGAGGAAAACACACTCCAGGCCCTATGCCAACACCAAACCGTCGCCCGGGACGGACCGGATCTATCCCTACGTCCCGTAGCGGAAAGGACCACTAGGTAAGTACAAAACCAGTGAACATACATATATTGAAAATCAACTTCATAGTATAAAGTCATCCATCATCTATACTATAAAGAGGTGTTCTAAACATGTTCTAAATATCATATCGTCATCCATCAGATATTCTATAAGAACATGGGTTATAGGAAAAATAGTAATAATTCAAACTAGCCTCAGTAAGCATATTATCTCGTAAAACGTTTCATAAAACATAATCATCAAAACATGCTTTTCTGTGTATGCAATTCTACCATTAAAACATGCATTTTTAGAAGGGGTCCACTCACAGTACTTCGCCGTCGAAAAGCCACGTCATCTAGCGAAGAAGGAAACGCCATCGATAATCGCCCCTAAGCACATAAACGGTACATTTAGTCAAACTCTACTCAAACGGTTGAATTTGGGAAAACGGACATCGGAAACGGGTTCAGGACGTCGAAATTAGCCTAGGAGGGGTCCCGCACGAAAACCGAATAAGTCAACCCGGAGGTCAAAGTCAACGTTGACCGTTGACCGGTCAAAGTCAACGCTGACCGTTGACTGGGTCAACGGTCAACGGGTCAGGGTCACGGGTCAACGGGTCACGGGTCAACGGGTCAGGCTTTAGGGTTTGGGTATTGGATCCGGGTTTGGGCCTAAGGGTTTGGGTTAGGGTAATTGGGTTTAGGTTTTAGGGTTTTGGGTTAGGTTTTTAAGTGGGCTGGGTTTGGGTAAAAAGGAAAATGGGTTTGGGCTGCAACCAAGGCCCTAAGGCCTTTGGGTTTGGTGGTCGCCGGATTCCAAGGAAGGAGAAGGCCGGTTTTCGGCCGGAGAATTCCCAAGCTCCGTTGGAGCTCAAAACTCAACCAAAACATGTCATTCAATATACCAAAATGAAGCCCCGAAGGTAAGGAATCGAAATATACCCTTGGTTCCTGTCATCGTGGTCGGAGTTGGCCGGAAAACAGCCTGGAAGCCACGGGTGTCCGCCGGAAACTCGCACGCCGGCCAACTCGCCGTGGTTTGGCCGGAAATCGCCTCGAAAGGGGCGGTGCTCGCCGGAAAACTGGGAAATGTCTCCCGAGGTGGTTTCTTCGTGGTTTGACGTCCCAAAACACATCCACGGGGTTAGAAAAGAGTTATAGGCGTGGGCATGGGTGTGTGTGTGTGTGTGTGTGTGGGTGTGTTCTTGTCGGACCGAGAGGGGGGGAAAAGGAGAGAGCACGGGGGAAGAAAGAGAGAAGAGAGGAGAAGACTTTTCAGAAAAAAAAAAAAGAAAAGAAAAGGGAAAGGGAAGGAACCGGGGGACAAAAACAGGGGGTGGGCCCATTGGGCTCACCAATTAAGGTTCAAAAACAATTTTAAAAAGAAAGGTATCCCCCAAACTTAGTAAAAATACAAAAATACCTATTTTCTTACGTAAATCCTGGGACGGGTTCTTACAATCTACCCCCCTTAAAAGAATTTCGTCCCGAAATTTAAAATCACAACTTAAATCGAAATACTCAAAAATAGGAAGAAGAATATATGTATAAAGAGAATTCAAGTCAGAGTGGGTGCATCAAAGAGAATATGCCACACCGTCGCGAGCGGTTTGCCAAATCCTCTATCATGCCTCCAAGCTCTTACTTTCTTCCCCATCAGTGTAAAAGTAGAAACATACTTTAATAAGATATAAAGTTGAAAACATATATAGACGTAAGTTCAAAAATAAGTACGAAAAATACTATAGTGTCAAAATAGTCAAAATAGTCAAAATAGATATGTACTAACATATAGGTCAAAAATTCGTGTTGAACTTAAAACTGAAAACGAGAATACCTCCCCCAAAACATTTTAACGACAAAATAAATAATTAAAGAAAAGGAAGTTAAAATACTTACTGAAAATCAAAACTGAACTCAAAACTGAAAAAAATGAGAATGGGTCTCGCCTAAGCATACGAACGTCACGTACTCCGAGAAAAGATGCGTCTCTAGGTCAAGTCCTAACAATAGCAAATCCGTACCAACTGCTGAAGATGAATCTTTCTGCCCACTTGCTTAACGAACCCAACGAATAAGTTTTCAATACCACAGTCGGCCGCCCGTGATATCGATCACACATTTGTTGTCTCGATAAGCAAGCAGTAATTTGCTGAGGTTGCACAATTTCACGCGTCGTAAATTCAATCTTTCGAATACTAGTTCCCAATACTCCTCCGCTAACTAGTATTGCCTGTAGAACTCTCATACCATGTCGCAAAAATGGCGTACTCAAACCGAACAAAACATAAACTGTCGTCATAAAACTCTATCCAGTATCAAGCATACTTTCCTCCTCAATTCTTCCAAATGTGACCAACTACTCCAGTGTTTTGCCAACAAAGAACCCATTTGAAAACTGTACCTTGGGATTCAAAGGAAGTGGCTACCATGTTACTAGTAGACCCACAAACTCAAGCCAAGTAAGCAGAAAACGCGAAGTCACCTTTCCCAACAAGCGGTATCTCTTGGGAATCATTGTAGTGCTCAAACCACCTCTCCATTTTTGCTTAGTTGCATATTTCTAGTAAAACAAGGTCAAAGTTGATGGAAAGAAGGACTCTAGAGTAATCAACCAACAAAATAAATGAGAGTACACACTTTTCGAGATAAGTGTAAAGATTATTCGATTCTCGCCTCGACCACGATATGGTGCCAACCCAGAGTGCACTAAACAGATCTGCTAGAAGTGTTTCAATAACCACGTACTCACAACAAACAAGTCTTGCAGCGGAACAGTAAAAAGATGAGTTGAGACGACACATAACATTGGAAAAGAACCGATGTGATGCTTATGAATTATAGTAAGATGATGATACAATCCGCTGACCTTCTGTACTCAAACCTTCATCCAAACATCACGCTCACGTGCTCACGAACTGAAGGATCCTGGTGTCAAGGTAGTGGAAAGCTACGTTGAGGCGAACACATCACATCATTGAAAAGGTCTACCAAAGTACGATATGATGGTTATGAATTGTAGCAAGATAATGAGTGGTGACCATTCAATTCAGCGTGAAGGTAATGATGCAATCTGCTGCTCACCTACACCACAATCTTCACCAACCTCTTACCACAAAACGACTCCAACCTCACACCCACGTGGAACTTTTTCTGGTAAGTAGGATAAGCTTATGAAAAGATTATGCTCGTAACATTTCTTTCTGAACTGATAAGAATTGGGCGCATACTTCCGCCGAATTGATCGATCGTGAATTCTTCACTGATTGAGCGAGAAATCATGTAAAGAAGGCTAGAAGAACACTCAAGAATTTGAGGATCAAAACAAGTTTATTAAAACTAGAGTACAAGATATCTGGATGAGAAACAAACCAACGAAGGAAGGTAAAGATGCAGAAATAGAAATCACTGTTTATGATTATTTCGTTAATCAACACGGTAAGGTTGACTGGTTCCTTAGCCAAAAAGGAAATAGGTATAAGCTCAAGAATAGTCAAGAACTGTTAATAAGATCTGACGAGGCCAAAGACATTTCGAAATTCACAATACTTTGTGAGAGCTATTTCAAAGTTCAAAAATTAAACATAGAACCTCTAAATCAACAGAATGACGAAGAAGAAAGATACAAAGCAGTCTGCATAAGCATGCAGTAACACGATTGGCTACCTCAAAGTGATGCTCTTGAGCAACCCAAAGCTCAATGAGTCCAGAGAAGTTCAAAGTAAAGCTCGATCTTCGTACAAAGATGAATATGGTAATCTCAAGCCATTACATTGAAAATTATAAGGCTAAACAATTAGTGGACAAGAGTACTGGTCAGTTGGGCTACACGCAAGAGGCTAAGTTCACTTCTACTGAAAAGTACGTGGACAAGATGCTAGGATTTACCGCCTACTGCCAAATCCATGTGAAGTTCAAGAAGTCTGTTTATCCAAACAAGTATGGATCTTCATCAACCCAATCCAACTACAACAACAAAAAGAATCGCAACTCCTTTTGGAAAATTGGTGGGAATAGCGTCTGCTACCGAAGAGTCATTTAAGAAATTATCTAATTTAAATGAAGTCAAAGCTTGAAGAATTTGGTATAGAGCTAACGGTCAAAGGTTAAGGAACTTGACTTCGCTGTTGAGGTAAGCAAGCAGGTTACTGGTAGAACAATCATCGAAGATTCATTCTACCGGTTCACACGAGTTTCTTCAGTGGTAATGAGCCTGAGAACATTGATTTGCTCCCGCCAACTACCACTTACTAATCGTCGTCACCACTAGCGCTTGCTTTCTCAAACAAGAACTTCGAATATTTCAAGTAATTGCCACTCCAATATGACTCTGCCCGCCATTCCTAGGGAACGCATGTCGCAGAGTGATGTCATCGTTTCAGGTTTCTAGTTGATCTCAACCACCTCGTACCGTCAAGATTTTTCTGTTTCTCGAGATTTTGATGTAGAGCCGACTCTGCCCGCAATTCCTAGGGAACGCATGTCGCAGAGTGGCATCACCATTTCGTATCTACAGCTGGTCTCGACCAGACTTCCTCAACTAAGATTTCTAGAACACGTCGCTTCCAAGTAACACTCATTGTGCCCGCCATTCCCTGAGAATGCACGTCGTAAAGTACAACACCGCTTCATACCTTCCAAATACAACTCACTTAGGGTTTTTCCGTTTCTCAACGCTCCTAGGTAAATCCAATTATGTCCGAAATTCCCAGGGAACGCACGATGTAGAGTATCGATCCGATGTCGAAAGTCATCCAACAATCCACTTCATCACTACTGAGGCACAATCCCGACACGAATTCTTGTATTTCAACCAGAAGGTGAAAATTCAAACAGAGAAAGGTTTGCACAACTATGCCGAATGACACCAAAACCGGAAGTCATGACATCCAAATGATGTCATGACACCAAAACCGGAAGTCATGACATCGGAAACGGGTTCAGGACGTCGAAATTAGCCTAGGAGGGGTCCCGCACGAAAACCGAATAAGTCAACCCGGAGGTCAAAGTCAACATTGACCGTTGACCGGTCAAAGTCAACGCTGACCGTTGACTGGGTCAACGGTCAACGGGTCAGGGTCACGGGTCAACGGGTCACGGGTCAACGGGTCAGGCTTTAGGGTTTGGGTATTGGATCCGGGTTTGGGCCTAAGGGTTTGGGTTAGGGTAATTGGGTTTAGGTTTTAGGGTTTTGGGTTAGGTTTTTAAGTGGGCTGGGTTTGGGTAAAAAGGAAAATGGGTTTGGGTTTTGGGCTAACAGAAAATGGGTTTGGGCTGCAACCAAGGCCCTAAGGCCTTTGGGTTTGGTGGTCGCCGGATTCCAAGGAAGGAGAAGGCCGGTTTTCGGCCGGAGAATTCCCAAGCTCCGTTGGAGCTCAAAACTCAACCAAAACATGTCATTCAATATACCAAAATGAAGCCCCGAAGGTAAGGAATCGAAATATACCCTTGGTTTCTGTCATCGTGGTCGGATTTGGCCGGAAAACAGCCTGGAAGCCACGGGTGTCCGCCGGAAACTCGCACGCCGGCCAACTCGCCGTGGTTTGGCCGGAAATCGCCTCGAAAGGGGCGGTGCTCGCCAGAAAACTGGGAAATGTCTCCCGAGGTGGTTTCTTCGTGGTTTGACGTCCCAAAACACATCCACGGGGTTAGAAAAGAGTTATAGGCGTGGGCATGGGTGTGTGTGTGTGTGTGTGTGTGGGTGTGTTCTTGTCGGACCGAGAGGGGGGGAAAAGGAGAGAGCACGGGGGAAGAAAGAGAGAAGAGAGGAGAAGACTTTTCAGAAAAAAAAAAGAAAAGAAAAGGGAAAGGGAAGGAACCGGGGGACAAAAACAGGGGGTGGGCCCCTTGGGCTCACCAATTAAGGTTCAAAAACAATTTTAAAAAGAAAGGTATCCCCTAAACTTAGTAAAAATACAAAAATACCTATTTTCTTACGTAAATCCTGGGACGGGTTCTTACACTTCTTTTCTTCTATTGGACTTCGTAACCTTACCCCTCTCAGGTGTGAATTAGCTATTGAAATATAAATACTCAAGGGAATAGGATTACAGTTTAGTTATTTGATTCCATAGAGGCTTCCATCCCATTTAGATTGTTTCGTTTGAATATTGAACACTTGAAGGAGATGGTATTAAAGTATTCTTGCTTGCACATTTGAATGTCTTGATTTTGTGCATCAGCCTCTCATTGTTTTGATGGATGAGCATCCTATAATCGATTTCATTTCAGGGATGAGCATCCCATAATTCCCGTCATTAAGGAACATCGTATGTTGGCAAAACTTTTAAACTATACATTGGGATCAATTTGTTCACTGGGTAGGCTCTGTGAGGACACAGAATTAGTACACATTACATGGTCAATGGCTCCAAACATCAACAGCAACTGGTCGCCTTTAATGGAGGAACCAAATCTCCAGGTTTGGGTTTCCCACGAGTCGTTTTATTCTCTCTTCCCTCTCCTTCAGTCGTTAACAAGATTTAATCATTATTATAATATCACATTTTGTTCTTTTTGATTTATGCAGCGTGTTGAACATATGGTTGACTTTAAAATAAATAAGGATGGAAATGGAAACGAAACTGATGTTGATCGATTGAACATCAATGCTTGTGATTACTTCATTCCTACTCAGGTAACGATCAACTTGCTCATGTCTTTGAAGGCCATTTGTGTGTTACTATTATATTTATACCATAAAAGTCAATAAAATTCTCGAGTAGATGAGGATGCGCGGGAGGGTTGGTGCAGTATTGTCAAATATTCAGATTAGGACTTTTTTTGTGGGATAACTAGGAGAAGGGGTTGGGATTTATGACTCCATGGTGTACGTTAAGCGATTTATTGTTGCCATTCTACTGCAGGACAACTGGTTACTGTTAACTGCAGATTATTCTCAGATAGAATTGTGGCTGATGGCACATTCTCTAAAGACTCTGCACTCATTGAACTCCTTAGTGATCCCCATGGTGATGTCTTCACCATGATAGCAGCTAGATGGACTGGGATTCCAGAAGAGTCTGTTAGTTCCCTTGTAATACAATGCTGTAAACATTTCTTTGAAGCTATTCAACTGTTCATTATGTGCATTATTGTGCCCAGATACATCAAAACCCTTAAGGGAAGAAAGCGCTTTTTATCAAAAATAAAACTTGGGAATGGTAAAGAAAAGTCGAAGGCTCAGAGACAAGCTGTGAATTCCATATGTCAGGTATGACTTTTTCCCTTCCTTCTGTGGGGATGAGGAGTGTGGGTGTTTAAGGGTAATCACAAAAGTGAAGTATTTTTCTCTGATGTCTTCCTTTTACAGGGATCTGCTGCTGACATAACTAAGATTGCAATGATAAATATATATTCCGTGATAGTTGAAAGTGTTGAAAGGCCTGATTCTTCTTCTCACCCTGCAACAAAGTTACACGTACTGAAGGGCCGGTTTTGGAAATCCTGTTTACAATTCTATAATTTTAAGTTCTTTGGTCAATTTGAAATGTAGAGGAAGATATTAATAAACTAAAATATTCAGCATCTTGTTAGCTTGGTTATTTAAATATAATTTTGCTTCATTTACAAGGCAACTCATGTAACAATGTTTGTTGGTTGTTTCTAACCAGGTGCATGATGAATTAGTACTGGAAGTTGATCCTGTTGTGATAAAGGAGGCTGCTTTGATGCTACAGACGAGCATGGAAAATGCTGTTTCGCTTCGTGGTATATTTGTAAAGTTTCTGGAACATTGCTTAGTGCTCGATAATTTGAGGACATTTGTTTGCTGTACCTAATTTAAGTACTCGTTGTCCAGTTCCGTTGCATGTCAAACTGAAAGTTGGAAGATCGTGGGGTTCCTTGCAACCCTTTCACAGCGACAAATATAAAGATAAAGCTGTTGTGCCTGAACCATAGATTGACCAAGGTGTGTTCTTGTTGTTGATCTGAAAAAGTAAAACTTTCTTGCATTGGATGGCGGTGGGCGATGGCCTTACTACCAATCTATGTACTTCTTATTGTCAAAAGAAATGTTCTACGACATGTTTTCTAGTCATTTTGCAGCTCTTTTTTTTTTCTTTTTTACATGTTACTGATGATATATATAATACACAGGGAAATTCACTATGTATTCTGGCTAATCGATGCTTTCCTTGGAAAGATGCTGGACTGCACTGTGACTTATGAGCATGTCAGTCAAAGTTCAATTTTGCAAATATATCTGCCATCGGCTCACATCATCTAGAAGTTCTTGAAGAAAATTTGCAGAGCGGTTGCTCAGGTTTATGAACTTGTGAGATCCTCTCTCTGTATGTTCCACGGAAAAATAGCATCCAAAAGTGGTCTACGGGCAGCTATGCTTCAAGCTTTTGTATGCAAAGTTTTATGATGCACTATGTGATAATGCACTGGTTTTCATAGCGTAGTGATCCGGGTTGGGGCTGTCCAAGATGTTCAGTTCCTAGTATGTCATCTGTTGCTGAATGTAGTGAGCACAGAACCGCCTGAAATAGAAACACTATGCTAAGTGACCAGGTAGAACTGACGGGTTCAAGGATCGTAAGCTCCTGATTTCTTGAACCAGACCAATTGTGTCCTCGGAAAGAAAATGGCAGATGGCAATGGTTCGTGGCTGAACTTTGAGAAATTAGAAGACAGCGTGCTTTGGGTTCCATTTCGATGTCTCTGCACATTGAAAACTGCTAGCTTTATCATTCATGTTGTCATCACTTTCCAGAGACAGCGTACCTGTTGTCGAGCTTATGACAAACAATTCTTTCGTCACCTGCCAGGTGATAAAACAATAGAATCATCATTCATTGTATCAGATGTTTTTAGTCTTTGATTGTACAGATGTATCTCATCAACTCAATATATCACATGTATCAAATGTATTCATTGTACAGCGTGATTATATAATACACACCTTATGCCTCTGATGAGCTATCGAGGCCGTTCACTTCAGTCATCTTCTCTGCCTACGCCTCTTTCACACCGTCTTTTTTGTAGAAAAAGGTATGTAGGCTAAAAATTATATTTGTTATTGATACATGAATGTGGAAAAATGGAAGAGAATGCAAATGGAAGAGAATGCTTATGGAAGAGAATGCAAATGGAAGAGAATGCTTATTTTTTCATTATCTTTCTCTACAAGATTACAAGGATATATATACATGATACAAATGTGTAGGTAGGACAAGGTAGCCGTCCTAGTGTGTAGGTAGGACAAGGTAGGACGGCTGTAGAGGACAAGGTAGCCGTCCTAGTGTGTAGGTAGGACAAGGTAGGACGGCTGTAGGACGGCTAATGTGTAGGTAGGACAAGGTAGGACGGCTTGACGGCTGTAGGACGGCTTATTCTTCCAATAATAATATTATATACAATTACACAAGGACTCCAACCATATTCCTTATTTGTCTAACACTCCCCCTCAAGTTGGAGAGTGGATGTCAAGAACTCCCAACTTGCGTAACATACCCGAAAACTTTTCTTTCCCAAGAGGTTTGGTAAACAAGTCTGCCAACTGTTGTGCCATACCCACATGCTTGGTCTGTATTGTGCCATCTACAATCTTATCTCGTATAAAGTGACAATCCATCTCAATGTGACGAGTTCGTTCATGAAAAACAAGATTGGCAGCTATATGTAACGCTGCTTGATTATCACAAAATAAAATGGAAGGACCATCCAAAGGAATGCTCAAATCCTTCAACAAAAAACAAAGCCAAACTATCTCACAACAAGCACTTGACATGGCCCTATATTCCGCCTCTGCTGAAGAGAGCGAAACGGTTTTCTGTCGTTTCGTCCGCCAAGAAATCAAAGAACCGCCCAAGAATACACAATACCCAGTAGTCGAACGGCGAGTGATAGGGCAACTTGCCCAATCAGAATCACAAAACGCAGTTAACTTGGTCTGGTTGTCAGAACGAAATAATAAACCTTGACCTGGAGTAGCCTTCAAATAACGAACAATACGAAGCTTAGCATCCATATGAGATATCCTTGGCTCGTGCATAAAACGGCTTAGAACATGCACAGAATAGGTGATATCCGGCCGAGTGATAGTGAGATATATTAACCGACCTACTAATCGTCGATACTTTTCAGGATCCTTGAGAAGTTCTCCTTTATCAGATAATTTTGTGTCATCCATAGGAAAAGCAATGGGTCGTGCTCCCAAAAAACCATAGTCCTTGAGAATCTCTAATGCATACTTGCGTTGAGAAATATAAATCCCTTGTTTGGAACGAGAAACCTCAATACCCAAAAAATATTTTAAATCACCAAGGTCTTTTATCCGAAAATGATCACGGAGAAAAGACTTCAGAGAATTAATGGCACTAGCATCATTGCCTGTAATCACAATATCATCCACATAAATGAGCAAAGCTGTGAAAGAAATACCAGACTTTTTAGTGAACAATGAATAGTCAGCTTTGGATTGTTGAAAACCAGCAGAAATGATGGCACTAGTGAATTTGGCAAACCATTAGCGAGAAGCTTGCTTAAGACCATAAAGTGACTTGTGAAGGCGACACACAAGATTCTCCCCCTGTCGCCGAAGACCAGGAGGAGGAGACATATAGATTTCTTCATGTAAGTCACCATGTAAGAAAGCATTATTAACATCAAGCTGATGAAGAGACCAAGACTGACTAGCAGCAAGAGCAAGAAGACAACGCACCGTAATCATCTTAGCAGTAGGAGAAAAAGTGTCATGATAATCAATACCTTCAGCCTGAGTGAAGCCTTTAGCAACCAAACGAGCTTTGTAGCGGTCAATAGAGCCGTCGGAATTGTGCTTGAGTTTGTACACCCACTTACAACCAATGGGAATTTTGCCAGGGGGCAAGGAAGTTAAAGTTCAAGTACCATTAGCATGTAAAGCTTGAAGCTCCTCAGTCATAGCACGTTGCCAATTGGGGTCAGTGGCAGCCTCGGCAAAGGAGGAATGCTCCACAGTCCGACTGACAGAGTTAATGTAAGAAAAATGCCTGGGAGAGTAACGGTGATAAGAGAGAAAATTACAAAGTGGATATCGCGTACCTTGTGTAGAACCGGGTTGCGAAGTCGAAGATGGGTGGGATGGCAAAATCACCTGCGAGCAAACGTAGTCTTTTAAATAGGATAGAGGTTTATGGGCACGGGAAGAGGTGCGGGGAAGGGGAGGATTGGTAGGTAGTGGGGGGGTAGGGATGTCCGTGGGTAAAAGGGTGAAAGGTAAGGAAGTAGCGGGGGGGGGGGGGGGGGGGGGGGGGGGGGGGGGGGAAGGAGGGGATGCGGAGAGGGCAGGGGCATGGGGAGGAACGGGTAATGGGGCAGCAAGGGAATCTGTGGGAGGCGTGGAAGGGGAGGAAGGTGGAGGAGGGTGAGGCATCGGGGCAGGAAGGGATGGGTTATATGTAAAGTCCAGAGGGGGTGGGATGGGTAGGGTAGGCGAAGAGGATGGGATAGGAGGGTGAGAAACGGCATAAGGGAAAGTACTTTCGTGAAAGATGACGTCTCGACTAGTGAAAATGCGGTGATTGTCGAGATCGTAAAGGGTATAGGCCTTTTGTCCATGAGGATAACCGAGAAAAATGCAACGATGAGCCCGAGGGGAAAATTTGGTGGTGGGAGTGACAGAGGTGGCATATGCCAGACAACCAAAGACGCGGAAGTGGTCATAAGATGGGGTTTTCGAAAAGAGAACCTCAAATGGGGATTTATGATGGAGAAGACGGGTAGGGAGACGATTGATGAGATAAGTAGCGGTAAGAACACATTCCCCCCAAAACTTGATAGGAAGATGGGATTGAAAACGAAGGGCGCGAGCGGTTTCAAGAAGATAACGATGTTTTCTTTCAACAACGCCATTTTGTTGGGGGTATAAACACAAGAAGTTTGTAAAAGCACCCCATGATCAGAGAAAAAACTACGAAGAGATAAAAATTCACCACCATTGTCAGTACGAATGCATTGGATGGTAGTGCGGAATTGGGTAGTGACATAAGCAAAAAAATCCTTAATTAATTGTTGAGTGTCGGATTTATGTTTCATGAGGAAGACCCACGTAAAGCGAGAAAAATCATCCACAATGGTTAAGAAATAATTAGCACCAGAAAGAGAAGATTGACGATTCGGGCCCCAAATATCACAATGAATTAAAGCAAAAGGGAAAGTTGATGAAATTGAACTCAAAGGAAAAGGTTGACGAGTTTGTTTTGCCAACGGACAAACATCACAAATATGACTAGAATCAAAAGTGCAATTAAGAGAGCTAGATGCTAAAGCTTGCAAACGAGTGGAGGAGGGGTGACCAAGACGCCTATGCCAGAGGGAGGAGGGGATGGTAATGATGTTGTAGAGAGGTTGACGGGTGGGGAGAGAAGAGTTAAGGGCCACAAGGTAATACAGATCGCCACGTCGCTTACCCACACCAATCATCGCCTTCGAAACCAAGTCCTGCAAAACACACCAAGAAGGAAAGAAGGTTATGGAACACGATAATCCATCTGTAAGTTTACCAACCGATAAAAGGTCCACTCGGAAATTAGGGACACATAAAACATCCTTCAAAGTAACTGAGGAATTTAAAGGAAGAGTGCCGGTAAAAGTAATGGGAGCGGAAGCACCACTAGGCAAAGAAACAGGCGGCAAATGTAAAGGAGAACGATTAACCAAACATGAAGCGGAAGAAGTAATATGATCCGTAGTACCACTGTCAAGAATCCATTGACCATGACGAGAGGTGACAGGTAACAAACCTTGGGCAAAATCAGTAGTGAGCACGGCATTGGCCTGAGGAGGGGTGGTGGTGTCACGTAGAGCAGCTAGAACACGGGAGTGCTGCTCGGCAGAGAGGTCAGGCATGGCAAGCTGCAAGTCATGCAAAGTGGGCTGGGTCCCGTGCACTTGGTAGGTCGCTGGAGTAGAAGAGGAGGCGGGGGCCTGGGTGCCTTGCACGTGATGGGCCTGGGTGAAATTATGGGGCCGGGAAGCAGAAAACCGTGGCTGCTGGGGAGGACTGGAAGGTGCATGGCTGCGGGAAGAACTGGAAGCAGTGGCACGGCGCGGTGGTCGCCACGGTTGGCCATGGAAGGGATGGCCAACGGGATAGTCATGAAGTTTATGGCAGGTGTCTCGGGTATGATAATCAAAATTGCAGTAGGTGCAGTGGAGGGGAGGACGAGCAGAGGAGGGACGGGACGGGCCACGAACAGCCATGGGAACGGCAGAGAAAGCTGCCCAAAAAAAAATTAGGGCTAGGGTTATAAACCTGCTCTGTATACCATGTAGAAAAAGGTATGTAGGCTAAAAATTATATTTGTTATTGATACATGAATGTGGAAAAATGGAAGAGAATGCAAATGGAAGAGAATGCTTATGGAAGAGAATGCAAATGGAAGAGAATGCTTATTTTTTCATTATCTTTCTCTACAAGATTATAAGGATATATATACATGATACAAATGTGTAGGTAGGACAAGGTAGCCGTCCTAGTGTGTAGGTAGGACAAGGTAGGACGGCTGTAGAGGACAAGGTAGCCGTCCTAGTGTGTAGGTAGGACAAGGTAGGACGGCTGTAGGACGGCTTGACGGCTGTAGGACGTCTAATGTGTAGGTAGGACAAGGTAGGACGGCTTGACGGCTGTAGGACGGCTTGACGGCTGTAGGACGGCTTATTCTTCCAATAATAATATTATATACAATTACACAAGGACTCCAACCATATTCCTTATTTGTCTAACATTTTTTTCCAATCCTGCTTCTACCCTCGCAAGCGTGTCCCACCGCATCAACCATTTCTACCAATCCTCCTCCTGCTGAACGTCTTCCCTTCTGCTTCCTGAGATCGTTCTAGTTTTGAAGAACCGCCGTTTGATTGCTTGTGTTGACGGATCTCTCCCCTGCCCACCTGAATTCCTCAAAGACGGCAAAGGAATGATGCTCATCTTCACTCCAGGCACTCCTTTTTTCACCTCTGTCGACACTGCTTAAATATTTCTTCGGACGTGGAAAGTTTAACCGTAATTTGAACTAACGTACCAATTTTTGGGATTAATTATGTGCAAAACTTGCAGCCCCTTTCATAAGCATGCATCACTTTCTTCACATGCAAGTCACTTGTTTCATTCGATTTTTTAGTTCTCTCGGTTATAGCACGTAGGTTTGCATTCTCAACTTTCACACCAACGCACTCCGAGTGAGGTCAGCATATCGATTGACCGATTTAGCTGTCTAGCTTAGTAACTCTAAGGATGCAAATACGGCAATTAAAAAAGCAACCATGACATCACTTGCCACATAAATAAGTTTTGTCCCTCTATGAAATGGATCAAAAATTATGTGTCTTGAAAATATAGTCTTATAATTTGACAGTACATTTATATTTATCCATGTCCCATTATTCTTCTTTTGGAAAATATGTAACTTGCATAATAACTGAGGAAAATCCAGACCCATTTTTCTATCAAAGCTAGTATTTCCTATATGCCAACTCCTTCAAAACATCGGCAAGATCTTTCTCACCCTGAACACTCTGAATCCACTTGGCTTGATCCGCACCCGCTCAATGCTCTGCTTCAAGGTTCTAGTTATCGAGGGGATACAATGGACTTTGAAGAACTCATCTACATCTTTAACCTTCTCAAATGACGCTAGCTGCGTAGCAAGGAAGGTAATTACACAAGGATACAACGCCCCAGATACGAGAACAATTAAAAGTTTCAAGAGAGAGAGAGAGAGAGAGAACGAACCGGTGAAACAATTTCACTGACAATCTGAGTAATTAGAAATCCAGAACACCAGGTCTTTGAGATGTGCTCCCAGTTATCCAGTGTTTCGGATATCATCCCCGAAAGGCAAAATGAACCATATTAACAAGACCAGGAAAGAAACCAAATCCATGAATGTGGGTACGTACATTTCATAGTATGCATGCTCACTAGAAACTAGTGGTATTGAGAGTTACCTTCAGCCACGTCCAAGCTGTTTCCCGTCCTTCCCTACTAACTGAGGACAGCACAGCGGAAGCATCCTGACGGCGTACCTATATACATAGCTGGCAATCGATGGGATTAAACCCAGTATCGTCAATCACAATTGGTTTGAGATACTCTAATGTTGTGGTACCTAATTACAATTTAAACCTGCAATTAGAGAGACAAAATCAGAAATACCTCAGAAGTCAACAAAAAGTTGAGAACTTCCAGTGTTATGTTCGGATCTGGACAAGATGCTACATAACAAATTCAGATGTTGGATCAACATCCTTAATTGTACAAATTAATCAGTAGTATTACTTAAAATGCGAGATTTCTCCTTGCTCAGATCAGTCTCTCTGTAAACTCTAAGAAGAGATTCGTAGCCCCATCTGTTAGACATGTTTATTCTTTACATTACTCCCACATACACAGCCCGCAGTGCAAGAATTAAGAGTTACTAATAATGATGATCAACAGAGAATTAAAAGGTGTTTAATTAATGGTTTACAACAAAACAAACCTTCTTATGTCAGGATGAAGAAGAGGCGTATTTCTGTCATCTAAGAATTCATAAAAACGCCTACTTGCTTTGTTTATTGTCGGGCCATGTCCAAACACAGCAAGGGCAATTAAAACTTCTTCTCTCAACATTGCATCTAAATGGCTCTCACCCGGTTTAGGCTCCCAGCCAAGCTTCCTGGAAACAAAACCAAATTTAAATATATAAATAAACGAAAAGAAAGAAGCAAAATTGTGCTCCAGCCCTATTGTCATCACAAAAGCGTATTTACCTAGACAGTATGCATGAATACCAATTTGTCGATATGCCATGAAATAATGTAACGATTTCATTGTAGGCAGTACCAACTGGACGCCCATTTTTATTTATTAAAGAACTGGTGTCTGCCTAAAGAATTTTATCTAGCTAGGTACTTGGCTAGTTGAGGGAAAGAAAAAAAAAGAGAAGAAGCTTACTCTGCAGAGTACTGAAAAAGGCCAAGAAAGAACTGATTAATAAGATCCAGTAGATCCGGTACAGCATCAGCTGCAGTTCTTGCCAGCTTATAAGATATCTGTGAAAGGTGAAAACATGAATTACACTAAGGCTATAAGTCCGGAAAATTAACACAATGCAGAGGTGATCATTACAGTAATCAAATTTGACAACACTATATAGTCAAGTTCCTCTCTGTAAGCACCCAACAAGGTAAGCAATGAAGCAAAAGACTGCAAGCAAGCTGTAAAAAGGGCGAACGAGTCATCCAAAATTCCTGTTGAAGGAAAAGAAATGCTGAAAACTGAACTGAATACTTCCAATTTCACTATCGAAGAGATAAACAAGTGTGCGAGCATAAAAACGTGATTACCATATCTGTCAGTTGCAGACAAGTGTTTCTTTTCTATAGCATATCCAAGAGCAGCTAAAAGTTCCTCGTCATATTTCACCCTGTAAAAACCAGTCTGATACACATTGACTTTTATACAACTCGATCTTGTCTTTGCTATGGAGCAACCCAAAACTTCCTTTACGTCAAGAGTTTCAGACTTATTTCGTAGCAAGAAGCTCTTGCGTGCATCATAGGAGCCACAACATAATATTATTGGCACAATCCATTGCCCGTTGCCTTGGGAACCACTCAAGTAGAATTGTGTCTGCCATTTATTAATCAACTTATTAGATCTTTGTACCATGGAATAAAACCTAAATGAACGATTTAAAAACTTTAAAAAAGTGCATTAGACCTCTGAGATGTTCGTTTAGAATTTCATCTGATAGTCAAACAGGATTTTCAAGGAAGGCAACATATGGAAAAACCTGATCAAATTCCAATTTCTGATGTTTGACTTTGACAGATATAACAGGGTAACCTTTTGTTGTGTCCATGAATTCATTAGCTTGTTCACTGGTTCATCCGATCCCTCCTCAAGGGCAGCCCATAAATCTTCTGTCTTTGCATTTGATGAAGCATACTTTTTTATGTACGAAGCAGTGACTTCTGGAAGCACGAAAAAATAGCAGGCAGTTAACTCTGTAACTTTCATGAGAAACGTATTTGATAACCAATACGAACCAGCAGACGTGTGAACAAAAATCTCAAAGAATAATCATTTTTCAGGATATATCCTCTTATAATCCTGCATGCCTTGAAGCCTTGGATTCTCGGAAATTTCCATGGAATAAATGTAAAAAAAAATCTCATAAATAAGATTGTTGATTTAGTCGTCAAGGACAATTGCTAACAAACCAAAAGGCCAACCTGGAAGCATTCGGCACCGAGATAGGTTTGTAGCATCCTAACAACAGAAGTTCCTTTATCATAACATATTGCATCAAATATTTAATGAAGCTCGGAAGCACGATTAATATCCACCTAGCGAAAAAAAGGGAATAAGGTGTACAAGAAATACTACAAATGTGAAAGTATACGTGCATATTTCTATTTAAAGCCTGTTATGCAGGTGATCAAGGTCCTACGCGGCAAAAAATAAAACTTCAGACAAAGAATAAAAAATCTATGGAAGACCTAGTCCACTTTGAACCTCATTGGCATGAGATTCTTCAAGCCCGTCCAACTTAAGACCCCCACTAACTTCAATGCGAAGAAACTGAGTCCATATTTTCCACTCTGGGAACAAGATGTCTATAACTATATAGCTCACCTAATGACGTCAAAACACGAACTTTAAGTCTAAAGCATGTAAAACAACAAGTACAACAAATGAAGAAAGTGATACCCATGATACAAATGCCTCGTTTAGCCATAAATCCGTCCACCATTCCGTCGTTACAAGATTGCCAAACCATTGGTGTGCCAATTCATGTGCCACGACAGTTGCAACCTTCCACAAAAACAAAATGAAATAATTAAGGTTAAAAAACAATAGCTAGAATGAAGCTAAATTATGAAAACAAGATTGACATTCAGTATGTGTATGTTACCATTTGCTTGTTGGCAGCTGAAGAGTTATGTTCATCAAAGAGCAAAAGCGTTTCTCGGTATGTAACTAAACCATAGTTCTCCATGGCGCCAAAAAAATCAGGGATTGCAACCACATCTAATTTTGGTAAGGGGTATGGCACAGCAAAGTAACTGTAGAACTTTTTTGTCATTGATTTCATATCAAATGATAAACAATTGAACATAAGCACGGAAGGGGAAAAAATCAGAGAAAGGATTCATTGAGTTATTTTGAGATCTAAACATACTCTCTGTAAAATTCAAGAGCGCTGACAGCAAGTTCAGAGCAAACGCCCCTTGGTTTGCTTTACCAACTTGACAATATACCCACACTTTGACTCCTGTGACGAGATCAAATATGACACTGTCAAGAAACGGTTACTAACAAATACAGAACAAGAGATGTTGTGTATGAGTTTTACCATCAGATGTATGATCTTCAATGTAATCAAACAACCCAACAACAATGGCCACCAAGTATGTCGACATGATAGGTGACTCTTCATACAAAACAGTCTTCAGATGTCCATCCACTTTTTCTTCAATAATGGGCATGTTGGTCAGTGCAATTAATTCAGATGGAATGTCATCCAGTCTAATCTTAAATGTAGCCTGTCAATCAAAGTTCCAATCGATAAGAATAAATGGGGTCGATTCAAACAATCCTAGTAAAACAATCTAACAAGAACTTAAGGAATGATTTCTTATCCCATAAAAACCTATCTTTCTTCTGAGACTCAAAGCTGCGATTAAGAAGTGCGAAAGTATCCATATTGATTTCACAAAATGACTAGATACAAACATATAGCAAGATTTATTCAACTAACTCAACTATCAGAGAGAAAAATCGAGAGCGACCTTCCAAGCAGGTTCATCCCAACACGGAAAGCACCGCATGGCATCAACCGGTTGAAATTGTGTAGCAGCCATATATTTCTTCTCACCGTTATGCTCACGCATACTGCACAGGATAAATCAAATTTTACCATTGAAATATAATAGGCACATTGAAAGATCAAAAGTTGATAAACAAACAGGATAACGAATCCGGAACTCAAAAAGAGCATTACACTCTATGGAATCGCTGCATCTTATCATCCAGAATTCCTTCAAATAAAATAGCCAAAACTCCCTTTCCAATCGGAAGTGTCTCTCCAATCTCCAAAACCAAAATCCCATCTTCTTCAAATGTCTCTACTTTTGACGGCTCGAAAACCTGCTCAGAAACTCATTTAATCAGTTACTTCACAATCAGATAAACTAACTTTTGACGGCTCGAAAACCTGCTCAGAAACTCATTTAATCAGTTACTTCACAATCAGATAAATTTAGTAGGACTTCCAAATTAAACGAAGACAACTATATCCCAAACGATCCTTAATCTTTCACCCATCTCAATAACCACTTAAGCCTTTAATTCCTCCGGTTATGTCAATGACTGTTGTCTTGTACTCCAAACAAGGCAGTAAAAGTTGAAAATTAATGTTATAATTAGCATCTTAATGCCACTTAGTATTATGATGAGTTTTATGTTCGAATCTTGCTAAGGTGAATTTGAATCATATTATTATGACTAGTCCAATATGAGGGTGAGGCTTAGCCCACTCAACTGTAACTACTTCTCCCAGATTGCAAACAAAATCATTATCAAACAAATCCTCAGTGTGATAAGAGTGTGGTTCACTTTAGCAAACTTGTAGACCTCCTAACTCCTCAACCTGGAGTTCCACATAAGGAAGTAGGGTAACTATGCATATACAAATCAGATCATATACATATTACCATTACGTATTACAAGTACCATAGAGGGGTTCTTCAAATGCGAGTGTTTATTGCACCAGTAGCAAGTACTTTATGCTTCGATCAGGTTATTCGCAGGTTTAACGGAGATCAATCGTTATATGTATATATATATATTTTTTTTTTCTATATTCATCGATATTATTATTTTTTGAGTAATGTTAGGGTGACTCAACATGAAAGTTGATAATTGGTTTATTATTTAAGTCTTGAAAGACGTGCTTATTTCTATTGGTGCCGCATTATTTAGTTTGCAATTTGAGTTTCCAAATTTAGTTTTCCTAGCATTACTCTTATTTTTTCATTCAAATTATTGATATGGGAGGTAGGATGAGATTAAGAGATACAATAAAATATATGTAACTAATCCTTACCCTTCCCATTTTTTTTTTCTTTGCCTTTTTTTTTTGGGGGTACTTTTTTCGTCTCTATTACAAGAGGGAATTTTGCGTTGCTAATGAGTAATAAGAATATGTTATGAAGTGAGTACATAGTCTCAAACATAAACAGCTAATCAGTATCATGGGATTGTTTTTATTAATGGAGCGGGCTAATTACTGTTATTAATGGGCTACATAATCCAGTAGAGGACCCGAGCGGCGGATTCAACTCATGTAGGTTTTTGTTTTGAAACCCAACCAACATTCTCGTTTTCAAGAAAATGGCAGATGGGATCAGTTGTTCCTGGCTTAACATTGAGCTTAAATGTTTTAGGCTCCATTCAGATGTGTC
This sequence comes from Pyrus x bretschneideri, assembly GCF_019419815.1. Taxonomy (NCBI): domain Eukaryota; kingdom Viridiplantae; phylum Streptophyta; class Magnoliopsida; order Rosales; family Rosaceae; genus Pyrus; species Pyrus x bretschneideri. The sequence continues at coordinate 5,906,750 of NW_025999390.1, read as the reverse complement.
TTAATGGCAGGCTGTTATTGCTTTAGCTTTCGTCCCGTCAGCGCCTTCCAGAGGCACAATAAAAGTCCTTGTTTTTTTCAATTGCATGGCAGTAGAAAACAACATACAGATAGATCATCTTAGAGCAGTTCTACCTGGGAACCTTTAGCCCGGTACCCAGCCAAATTATTGGCCCGGCATCCAGCCAATCCACTCCAACTGAGTAGATAGGCTGGCACCCAGCCCAAGCTGGTCTCTAGGCCGACTCATAATGTGCTGAGCCTTGCCTGGCCTACATGATGCCAGGCGATACAGCCATGCCTCCCTTGACTCGAATTCGACTCCCTGGATGTGGAGCACCTCCTTGGCGAGCTCCAGCGAGGAGACGACGACGAGGTTGTGCTACCCTATGCGGGTGAGGAAGCAGTCGCCAAATTTCTCAGCGAGGTCGGTGAGATTACGGTGATTGCGGTCGTCATTGACTTGGAGCGAGCTTCCAATAATGGGTATGGGCATAGGACCATGAGGGAGCTTGAATTTCTTGTCGCGGCGATGGCGACGATCACGGCGACGAAGAGACCCAGAAGGGTCTTTTCCAGGAGGAAAAGGTTCATTTTTGGGGGAGCGTTGGTGTGGTGAGTAGTTTGGTAGGTGTACGGAGTGAAATGTAGAGGGTTCTGGGTTTACGTTTTATAGAGGAACGGTTTCGCGGGCATTAAAGGAACGGTTTTGGTTGTTTGAAGAGAACAAAAAGAAGAACGGAAGAAAAAATGGTGAAACAGTGCTTGACCGCATAGTTGGAAAATTAGGGAAGAAAAAGAAGAAGGAGTCCAGAGAGACCCTTTTGAGAAAAGTGGGAAGAAGAAGAAGAAGAAGGGATCATGTTAGAAATTTAAAATTAAATTATTATTTTATAATAAAAATTAATAATATTTTAATAAAATTGATTAGGCTATTTAGTTTTAGGGATGAAGATGCATTTGGTCTATTACTGTTTATTAGGGTCTATCACTATTCTTTAAATGAGTTAAATGAGCTTAGTGCTAGCGCATTTTTCTAGAGGTGGAATTGCTCTTACGGCACACAATAAGTTTGTTGCCTGCCAGCTTTTTCACTCCAGGGGTTATTGTGTAATTCTGCAGCGGGCAGCTCCTTTTCCACCTCCGCCGTGATTCTTTAATATTATTTCTTCCAAGCTTGGAGGTGGTGAAGTCAATCATCGACTCTAGAGAGGTGGCACAATATTTTTCTTCAGCTCTCATGGCCACCCTTTCACAATATTGGATGGTTTCTTTCATTATGTTGGCTTCCAAAGACCCCGGTTTATCAGAAAATTGGTTAAGAATTTCTGCCAATTTGCTTGAACCGACGGGGATGGACTCTGCGGTCTTGCAAGGGGAAAAGTACTCGAGTTGGGTCTTCAAGTGTTAGATTTTCAGCAGCATCTTGCTTGTAGCCGAACCTTTTGCTATCAGTTGAATCATCCCGGTAAAGATATTGAATGTTAGTTGCAACATCTGCAACTTGGTTGTGAACGATAACTCCCCCTTTGCCAACAGTAATGAAGTCCGCGGATTTACCAACATAAATGGACAACAAGATATGTTAGCCAAACTTTTCATACGATCGTTGTTATTTTTGGGTAGCTAGCTAGTCAAAATCATTAAGGGAAAACGTAATTTATTCTACTTTTTATAGCCAAATGAGTCTTTAAGATTAACATAACTCTTCACTTTTGTCTTAATAATGAGAATTAGTAGAAGTAATTTTTGAGTTTATCTAATAAGGAGTTATATAAATCATAAAAACCATTTTAAGTAAAAAACTTCTCTTTTAATTTTTTTATTTTTTTTAACTCAATTACTTTATCATATGAACATGAAAAATCGAAGTCAAAAATAGATTTAGAAATCCCGAAGAATACTCTTCAAAAACCGCAACTTCATTTTAAGCAAAGGCAAATAAATTCAAAATGGAATTCTTCAAACTATACAAAGTAGAAACAAGAGCTACATGCGAACACTGCAAGAAAAAAGGGAAATAGCCACGGAGCCAGGTGATTGTTTCTGGGGTAGCTATTCCTACAAGCGTGACAAACAGTATGTCATAATTTTTTTACTTTTTGGTGCCATTTTTTAACCTTTTATCACGTATTTAGCAATCACTAGGCTAGCAACGGCCAAGCTTGTTCCGTGGTTGTTGCCTCATTTTCTTCTCGTGCGAAAGTGAAAACCTGTGTAAATCACAAGGACGATTGGTTGTGGAAATGAGTTCTTGAAGCCAATTGTGGAAATGAGTTCTTGAAGCCAATCTGAGGTTGTACATATAAACCTTACCCCTAAAAAACAAAGACAATAAAAAGAAATACACAAAAAAGAAGAGGGACATAAACCTTACCCTTCTAGAAACTCAAAACGAGAATGGAATAAAGAAAAAAGGGGGGACATGAAACCTAACCCCCCTAAAACCAAAGCTAAAGGTCTAAACCTACAAAACAAGTCAAACAACCCCATAATGTTGGGAGGAAAAAAAGAAAGAAAGTGAGACAAACCTGGATGCCAACATGTACATTAATTTGAGAAGCGCTAACCAGGCAAGCTAACATAGTTTGAAAACAGAGCAACCCAATATAATGAGGTGTCCCCTTGGTTTAGGATTTTAGCTTCTTGGCATTCTCTTGCTTTGATTAGATCATAAAGAAATTAAGGTTACACTTCCTTATAAGCACATACAAAATTCGTTAAATATCTAACATGTGTTTCACACTCCATACATACTCAACACCCTCCTCTCCTAGGACAAAAGAGATGTAACCTGTGTATCATGCATACAGTAGCACCACAATTCAATACTGAACCAATGGACAGATGGCACCACAGAGTCAAAGCATATATAACTATTACTGAATGTTGTAGAGCACGTCCACTATAGCATGCTTTCGGTACAAGTCCACACGATAGGATGCTTTCATTTATGAGTTTATATGTAGGTTGAAATACACAGTGACAATAAGAAGTGATCGACAGTCGATTTAATTTCAAACTGCTGACATCATCATACGTAGAACTGAAGGTTTGATCACTCAAATCATGTAGATTTCTGGTTTGGAACCCAGACAACATGATCACTGGGAAGGAAATGGCAGACCGGAACAGTTCCCGGCTTGATTTTGAGGACTTGGAAGGACAAATGTTTAGGGTTCCAATCTGATGTGTCTGTGTGGCAGACTGCTACTGCTTTAACATTCACCCCATCGGCACCTTTCAGGGGCACCACATAAGCTCTGGTTGTTTTTGTTGCATGGCAGTAAAAAACAGCATAGGGATAGTTCTGCTTGTGACACACGACGGACTTATCCGCCGCCAACTTCTTCACTCCAGAAGCTATTGTGTACTTCTGCAAAGTGGCTCCTTTCCCGGCTTCTGTCGAAATTGCTCGAACATTTCCTCCTCCAAGCTTGGAAGTGCTGAAGTCAATCATGGACTCCAAAGAGGTAGCACAATATTTCTCCTCTCCTCTAATGGCTGGATTCTCGCACTCTTGAATCGTACCCTTGATTATATCCGCTTCCACAGAACCCGATTTCACTGAAAATTGGCTGAAGATTTCTGGCAGCTTGTTCGACGAAAATGGGATGGATTCCGCAGTTTCGCGCGGCACAAAGGTTTGCGTGTTTGAATTCGTGGTGAAGTGCAATTTCATTGTTGTTCCAGGACGCATGTCTTTCTCCAAGAAGAAAATAGCGACGTTTGGGTCTTGATGGAGTTGGGTTTCCGTGGCTGCATACAAGTATGAAAAAGGGCTTTTTCCTGGTGTTACTCCAACATACACGGGCTTTCCCTTGTGCCCTGTGTTTACGGACACTCCTCCTTTGCCAACACCAACGTTGGTTCCCTTCCCGGTGTTCACCCCAACACCGCCTTTGCCTCCTACGGTCACGTTAGTGCCACCGCCTGGCTTTCCTTTTCCGGCTTCCACGTGCACTCCGCCCTTCCCGACGTTTACATTGGTGCCTCCAGGCTTTCCCTTTCCAGCGTCCACATGCACTCCAGTACCCTTCCCAACATCGACATGGGTGCCTCCGGGCTTTCCTTTTCCAGCATCAACGTTGACACCACCCTTTCCTACTACAACAGAGGTGCTCTTATCTTCTGTGAAATCTGCAAATTAGCAAACATAAATAGAGAACAAGTGAGAAGAGGTAGAACATCAAAATTATTAAGCTAAAATTTGGGAGAATATTCGGATCGTATATAGAAAATATGGGGATTCGCTGTTAAGATCATATATCGAAAACTAAAAGTGCAGTCAAGTTTATTGGCACATATTCATAATTGTGAAGTCAAATTATATTTTCTAACAACATAAGATCATATAACTAAGTGCCATTAAGTTTATCGGCATATGCACGATTGTGAAGTCAAATTATTGAAGGTATCAGAAACGCATCAACCACTTGGTTTTAGAAATTTCCTTAATTACACAAGAGAAAAGTTTATAAAAAGTTGACCGATTGTTTTGAAATTGACTTCTTATATTTTGGTTTTTTTTTACACATGTGAGAAAATAAGTACATGTATACCAAGACCACAATCCAATGATCAATGAGAACATTTAAGCTATTCCATCCCTTCATCTTTTATAATACTAAATTGTTGCTATTACAATGGATTATATCACTTTTAGAGAATATTTAGATGCATTTCTTACATGTATACGATGGTTAAACTCGTCAGTAAGAGTGTCAGTAGTGGTGTTATTTTGTATGTCTAAATTGAATTATTGTCTAAGGAATACACAATATCTGAGCTTCTCTGAGACTCTAATACTAACCTGCAGGCTGGAGAAGTTCACTGATAGCTTTTGGCATTTTTGAGTTTGGCAAGACAGAGTTCCAGTAAAGTTGAGGTGGTAGAGCAGCATGGCATGCCACCAGTGTGAGCTGCAAATTAACAATATTTGAACCCTCATCAGCACGGAAGCAAACGCAAATCAACTGAAATCAAAAAGTAATATATTAAAATTAGAAAGCTTACAGTTAGAAAAGCAAGGATGTGAGGGAGAAAGAACCCCATTGAGACTTAACTATTGGAACAGAAAGCTAATGGATGAAGAAAGAAAGTAACTCGGAGCTAGTGAATGTGGTGACAAGAGCAAATACGTTCCACATTTATAGAGGAAAATGTACAATGTACTGAAAGTTGATGGGTCCATAAGTAACACTCCACCAGCATTGTCGACTACTCAATTAATTCAACTGCCCCAGGCTCACTCACTTAATTTCATTGATATCGATTAGGACGTGCCGGCCATGTAGGGACTCAAGACAATGCAGGTGCATGAGAGTGAACAAGAAACAATATGAGTTGGTTTTTTATCACAAGATGTCTCGACACATCTAATTAAGATGGTTTTAATTTAAATCGAAAATTAATTAATGTATTTTTTAAACGAAAGTGCTTGAATTCAGTGTAGTCTCTAGATATGAATGATATTGATCTATAGCATTTTTATTTAATGACTACATTGATAATTTTTAATTTTAATGATCATCTTGATTTGATGTGTATCATTTGTGACAAAAATTGTTATAAGATAGGATATACATGTGAGTGTGTGAATGCGTGCAAACTCTGAAAACAAAGAGGTGTATAGCTTGGACTGGTCATTGGTTTGTACTTTAAGTTAATTCAATGAGAGACAGTTGATAAAATTTTAAGGTCCTGTAACTCTATTAGGTGGTATTGTAGGATCAGTTTACGTAAAAGTGTTAAGCTTTTTAATTAGAGCATGTTAAAAATTTTAATAAAAATTTTACGTTTAAAATAAAACAATTTAAGTGCTTTTTTAAACAAAAAATTTTGAACTTTCTTGCCATTTAAAAACGTTTATTGGAGCTGAAAACGCTTTAGATTATTTTTAAACCACTTTCATACAGGTTTATAATCTATTAATATTGAATTACGTGTTTTATTTGTTAATACTTAAAATTAATGCAAACTTATCAAGTACTCTTTAGAAATTTGTGTAGTAATATATTGTTACCACCGCACACAAAAATTATGTCGTGGCCCTTTACTACAGTAGTAAAAAGGTGTTGAGCCCTTGTATAACGGCGTGGGTTCGAACCCCGTTGATGACTAATCTAACAAAATCTATCGTTTGACAAAAAAAACAAACGTTGTATCTTTTCCTAAGGAATGGGGCAATCTTTACTACTTGCAACTTTAATCGTTTCAAACTAAACATTAATGTAGTGACTAGTCAATTGAGTCCTTCCCGATACATCGAGCTTCTTATTTTCAACGAAAACAAGTATTCTATAGTCTATATAATTACGTTATTACTAACTTATTATGAAATTTAATATATCATATGTTTTTAGTGTAAATAATATTATTTGTTAAACAAGTATTCTATAAAAGTCATCTTGCATATGATTACATATAAGACCACTTACGGATTCAATACTATGCGTAGTCATCGTGATTTTGCTTATCAATTAAGATCCATTAATTTTTTATCCAACTATCGACCTTTCCTATTGAGCGATGATCAGTCATCCTACATTTTGAAAATGCCATTTATACCCCTAGGCTATTTGGGCACCAAAACGGACTAACCCTAAAGAACAATGAATGAAAATAAAATCTTAAAAGTGAAAATAACTTAAAATAATTTTTTTATTTTTATTATATATCATTCCTTGTATTTTTCTTCTACATGCATTATATCAGTTTTCCTTCACTTCTTCACCCTTGTTTCTTTTCATATATATTTTTCTCATATTGCAAGTAGTAGAGGGGAAAACTAAAAAAAAAGCGAAACGATTGTCAAAAGAAACTTTAGTCATGTTATTGACTGTTGTGGTTCACTATAGCAAATTTGTAAATACTTATTCCATATTGCAAACAAAATCATTTCCAAACAAATCCTCAGTGTGAAACAAAATCATTCCCAAACAAATCCTCAGTGTGATAGAGTGTGGTTCACTTTTGCAAACTTGTAGACCTCCCTTGTAACTCCTCGACCTGGAGTTCCACATGAGGAACCAGGTTAACTATACATATACAAATCTGATCATATATGTATTACACATACAATAACGAATAAAGAAGGAAGAGTTTTTCAAATGCAGAGTTTATGGCACCGGTAGCAAGTACTTTATGATTCAGGTCTTAGCAAGTTTATTGACAGAGATCAATCGTTTTCATTCAAGTTATTGATAATGGGATGAAAGTAACATCCCATTATTAATTATGGGATTTTTTTACCATACATAAAGGGGTGCAACTGCTCTTATTGAATTCATTTTACAGGGAAGCTCTTTGGCAAGTGATCATGCCAGGTAGCTAAAGTTTCTGTTTCGAAACCCAGGCAATATCGCGTCAGAAAGAAAATGGCAAACGGGAACGGTTCCTGGTTCAACTTTCAAACCTTGTAAGATTTTTGGGTTCCATCTAGATGTGTCTGCATGGCAGATAGCAACTACTTTCGCGGTTGTCCCGTCAGATCCTCGTAGAGGCACCATATAAGCCCTAATCCTTTGAAATGAATGGCAGTAGAAGACAGCATATGGGTAGCTTAACTTGTGGCATACAATGACTTTGTTCTTGTCGACTGCAGAAAAGTTATTCATTCCAGGGGAAATTATTGTGTAATTCTGCACCCCTTTTTCCACCTCTTCCGAGCTTGGAAGTGGCATAGTCAATCATCGACTCTAAAGAAGTGGCACATTGTTTTTCTTCTCCTTTAATGGCCTGACTTTCGCATTCTTGAATGGTTTCATTAATTCTCATCGCTTCCACAGACCCTGATTTCAATGAAAATTGGTTGAGAATTTCTGGCATTTTGTGAGAAGAGAAGGGGATCCACTCTGCAGTTTTGCGGGACAGGAAAATAGCTCTAGTCGAATATTTTTTCATCAAGGAAGATTGCAGGATATTTATTTTGAAATGACAAAAATAACTCATAATTATTCCTATTGTTTGGTTTTAAGTTTTAACCACGTATCGTGTCAATAAAATGATGGGATGGGAAAAGCTCTTTGAGTCAGAGTTGTAAGTTAAAACCTGGTTTGACAAGTTGACTGAGAGCTTTTGGCATTGGTGTGTCCGGCAGTATGGAGTTCCAGTAGTGAAGTTGAGGTGGCAGTAAAGAAGTATCATGGCTTGCCGTTGACACCAGTAGATTCATAAAAATTCATTGGGAAAATTCAAATTTTACACAGTTTACTCACAGTAAAAAATGCAAATATTCTCAAGGGAAGGAACCCCATTGAAAAGGATGAAACAAGAAAACTCAGGTTCTTTGGTGAACAATAGGAGACTGGTTCAAGTTTTATAGTGGAAGCCAACTAAAGTGCCAAATTTGTTGGGATTAGGTGTAACATGTGCCCCCTTCCACTGCCTCGTGTGATGTTCCGCATTTATTCCTAACTGCGAACCAGATTCAAATAGAAATAATAAGAAAACTTTCTTAAAAGTGAGATATTTTGTGGATTCTTCGTCATTTAGTGTTTTTAGCAAAATTTTCATGTTAATATTATAAAATATTATGTCAAAACCATGAGTAAGTAGAAAATCTATGAAAAATGTCACTTTGAAAAAATCTCCTTAACATTTCTGAAATTAAAACATGAATCTGTCAGTAAAATCTAATAATCCATACCGGATGAAACCGAAAATGCAGAGCATGCGGTGGCCTTTATTTTTTTCTTACGTTTCTTATTTGTTTCTTTGTGTGGAAATAAATTGGAGTATTTAATTCAACATTAATGTGGTGACTAGTAGATTGAGTCCTGGATACATCGAACTTCTTATTTCACTCTAACGCCTTTGAAAAAGTCATTTTGCACATAATTAGATATAAGACCATTTATGTTTCAATTATTAAGTTTAGTCTTCGTGATTTTGCTTATCAATTAAGGTACATTAACTTTTGATTCAACTAACCAACTTCTTACCGAGTGACAATGAGTCATCCTATATTTTGCAAATGTCATTTATACCCTTAGGCTATTTTGGTCACCCAAACTTGTGCTTCAAAAAATAGAGAATAACGAATGAAAACATAATTTTGAGAATGAAAATAACTTAAAATTTTTTGTTTTTATCATGTATCATTCCTTGTATATTTCCTCTACATTCACTATACCATTTTTCCTTTCATTCTTCTTCATCCTTCTTTCTTTCCATATATATTTTTTTCCCATATAGCCGAGGTAGGTGGTTGCCTAGGGCCCTCAAGTTCCGGAGCCCTGCTTGTGGGCCGCCCCGGAGGGGGGGGTGGGGAAGAGATGCCAAATTTTTTTATACATCCTGTATATAAAATATAAATAAATAAAACGTAAAAGACATCATAATTATTTCGTTGGTGCAGTGGAAACAGTTACGCTCCGTTTTTATTGGGGTGGGAAGTTCGAAACACCTTGTGGGCGTTAAGTTTTTGCTTTTTTCAAATCTATGAAATTAAAAATTAAAATTAAAGATAAATTGCTCTTTAAAAATTTAAAAATTACTAGAATCAAAAGGAGTTAAAATAATTCAACAAATATTAATTTTGAATGAATTTAAAATTTTCAACTTTAAAAAAAAATAACAAAACCTATGGGTGGTTTATGTTTAAATTCTTATTTATTTTCAAAAATATTTTAAGTAAAAATTGTATAAATAGAAAAAATTGAGTTTCTTAAATAAAAAACATACAAAGGCCAATTGTCACAAGCCTACGAGTGTGACAAGAGGCTAGTGAAATTAATGGCCTCAATCTGTCCAAATGCTTTTTTGGTTTTTCTTTTGCTTTTGAAAATAACCTAAAAAAATAACAAAAACCAGAATAATCATAACTTTGGAATCCTTTTTCTTTGAATTTAAATTTTCTTTTTCAATAATTCATTGTTAAACTAGGTTATTCTAAAATTTGATTCGCTAGTGTGTGTTGATTTTAGAAAGAACACAAGAGAACCACTTGGCGTTGTTGACATATTATATTCATCAATCAAGTTTTATTGTTTTTTACTCTCTTGGTCATCAAGTTTTATTGCTCTTCACTCTCAATCTAGTTTGGTATTGCTGTGCTTTGAAAAAAAAAAAAAACTGCTTCTGCTATGCCATGAGAATAAGCTTACTTTTATTGCTTCACGTTTTCAGCTTATTTTCACCCAAAACTGTGAAAATAAGTTGTTTTTAAATGTTTACCAAACACCTTTTTGAACTCAACTTTTTTTTTATACCCACTTTTTATAAAAACACCTCAGTACCAAATTAGTACTTAGACTCTTGACTGCAAACACTTAGTGCATTTGTGTCTAAAGACATGTGACATGTAATATTAAGTAATGTTAGTATATATTTTTTCTTTTGATATTAATTTTTAAAGATATTCGATGAAGAAATAGACTTTTCATGTAATTAGCGAATTCTTTTTACTACATACCAATATATAAAGAGTCGGAGGTTCGAGAACTTTAGGGCCCCACTTTGAAGACTCGCCTAGGGCTCACAAATTCTCAGGGCCGACCCTGGGGTCATTCAGGTTTAATAGAGATCAATCATTTTATATATTTTTTTCCATAGTCATTGATATTATTATTTTTTGAGTAATGCGAGTGTTTATTGCACTGGTAGCAAGTACTTTATGCTTCGGGTCATTAGTAGGTTTAATAGAGATCAACCGTTTTATATATATATTTTTTCCATATTCATTGATATTATTATTTTTTGAGTAATGATAGGGAGTCTCAATTTGAAGACTAAAATTTGAAAACTAAACAACTTAAAAGTTGATGATTGGTTTATTACTTAAGTGTTAAAAAGACATCCTTATTTCTATTGGTGACACATTATTTAGTTTGCAATTTTAATCTTCAAATTTAGTTTTTTTAGCATTACTCTTATTTTTTCCATTCAAATTATTGATATGGGAGGTAGGATAAGATTAAGAGATACAATAAAATATATGTAACTAATCTTTGCCCTTCCCATCTTTTTTTTTCCTTTGCTTTTTCTTTTTTTTTTTGGGTACTTTTTTTGTCTCTATTACAAGAGGGAATTTTGCATTGCCAATGAGTAATAAGAATATGTTATGAAGTGAGGACATAGTCTCAGACATAAATAGCTAATCAATCTCATGGGATTGTTTTTATCAATGGAGCGGGCTAATTACTGTTATTGATGGGCTACATAATCAAGTAGAGGACCCGAGCGGCGGATTCAACTCATGTAGGTTTTTGTTTTGAAACCCAACCAACATTCTCGTTTTCAAGAAAATGGCAGATGAGTCAGTTGTTCTTGGCTTAACATTGAGCTCTCTGAAGGCAAAATGTTTTGGGCTTCGTTCAGATGTGTCTGGCAGGCTGCTACTGCTTTAGCTTTCGTCCTGTCAGCGCCTTCCAGAGGCATAATAAAAGTCCTTGCTTTTTCAATTGCATGGCAGTAGAAAACGGCATACGGATAAATCATCTTAGAGTAGTTCCACCGGGGAACCTTTAGGCCGGCACCCAGCCAAATTATTAGCCCGGCACCCTGCCAATCCACTTCAGCCGAGCAAATAGGCTGGCACCCAGCCCAAGCTGGTCTTTAGGCCAGCTCAGAATATGCTGAGCCCTTGCCCGACCTACATGACGCTAGGCGATACCGCCACGCCTCCCTCGACCCGAATTCAATTCCTTGGGTGTGGAGCACCTCCTTGGTGAGCTCCGGCGAGGAGACGACTACGAGGTTGCGCTGCCCTATGAGGAGGAGGAAGCAGTCGCCGAATTTCTCGGCGAGGTCAGTGAGATTACGATGGTTGAGGTCGTCGCCAACCTGGAGCCAGTTTCCAAAAACGGTATGGGTATGGGATCAGGCGGGAGCTTGAATTTCTTGCGGTGGAGTTTTGAAATGGCAATGGCGACGATCACGACTATGAAGAGACCCAAAAGGGTCTTTTCCAGGAGGAGGAGGTCCATTTTTAGGGGAGCGTTGGTGTGGTGAGTAGTTTGGTGGGTGTACGGAGCGAGATGCAGAGGGAGTTGCGGTGGGAGAGTGAACTGATTTATTAGGGGTTCTGGGTTTGCGTTTTATAGAGGAACGGTTTCGCGGGCGTTAGAGGAACGGTTTTGGCTGCTTGAAGAGAAGAAAAAGAAGAAGGGAAGAAAAAGTGGTGAAATTGTGCTTGACCACACAATTGGAAAATCAGGGAAGAAATAAAAGAAGGGGGTCCAGAGAGACCCTTTTGAGAAAAATGGGAAGAAGAATGAGAAGGGATCATGTTAGAAATTAAAAATTAAATTATTATTTTATAATAAAAATTAATAAAAATTTAATAAAATTGACTAGGTTATTTAGTTTTAGGGGTGGAAATACATTTGCCCTATTACTGTTTATTAGAGTCTATTACTGTTCATTGAATGAATTAAATGAGCTGAATGTTAGCGCATTTTTTTAGGGGTGTAATTGCTCTTATGGCACACACTAAGTTGGTTGCCTGCCAGCTTTTTCACTCCAGGGGTTATTGTGTAATTCTGCAGCGGGGCAGCTCCTTTTTCCACCTCCGTCGTGATTGCTTTAATATTATTTCTTCCAAGCTTGGAGGTGGTGAAGTCAATCAATCGACTCTAGAGAGGTGGCACAATATTTTTCTTCGGCTCTGATGGCCACCCCTTCACAATATTGGATGGTTCTTTCATTATGTCGGCTTCCAAAGACCCCGGTTTCACTGAAAATTGGTTAAGAATTTCTGCCAATTTGCTTGAACCGAAGGGGATGGACTCTGCGATCTTGCAAGAAGAAAAGTACTCGAGTTGGGTCTTCAAGTGTTAGATTTTCAGCAGCATCTTTGTAAGTCTATACTTTTTCAGACGCATCTTGCTTGTAGGCGAACATTTGCTTTCAGTTGAATCATCCCGGTAAAGATATTGAATGTTAGTTGCAACATCTGCAACTTGGTTGTGAACGATAGCTCCCCCTTTGCCAACAGTAATGAAGTCCGCGGATTTACCAACATAAATGGACAACAAGATATGTTAGCCAAACTTTTCATACGATGGTTGTTATTTTTGGGTAGCTAGCTAGTCAAAATCATTAAGGGAAAACGTAATTTATTCTACTTTTTATAGCCAAAATAGTCCGTGAGATTAATATAACTCATCACTTTTGTCTTAATAATAAGAATTAGTAAAAGTAATTTTTGAGTTTGTCCGATAAGGAGTTATATAAATCATAAAAACCATTTTAACTAAAAAGCTTTTTTTTTTCTTTTTTAACTCAATTACTTTATCATATGAACATGAAAAGTCGAAGTTAAAAATAGATTTAGAAATCCCGAAGAACACTCTTCAAAAACCGCAACTTAATTTTAAGCAAAGGCAAATAAATTCAAAATGGAATTCTTCAAACTATACAAAGTAGAAACAAGAGCTACATGCGAACACTGCAAGAAAAAAGGGAAATAGCCACGGAGCCAGGTGATTGTTTCTGGGGTAGCTATTCCTACAAGCGTGACAAACAGCTTGTCATAATTTTTTACTTTTTGGTGCGATTTTTTAACTTTTTGTCACGTATTAGCAATCACCAGGCTAGCAACAGCCAAGCTTGTTCCGTGGTTGTTGCCTCATTTTCTTCTTGTGCGACAGTGAAAACCTGTGTAAATCACAAGGACGATTGGTTGGGGAAATGAGTTCTTGAAGTCAATTGTGGAAATGAGTTCTTGAAGCCAATCTGAGGTTGTACATATAAACCTTACCTCTCAACAAACAAAGACAATAAAAAGGCATACACGAAAAAAAGAGGGGACATAAACCTTACCCTTCTAGAAATACAAAACGAGAATGAAATAAAGAAAAAAGAGAGGGGGGGGACATGAAACCTAACCCCTCTAAAACCAAAGCTAAAGGTCTAAACCTACAAAACAAGTCAAACAACCCCATAAAGTTAGAAGAAAAAAAAGAAAGTGAGACAAACCTAGATGCCAACATGTACATTAATTTGAGAAGCAGTAACCAGGCAAGCCAACATAGTCTGAAAACAGAGCAGCCCGATGTTATGAGGTGTCCCCTTGGTTTAGGATTTTAGCTTCTTGGCATTCTCTTGCTTTGATTAGATCGTAAAGAAATTGAGGTTACACTTCCTTATAAGCACATACAAAATTCATTAAATATGTAACATGAGATTCACACTCCATACATACTCAACACCCTCCCTCTCCTAAGACAAAAGAGATGTAACCTGTGTATCATGCATATAGTAGCACCACAATTCAATACTAAACCAATGGACAAATGGCACCACAGAGTCAAAGCATATATAACTATTACTGAATGTTGTAGTGCACGTTCACTATAGCATGCTTTCGGTACAAGTCCACACGATAGCATGCTTTCATTTATGAGTTTATAGATAGGTTGAAGTACATAGTGACAATAAGAAGTAATCGACAGACGATTTAATTTCGAACTGTTGCCACTCAAACTATGCTAATTAAGTTGATCACATAATCATACGTAGAACTGAAGGTTTGATCAATCAAATCATGTAGATTTCTGGTTTGGAACCCAGACAACATGATCACTGGGAAGGAAATGGCAGACCGGAACAGTTCCCGGCTTGACTTTGAGGACTTGGAAGGACAAATGTTTAGGGTTCCAATCTGATGTGTCTGTGTGGCAGACTGCTACTGCTTTAACATTCACCCCATCAGCACCTTTAAGGGGCACCACATAAGCTCTGGTTGTTTTTGTTGCATGGCAGTAAAAAACAGCATAGGGATAGTTCTGCTTGTGACACACGACGGACTTATCCGCCGCCAACTTCTTCGCTCCAGAAGCTATTGTGTACTTCTGCAAAGTGGCTCCTATCCCGGCTTCTGTCGAAATTGCTCGAACATTTCCTCCTCCAAGCTTGGAAGTGCTGAAGTCAATCATGGACTCCAAAGAGGTAGCACAATATTTCTCCTCTCCTCTAATGGCTGGATTCTCGCACTCTAGAATCGTACCCTTGATTATATCCGCTTCCACAGAACCCGATTTCACTGAAAATTGGTTGAAGATTTCTGGCAGCTTGTTCGACGAAAATGGGATGGATTCCGCAATTTCACGCGGCACGAAGGTTTGCGTGTTTGAATTCGTGGTGAAGTGCAATTTCATTGTTGTTCCAGGACGCATGTCTTTCTCCAAGAAGAAAATAGCGACGTTTGGGTCTTGATGGAGTTGGGTTTCCGTGGCTGCATACTTGTATACAAAAGGGTTTGGTCCTGGTGTTACTCCAACATGCACAGGCTTTCCCTTGGGCCCTGTGTTTACGGACACTCCTCCTTTGCCAACACCAACGTTGGTTCCCTTCCCGGCGTTCACCCCAACACCGCCTTTGCCTCCTACGGTCACGTTAGTGCCACCGCCTGGCTTTCCTTTTCCGGCTTCCACGTGCACTCCGCCCTTCCCGACGTTTACATTGGTGCCTCCAGGCTTTCCCTTTCCAGCGTCCACATGCACTCCAGTACCCTTCCCAACATCGACATGGGTGCCTCCGGGCTTTCCTTTTCCAGCATCAACGTTGACACCACCCTTTCCTACTACAACAGAGGTGCTCTTATCTTCTGTGAAATCTGCAAATTAGCAAACATAAATAGAGAGCAAGTGAGAAGAGGTAGAACATCAAAATTATTAAGCTAAAATTTGTGAGAATATTTGGATCGTATATAGAAAATATGGGGATTCGCTGTTAAGATCATATATCTAAAACTAAAAGTGCAGTCAAGTTTGTCGGCACATATTCATAATTGTGAAGTCAAATTATATTTTCTAACAACATAAGATCATACAGCTAAGTGCCATTAAGTTTATCAGCAGATATGCACAATTGTGAAGTCAAATTATTGAAGGTATCAGAAACGCATCAACCACTTGGTTTTAGAAATTTCAGTTAATTACACAAGAGAAAAGTTAATAAAAAGTTGACCGATTGTTTTGAAATTGACTTATTATATTTTGGCTTTTTTTTACACATGTGAGAAAATAAGTACATGTATACCAAGACCACAATCCAATGATCAATGAGAACATTTAAGCTATTCCATCCCTTCATCTTTTATAATTCTAAATTGTTGCTATTACATGGATTATATCACTTTTAGAGAATATTTAGATGCATTTCTTACATGTATACGATGGTTAAACTCGTTAGTGAGAATGTCAGTAATGATGTTAATTTTGTATGTCTAAATAGAATTATTGTCTAAGGAATACACAAGATCTGAGCTTCTCTGAGACTCTAATACTAACCTGCAGGCTGGAGAAGTTCACTGATAGCTTTTGGCATTTTTGAGTTTGGCAAGACAGAGTTCCAGTAAAGTTGAGGTGGTAGAGCAGCATGGCATGCCACCAGTGTGAGCTGCAAATTAACAATATTTAAACCCTCATCAGCACGGAAGCAAACGCAAATCAACTGAGATCAAAAAGTAATATATCAAAATTAGAAAGCTTACAGTTAGAAAAGCAAGGATGTGAGGGAGACAGAACCCCATTGAGACTGAAAATATTGGAGCAGAAAGCTAATGGATGAAGAAAGAAAGTAACTCAGAGCTAGTGAATGTGGTAACAAGAGCAAATAGATTCCCCATTTATAGAGGAAAATGTACCATGTACTGAAAGTTGATGGGTCCATTGGAAACACTCCACCGGCATTGTCGACTACTCAATTACTTCAACTGCCCCAGGCTCACTCACTTAATTTCATTGATATCTATTAGGACGTGCAGGCCATGTAGGGACTCAAGACAATGCAGGTGCATGAGAGTGAACAAGAAACAATATGAGTTGGTTTTTTATCGCAAGATGTCTCGACATATCTAATTAAGATGGTTTTAATTTAATCGAAAATCAATTAATGTAGTTTTTAAACGTAGGTGTTTGAATTCAGTGTAGTCTCTAGATATGGATGATATTGATCTATTGCATTTTTACTTAACGACTACATTGATAAATTTTTCATTTTAATGATCATCTTGATTTGATGTGTATCATATGTGACAAAAATTGTTATAAGATAGGATGTGCATTTGAGTGTGTGAATGCGTGCAAACTAAGAATTAGTCGAGTCCCATGTTTGCTCCTGACAGGGACTAGGTTTAATGAGACTAAGTCTCACTCGCCTAGACTAAATCTGGGACTAGCTAGTCTTAACGTAACCCCTTGAAAACCATGGGACTAGCTAAGATTGTCCCCTCTCTCCCCCTCGCCTTGCTCCTTGACCACTCACCCTCGAAAACCATGGGATGCTTTTCACAACCAATTTTCATATAAAATACCAAATTGAAGATGGGAGAGAGGGGATTACGATTCTACCTGAATCGAGGCCAAAATGTAGTCAGAAGTGGCTGGAAAATGGCTTGGAAGTCTCGGCTAGTTTGGGTTTTTTTCGAATCCATGACAGATCAAGCATGCAAAGCTCGAATATGGGACCAAAGATGAGAAAGAGTTTGTTAGTGGTGCAAATCTCGTCTAACCCGATGAGGTTTAGTTGGAAAACCCGTCGAGAAATTTGCAA
Organism: Pyrus x bretschneideri; assembly: GCF_019419815.1. Taxonomy (NCBI): domain Eukaryota; kingdom Viridiplantae; phylum Streptophyta; class Magnoliopsida; order Rosales; family Rosaceae; genus Pyrus; species Pyrus x bretschneideri. The sequence goes on along the minus strand of NW_025999390.1, from coordinate 5,889,249 downwards.
CTCATCGGAAAAAATGAGGCAAGAGGTGAAGTGCAGAGGCAGTGAAGAGGTAGGAGGGAGAGGTGAAGTGTAGAGGCAGGAGGCGAAGAAGATGAAGTGAAAAGGCACAGGATTTACAATAAAAAATAAAAAAAAAAAGAAGGAACAAAAATGGGAGAAATGGGGAATGGGGAGGGAGAAGCGGAGAGAAAAAATGAATGAAGAGATAAGAGAGGGTTCTAGAAAAATAGGGAAAAAGATAAATTAATAACAAAATATTAATTGATATATTAAATTAAAAATAAATATTATTAAATATTATAATATTATAATCTCTTTTTTAGTCTGACACTTGCACCAAACGCTTCATTAAGTCAGTCCAGCTTAGTCTAGTCTAAGCCAATCCAGCTTAATCCATGAAGCTAGTTTAGTCCGAAACAGTCCGGTGCAACAAACGTACCCTAAGTTAGGTGGTATTATAGGATCAGTTTACGTAAAAGTGTTAAGCTTTTTAATTAGAGCATGTTAAAAATTTTACTTTTAAAATAAAACAATTTAAGTGATTTTTTAAACAAAAAAATTTTGAACTTTCTTGCCAGTTAAAAACGTTTATTGGGAGCTGAAAACGCTTTAGATTGTTTTTAAACCACTTTCATATAGGTTTACAATCTATTAATATTGAATTACCGTGTTTTATTTGTTAATACTTAAAATTAATGCAAACTTATCGAGTACTCTTTAGAAAATGTGTAGTATATATATTGTTACCACCGCACACAAAAATTATGTTGTAAGTAGCCATTTACCACAGTAGTGAAAATGTGTTGAGTCCCTTGTATAACAGCGTGAGTTCAAACCTCGTTAGTGACTAATCTAACAAAATCTATCGTTTGACAAAAAAATAAACTATTGTATCTTTTCTTAAGGAATGGGGCAATCTTTACTATTTGCAACTTTAATCGTTTCAAACTAAACATTAATGTAGTGACTAGTCAATTGAGTCCTTCCCGATACATCGAGCTTCTTATTTTCAACGAAAACAAGTACTCTATATAATTACGTTATTACTAACTTATTATGAAACTTAATATATTAATTTTTTTTGTGTAAATAATATTATTTGTTAAACAAGTATTCTATAAAAGTCATCTTGCATATGATTACATATAAGACCACTTACGGATTCAATACTATGCGTAGTCATCGTGATTTTGCTTATCAATTAAAATCCATTAATTTTTTATCCAACTATCGACCTTTCCTATTGAGCGATGATCAGTCATCCTACATTTTGAAAATGCCATTTATACCCCTATGCTATTTGGGCACCAAAACAGACTAACCCTAAAGAACAATGAATGAAAATAAAATCTTAAAAGTGAAAATAACTTAAAATAATTATTTTTTTTATTATGTATCATTCCTTGTATTTTTCTTCTACATGCATTATATCAGTTTTCCTTCACTTCTTCACCCTTGTTTCTTTTCATATATATTTTTCTCATATTGCAAGTACTAGAGGGGAAAACTAAAAAAAAAAAGCGAAACGATTATCAAAAGAAACTTTAGTCATGTTATTGACTGTTGTGGTTCACTATAGCAAATTTGTAAATACTTATTCCATATTGCAAACAAAATCATTCCCAAACAAATCCTCAGTGTGATAGAGTGTGGTTCACTTTTGCAAACTTGTAGACCTCCTTTGTAACCCCTCAACCTGGAGTTCCACATGAGGAACCAGGTTAACTATACATATACAAATCTGATCATATATGTATTACATATACAATAACGAATAAAGAAGGAAGAGTTTTTCAAATACAGAGTTTATGGCACCGGTAGCAAGTACTTTATGATTCAGGTCTTAGTAAGTTTATTGACAGAGATCAATCGTTTTCATTCAAGTTATTGATAATGGGATGAAAGTAACATCCCATTATTAATTATGGGATTTTTTTACCATACATAACGGGGTGCAACTGCTCTTATTGAATTCATTTTACAGGGAAGCTCTTTGGCAAGTGATCATGCCAGGTAGCTAAAGTTTCTGTTTCGAAACCCAGGCAATATCGCTGTCAGAAAGAAAATGGCAAACGGGAACGGTTCCTGGTTCAACTTTCAAACCTTGTAAGATTTTTGGGTTCCATCTAGATGTGTCTGCTTGGCAGATAGCAACTGCTTTCGCGGTCGTCCCGTCAGATCCTTGTAAAGGCACCATATAAGCCCTAATCCTTTGAAATGAATGGCAATAGAAGACAGCATATGGGTAGCTTAACTTGTGGCACACAATGACTCTGCTCTTGTCGACTGCAGAAAAGTTCTTCATTCTAGGGGAAATTATTGTGTAATTCTGCACCCCTTTTTCCACCTCTTCCGAGCTTGGTTTCATTAATTCTCAGCGCCTTCCAGAGGCACAATAAAAGTCCATGCTTTTTCAATTGCATGGCAGTAGAAAACGGCATACGGATATATCATCTTAGAGTAGTTCCATCGGGAACCTTTAGCCTGGCACCCAGCCAAATTATTGGCCCGGCACCCAGTTGATCCACTCCAGCCGAGCAGATAGGCTGGCACCCAACCCAAGCTGGTCTTTAGGCCGGCTCAGAATATGCTGAGCCTTTGCCCGACCAACATGTTAAAGGAAAAGAAAGCACACGATCTGATTGAGAGTGATTGTAGCTTATGAAATTGTCAACTCTTGGGATTGAGTGATTATAAGATGTAAATATAATTAGCTTTATTCTAGGATCTGTTTACTTAGAATAGCTTACCTTATGTGCCAATATTCAAATCAATGCAATATACAAATTCTTAATTCAAGTTGGCATCAGAGCACAGATCTTGGTGACTTTATCACGCTTCCGCCACCATAACCACCGTAGCCCTCCCATAACCACCACAGATCTCTCACAAACACCATTGCCAACACCATGACAGAACCAACCAAAATTATGAAACTAGATGAGAATCTCATGGAATTCTCAGACCCATATGCCATACATCACTCGGATCATACTGGGCTTATTCTAGTTTCCAAACCACTTGATGGGAACAATTATGGGCAATAGAGCCATGCCATGTGCATAGGTCTCAGTACAAAAAACAAGGTTGGGTTCATTGATAGAACCATTAAAGCTCCATCACCCTCGGACTCAAAATATGCAGCTTGGAAAAGATGCAACGACATGGTAACGCTATGGATTGTGAACTCAATCCACTCAGACATTGCCTGCAGCATTATGTACACTAAAATTGATGTTGCAGTTTGGAACGATCTCAAGGATAGGTTTTCACAGAGCAGTGACTTGAGGATCTACCAAATTCGACAAAAAATTATCGAAAATCATCAAGGGCAGCTCTCGGGTTCTGCCTATTACACCAAGATGAAAGCCATGTGGGACGAGTTAGCGTCTTACAATGACCCATTAACTTGCACTTCTGCAGGCTTAAAAGGACTCACTGAACGGGAAGAAAAAGAAAGAGTTATGCAGTTTCTGATGGGATTGAATGACTCTTATGCGACTATACGAGGCTCGATTCCGATGATGAGTCCACTCCCTAACACACGCCGAGTTCATGGCCTCATTTTCCAACATGAATGGCATATGGATGTGACTAGTCGCTGAGATATGGGGACGCACTTTCATGTAATGCAGGTTCAGCGAATCTCAGCGCCATCGTTATCCAACAAACAGCCCTCCAACATCTTTTCACGTAAGTCACTTAAATGCACCTACTGTGACAGAGATGGACACTTGGTGGACCGTTGCTACTACATTATTGGGTTTCCCGAATGACACAAATGGCATGGCAAGAACGTGAATCCCAAGAATAAGAGATCGGCAGTTAACAATGCCGAGGCTCTCAATTCTACTACAATCACCAAGCCTAATACTTCTGACGGTCCTATGTTTACCACCGAGGAGTATAATTAGATCATTGCCATGACTCCGCAATGGTAATGAACAACCACTTGCAAACGCAACAGGTATCTTCTTGCCTACATGCAATATAGCACGCACAGATTCACACTCGACTCTATATTAGATTGTTGATAGCGGAGCAACCGATCATATATCACATTCTCTACCAACACACAACATCATTGATGCTCAGCATGATTCCGTTGGTTTACCAAATGGGGGCCAAGCAAAAATAAAAAATATTGGCTCTGTAAAATTGTCACATGATCTATCTCTTGATAAAGTTCTTATGTCCCAAAGTTTCGTGTCAACTTATTGTTTGTTAGTAAATTGACGAGAGCTTTGCATTGTATAGTGACATTCTATCCGGATTTTTGTGTTGTGCAGGACATGGATACGAGGAGGGTGATTGGCCTGGGCAAGCATTTTGATGGGCTCTACTATCTTACACCAAGACAAAACGCTCACCATCGCCAACCATATTCATCATACCACTAGCCTATAGCATCAGCGCCTTGGACACCCATCATCTGCACCTTTACTTACATTAGCGAAAAATAATGTTGAAATAATATTTGATTCCAAACACATTTGTGAAGTTTGCCCTTTAGCAAAGCAAACTCGTTTACCCTTTCATCATAGTGAAATCAAAACTACTGCACCATTTAACTTGATTCATTGTGATATTTGGGGACCTCACAGAAATCCAACACACTCTGGGGCACGCTATTTTCTTACTATTGTCGATGATTTGACACGTTTTTCTTGGGTACATCTTATGAATTTCAAATCCGACACATAAGCGATTTTGAAATCCTTTTTCTCTTGGGTCAAAACACAATTTAACGTGACATTAAAGCTCTTCGTGCAGATAATGGTAGTGAATTTCTTTCCATGCGTTCTTATCTTGACTCATGTGGCACCTCTTCCAACATTCTTGTCCTTACACACCACAACAAAACGGGGTGGTTGAATGTAAACATAGGCACCTTTTAAATGTTGGCCAGTGCTCTTCGGTTTCAGGCCAACTTACCTTTAAAATTTTGGGGGGAAAGTATCCAAACTGCTTGTTATCTCATCAATCGTCTACCTACACCCTTTCTCTCTCATAAATCCCCATACAAATTGTTGCACAACACACCTCTAACTTATACGCACTTACGCGTTTTTGGATGCCTTAGTTATGCTACCAACCTTACACCCACCAATAAGTTTGACGTTCGTGCTCGTCGTTGTGTTTTCCCTTGTTATCCTTTTGGTCAAAAGGTTATAAGGTATATGATCTAGCCACCCATAAATTTTTTACCTCACGTGATATCATCTTCCATGAGCATATCTTCCCTTATACTCACTTACCCACTATAAACCAAACCGACATGCATGATCCTCTCATTGCTCCTCCAACACATGACATGCATGTTACTCCCATTGTTCATCCAACACATAACTACACTTCCCCCAAAACGGTGATTGTTTCCCCACACAACACGGACCCCATTTCCTCAACCAACCCTGAGCCTTCATCCCTACTTCCACCACATATTATCTTTCCTACCCTTGAGCCTTCATCTCACACTGCACCCACGTTACCTGACACCACTGCCCCACCGCCTGAACCCGTCACTTCTCATACTAAACCCATCACTTCCACTGCCTCACTTCGCCACTCTACTCGTCCCACCAAACCACCTGCTCACTTCAAAGATTATGTGGCTCATCACTCCACCTTGCTCACGCCCACGGAGTCTTCCTCGCGGTCCATGTCCAGTACGCGTCATCCACTGCATCGGTATGTTTCTTATTCATGCCTATCTCCTGGGTATCAACGTTTTGTTTCTCATATATCCCACTTGGTGGAGCCTACTACCTATAAGCAGGCTTGTCACAATCCCCACTGGGTTGCAGCGATACGAGCTGAACTCACAGCCCTCGAAGAAAATAAAACTTGGAGTTTTTTTCCTTTTCCGCCCGGACAACGACCCATCGGCTGTAAATGGGTTTTCAAACTTAAGTATTGATTTGATGGGACTCTTGAAAGCTACAAAGCACGTCTTATTGCCAAAGGTTTCACCCAACGTGAAGGTATCGACTTCAAGGAGACATTCGCACCGATGGCCAAACTTATTACCGTTCGCTGCCTCTTGACTGTGGCTGCTGTCCGCAATTGGCCTTTACATCAAATGGACGTCCACAACGCTTTTCTCCATGGCGAACTTCAAGATGAGGTCTACATGTTGCCTTCCCTGGGTTATCCTCGACAAGGGGAGAATGTCGTGTGTCGACTCCATAAATCTTTATACGACCTTAAACAGGCGTCCAGAAGTTGGTTTCGAGAGTTCTCTTCGGCAATACGTACCATCGGTTTCTGCCAATCTAAGGCAGATTACTCTTTGTTCACTCAAGTCAAGGTACTTCACTCACCATTATATTGTTATATGTTGATGACATGGTGATTACAGGCAACAATGAGGCAGAAATTAAGAACCTAAAGACTTTCCTTAGTAGTCAATTTCGAATTAAAGATCTCAGACCTCTGAAGTATTTCCTTGGAGTCGAGGTCACACGTTCGAAAGCTAGAATCACAATTTACCAACAGAAATATACACTGGACATATTGGAGGAGGCTGGATTGTTGGGTGCTAAACCCACGAAGGTTCCAATGGAGGCAGATTTGGTACTATCACCTACATGTAGCAGTTCACTTCACGAACCTGCGAAGTATAGATGCCTAGTTGGAAAGTTGATCTATTTGACCATCACTAGACCAGAAATAGCATATACTGTCAACACGTTGAGTCAGTTCATGCAAGATCCACAACGACATCATCTTGATGCAGCACATCAACTTCTTCGATACCTTAAAGGAGCTCTTGGGCAAGGTTTGATGTTTCCTTCTCAAAGTGAACTACAATTAATTGGTTATTATGACGCAAATTGGGCTCGTTGCCCTATTACACGTCGGTCAGTGACTGGTTATTGTATCTTTCTTGGAAACTCATTGGTGTCCTGGAAAAGCAAGAAGCAAGTTACAGTAACTTGTTCATCCGCAGAAGTGAAGTATCGATCTATGGCCGCAGCTACTTGTGAGTTAAGTTGGTTGCGATATTTATTGGAAGACTTGCGAGTTAAGCATCCCCAACCAGCAAGATTATTTTGTGACAACCAAGCCGCCTTACACATAGCCGCAAATCCTGTGTATCACGAACGTACAAAGCATATTGAGATCGATTACCACACTGTTCGTGAGAGGGTTCAAAAGGGAGATATTAAAACTTTCTATGTTAGAATAGGGGAGCAAGTCGCAGACTTATTTACTAAGCCACTATGTGCGCCTATTTTCCATACACATCTAGGCAAGTTGGGCGTCATTGACATCCACACTCCAACTTGAGGGGGAGTGTTAAAGGAAAAGAAATCACATGATCTGATTGAGAGCGATTGTAGCTTCTGAAATTGTCAACTCTTGGGATTGAGTAATTATAGGATGTAAATATAATTAGCTTTATTCTAGGATCTGTTTACTTAGAATAGCACGTAGGTTCTGTATAAAGTCTTACCTTATGTACCAATATTCAAATCAATGCAATATACAAATTCTTAATTCTGATGCCAGGCGATATCGCCACGCCTCCCTCGACCCAAATTCAACTCCCTGGGTGTGGAGCACCTCCTTGGCGAGCTCCGGCGAGGAGACGACGATGAGGTTGCGCTGCCCTATGAAGAGGAGGAAGCAGTCGCCGAATTTCTCGGCGAGGTCGGTGAGATTATGGTGGTTGAAGTCGTCGTCAACCTGGAGATAATTTCCAAAAACAGGTATGGGTATGGGACCAGGCGGGAGCTTGAATTTCTTGCCGTGGAGTTTTAAAAAGGCGATGGTAATGATCACGGCAACGAAGAGACCCAGAACGGTCTTTTTCAGGAAGAGGAGGTCCATTTTTGGGGAACGTTGGTGTGGTGAGTAGTTTGGTGGGTGTACGGAGCGAGATGCAGAGAGAGTTGCGGTGGGAAAGTGAACTGATTTATTGGGGGTTCAGGGTTTGCGTTTTATAGAGGAACAGTTTCGGGGCGTTAGTGGAACGGTTTTGGTGGTTTGAAAAGAAGAAAAAGAAGAAGGGAAGAAAAAGTGGTGAAACTGTGCTTGACCACACAATTGGAAAATCAGGGCAGAAATAAAAGAAGGGGGTCCAGAGAGACCCTTTTGAGAAAAGTGGGAAGAAGAAGAAGAAGAAAGAATCATGTTAGAAATTAAAAATTAAATTATTATTTTATAATAAAGATTAATAATATTTTAATAAAATTGACTAGGCTATTTAGTTTTAGGGCTAGATATGCATTTGGCCTATTACTGTTTATTGGAGTCTATCACTGTTCATTAAATGGATTAAATGAGCTGAATGTTGGCGTATTTATTTATAGGGGTGGAAAATTGCTCTTATGCACACAAGAAGTTGGTTGCCTGCCAGCTTTTTCACCCCAGGGGTTATTGTGTAATTCTGCAGCGGAGTAGCTCCTTTTTCCACCTCCGTCGTGATTGCTTGCTTTAATATTATTTCTTCCAAGCTTGGAGGTGGTGAAGTCAATCATCGACTCTAGAGAGGTCGCACAATATTTTTCTTCGGCTCTCATGGCCACCCCTTCACAATATTGGATGTTTCTTTCATTATGTCGGCTTCCAAAGACCCCGGTTTCACTGAAAATTGGTTAAGAATTTCTGCCAATTTGCTTGAACCGAAGGGGATGGACTCTGCGGTCTTGCAGGACAGGAAAGTTTCTCTGGTTGAATTTCCGGATAAGCGATAATTCATTGTTGTGCCAGGATGAATGTCCTTCTCCAAGAAGAAAAGTACTCGAGTTGGGTCTTCAAGTGTTAGATTTTCAGCTGCATCTTTGTAAGTCTTTACTTTTTCAGCTGCATCTTGCTTGTAGCCGAACATTTTGCTTTCAGTTGAATCATCCCGGTAAAGATATTGAATGTTAGTTGCAACATCTGCAACTTGGTTGTGAACGATAACTCCCCCTTTGCCAACAGTAATGAAGTCCGCGGATTTACCAACATAAATGGACAACAAGATATGTTAGCCAAACTTTTCATACGATGGTTGTTATTTTTGGGTAGCTAGCTAGTCAAAATCATTAAGGGAAAACGTAATTTATTCTACTTTTTGTAGTCAAAATGGTATTTGAGATTAATATAACTCCTCACCTTTGTCTTAATAATGAGAATTAGTAGAAGTAGTTTTTGAGTTTGTCCAATAAGGAGTTATATAAATCATAAAAACCATTTTAAGTAAAAAACTTCTCTTTTTATTTTTTTTATTTTTTTAACTCAATTACTTTATCATATGAACATGAAAAATCGAAGTCAAAAATAGATTTAGAAATCCCGAAGAATACTCTTCAAAAACCGCAACTTCATTTTAAGCAAAGGCAAATAAATTCAAAATGGAATTCTTCCAACTATACAAAGTAGAAACAAGAGCTACATGCGAACACTGCAAGAAAAAAGGGAAATAGCCACGGAGCCAGGTGATTGTTTCTGGGGTAGCTATTCCTACAAGCGTGACAAACAGTATGTCATAATTTTTTACTTTTTGGTGCGATTTTTTAACTTTTTGTCACGTAATTAGCAATCACTAGGCTAGCAACAGCCAAGCTTGTTCCGTGGTTGTTGCCTCATTTTCTTCTCGTGCGAAAGTGAAAACCTGTGTAAATCACAAGGACGATTGGTTGTGGAAATGAGTTCTTGAAGCCAATCTGAGGTTGTACATATATACTAACCGCGCTGGGCTAGTTGACTGATAGCTTTCGGCATTGGTGTGTTTGACAGGACTGGAATTCCAGTAAAGCTGAGGTGACAAAGGTAAAGCAGCATGGACTCCCACCAGTGTGAGCTGCAATTAAACTCGCACAATTAGTAAGAGATAAAGAAAATGAAATTAGCAAAAACATAAGAGCGCAAATTAACCAGTCACAGGGAGGATTCAAAATTACAGCGCTTACTTACAGTTAGAAAAGCAAAGAATCTGGAGAGAAGGAACCCCATAAAGACTCAACTTTTGCAACACAAATGAAAATTACTGAGATGAAACAAGAAAACTCAAGAGAGATATGGTAAACAATAGCATATGGGTTCAATCTTTATAGGGAAGTAAGAAGGTGGACTACCAAATTTGTTGGGATTAGGTGTAAAACATGCAGACCTTGCCATTGCCTGGTGTGAAGCTCTCATTATTTTGTCGGCCTACCTGTCAACAGAAAAACTTTGTGGGGAAACCCCGGAAAGCAAGAGCATGCAGTAGCCTGAAATTTTCTTTAATTTTGAAGCATGCAATAGTGCCCTGATTTTTTTTTAATTTGTATTTTTGTGGCAAGGTTTTTTGTGGATTTTTATTTGTACAAATGAAACTTCCCTTTGTTATGAGGTGTCCCTTGGTTTAGGATTTTAGCTTCTTGGCATTCTCTTGCTTTGATTAGATCGTAAAGAAATTGAGGTTACACTTCCTTTTAAGCACATACAAAATTCGTTAAATATCTGACATGTGATTTACACTCTCAACATACTCAACACCCTCCCTCTCCTAAGACAAAAGAGATGTAACCTGTGTATCATGCATATAGTAGCACCACAATTCAATACTGAACCAATGGACAGTTGGCACCGCAGAGTCAAAGCATATATAACTATTACTGAATGTTGTAGAGCACGTCCACTATAGCATGCTTTTGGTACAAGTCCACACGATAGCATGCCTTCATTTATGAGTTTATACATAGGTTGAAATACATAGTGACAATAAGAAGTAATCGACAGTCGATTTAATTTAAACTGTTGCCACGCAAACTATGCTAATTAAGCTGATCACATCATCATATGTAGAACTGAAGGTTTGATCAGTCAAATCATGTAGATTTCTGGTTTGGAACCCAGACAACATGATCACTGGGAAGGAAATGGCAGACCGGAACAGTTCCCGGCTTGACTTTGAGGACTTGGAAGGCCAAATGTTTAGGGTTCCAATCTGATGTGTCTGTGTGGCAGACTGCTACTGCCTTAACATTCACCCCATCAGCACCTTTAAGGGGCACCACATAAGCTCTGGTTGTTTTTGTTGTATGGCAGTAAAAAACAGCATAGGGATAGTTCTGCTTGTGACACACGACGGACTTATCCGCCGCCAACTTCTTCACTCCAGAAGCTATTGTGTACTTCTGCAGAGTGGCTCCTTTCCCGGCTTCTGTCGAAATTGCTCGAACATTTCCTCCTCCAAGCTTGGAAGTGCTAAAGTCAATCATGGACTCCAAAGAGGTAGCACAATATTTCTCCTCTCCTCTAATGGCTGGATTCTCGCACTCTTGAATCGTACCAGTGATTATATCCGCTTCCACAGAACCCGATTTCACTGAAAATTGGTTGAAGATTTCTGGCAGCTTGTTCGACGAAAATGGGATGGATTCCGCAGTTTCGCGCGGCACGAAGGTTTGTGTGTTTGAATTCGTGGTGAAGTGCAATTTCATTGTTGTTCCAGGACGCATGTCTTTCTCCAAGAAGAAAATAGCGACGTTTGGGTCTTGATGGAGTTGGGTTTCCGTGGCTGCATACTTGTATACAAAAGGGCTCTCTCCTGGTTTTACTCCAACATACACGTGCTTTCCCTTGGGCCCTGTGTTTACGGACACTCCTCCTTTGCCAACACCAACGTTGGTTCCCTTCCCGGTGTTCACCCCAACACCGCCTTTGCCTCCTACGTTCACCTTAGTGCCGCCGCCTGGCTTTCCCTTTCCAGCGTCCACATGCACTCCAGTACCCTTCCCAACATCGACATGGGTGCCTCCGGGCTTTCCTTTTCCAGCATCAACGTTGACACCACCCTTTCCTACTGCAACAGAGGTGCTCTTATCTTCTGTGAAATCTGCAAATTAGCAAACATAAATATAGAACAAGTGAGAAGAGGTAGAACATCAAAATTTTAGCTTAAAATTTGTGAGAATATTCGGATCATATATAGAAAATATGGGGATTCACTGTTAAGATCATATATCTAAAACTAAAAGTGCAGTCAAGTTTATCGGCACATATTCATAATTTTGAAGTCAAATTATATTTTTAACAACATAAGATCATATAGCTAAGTGCCATTAAGTTTATCAGCAGATACGCACAATTGTGAAGTCAAATTATTGAAGGTATTAAGAACGCATCAACCACTTGATTTCAGAAATTTCAGTTAATCACACAAGAGAAAAGTTTATAAAAAGTTGACCGATTGTTTTGAAATTGACTTCTTATATTTTGGCTTTTTTTTACACATGTGAGAAAATAAGTACATGTATACCAAGACCACAATCCAATGATCACTGAGAACATTTAAGCTATTCCATCCCTTCATCTTTTATAATACTAAATTGTTGCTATTACAATGGATTATATCACTTTTAGAGAATATTTAGATGCATTTCTTACATGTATACGATGGTTAAACTCGTCAGCGAGAGTGTCAGTAATGGTGTAAATTTTATATGTCTAAATAGAATTATTGTCTAAGGAATACACAATATATGAGCTTCTCTGAGACTCTAATACTAACCTGCGGGCTGGAGAAGTTCACTGATAGCTTTTGGCATTTTTGAGTTTGGCAAGACAGAGTTCCAGTAAAGTTGAGGTGGTAGAGCAGCATGGCATGCTACCAGTGTGAGCTGCAAATTAACAATATTTAAACCCTCATCAGCACGGAAGCAAACGCAAATCAACTGAAATCAAAAAGTAATATATCAAAATTAGAAAGCTTACAGTTAGAAAAGCAAGGATGTGAGGGAGACAGAACCCCATTGAGACTGAAAATATTGGAATAGAAAGCTAATGGATGAAGAAAGAAAGTAACTCAGAGCTAGTGAATGTGGTAACAATAGCAAATAGATTCCACATTTATAGAGGAAAATGTACCATGTACTGAAAGTTGATGGGTCCATAAGTAAGACTTCCACCTGCATGTCGACTACTCAATTACGTCAACTGCCCCAGGCTCGCTCACTTAATTTCATTGATACTTAATTTCATCGATATCGATTAGGACACGTGCAGGCCATGTAGGGACTCAAGACAATGCAGGTGCATGAGAGTGAACAAGAAACAATATGAGTTGGTTTTTTATCGCAAGATGTCTCGACACATTTAATTAAGATGATTTTATTTTAATCGAAAATCAATTAATGTAATTTTTAAACATAGGTGCTTGAATTCAATGTAGTCTCTAGATATGGATGATATTAATCTATAGCATTTATTGAAATTTTTTTAATTTTAATGATCATCTTGATTTGATGTATCAATTTCAAGATCATTTGTGACAAAAATTGTTATAAGATAGGATATACATGTGAGTGTGTGAGTGCGTGCAAACTCTGAAAACAAAGAGGTGCATAGCTTGGACTGGTCATTGGTTTGTACTTTAAGTTAATTCAATGAGAGACAGTTGATAAAATTTTAAGGTCCCTGTAACTCTATTAGGTGGTATTATAGGATCAGTTTACGTAAAAGTGTTAAGCTTTTAATTAGAGCATGTTAAAAATTTTAATAAAAATTTTACTTTTAAAATAAAACAATTTTAGTGATTTTTTAAACAAAAAAAAAATTTGAACTTTCTTGCCATTTAAAAACGTTTATTGGGAGCTGAAAACGATTTAGATTATTTTTAAACCACTTTCATAAAGGTTTACAATCTATTAATATTGAATTACGTGTTTTATTTGTTAATACTTAAAATTAATGCAAACTTATCAAGTACTCTTTAGAAAATGTGTAGTATATATATTGTTACCATCGCACACAAACATTATGTCGCAAGTGGTCATTTACCACAGTAGTGAAAAGGTATTGAGCCCTTGCATAACAGCATGGGTTCAAACCTTATTGGTAGCTAATCTAACATTTAATTTAACAAAAATTTTCGTTTGACAAAAAAAACAAACATTATATCTTTTCTTAGAGGAATGGGGCAATCTTTACTACTTGCGACTTTAATCGTTTCAAACTAAACAACCAACTGCCCCATTTATTAGGGTTTAGTAGGAGTTGCATGTCGTCTTCTTCTCTCATTAATTTTTGGTGGCTTCGACCAGTTATTTTCTCTTCTGTTAGTTCTCATGTCCCTTTCCATATTCGGAAAAGTAATGTGAATTGGTGTCCACGTTAGCTTGTGAATAAGTAACGTGAATTTGATGCACACGTTAGTTTTGGCAAGAACTTATTTGGTCTTAATTTCATTTACCAAGTTCAGAAGTTAATCGAGATGGTTGGAGAAAGTACGTTATATCATCACTACGTACAATCTTTGTTTGCAGAAGTTTCTGAAGGTTTCTTTTGGGGCAAATCCCACCAACTCCCCCCATGGTGGGACAAACACAAAGAAAAAAAATGAAAACTTTGATAATATCATGGAACTAGGATAATGTGTTTGGTTTTTTCCTTTGATGTCCCCTACTTGGCACAAGGTCCATTGAAGGAAATTTTAACGAAAAACTTCTGGTACTGTTCATTTTAACGAAAAACCACATTTGTACACTAAAAGGTCAATCTTGGTACTATTCAATTTACATTTTATTTTGTTCTTATCGTTAAAACTCAAAGTTTTCAAACTCTTTTCATTAGTTTTCCTTACATTAAACCCATGTAATTTTTTTTCCTGTTTAAATAGAGTTAATTACTTTGGAGATTTACCTTTGGTTAAATGTCTACTCACACCCCAAAAAGATGATATGCGATCTACCTATGACCTACGTGAGCCCGTTCCCCTTTTGTGGCGTGACCAGCGGTCTCCGACAACTATCGGTCTGTCGGCATCGTCGACAACGTTAAACAGTGACCGACTGATTTAGCATTCCTAGATCCTATTTTAGTTTGTTGTGCGGAAATGGAAAGGGTAGGCGGTAAACGGTGACAGAGGAAAGCTGCCGCGATGTGAAGAACGCAATTCCAATTCCCAACCCAAATGGGATCATAAGTCACAAAGAAATAAAGATGACATGACATGACTTTTATTTGATTATTTACTATGTAACTATGGCATGAATTTTATAAGGATCGACGCATTTTAGGACAACGTACAGATCAAAAGTCAACCAGTGCTTGGCCAAATGAAGGATTCTTATAGCGTGATGGTCTTTGACGAAACCTATTATAATCACTGTTTTCTTTTCATTTTGTTTTTGCATTTGCTTGATAATATAGGTCTAAAAAATAGAGTCGGTTTTCGGGAACTAAAGGTCATATGTGGCCCTAAACAATTGGAGTCTAACTTTTCGACACTCAAATACCCTGTGGCCCTTTTAAATATGCGATATGTGTCCACCACTTACTAATATTAACTCATAAGAATCACGGAATGGGATTGTAATGCTAGTATATTGAACAACTAGGTTTACAGCTTTTATACAACCATACGGGTAAAGGAAAACCTAAACTATAGCCTACAAGTAAGGCTTGTCCAGAAACTAAATAGGAAAGGAAATAACCACAATATCAATTTACAATATTGACTAAATAATAGAGATATTTTCCTTAACACTCCCCCTCAAGTTGGAGTGTATGTTAATAACACCCAACTTGCCAAGGAGAACTTCGAACTGTGTTGAACTCAACGGCTTAGTGAAAATATCAGCTGGTTGATCGTTGGTCCGTATGTAAGCCGTGCGTACCATTCCTTCTTGAATCTTTTCTCGTACTAGATGACAATCGATTTCTATGTGCTTCGTTCTTTCATGAAAAACAGGATTTGAAGCAATGTGTAATGCTGCTTGATTGTCACAAAACAACTTCACTGGCTGCGAATGGTTCACTCCTAGGTCCTTCAAAATATTCTTCAGCCATACAATTTCACAACATGTGGTGGCCATGGAACGGTATTCGGCCTCTGCACTCGAACGAGATACTGTCGTTTGTTTCTTAGTCTTCCAAGAAATAGGTGCGTGACCAAGCAAAATGCAGAACCCTGTTATCGACCTTCTGGTATCTCGACATCTAGCCCAATCAGCATCACAAAATGCTTGTAATTGCAATGAGCCTGTGGAAGGAAGAAAAATCCCTTGTCCAGGTGCTTGTTTAATGTACTTGAGGACCTTGTGTGCAGCATCAAGATGTGGTTGCCGAGGTTTCTCCATGAACTGACTTAGCATGTGAACAGCATAAGCCAAGTCAGGCCTTGTTATGGTCAAGTATATTAACCTGCCCACAAGTCGTCTATACGATGAAGGGTCATTCAGCTCCTTTCCTTCCATTTGTGTGAGTGACAAATTTTGGTCCACAGGGAATTGAGAAGGCTTAACGCCTAGAAACCCAGCATCTTCCAATATTTCGAGAGCATATTTACGTTGGCATATAGTAATTCCATGCTTTGATCGTGCAACTTCTATTCCCAAGAAGTATTTGAGTTGCCCCAAGTCTTTGAGCTTGAAACGCTGAGAGAGGAACTTCTTGGTTTCTTCAATTTCATGCAGATTATTCCCTGCTAATATCACATCATCAACATATACCAGTAAAGCAATGAAGTTACCATGACGACTTCGGACGAATAGTGAATAGTCGGACCGTGATTGAACAAATCCAGCAGCCTTCAGAGCATGAGATAACTTAATGAACCATTGCCTTGAAGCTTGCTTTAAACCGTAGAGGGATTTATTCAACTTGCATACTCGAGTCTCCCCCTTTCGTCCGAAACCAGGAGGCAAGGTCATGTAGACATCCTCGTCAAGGTCACCATTTAAGAAAGCATTGTTGACATCCAGCTGATGAAGATGCCAACCTTGCACAGCAGCGACACTTAGGAGCACACGGACGGTGGTTAACTTGGCGACAGGAGCAAAGGTTTCTTGGTAATCAACCCCTTCAATTTGACTGTAACCTTTGGCAACAAGGCGGGCTTTGTACCGATCAACGGTGCCATCAGGTTTGAGTTTGATCTTGTAAACCCATTTACAACCAATGGGACGTTTATGCAGCGGCAAAGTCACGAGGGTCCAGGTATGATTGGCTTGAAGAGCAGCCAGCTCATGGTGCATGGCATCACGCCAATGTGAATCACGGACAGCCTGGGAAAAGCTCGTAGGTTCTTGAATGAGAGAAAGATTAGTGATGTAGGCCTTATGGTGAGAAGAGAGTCGATCATAGGACAAAGAAGTGGAGAGAGGATGAGAAGTACCTGACAAGGAAAGAGCCACGTTCGTAGAAGAAGCGGGAGCAGGTCTGGACGGGAGAGCAACCTCGACATGAAAGTCCTGCAAAAAAGAAGAGGGTTTGGTGGGGCGTGTGCTACGGCGTGGTAGAGTGGGTAGAATAGGTTGAGTTGGGGAGGGGGAATAGAGAATGGTGGTGTCGGGGGATGGTGCAGGTGGGGGTGTAACAGGTGGGGAATGAGGAGAAGGAAGTGGGGAGGGTGAGGGCTCGGAGGATGGTTCAGTGGGTGTGTGGGAGGTGGATGGCTCAGTGGGTGTATATGTGGAGGGTAGTATGGGTCGTGGGACAGGAAAAGGATCGACAGCAATGGGTAATAAGGGATGTGGGGGTAGAGTGGACTGTGGTTGAGCAGCGGAAGTGGTAGAATGATAAGGGAAATGATTTTCAAAAAAAAGCACATCCCGAGAGACAAAAATTTTGTTAAGATGGGGGTCGAAAAGTCGATAACCCTTTTGGCCATATGGGTACCCAAGAAAGACACAACGACGGGAACGAGGATCAAATTTGGAAGGTTTATAGGCGTGAGTAGAGGCAAAGCACAAACAGCCAAACACACGTAAGTGCGAGTAACTGGGGGCTGTTTGAAACAACATTTCATAGGGTGTTTTCCCGTGGAGAAGGGGTATGGGAGTGCGGTTAATGAGATAGGCAGCAGTGAGTATGGCGTCCCCCCAAAAACGTTGTGGCATGTTGGCTTGGAAGAGTAAAGCTCGGGCAATATTTAATAAATGGCGATGCTTACGTTCAGCAACACCATTTTGTTGTGGTGTGTGAACGCAGCTGGTTTGATGGACAATACCTTTCAGAGCATAAAAACTAGCAAGCTTAAACTCGGGGCCGTTATCACTACGAATGATTTTGACTTTAGCATTAAATTGGGTTTCGACCAAATGAACAAATTGCACAAGAAGCTGCTGTGTATCAGATTTATATTTCATTAGGTAAATCCAGGTGCTCCTAGTGTAATCATCAACGATAGTTAAAAAATATTTTGCACCAGAAATAGAAGGAACGTGATAACCCCCCCAGATGTCAACATGCAGCAATTCAAAACAAAATTTAGTGGATATGGAACTCAGGGAAAATGGTGCTCTTGTTTGCTTGGCTAAGGGACAAATGTCACACTTATTTGAATCACAAAAACTTGGTTTAAAAGGAAATAACATAGAGGCAGTTTTGGATGGATGTCCGAGGCGTTGGTGCCAAAGATGTGGGTTGGTTGTGCTAATGGTGTTGCATGTTCCTTTCTTGGATGGGTCGAGATAGTAGAGGCCCTCCCGTTCAATTCCCGTCCCAATCATCTTCCCCGAGCGTAGGTCCTGTATGACACAAAACTGTTTGAGGAAGATGGTAATATAAAGGGAATCATATGCAAGTTTGCTAATGGATATCAGATTTAAGGTAAAGAATGGAACACACAGAACATTGTCAAGCACAAGTGTGGGAGAGAAGACCACTTGTCCAATGTGAGTGACCGTGGCAAGAGAGCCATTTGGAAGTTGGACAGTGTGATTTGTAACTGGCCTTGATGATGTGAGATAATGAGGGCTGCAAACAACGTGGTCCGTTGCACCACTATCCAAGATCCAAACATTTTTAATGCCATTATGCATGAGAGAAAATGCTTTACCTGAAAGTTCTTCATTAGTTGAAGAGTTACCCACGTGATTGGCAAATGAGGAACGGTTTTTGTTCAACATGGCAAGGATCTGCTTACAATCGTCTTGAGAAAAAGGAAAGCTTGGCATCCCATCTTCCTTGTCATGCACGGCAACTTGATTGCCCTTGAAAGGTGTCGAGCGGCTTTGTTCAGTCTCAGCGGCCGCTTTACGTTTGCGGCAATATTCGAAGGTATGACCCTTCCATCCACAGAAAGTGCATTTGAGATGGGCACGGCAATTTTTGGTGCTGTGGTTTGTCTTGCTACATCTACCACAGCGAGGACCACCATTCTCAGTTTCAAGCTCGCGGCCACCGGTCTTTACAGCAAATGCTGCTGCGTCAGGTTGAGAGGTATTTTTTCCACTTGAGACTTCCGCCTGCTTCTCATGGCGAAGAACAAGAGAGTAGGCTCTGTTCACTGTGGGTAAAGGCTCAAGAAGGAGGATATTGCTGCGGACAGTGGAAAAGGAATCACTTAAGCCCATGAGGAATTTCATTGTTTTCTGAGTCTCAACATATGAGATGATTTCCTTCTTTGTATCGCAGCTACATGCAGGGATAGAACACAACACATCGCGCTCGTCCCATAAGCCTTTTAGTTTGGTAAAATATGAACTTACCGTCATGTTGCCTTGTACACAATCATGGATCTCGTTTTCTACATGAAACAATTGAACGATGTTTGCATGAGAAAACCGTTCTTGTAAATCAAGCCACATCTGCCTTGCATCCTTGCAGTTGATGACACTACTTGAGATTTCTTTTGACATGGATCCTAAGAGCCATGTTTTAACCAGATTATTGCATCGATTCCATTGCTGCAATTCTTCATGTTCATCTTCACTCGGCTTCTTGACAGTTCCATCAACAAGCCCTAGTTTGTTCTTGACCTTTAAGGCCATGGTCATGGATTGGATCCATGTATTGTAATTGTCTTCCACCAATGACTGCGGCACAAGTACTGCACCGGGTTGATCTGAATGATGGAGATAAAGTGGATGATTAGGACTCTCCCACTTTAGATGTGAAGTCATGCTCGAGAAAGTTGACTTCGACTTCGTGTCTGTGTTATCGCTCATGGCTAGGGTTTGCTAGGGTTGTTTATGTGTTTACTGTTTACTTTCCCAGATATCAATCACTCTGGTACCATCATAAGAATCACGGAATGGGATTGTAATGCTAGTATATTGAACAACTAGGTTTACAGCTTTTATACAACCATACGGGTAAAGGAAAACCTAAACTATAGCATACAAGTAAGGCTTGTCCAGAAACTAAATAGGAAAGGAAATAACCACAATATCAATTTACAATATTGACTAAATAATAGAGATATTTTCCTTAACATTAACTATGTTAATTTTTCAGTTCGCATTAACCCATGTTATTTCCTCTTTTATATGCTAAATTTTTTTAGAAAATAATTGCAAAATGCAAATGACACTTGGACTCTTCCAATTCCCTCTGTCGTGACTCTCCTCCCTTACTTTGGCTTCCAAAATTATCAAGATCAAAATCTGGGCTCCATGGTTCAGTGATTGGACATGAAGATTGAGAATTTCAAAATCCAGCTTGGACTAGTTTAATCAAGACCAAAATCTGGGCAAAGGCTGTTAAAAAAAAAAAAAAACAACCATAAACAAAAGCTGCATCTATGTCAATCCAGTCACATATAAAATAAGAACAAATTACTTACAGATGGAGACTGATAATTTTAGCATATAACAGGGATCAACGCTAACTAAAACATTAACAGAGTTAATATTAGTGAGTGGGTGGACATGTGTCACATATTCAGATGGGTCACAGAGGGGTCATAGGGATATTTGGGTGCAGAAAATATGGACTCCTAAATTTGAAGGGCTTCCAAAAAAATTTACCATTTAATTTTTATATGTAATAATGTTATATATCAAAAAAAATTTACTTTCATTAGCATTTAAAAATTTCATTGTGCACTCTTTATAAGCGTAAATTGTTTTCTTTTTAATTATAAAATTTGGAGTGCACGATAAGATATTTGGAGTGCCTATAACACCCTATAAAATGCTTTTTTTTTTAATTTTATTATATAATAAATGCTATATATACAAGTGAAACTTTAAAGTTAGAGTGTTTGAAGTTTTATTTCTTGTTTGGTTGTTTAAGATTTGACTACTTTTGATTATTTAGTGAAGGTATGTTTGTAACTCTTTTTATTTATTATTTAATGACGTTTGTAAACTTACAATTAGTGAGTCATGAAGTTTGTTTTTATTTAAGTTATTGCCTTCTAGCATCAATGCATTATCTTACTTTAAAAATTAAAAAAAAAAAAAATCTTAAAGGGGCCTTTTTATAAATTTCGTACAAAGCTTCTAAAATCTCATAAACGGCATTGCTAAAATGCTACTAATATTTTTCTTCTTGATAAAGGTATCTATATTTTATGTTCCTCTACTCCAAGGTAACGAACCTAATTCACCTTGCGCCGGGTAAAATTGAGAAATTTAGAAGGAAAAAGAACTCGAGACTCTCCCAAGTTTTATATTTGTATGTTGTAAACAACCGATATTATCTACACTAAAGGGGAGGGTGGCCTAAGCTTCACAATGGGCCAGCAATAATGTGGTTCACATATTAAACTATCTTCTTGGTTTCCATTTTTCTAGAACTGTCATAGGGTGAGTTAAGTTGTTCCAATGTAAAAATTGACAATTCTAGAAAAATTAAAACAGAGGACAAAAGTGTTTTGAGTTTTTCCAAAGAATAATGTTAGGGAGACCAAATTTTTTAAACCAAATTTGCAAACTAAATAATGTGGTTGGAGATGATTGAATCATAAATTAAGTGTTGTTTAACATGCTTGTTTCTTATTAGTGACACATCATTTGGTTCAAAAAATTTAGTCTCCTAAGTATTACTCTTTTCCAAATTTCCCAGCAACATTGGCTTTTTGAAGTTACAACAAAAAAAAAAAAATTGGTTGTTATTTGTCAAAAGAAAATTGTTGGGTTTCTTGATATTTCCAAAATCAACAAAAGAATTCTCAATCTCATGTTATGGGCTTTGGATGAATATAAACATACATGAATCCACTACCTCAATTTTTGTCAAAGAGTCATGGTTTGAGCCTTAAGCATATGAAGGAGCTTTGTATCCAATATATTTGGGCCAATCAAGTAATTTACCCTAGATTAGGTACTCATTAAATTTATGGGCTTGTTGTCTTTGTGGTCATTAGAAAGCAAAATATTTGCTATAATCTCGACAAAAACTTGATCCCAACAACGAAAACTTCGCAAAATAAAAATAGAACAGTTCGACCTGAAAGATTATGAATCATACATGAAAACATTGGATGAAATTACATAATTCAAATCTTCTGCATTTATTTTGTATGTGATCTCTCTGTGACCTTTATTATTGGCTAATACGTGTTAATAAATTTAACACTTCTTAATTTTATTGTCATAAATTTATCACGTATCAATTAATAATACATACCACACACAAAATAAGTACAAAATACTTGATCTGTGATTCCAAGTCATGGTTTAGTTTTGTAAAACTTATGTCGGCTTCCCTTTTTAATTTGTGACCTTACTTTAAATAACAAACTTCAAGTCCCACAGCCTCTAGTCTATGCGGTGGGCTAGCGCACTACTATCTTCCTTTACTTTTTTTTTTTTTTTTTTTTTTTCACTTTCTCACATCTTGGCAAACAAGCAATTTTCAGGTGTTTTGATCTAAGAGCCTCCTTTCCCCACTAATGTGCCTTTTATTATAGCCTTTATTAAGGAATCCTTGTTGAATAATTAGCAAGTAAAACTTTGGTGGGGTGTGTCATCCACTAATTAGAAGATTTTGGTTTTCTTTTTGGTTAAGACTCATGAAATTAGTCAAATCCCTTGTGGGGTTTTTGTTGTATGTCAAAGCAAAACATTGGTGGGGCGGTTTGCATATTGTGCAATTGTTCTCTTGAGGAAATGTTGTGGAGATAATTGTGATGATGTTAATTTGAATCCTAATCAATGTGGACAGCTTGAGCATGTCATGAAAGCAATTCTTGTACTAAGGGTTGGTTTGGTATTGCTGTGCTTTGAAAAAAAAAACTGTTTCTGCTGTGCTGTGATATAAGCAGTTGTGAAATAAAGCAGCAGAGTTTTTGGTAAATTTTTTTGTAAAAGTGCTTTTGAAAAAGAAAAAAAGCAGTATTATAGTGTGTGATAAACTTTTATGTAAAACAGATGTGAAAAAAAAAACTGGTTTTTCAAAGCTAGGTTTTGTAAGTTTGTGTTTTTGGCTTTTTTTTTTTACCCAAAACTGTGAAAAAAAACTGAAGCTGAATGTTTACCAAACATAAAAAACTTTTTTTTGATAGCCACTTTTTTCAGAATCACCTCAATACCAAATTAGGGCTAAGAAATTGAAAAGAAGCCATTTGTTGTAGAAAGGTGATTCCCCTAGGCTATTAGTAATAGTAATTAAGATTTGGTGATCTTAATTTTTATTTCTCTTTTCTACTTTTCATAAATAGTAAATGACAAGAACATTGTGCCAAAATGGAAGGTTAGATCATTAGTGACATTTTATTTTGTTTGAATTCAAAAGAGATTGGTTTTAAAGAATGGTGGTAATTCCTCGATCGCAAGGTTTCTTTTCCTTTTCTTTTTCGTTTTCTTAATGAAGAGTTTTGACAAGTTTTGCATGTTAAGAGAATCTTATTGGCCTAAATAGTCATTAGCCTTATTTAGTGTTGTCTTAACATACACACAACAAGCTTATCTATGTATAGGTTGAGCATAACTCGACTCTGCCAATAACCTTTCCTCTATGTGCTTATGCCCTAATATAATGTTTTTGTTAGAGACCGACGCAGTACACTCAACGTCATTTAAAAATTCAGTTGGTTTAAATTGAGAAAATTATAGAAGTTACGTAGCCAAAGCATTATTGATTCGAGTGAAAGCATATAAAAATTAAACCTTCATATTCAAAACCGCATATATAATTGACCACTCAAAGGTTCTTTCACACAAACAAATGTCATATGATATGCATCCCAGAGGCACAGTAATCCTATGGAGAAAAAAGAGAAAGATTCTCTACTCTCTTATTCTCATCTCATCCTCTCATATATTATTTTTTGTTTTATTATCTCTATAAAAAAAATAAATATAAGCTATTGACGTGGCTTAACCATGATCGTTCAAATAAGAAGCTATGGAATGATAGAGAGATTAGAAAGGTAGAGAATCTTCTTCCCTGAAAAAAAAAAGTTTAAATGCATTATATGCTCCTTGCTACTGTAGCACTTGATATTTTGGTCACTACAAAAGGAAACGAATCTAATCACACAGAAAAAGAGACGAGGAAAAAACAATACAGAATAGTAGTACTATATAATTTTGTGCATAGAAGCTAATTATACTAGATCATTAGTTCCAATTCCATCCAAATTATTTGATGTTACATTTTATATAATATCTGTTTTATTAGTGAGGCTATTGCAAAGCATTCATGTACATTAAATGATTGGTTTAGTATCATCCCAGAGCTATCAGCTAGCTAGTTGTTTTCTAGGGAATAAGCATCTTTCAGATAATCCACCATATAGTCGCATACCCTTTCGAAATTAGAGGAAAGCTTGGCTGCTTAAAAATAGGAAAAATTAGTCTTCGGTTCTTGGTTTCTAATATTCATTAACTAAGATCTTATCAGTTTTTAAATTTTGATCAAAGTTCTTAGCATTAATATATTAATGAATTACATGAAAGTTACATAATTTGTATAAAAAAAAAAAAAATTAGTAATTGATTTAGAGTTTTAATACTCACACCCTTATTAAACTCATAATTAATTTTCAATTCAAGCATTTTCCAAATATAAAAAACAAAAATAGAATAAGTTTGTAACCATTAAATTTGCATAAAAAAATTTCAAATTTTTAATCTTATATGTCACATCCCGGCCCGGGCTCCCACCACAAATCCCGGGCTCGACTCCACCGTAGCACGATATTGTCCGCTTTGGGCCCTGACCACGCCCTCACGGTTTTGTTTCTGAGAACTCACACGAGAACTTCCCAGAAGGTCACCCATCCTGGGAATGCTCTTGCGCGAACTCACTTAACTTCAGAGTTCTAATGGAACCCGAAATCAATGAGCTTCCAAAAAACCTTGTGCTAGGTAGAGATGGGAATATACATATAAGACTTACATGATCCACTCCCTGGATGATGTGGGATGTCACATTATGTATCGATTCTTAAATATATCAATTCATTAAAAATGTACCCATTTTTTTATATAAAATTTCATTTAATCGTTTCTCTAATCCATTTTTTATACTTATATGGGTACATTCTATTTCATTGATTTCAGAATGTATCCATATCAACTTTAATAGAAAAAATTTAAATACTGTTATTAAGCCTAATATCTTTTTTTTTTTTTTTTTGTGCTTTTGCAAAATGTACCCATGCTTTGGTACAATAATTTTTTGGTACGTTTTAATGAACGTACCCATACACACACATAATATATTTGAGAGTATAATTCATCTTTAATATTTGAGTAAATTACAAAAAACTACCTCAACTATTGATGTCACGACACTTTCATACCTCATCTTACGAATTTGTGCCAATGTTATACATTCCGTTAGCTTGGCATGAATTTTTTAGTTAAATGCTGACATGTCTTGATCTAGGACCCACTTTCTATTTAAAAATTAATAAAAAATATTAAAAACTAAAAAAAAATCATTTAATAATTTTTAAATATTAAAATAATAAAGAAAAGTAAAAATTAAAATAAAATAAAAAAACACAACCCCTCAATTTGTCCCCTTTCCCCCTTCTCTCTCTTCTCCCCCATCTTCATCTTCTTTCACCTTCCAGCCCCCTTCCTGCAACCCAGAAAAAAAGAAGGAAAAAAAAAAAAAAAACCAATTTGTCTTCCCCCCTCACCCATCCTCAGTTTGTCTTCCCCCCTTCCCCACCCCCTAACCCATTCTTCTCCCCCACCTGAGCTGAACTAGCAACCCAAAAAAACAATAAATAAATAAATAAAATGGTGTCCTGTCTTCCCTAAACCCGCACCCACTACCTGCAACCAAAAAAAAAAAAAAAAAAAAAAACTAGGAAAAAACCCAAATCCCATTGAGATCAAATCGGGAAACCTTTATGATAGGGTGGGAGTGGTGGATTTGGGGTTAGCAGGGGGGAGGAATTGGGTTTGGTTTTTTTTTTTTTTTTTTTTCCGGGTTGTGGGATGGGTTTTTTGGGGGTAGAAGTGGTTGGTTTTTTATTTTTATTTATTTATTTTCTTTTTCTTCTTCTGGGTTGCGGGGACGAACTGGACATGTGTATATTTTTATTTTTTTTTCTTTTTCCTCTTCTTCTTCTTCTTCTTCTTGGTTGCGGGGACGAACTAGATAGGTTTTTATTTTTTTATTTCTTTTCTGCTTTTTCTTCTTCCTTTGTCTTCCTTTTTCTTATGGGTTGCGGGGACGAATTGGACTGGTTTTTTCTTTTTCTTTTTTTTTTTTTTTTGTTGAAGATTAAGTAGGGAAGAAGATGAAGATGGGAGAAGAGAGAGAGGGGGGAAGGGACAAACTTAGGGTTTTTTTTTTTAATGTTTTAACTTTTCTTTTAATATTTAAAAAATATTAAATAATTTTTTTTTAGTTTTTAATAATATTTTAGTAATTTTTTAATAGAAAGTGGGTCCCGAATCAAGCCACGTCAGCATTTAACTGAAAAATTCACGGCCAAGTAACGGAAGGTATAACATTGGACCAAATTCTAAGCATGAGGTATGACATTGTCAATTTTAAAAGATGAGGTATGAAAGTGTCGTGACACCAATAGTTAAGGTAGTTTTTTGTACTTTACCCTTAATATTTTTAGTCTTATAAATTATGGGTTTTATTTAAAATCTCATTAATATAAATAACTACAAATTTCATTTTTAATTTAAAAATATAATAACCCACGTAGAAATACGCTATTACATTAATGTCAGAAACTTTGATCAAAAATTAAAAACCACCAAGGTTTCAGTCAAATAACATTAGTAGTTAGGGATTGCATCCAAAGTGTCATTTAAAAATAAGTAGAAGTATTTAAAGATGCCTTGTTACCGATTTACAAAATTTTGTATTTATAAATACAATAGTTCATATTATAAATTACTCTGTAATTAAAGATCATTTATGCAAAAAATCAAATGTAGTAAATAGATAAACAGTTCGTAATGCTTTTATACTATCCGACCATTTATTTTTATACAATTCAATGGCCCAACAATCTCATTTTTTTAATTTGCTTTTTTGCATATAAGATATTTTTAATGTAATTTATAATATAAACGATTGTGATCATAACTACCAAATTTCGTATATCAATAGCGAAGCATCGAGGAGGAACTCCTCGTCTATTGAGGATCCAAATTTATTTCTTAAAAGTATATCATCTGTTGGCCTATGTCATGCTTGAAGTGGTATATACAAGCATTTTGAAATTAGTGGGATACTAGCTAATTTAATTTAATAAAGGAAATTAAAGTTAATTGCATCCCCACAACTGTCTAATCAAAACGTTGAGCTTTATATGAAGGGTTTTGGGAGTGCAAAAGGCAAAGGTTATTGAAGGGAGTGGAGGACGTGACCCACGCTGATTCTGTCTCTTCTACAAAGTTGTTCCATGGAGGGAGTGGAAGAATTATATTCATAATTAATAAAATCTCTGGGAATGATGTTTTTATATAAATATATTCATGTATATATTTTTCTTATCATATCAAAATAGGTCTCTATCAAATAGATACATCTCTTGTTGCGCAATGATATTTGATGGAATATAAAGTGTTATTGTGTTCAAAAAGGGTTTAAAAAGCTCTTATTTGAACTTATTAAATTGGGAGTTTGCAATCATCAAGGTAGAATATATATTTGTTGCGGAAATTCTTTCCTGGAATTTTTTTTTATAAATGTGAAAAAAGTTGAAGTTTTATTATAAAATTACTTATTAATATGAGGAGTAGTCAAATCTCTTATAATACGTAAACAACACAACTTGGGTGACATGCAATGCGTGTGGCCGTGAGACGACCTGGCTTTGATACCATGAAAAAAGTTGGGTTCCACCGTAAAAACAATTGGAAATATAGGGAGTAGTCTAATCTATTATAAGCACATGCAAAGTCCCTCATTTCATATATGTGGAATTCATTCTCAACAGAATAAACCGGTTCAAATTGAACTAAATCTCAACCTTTTTTTTTTTATATCAAAAATGAAAAAAAAAATTAGATGAAGCTACTTGTTGAATAGCCTGATTATGTCCAAAATGATTTAAATCTAATAGGTATTTAGTATCAAAATAGAACTGCTATGATAAGGTAATATATGCATGGACATGTTGGCTTTCCAGGTTAATAAATCAAACAAAGAGCTATGTTTCAATATATTGGAATAACCATTACGGGGTGGCCCAATGGTTAGAATGAATTTCAAGCCCGTATTCCACACGTTATGTCCTGGTTTCAGTTTATGAGGCTAGCAAATCGCATGATGGTGGTCAGTGAAAGGCTGAAATGCCTCTACGAGTCTTTCCAATTGCCGAAACGATGAACTGCCATGACGAAGCCACCAACTGATCTCTTTTTCAATAAAATAAATAAATAAATATAGTGGAATTATAAAATGGAAAAATTAGTATCCGGTTCCTAATTTCTAATGTTCATTGACTAAGACCTTATCAGTTTTTAGATTTTGATCAAAGTCCCTGACATTAATATATTAATGTCACATCCCGGTCCGAGGCGAATCACTTCCCGGGCCCGCCCCACCACCGTAGCACGATATTGTCTGCTTTGGGCTTACCATTCCCTCACGGTTTTGTTTTTGGAAACTCACGAGCAACTTCTCAGTGGGTCACCTATCATGGGATTGCTCTAGCCCCCTTCTTACTTAACTTCGGAGTTCCTACGGAACCCGAAGCCAGTGAGCTCCCAAAAGGCCTCGTGCTAGGTAGGAATGAGAATATACATTTAAGGATCATTCCCCTGGGCGATGTGGGATCTTACAATCCATCCTTATATGTATATTCTCATCTCCACCTAACGAGGCCTTTTGGGAGCTCACTGGCTTCGGGTTCCGTAGGAACTCCGAAGTTAAGCGAGAAGGGGGCTAGAACAATCCCATGATGGGTGATCCACTGGGAAGTTGCTCGTGAGTTCCCAAAAACAAAACCGTGAGGGAATGGTAAGCTCAAAGCGGACAATATCGTGCTACGGTGATGGAACGGGCCTGGTAAATGATCCACCTCGGGCGGGGATGTGACAATTGGTATCAGAGCCTAACCATGGTCGCATGTGTGCCGACGAGGATGTCGGGCCCCTAAGGGGGGGTGGATTGTGACATCCCAGATCGCCCTAGGGGAGTGATCCTTATATGTATATTCCCAGCCCTACCTAACGAGGCCTTTTGGAAGCTCACTGGCTTCGGATTCCGTAGGAACTCCGAAGTGAAGCGAGAATGAGGCTAGAGCAATCCCATGATGGGTGACCCACTGGAAAGTTGCTTGTGAGTTCCCAAAAACAAAACTGTGAGGGAATGGTAAGCCCAAAGTGGACAATATCGCGCTACAGTAGTGGAGCGGGCCCGGGAAGTGATCCGTCCCAGGTCGGGATGTGACAATTAATGAATTACATATAAGTTACATAATTTTAATAATAAAAATTAGTAATTGATTTAGAGTTTCAATACTCACACCCTTATTAAACTCCTAATTAATTTTCAATTCAAACATTTCCAAAATATAAAAAATAAAATTAGAATAAGTTTGTACCTATTAAATTTTTATAAAAAAAATTCACTTTTTTAATCTTATATGTACTCATTGTTAAATATACAATTTGTTATATGAAAAATGCACTCTTTTTTTAATATAAAATGTACCATTTTTTTTTATATAAAATCCATTCAATCTTTTCTGTAATCCATTTTTTACACTTATATGTGCACATTCTATTTATTTGAGAATGTATCAATGTCAAATTCAATAGAAGAAATTTAATAAAGTTATTAAACTTAATATCTTCTCTTTTTGTGTTTTTGAAAAATCTGCCTATGTTTTGGTACAATAATTTTTTGGTTGGTTTTGATGAACGTACCAATATGTGTGTGTGTGTATGTATATATATATATATATATATATATATATACAGAATATATTGGAGAGTATAATTCATTTTTAATTTTTTTATTCCTATAAATTATGAGTTTTATTTAAAATTTCATTAATATAAATAACCACAAATTTCATTTTTAATTTAAAAATATAATAACTTACATAGAAATACATTATTACATTAATGTTAGAAACTTCGATAAAAAACTAAAAACCACAAAGATTTCAATCAAAGAACATTGGTAGTTAGGAACCACATTCAAAATGTTTTTTATAAAATAAATAGAAAACGTGCAGTGTAAGTCTTAACATGGATCATCCACTAAGATTTAAATAGGTGCTACAGAAGAAGACATTTAACTTCTTTCGGTAATTACACTATCAAAATGTCTTCTGGGTTTACGTATAACACTTGTCACTTTTTTCACTTCGAATAAGTCAGATATAATAGACTAATTTTATATGGTCTTTCTGCCTGTTAACTTACCCCAAACCTCAAATATGAATCGTTCACTTTGCTTTTCTGACGCAGGCACTTTCAGGAAGCCAAAGAAAAGAAAGGTAAAAAAAATAAATGAACCTCAAAAAAATTAAGGTTTGATTATAAATTAATTAGCAATATAGGAGATCGTTCAATTTAGTTATAAGCCCATGCAATATCCCATCTCTTATCAAAGTAAGATTCATTTTAAACACACAAACTCAACTGTGGCAAAATTTCAAGTCTAACACGTAGACAAAACAAATCAGGTGATGAGGAACACATGTAGGCGTTGAGCATCACATGTGGGACAACTTGCTTTAATATCACAAAGAAAATTGAGGTTCTACCATAAAGTTAATTGACAACAAGGAATAGACCAACTTACTTGTAAGGCCATATATACAAGATTTCTCTTCCTACTAATGTGGAATTTATTTTCAACAAACTTCTATTTAAATTATACAGAGCCTGTAATTAATCTAATTTTTCATTTTCTAATTGTGCTTCAACTTAAAGGGGAATTAATCAATGGATCTAAACTTCACAGTGATGTTATTTTCAACCTTAGGGTTAGGCTTCCTAATGTGCCTAATTGTCACACAATAATACTATATACCTATACTATCTTTCCCATTAACATACTAAATTATTCATATTTGAGTGCTTAAATTTTATTAATTTAAGTACTTCGAAAGTGAGTTGCTTGTCCTCCTTTCCTCACGTCCCCACTTATTTCGTGATGATTAGATTGGTTTTATAAATATATATATAGTACAACTTACAAATATTAAACTGTTAATATCAGAATTTTATAGTATCGTCCCCATAATGCCCTCGCGCAAATTAAATAGGATGATTAAAAAACCACAAAGATTATGTCAACTTAAGCTACGATTAGAGTACTTTTAGTGGGTTAAAGTACTAATTTGTGCACGCGGGTTTGATTTTCAATGGATAATTATGGATGTAAGTACTGATTTTGTAACTTTTTTCTTTTTTTACGCGTACTTATTCGCGAGGAGTTGAGTTTTCACACATTCATTTTTCACTGTTTTTGTTTTTCTAATTTGGACCTTGGAGTGTAATTTGATTATGAAAGCAGTGAAACTTAGAAGTGACAAAAAGAAAAAAGAAAGGAAAGAAAAAAAAGAGCAAATTGGAGACGTAGAGCTGGTCCTGGGATTTCGTTGCATCATCATGTACTATACACATCGCACATCCCATATACGAGATGGCTATATATATGTGGGACTGTGATGATGCATTTTTCTCTTGTTAAGGTTGATATATATGGATTAATTTCTTCATTTAAATGGAGTAATAAGTTGTTAAAGAAAAAGGAAAAGAAAAGGCATGAAGCATGGTAGGTCAAATTTTAACCAACATGATAGGATCACACCTTTATTAGAATTTGGTGGATGACTACTACAAAACGTATCACGATTTAGGAAAAGTTGAAGAATGTCCAGCACTATAAGCAAAGATAGATTAATGGAAGTGGAACCACAGAGTGGTGTGGGTGCTTTCCAAAGTATGAAAGTTTATGTCGTGTTTACATGATAATATTTCATGTTTGGATGAAGATTATACCTAAAATAACCTAATTGTCACTTCCTAATTTATGCTTAAATATGATGGAATCACCCTCTTTGACCGCCCTACTAGTTAATTAGCATCATTTAACCAGGAAACTATCTCTAAACTCATAGTGGAATTGACTAATATAGACAAAACAAAATGTCTAAGTGCTAAAGTAAATTGAAAATTTTAAGTGGCAGGGGTTTGTTAATAGGAACCGACTGCATAGAGCAGATCAAATTACATGATAGAGATGAATCAAGGTTCTACGAGCAAATAATTAAAAAAAAGCATTATGGTGTGTACCCATCATTAGTTCATGTGGGCTACAAGTATAAAGATATGCAATTTATGATGACCAATGAAGATATGTATCAAAAAGCTTGAGACTATACAAGTGTTGTATTGCACCTGCAAGTGGTTTGTGCTAGCTTTCAATGTTCTTAAAAGCTATCAAACAAAACTATTTTTTAGGTAAAGTAGGCATTTTAATAAGTAATCGAATAAGTAAAGGTGAAAGAATACTTGATTAGACATACCACAAGACTTGCAAATAATTCCAATTTACATACTTTGGCATAAAAATTTGATTATATATCAGTTTATAATTATATTGTTATGTTATTTAAACTTAGTTACAACCCAAATCAATTGGCAACGAATAGACATACACAAAATCTTTTAAATACTAATACAGAGCTTCGTATATATTCTGTTATGCTGACCATATACCTTCAACATAATTTAATCTTAAATCGACAATCAATAATTACCAATTGCAGATGTATGAGTCTGACTAAATTTTTTTGCTCAGGGCATAAAATTTTCTCTCTAGATTTGAGTACATAATTTAATCTTACATCGACAATCAAGAATTACCAATTGTAGATGTATGAGTATGACTAAATTTTTTTGCTCAGGGCATCAAAATTTCGTCTCTAGATTCGCATGCCTATGCACTTTGGGTTTAGCTGTCGAGTTTTTGGGTGAGAAGAACATAAACTCTAAAGTAATTAACCTCTCATATCTGCATGCAGCTGTACATGTATCAAACAAACACACAACTAGGTTTGCATTTTAACTTGTTTTGTTCTGCACTTAGGATTTATCTCTAGGTTTTTGGGGTAAGAGGTAAAGCTCTAAAGTAACAAAACCTCGTATATGCGTGCTGACTGCCAGGCTCACGTATAGCAAACCGCACTTTACTCTTTCAATAAATAAAAATTTCAAAATATTAACATTAAGTAGGTCTGGGTCTCAAAGAGTCCGCGTGCCCAAATTATGGGTTGTTTTGGAAAGAATTATTGGCGGATATTTTTTTTTAAGAATCTTAAGGATTCTGTGATCGTTATGATGAATTTTTGTTAGATACTATTTCTATTTAATTTTTAATTTTAAAATCATTTATGATCGTACGATGTACGATATATGATCACGAACACAAAATTCTTAAAATTTCCAGAAAAAGGATCGGCGAGAATCCTTTCCAATGTGGGCTTCCAAACTCGTTTTCAAGGGTCCCATTCAACTCTCTCTCTCTCACTCTCTCACTCTAAAAGGGGCAAGTCGAGTTATACGGATAGGTTAGATTTTCTTATTGCCATAGCCTAGCTAGGTTAGATTCGATTTTCAGTTCCCATATGAGGGGGAAGATGGAATATTACTAAATATATTAACAACTTTTTGATCTCAATCTCATTCCCAATATTCTTTTGTTGAGAAATGCTAAATATAGTAACAACTCCAGAATTTAGCTTAAGCTACCCTCTTGGCCTCTTCCACCTATATTGGAGATAGGCCTAAGGCTATAAGCCTATACCCTCATGTGTTTTTACTTATTTTTAACACAGGATTCTGCTCACTTTATACTTTCGGCTGGTGTTATCCTTCTTATTTAGTTCATGCAAAGGTTAATTCTATATAGGCTTAGCTTTCCGCATGCCTTGCCTTTTAACTAAGTTCTTCGCATTTCGGTCTTAAAAAAAAAAAAAAACTAGTTTTAGTTTTCTGTACATCGTACTTGATTTGAGTAGTTTAAGTGCCATGATAATAGAAAAAGGTTAATTCGATTCCTTTAAAAAAGGAAAAAGTTAATTTGATGGCTTAGCATTCTAGTTTGTAAATATGAATGTTAATGAAGAAAGTAGAGGTTTCACCATAAAATTAATTGGCAAGATGAAGAGTAACACAATCTCCACCCGTTTTAGGAGGGGAGGGCAAGGGCATCTCGGCCTCAATGTGAGTATAACATTGTCATGTAATAGTACATATATTCATGCATGCTATAATACATGTTTTATTTATGGGCCGTTTAATAACTATTTTTATTTCAGTTAAAAAAAAATTGAAGAGTGAAAAATCAAAAACTGAAAGCTACTTTTTTTAGTCTTCAAAAATAGCTTTATTTTGGTTTTCAATTTTCATTTTTATGAAAACTCTAAAATAGTTATCAAATGAGTCTTAAGTAACAATAATACTATACGTCAACGTATAAACTCGTCTTTCAATCACTATAAACTCGTTGTTCTCACCATATTATAACGCAAAAGATTTATTTAAAAAAAATATATATGACAATATGGCTGCGATACCCATGAAAAAAAATTCTTGCATTGCTTTCCTAGATTGAATACTGAGATATATAAATATTTTGATGCCGGTATGATTAGGAAAATTTTATAGGCAGCCAGCACGATCTCATCAAACCTCTTAATTAAGCACATATGGTTGTTTGTTCCTTATCAAATAATGGGGCACTTTTCAAAACAAAATTTTAAGTTTCAAGACACCGTAGTGGCTTAGAAAATTTTAGAAGCATCGTTCAGGATTGGGACATGCATATCAAGCCAAAGCACGTACACCCTAGAAAATGAAGTAACCAGCTGATCGTAAATATGCATTATTGTATGCGTATAAGCATACGACACAACCGTATAGTTATTCATGTAAATATGAATTTAATTTGGCCGAGGAAGCTAATTTGAACATTTTGATTTTATCTGAGTCGAGATCACATTCATGTTTTAACTCAATTTTTTTCTCCCTCACTAATTTTTTTTTTTTTTTTTTTTTGTCAAACGGTAGATTATGTTAAATTAGAATTTAGATTAGCAACCAGTGGAGTTCGAACTCACGCCGCATGCAATGACTTAATATTTTTCCACCACCGTGACAAAGGGCCACTTGCTCTCCCTTGCTACTTGAATTAGCTTCATTTACTTAGATGATTCAATGTATTGTGTATGAATTATTAGCAAATTAATTCAAGACGGAAAGAATAGAAATTGATTGCAGAAATTTGAATATACATACACGAAGAAAAAATGATAAAACTTGTCAAGAAGACTACATCACGAAAAAAAAAATCTAAATATTATCAAGACTTAATTCATATGGAGCTGTATTTTGGAAGACCTAATCTTCAAATGAATAGGAAATCAATCTAAAAGGCTGAAATAATCATGTGAGTCTTTCTGGTCCTCGAAATAAATGGATAACCATGACTTGTCACTCGTTGTCCTTCTTAAAAAAATAAAATAAAAGTAATCATAATCCTTATCATACTAGAAACATGGCCTAATAGATAAGTAATTAATCAATATACTTCATATTTTTCCAAAAAAGAAAACACCATTTTTCCTAATGGAGATGTTTGCTATTTGCCATGCACCAACTTCAGTGGCATAGCAGCAGTCCCCACAGTTCAATGATATTACCCACTACCAAACTCTACGGCCTTATCTATTTCACCCAACTTCAAAAGAAAGTCATACGTATACACACATATATATGTGTATATATTAATGAATGACATACAAGAAGAAGAGAAGAGGTCAAAAGAAAGTCATACATATACAAACATATATATATATATATATATATATATCTATGTGTATATATTAATGAATGACATACAAGAAGAAGAGAAGAAGAAGTCAAAAGAAAGTCATACATATACACACACATATATATATACGTGTATATATTAATGAATGACATACAGCAAGGCTACGTACCCAATATCAGCATCAAGTTCTTATCCATGATAAATTTCTCACTATTGCTGAGCTCTTGTTTGAAAGCAATGTGCTTCAGAAATGTGCTTAGCTGCCCTAGCCCCAAGGTCTGCATATATATACATATATGTTTGTACAAGGACCATATGCATCACTTGACAGGCCTACGGAACCAAGATATGCCACATATGTGTATTCTATCTCTTCTCCTTCCCACGAACTCATAAACTCTCATAATTAAATACCTGTGCATATTATAAATTTCGTTCTCCAAACATATTAAAATGTTGTAACACATAAATATAATATATAAATGAGAAGATTTATTTTTCTATAAGGTCATCTTTAACTGAAGGGTCCAGAGGGTCGAAAATAGCCTGAAAATCGTCTTCAACCGAGGGTTAGGCCAAAGGGTTTGTGGGCCCCACAAAATTTGAAAGGGCCAAAGGGTTGGCCCAATCCAGCCAGCCAGCCCCGTGCTAGCCAGAAATGTGAGCATTCTTGTCGGATATAACCGACAACATTGTTATTAATCATGTCGGTTATATTCGACAGGAATGCTTAAACAAATTTTTGAATCCAATGGCTATCTGACGCTAGTTACCGTTGGATTCAAATTTTTATTTTTGTTTTTTAAATTCTTAACAATTCTATTTTTTTTTTTCCATAAATACCTAAACCATTCATTCACTATTCCTCACAAATTTTCACCATTTCAATTCTCATATTTTCTTACCTCTTTCAAAAATCTTTCCTTCAATGTTGATTATGGATATTAAATTTAAGTTGTTGTAGTTTTTAAATTTAAGTTAATGTTGTTTTTAAATTTAATTTGTAGTTTTTAAATTTAATTTGTTGTTTTTAAATTTAAGTTGTAGTTTTTAAATATAAGTTGTTGTTTTTAAATTTAAGTTGTTGTAGTTTTTAAATTTAAATAATAAATTATGTTTGGCCTTTTGACACTCGGTTGGAGATGGTTTTTTGTGACAGGGCTAAAATGCGCCCTATGGCCCTTTGGCTCTCGATTGGAGATGGAGACAAATATGGCCATGTACTGTTCATTAAAATATTAATATCTTGGAGGGCCAGAGGGCTAAAACGAGCCATTTGGCCAGCCTTCGGTTAGAGATGGCCGAAGGATCCCTACGTTATGACAGTCACAAACCCCCTGATGTTGTTATACAACTTGACAAACTTTTGAACCTCATCTAGTTTCATATCACAATATTTCGTTGTCAGGATTTGGGGTGATTTGTAGGCTAAATAGCCAAAATGGTCCCTGAGATATGCATAACACATCACTTTGGTCATTGAGATTGAAAATCAATAGAAATGGTCTCTGAGATTGTCCACCATCCATCATTTTGGTTCTTCCGTTAAAAACTCCTTGGGCAATTT
Source organism: Pyrus x bretschneideri (assembly GCF_019419815.1). Lineage (NCBI taxonomy): Eukaryota > Viridiplantae > Streptophyta > Magnoliopsida > Rosales > Rosaceae > Pyrus > Pyrus x bretschneideri. The sequence continues at coordinate 5,851,805 of NW_025999390.1, read as the reverse complement.
TCAAAGCTTCGTACCTCAATCGTTTCTTAACCAAATTCGATCTATAATATATCAAAATGAAGATAGGAAAGTGTAGAACAAGATTATACCTATTTGGAATCCCAATGGTTGCCAGAGATGGCCGGCAAATAAACTCAAAGTTGACTGGTCCATGGAAAAAACTGGAAAACTCGCCAGAAACTGGGTAAACTTTAAACGTTTATAACTTCTTCAATACTCAACGAAATCGAGTGATTCAAAAACAAAAATCATACCTCTCGAAGAGAAAAAGAGAATGGTGCCTTTTTTGACAGATAAATCGCAGTGTTTTTCTCAGAAAACGGCTCAAAAATGGCTAACTCGAAAATGCTTAGCCACTTTCGAGTTGTTTTCCGGCCAAACTATGATAAATTAGCCATCATGAAAGATACCATTCTCTTTGTGTCGTCGAGAAGTATGATTTTTGTTTTTGAATCACTCAATTTTGTTTAGTATTAAAGAAGTTATGAACGTTTAAAGTTTACCCAGTTTCCGGTAAGTTTTCCAGTGTTTTCATGGACCAGTCAACCTTGAGACTATTTTCAGCCATATCTAGCAACTATTGGGCTTTAAAATAGGTATAATCTTGTTTTACACTTTCCTATCTTCATTTTGATATATTATGGGTCAAATTTGGTTAAGAAACAATTGAGTTATGAAGTTTTGAAAATTGCCCAAAGAGTTTTTAACGGAATGACCAAAATGATGGATGGTGGACAATCTAAGGACCAAAGTGATGTGTTATGCATATCTCAGGGACCATTTTGGCTATTTAGCCTTTTTCGCTCATCGGAAGATGGGCTTGGTGCTTTTGCATAAAAAAAAATTTGGATGTTTAGTAGTTGCAAAAATATTCTTGCTTTCGTTGAGGCTATGCATATAGCTTGGGTTAGAGACTAGAAACATTTAGGGCGTGTTTGTTTGGCTACCTTAAGTTTCACTGGACTGGACTATTTGGGTAGGATTATTATTCTGTGTTTGGTGCAAGCCGGGATTGAAATTAACGGGATTAAGCCAAACTCGTGCTGACTAAACTCTTCGTTAGCTGGGCTGAGCGAGAGCCCTCGGAAATGAGGGGATTGCTTGTCCCGTTTCCCTGCTTCCCTCGCTTCGCCTTGCCTCAAGCTTGAGAACTTGTCCAGAAGATCTCCAAGTCTGCAAGAATCCCCAAGTTTGCACCTGGGTTTGACAGAAACGATTCAAACGAATCTAAAAAGTCCAGGTCTGCAAGACCTGATTTGCAAGTATTTTCCCTTTTTTTGGGTTTTCGAATTGATTTTTCTGGGTTTTTAAATCGATTTTTCTGAGATTGGATTTTTCTAGGTTTTCGATTCATTTTTTATGGGATTCGGTTTTCCTTCCAAGTGGAATCCCTAATTAGGTTTCTGAATTTTGAATAGGATAAACGGTTCTGGGTTGGGCACTCTGCGTTTTGTCTCAAAGGTTTATAACTACGGAGGATTTCAAAGTATTTGATGGAAGGTCGAGACGGAATTTGTTGTTGTTATTGAAGAGCTATTCGGCTACAAATCTTCAAGTAACTACTTGAGCATAAAATAAACAGGGGACTTATGAAGGAGATGAACTCTTATATATCAAGAAAATGATTTTGTGAATTGGGTTGGATTTGTGAGTTGTTTGTGAAATACCAAATTAAAGGATTTGATTTTTCTGGGATATTAGAGCTTTTTAGCAATTTAGAGTGGCTGAGCAAATTGAATGATTTCATTTAGTTCTGCTTTTTTCTAGGATAATTCTACAGAAACTTTCACGTTGGGGTTCACTTTCATTAGATGAGAATATTTTGTTACAGATCATGGGGTTTTTTTTTTTTTTTGTCATTATTTTGCTCTTGGTCCGACATTGCACCAAACGCTTCACTAAGTTAGTCCAGCTTAATCTAGTCTAAGGCAGTCTAGCTTAGTCCTTGAAGCTAGTACAGTCCGAGATAGTCCAGTGCAACAAACACACCCTTATGGATTAAAATAGATTCATATTAGTTATTCTCTATCCTTTTAAGGCTCATAATGCAGTCTCGTAGTTTCTTATGATGGATTGAAAGAATTGCCTTTGGAGATTTCGTCAAATGCGATTTTTTTTTTTTTTGAAAAAAAAAAAACATTTGAGAAGGAAATTAGGTTGCAAATACTTTAGCTTCATTTGAGGCAAATAGTTATTCTTATTACTGGTGGTCTACGATTCCAGATTTTGTAGTCTTCAGTCATGTTCGTGACATTTCTTTTTGTCCTTATAATCGTTTTTGTCGTTGCGGGTCTTGGCATAGTCCCGCCGCTTGTTTATTTTTCATTTATTATTAATAAATTTGGTGGAAAAAGGGGGGGGGGGGGAACAGACGAGGGGTTTATGGGTGTAATGGTTCTCACCCCTTCGAAGAAGGGTAGGTGTCCACATTGGACTATTGCCGAAAAGTTAATTTTGTCTAATCTTTCTCTATTTGAAAAAAAAAATATTCGTTGTTAAAAATACATTATTTTGGAAGAGTGTGAGACCAATTAAAAACAACTGAATACGTCAATTTTTTTTGAAGACTTTTAGTGGGACAGAAAATTGATCACACTGCGGTGATTTGAGGGCCAATAATCTACTTCCATTGAACCAATTCATATCATCTAATGAGTGTCGAAATGATTTCTTTTGATGAGAAATTCATAAGAATCATAACAACCCACATATAGCATCTCCAGAGGTGGCCCTCGAATTCGTACGTACGTCCAATTCATGATAATATTATGGTCCCTGTTTCCCCAACGCTTTTAATTTTGTTGATATTTTCCAATGATTAGGTATGCTTGCAGATGCTAGCTACAATTTTTGGGTTCTTGTCGTTGCATTTTACTTAAATCATTGGTTTCCTCGGGTTTTGCATTAGATTATTAATCTTTTTATCAGTGTGACAACAATCACAAAACAAAAATAGAGTTGAACATAAGGAAAATAGTAGGGGAGGCATAGTATTGGGTGCTGTGTTGAGAGTGTTGACCTTTAGGGTCAACGATTTCTTTTCTTTGGTTCATCAAATATGGTGGTCTAGTATAAGGATGATTTTTCTGTCACATATATACATATATGTCAGTTTTTTTAGCACAACGGTGATTTCATTTTTATCAACGATTCGAACGATTTACCTTTTAGGTCTTCTTTATAGATCATGTTTATAAAAAATTATCCAAATTCGAAATCATAAGACCGTTAACTACATGACAATCATTGTTAGTGTTTCTATGCAAAACTATACTTGTCCATTTTCGTCACTACAAACAAATGCATTAATGATTTGAATTTATCTATTTTTTGTAAGAATGATCTATGAATGATGAATTGATATATAGACGGTTTGGATAATTAGAAAGAAAATTACGGATTAGGGCCTATAAAATGGGCCAGCGTCAAAATATGTGTCATAGAATGAGTTCCCCTGATTTTGATACTGTATATATAAAGTTATTTTAATGTCTAAGTAGTTCTAAAAGTGAAGTGGAACAGTTAGCAAACGATTACTTAAAATTGAGATTTGGGTTTAACCTGGTTGGGACTCATTGGGAACACATAGTGTGTTATTACACTATCGCTATCTTTTAACGCCCCCGCATCGACAAAATTGTCTTTGCCGTTAGGTTTCATAATATAAACCTATGTACTTTCTCCTACGGATATGTTGTTCTTCTCCCTTCCATTGTTCTATTCATTTAAGTCTAGTCAATTGTGTAAGTACAAAATTCCATTATCAAATTCCAAACTGAAAATATTTTAATTTTGAATTATCGGTTGTACTCTCTAGGCAATGCTTTCATAAACTTTAACTCCAAAAACAGAGACATATCTATTTTTTTAAGAGATTGCAATTTGCAAGTCAAACGCAAAATTGTCAGTATTGTGTAGTCTATATTCCTTACTTATGTAGTTTTGTACACATTTTTTATTATAATTTTGCATTAGCAAAAGCAACTAACTACATTCTATTAAACCATTTTCCAAATCCAGTACCTTGACACATAAGCACCACCCTCGTTATTGTTATCAGTGTTTAAAATATCGGTATTGGTAGAAGTATCGATATACAAATTTGTAAAAATATTAATGGATATATCGATATCGATAGCGGTTGCCTTTGATGGAAATTATGAAAATTTAAAATGAAACTTTAGGGAATGTCATATGGCAATTTGTCGATATTTAACCAATGTGTTGGAAATATTAACGAAATGTGTCGGTTTTAGTTGAAATTAAGAGTTTCTCTAATATAGGGTGAAATTTAGACTTTACCCATGTCTTTCTTTGATTTTTTTCGATATTTTTAGAAAAATATCGACCGTTTCAAAAAAAATTCAAACATTTGTTGTCACCACCATCATGTTGTTGTTTACAACATTAATTTTATGGATGGACAGTAAAAATCAATTACCTGAACACTTATATATATGTGATTGACTAGCAGTAGGAGCAGCAGCCAAGTTTTGTTCTTCATGGACACCAATCCTTTGAAAATCAAATGCCAAGCCCACCGCACTTTCACAATTAAATAAAACTCTAATTTATATATACATATATGCATGTAGTGTGTGTGTGTGTCTATATATTAAACGAGTCATCCATTCTATAGAATTCTAATTCGGCATGCTTTGTAATTTTCAACCAAAACAACATCTAGCTAACTCCGTAATTCAAATGCACTATAATAGAAATTCAAAATATTTCTTTTTCTTCAGCCCAAGAATTTATTAATTTTCACACTTTTGATTTTTAATTACTTTCAAAAACATGTTTTGCTTATAGTACATCTACTTTAAATTTCCATGATTACAAATCAACCACAGCTCTTAAAGTATCCCCATGTAATGTGAATGGTATCTTGGATGCAATTCATACTCCACCGCCCCGAGGCCCAAACCAAGTTGGTCCGATCCACAATTTCCAATGCCAATAATTCACATCCCTTAATCATCTAGATTAGTGGCTGAAAGAAAATCCATCTAGATTAGTGACTACTTATCCTAATATGGATCATTATTTTAGGATTATGTAAAAGAATTTGCGCCCTTTAAGGACATCCATTCACACCTCTAATTTCAGATAAACTAAAAAATGTATTTGTTACATGTTCAAACAATAATCAACTTCATTGTTAATATTTCGATTCGAATTGTGACTGTTTTATAAGAAAATATTTTTTTTTTAAAGTATGCTTAATAGTTTTATTAATATTCATATCATGTCCCCACTTGCGTTATATCTCTTCACCGCTATAAATTCCTGTATGAGAACAATAAGGAATATAAATACACATTTCACCATCAATCTATCCATCTCTCTCTCTCTCTCTCTTTGTTTTGGATGCTGATTTAGTCCCGTAGTTTGCTCATTCCTCCGCTTAAACCCTCCCATTGAACAACACACAGAAAATTAGGATTAGGAAAAAAAAAACGAATTACTTATTCTCACAAATAGATAAGACCCTCTTAATCCGCTCCATAAATCAAGGAATCGCCCTCACAAGCCTAATCTTTCCCTGATAAGAGAGAAAGAGAAAACGCCTTGATCACCACTAACTCTGCATAACCAACCATCAGCTTAATCCCCTCTTAAAACAGTTAAACTTAGACTGATTAAGAGACTCACACAGTCCCAAAACCTACACCTCCTCTCCCAATGTTTTCCTCTCACTTATTTTTTTCCTCTCAAACCAAGCTCTTTCCTTCACGAACAATTCCTCTGCTAGCTTCTTCAATTTTTAATTCACTATTTCTGTTCTTGAATTAAATTAATTTGTTACATATCGTCGCTTAGATGTCCATGGACTACTACAACACAAGAGAATTACAAGGCAAGCAATCCCATGATCCTTATTATTTCATTGACAAAATGAGCAACAAGTCTTCCTTGTCTTCGTCCTCGTCCTCGTCAGCATCATCGCCATCGCCATCACCATCACCGTCGTCTAGACTCGTAGTGTGTGTTCCGGGGCCAGTCATCGTAGGTGCAGGGCCATCAGGGCTTGCAACCGCCGCATGTCTCAAGTTAAAAGGTGTACCGAGTGTGATCCTGGAGAGATCCAATTGCATAGCCTCCTTATGGCAGCTCAAGACCTACGACCGCCTTCGCCTTCACTTGCCGAAGCAATTTTGTGAGCTACCCTTCATGCCTTTCCCCAATGATTTCCCAACTTACCCTACAAAGCAACAATTCATTCAATACCTGGAAGATTATGCTACCAAGTATGACATTAGGCCACAGTTCAATGAGACCGTGGCCAGTGCCCAGTTTGATCCCACGCTCGGGTTTTGGCGTGTGCGGACAACGGGAGTGAAAGGTGGTGATGAGATGGAGTATGTGTGCCGGTGGTTGATTGCCGCCACCGGTGAGAATGCAGAGGCGGTGGTGCCGAAGCTTGAGGGAATGACAGAATTTAAAGGGCCTATAAGGCACACAAGTTTGTACAAGAGTGGTGAAGAGTTTAGAGAGAATAAAGTTTTGGTTGTTGGTTGTGGAAATTCAGGCATGGAGGTGTGCTTGGATCTATGTAATCATAATGCTAGGCCTTCTCTTGTGGTCAGAGATACAGTAAGAACTCTCTCTCTCTCTCTCTCTAAACAAATGCCATTAAAGTGCTATAAGATTTTTGGTGCCCTTGAGTTTTTGATTTTGTATTTAACAAGTTTTAATTTGTGTTTCTTCGGTTTTTTACTCACTTTTTCACCACTCAATTGTTTGTCCTAATTTCTTTTCTTAAAGAATAAAACTATGAATGATTTTTTTAACACAAATTATGTATTTATATATAATGGAAACACCATTTTTGAGAAAATTGTACTCTGTGCTATATTTTCTATTTTAGAGCCATTAACTGGTTTTTGTTTTGTCCAAAAAAAAAAAGAAAAAGCCCCCAAACAATTTCAAACTACTTATCATTTCAAGTTCCAATGGTTTGTTCAAAGTTGAGTAAACATGAATATAAAACCCTATTTTTAGCAAAACAAAATTTCCTTTCATCTTTTACTTTATTGGAACACCAAAGCATGCGTAGCATTGGTCAGAAGCTTCATATGTCTCTCTTGCTTCCAAACCTTTTTTTTCTCAGAATAAAGAAATAGTTGTGCCCTTAATATTCTTTCGTCCTTGGCATATGAAGCAATTAACTAGCTAGAGTTAGCTAGGCAAAGTCCTAGCAAACAACATGGAATGGGATTCACACATCACCTCCATGTTAATTGTTTGATTGCTTTTTTTTCCTTTCTTTTTTTTTTTTTTTTTTGTGCCTTTTGAGCTTTTTCGAGTGTAATTTTAATTTTATCTTTTTGTGTTTTTATATTTGAATTAATCAGGTACATGTCTTACCAAGAGAGATGCTTGGAAAATCCACGTTTGGGCTGTCCATGTGGTTGCTCAAGTGGCTGCCCATGCGACTTGTGGATCGGTTCTTGCTGGTTGCGTCTCGGCTGCTTCTCGGCAATACCTCTCGACTCGGATTAGACCGACCGAAATTGGGTCCCTTGGAGCTCAAGAACTTGTCTGGAAAGACCCCTGTCTTAGACGTTGGTACACTAGCAAAGATCAAAAGTGGAGACGTTGAGGTACCGAGCTTTTTCATCAAGTCATTTCTCAATCTCACTTTAATCTTCTCTTTTTCTTTTAATTTACCATTTGCCAGCCATTGCTTTTAATTATTTACACAGTATTTTTTCCAATGATGGTACATCTAGATATGCTTTATGATGTAATAGCAGTCCCACGAACAATTAAATTTAGTTTTTCTTATCAGACAGTTTAGCATATTATGGTGATTTGACGTTACATGGAACCATTTTAAACGTGTTTAATAATAAATATTTTCCCCATAACTGGAACAAAATATGTATAGAGCTCTTAGAATCTTGTTTACTATCAAAATGTTATATGTCTAGCTTCTTTTGCTTTTTATTATACATATAAATGTCGACACATAGTTCACTTTCCTTATTTTCTGACTTGTTATATTATGTGATATTGTAGGTATGTCCAGCCATCAAGAGGTTAAAACCTCACGCTATAGAATTCATTGATGGACGAACGGAGAAATTTGATGCCATTGTCTTAGCAACAGGTTACAGAAGCAATGTGCCCATTTGGCTAAAGGTACCAACTCAATTCTTACTTTAATATTGATTATATTGATTCTTGCATGAATGTGTCATGCACATATAAATTTGACAATATATATGTACAAAGCGTTTGTCTAACAAACGGAAGTCTATAAAGAAAATTTTACCCTAATTATTATGTATAGGGAATAAAAGTTTAGCATATACCCTAATATTTATATATATGTTATTGCAGGAGAGTGATATGTTTTCAAAGGAAGATGGGTTGCCTAGAACGCCATTTCCAAATGGTTGGAAAGGTGAGTGTGGGTTATACGCAGTGGGGTTTACCAAACGTGGACTACTTGGTGCCTCAATGGATGCCCAAAGAATTGCTGAAGATATTGAACGGTGTTGGAAAGCTGAGGCAAAGCATTGTACTCCCTTTAAAGCCTCACTTTTCCCACTATCATCATCATCACCACCATCATTATGATGATTTTGATTTGATGAGCTAATAACAATGAGAAGGCAGCTGGGGAGAGAGAGAGAGAGAGAGAGAGAGAGAGAGAGAGATTTGGGTTGGCCAGGAAAATTTTTACCAAAGGATCGCCTCTTGGAGGATTTTTTATGGTTGGCACCATGTGCAAAAAAAGAAAGTAGTGATTGATGCACACTCCCTCTTAATTTCCGTCCGTGGTTATATTTGCTTTGTTCAATTCAATGGCTAAAAAAGAAAGGGGCGTGCATGAAGTGAAAATGGTGGGCATAAATCATTTCCCAAAAGTAAAGTGTGTGCTCTTCCAGTTGAGAAAAAGAAAAATGAAAACCCCTAAGAAAAAGAAAAGGTTGAAAGGGAGAGAATTTGGTCTACGATCCCCTTTACTTTTGAAATTGACAAGAAGCTAGCTGCAGGGGATTGGGAAAGAGGAACTTTGAGAGAGAAAGAAGCATTGTGTGTGGTATCGGTTTTGCAGGGTGGACCTCATCAACTACTAGCATGTACACTTGTACATTATTATTGATCTCTAATTAGGTATGACTTTTTTTATAGAGGCAGAGAGATCAGTGGGAGAGATTAAAGGGTAGGATTTGGTATTATTTTTCATCAAGTGTATGCAAATGATTGTGGTTTTTGCCTCTATTTCCAATGGGGTTGGGATGAGAGACAATTGAGAGATTAGTATTGACATTGACGTAGCTAGGGTTGTGTGTGCGGTTATTCTTTCTCTCTATCGAGCTAGGGTTTTTGTATTTCTTCTTTCTGGATTTTTTTTGAGGGGTGTAGTGTCTTCAGACAACTTCAATAGAAAAATTGACTTGATCTACTGAGAATAATGAAAATCATATGAACTGACTTCAAACTTTTACCCTACTATTTTCATTTTCCAACTTGACATGGATAAAGATTATACACCAAACCTTTTGCAGATTTTTATTACTGCTGGCATGCAAATTTCGCTGTCAAAATGATTTCACTCCCAAGTAGAAGATTGGACCACCACTTCTTCAATCCAGGATACATAAAATATGATCATCAGTACAGAAAGTGATCGAGAACCCACGTTTTAATCATAGCACTTGGATCAAATATTTACATGAAATCATGAAATATTTGCTTCATCAAATATAGTGTGTGTGTGTGTGTGTGTGTATATAGTGCTAACAATTATTAGTCAACGTGATTAAAATATTTTGATCATGTTTTTCCTAAAGGAGCACTATATATAGCTAGCTAGCTAATCCTCACTTACTAAGCTTTATCCTATTATGAGAGTAATTAAAATTTGCTTTATACTAGTAGGCATGCATATGTCATTTTCTCACATTTGAAAGACAAACAAAGAACAACTATCAATCACTCCACATCTTCTCAAATGATCAAAAGCGAACCAAAATCTCATCATACTCCGCATTTAGTGGCTTCTTCTGTTTCAAGGGAATGTGACCTTTATAGATGAGATTGTTTTAAGTTGGATTGGTTGTTTAATATTTTAGCCTTTATATATGTAAATGTTTCCATTCAGATTTAATGAAATTTTCTATCATTTAAAAAAAAAATTAGAGAAAAAAGGGGAGGTGTTAGTTATACTATGATTGATGAATACAAACAGTAATTAAGCATTACAAACTCAGGTCACTAGAATCCCGGTGAACTTGGGTAAAATTAGAATCGACCAACATAACTGTTAGAGTTGAAGAGTCTAAATCATATCCCAAAATATGTGGCCATATTCATCATATAACGGAGAATATGCTATTATCAATCGTCCTCGTATATGAATAACACATGTCAATAACAGACAATTGTTAATAAATCTGATCCAAAAAACTCGAGATCCCAATAACCAGACTGTTAATAAGCCCTTGACTAAATTCTCTCATGACTGTAACTGAATTCTTTCATCATTATCTAGAAAGATATATTTGATCTATTTTGACTCATGTCAAGGAATCCCAACTAAATTGTCAACATATTTGATCTGTTTTATCCATCCAACTAATTACAGTTACTTAAAGTTACCTATAAAACTTAACTCAAATTGTAGGATGGAGTGGTTCAAAATCCAAATTAATGTGCATGTCTGTCAACAAAGAGCACGTGAGAAAAAGTCACGATTGTGGTTAGAGTAATACTAGATAAACTAAATTTGCAAATTAAATAATGTGTCACAAATAAAAAATAAACACGTTAACCAACAATAAGTAATAATTCAACCATCAACTTCCATGTCATTTAGTTTACAAACTATTGTCAACAAATTTAGTACCTCTAGCATTACCTGGTTAGTTATTGTTTATAATGTTCACTTGGTCCAGTAGCTTGTACCCATTTTGTTAAACAAAGTTGTGATTTTTTTTATTTTTTATTTTTTTTAATACGTGAATTTCAACCATGCCAACACATTCTTGGGGATTAGCTTAAATACTTGTATATATATATATATATATATATATATTTCATACAATAATCATCTGACATTAAGATGTAATTCATGTGAATATATGTATTTTACACAATCATCATCAGACAGTCAATATGGTTATTGTATTAAATGCATATAAGTATTGTAGCCAATAAATTTTTAATTTGGATCTCATTCATAAACTTCAAGGGTAAATATGGTTTTAGATTATCTGTTAACATAAAATAATCGTGTGCTAGTTTCATATATTGCTACTAAACAATACAAAAGTTATGCCTACATGTATAGCCTTACAAATTATCTACCTTGAAAAAGCCAAACTCAAATTCATGGGGTTTTTTTTTGTTCCTGTTTGCATGTTTTATTGTGTTGCAATTTGCTTGGGAATAACCTATGGTGGTACGATGTTATGGGAGAATGCATGAGTTGAGTTTGACAATTCATGATGATTACAAGATCAATATGCATGGAAGGATTTGTTCCGACCGAATTGCCTTGATGAAGCAACCACAAATCGAATCTTAATTATATATGCTCTGCTTCACACAAGGACACTTCATTCTCCACATCTCATTTATGTCTATGATGATCCTTTAGCTCAGGCCACAAACTATGCCCATGTCCACCAACCTAATAAAATGAGCTAGCTTCTTTTGTATCTCAATGCTATATATGATTAATCCATGGATTACAAATAAAACAAAAATAAATCTAGTGCCAATTTATATAAGTTCAGACACAACAACTGCTGTATGAATATTTCAATTAGGGTTAAGAACACTCCCAAATTATCAAAATTGCTTTTATTAATCTTTGGCTAAAATAGACACATTGCAATATGCAATATATACTCATTGAAAACGTATTGATTTATTATAAAACAAGTCCAAATAGATGACACGTACGAATCAAGTTACCCTGTATGAAATTATGAATATAAGTTAATAACACAAGGTTTTTTTTTTTTTCTCCCTATATTCCTCACTAAACTTTTTTAACTAATTATTGGTCACTCACTCAATCTTTCAGCTTACTTTCACTTCGTCAACTAGCTATTGGTATAATTGTCGTCTTTAGTTTAAGAAGTGAATAGTGTAACATGACTAGTGTTATTAACTTATTATTCTTTGTAAGATTAGTAAAGTGTTCTTCTTTATTCCTCACTTCTCAATGGTAGAAGAAGTCCCAAGTTTAAATCCCCTTAACCTTTATTGATACAAAAAAAATACGTTTCTTTCTTCTTTGTAAGAATACATCGTTCTGCTTATTTAATTGTAATGAAATTTGAATTACTGAATACGAAAGATGGAACATAAATGACCTTATAAGAGATAAAAAGAAACAAAGAAAGAAGACTATGACATTACGGGTACGATTAGAAATTTGGTAAAGAACGAAATAAGGCAATTAGGTTTTAAGAACCATCTTAAAAAGCTAATTACGTACTTAGGCAAATCAACAACACAAATTAAAGCATCTTTAAGCAAATGCACTTGGCTTAAAAACACAAAGTGGTCCTTTGTAAGTTATGTATATCATCCACAAGCTCAATGATAGGGCAATTTAGGACGTACGAAATACACATATATGATTCAATTCACATGGCCACCACTAAGGACCATCAATTAGTGGGCTTAAAAATGCCTTAATTTCTTGTGGTCCAAGAAATTGATTATCCCTAACGGTTTGATTTGTACTGATATGCATGGGATGGACCATTTCCAACCCTAAATTTATAAATGGACTGGCATGCACAAAGTCGGTAGCATGATCAGATGACAGTAAGTCATTAGTCAACGGAAATGTTCACCAATCAGACACTCCCAAATCGACGATATTGGGGCTCACTCTAATCATGATTAGTAGTATTATTCCTCTGGGAATGTCTGTCACCAAAAATAGTAAAAAAATAAACCCAGACAAGAGAAAGATTGCGCCAGTTCAACAAATTCGATAATTTACTTTGAAAAAACGAATTTGAATTGTTGATGTTTCGATGTCTTGGTGTGTCCCACTTACTGCCCTATCAACATTGTTCATGTTTGTTCTTAGTGGAAACATTATGAAAATTAATATATATCTTCCACGTATAATGTATGTGTTTGATACGATATATATACACACCATATCATTGTAGTTATATATAGTTGTGAGATTAAGAAGTTTAATTATCATTACGATGCTTGTTGCCATATATAGTCAGATATGGACAAAAACTTTAGAACGGAGCGGATTAAGTCATTTGTGTACATACTTACATGTGGCACTTAATCTCCGTTTGTTATTGAGTTCAAAGCATGTAGGCATGGACAAGGACTTCAGAACGGAGCAAATTGAATCACTTATGTACATGCTTAAAAGTAACACTTAATTAATATTCTTTTTGTTATTGAGTTCAAATCATGTAGATTTTTTATTTTTTTGTAGAAAACATAGACAACATTTTTTCACATTGGACCACTTTTGAGTTGTTAAGCTCAGTCCATACTGTGGTTATAAAAGTTTTATTTTCTTTTCAAATGAACCAAAAAATAAATTTGTAGAAAATTATATTATTAGATTGAACAATGAAAAATAAATTTGCGGTGAAGGTGGATCGAACACCTGACCTTCAGATCTTCAGTCTGACGCTCTCCCAACTGAGCTATCCCCGCAGACGCTAAGTTCTTACAATTTTGTATACTTAACATAAACAGTCGACAGACTAACGGGCTCATTGAATGGCAAGCCTGTGATTATTATTGGGCCTCCATTTCCAGTCCATTTGAGGCCCAACATTCGAAATGAAACCCTAATCTAGTCGATGACGACGATAATATAACTCACTGAATCTTCGTCCGCGAGAAATTTCCTGCAACTCCTCTGAAATCTAGGGTTTCTCTCTGCAGCCAACGAAATGGTACTCTCTCTCGATCTCTCATTCTCTGGTTTTCTAGCTTCGATAGCAATTTAACTTAGATATATGATTCAAATGGTTTGAATTTGGGAATATGAATTAGGGCAAAGGAACAGGAAGTTTCGGAAAGAGGAGGAACAAGACGCACACACTCTGTGTGCGGTGCGGCCGCCGCAGTTTTCACCTTCAGAAGAGCCGCTGCTCCGCCTGCGCCTACCCTGCTGCCCGCCTCAGGAAATGTAACCACTTCTCTTTTCCTTGTACTGTTTTTTTTTTTTTTTTTTTTTCCTGAATTAATTATGTAATTTTCGGATTTTGATGAACTGTGTGGGTTTGGTTTCAGACAACTGGAGTGAGAAGGCGCTGCGCCGAAAGACGACGGGAACCGGGCGGATGAGGTACCTGAGGAATGTGCCGAGGAGGTTCAAGAGCGGCTTCCTGGAAGGTACTCAAGCTGCTCCGAGGCGAAAGGGTGCCGCTGCTGCTTCCTCATAAGTTTTCAAAGCCCACTGAACTCAAACTCTGTTTTGTTTTCGATTTGGTTTTTGTTTTGTTTGTCTTGATAGTTTTGAATTTTCACTTGAACAAGTTTTGGATCATTGTTTAACGGATGTTAATTGCTTATTGTGTTATTAGAGGAGTTGGTTATGGTTTAGACTCTCTCCATTTGCAGCTGCATTTTGATATAAATGAAAATTACTCTCAATTACAATTATGTTTGCCCTTTATTTTGCTTGTCGGGTTGATCAGCGAGTTTTCTAGCATGTCTTTAGCTTCAGCGTATCTTCTTAGGATCGACGTTGCTTCTATTTTGATGATGAATCGGAATTACTAGACTGCACTCATAACTTGGATGGTAATGTGCTTGTAGGTTAGCGATTATGACCACTTTGCATCTGAAGTTAGGTTCATGCTTTCACCCGAGGGCTTGGCTTGAAACTCATACACCTGATGTCTTGAGTTCGAACTCATGCACCCTAGCTCTTGAGTTCCAACCCCTGCACCTGAGGTTTTGGGTTCAAGCTCTTGCACCCAAGGTCTTGGGTTAAAACTCGGACCAAAAAAGAAAATTTACAATCCTAAACAACTTGGCACAGGAAGGAAGAACAAAAGAGCACAAAGTTGAAATGTAAAGATTATGATTCCCTGAACTTTAAATAAAGATTTAAACACATTTACACTAGATTAAAACAGTAACACGAAGGACAAAATTGAGCTATTAGCTTTTTGCCACAGTAAGCTCATTGGCTCTCCTTTTCCTCAATGTATTGCTGCCAAGTTTAACATCATATTCAGATGCAGATTATAGAGCCCTTGGGGATAAAATACTTCGTGTGACGTTGTGATTTCATCTCAGCTTCTTGTACTTGGATGTATCTTGAACAATTTAGACAGCATACCTACTTGAGATTGGGAAGACGTGATCAGGTTTTTGGTTTTCCTAGTGCTTCAGCCAGTAGTTCCGCAGCTGAGCCATATGCAGTAACATCTCATCACGACCCTGATTGGTCAGGCTGCTCGTCATAATCCACGGAGGCACTGTCTTGAAGAAGCCGCTTATTAACTCCTGAAAATCCTGCACATTCTCTTCAGCTTTCTTCCCTCCATGCCTCTTCTTTTTCCGCTTGTCACATTTGGTGAATATCAGAGTCATAGGAATCTGAATGGGCAGATAGTTAGTTACCTCTGCGCATCATTCACTTTCAAAACTGGTATTTGTTACAAAGGGAAGCATGTTCAAGAAAGTTTCCATTTTGTTTTCCGCTAATTATGTTTAGAACACAAACTCGAAAGAAAGCAACCGTGGGTGGTTCATCATTCAGAGGAGAAAATAAACAAGTGTAACCGCTAATAAAGTGTGTCAAAACCTCTAGTACCCATAAATTCCCCCGGAAAGCTAACATTATTCGATTTGAGACATTTTGTTCACCATATCTGCCAATACTCATGGCATAAATGCAACGAAAGGGTACTACCTGATTCTGGCCCAGCCAACTAGCGTATTCCAGATCAATTTTTTTGGCAGGAATGCTGGCATCAATGAGAAGGAAAACCGAAACTAATGTCGACCTATTCAGGAAGTAGTCTTTAGTAAACTTCACCCAATCGGTTCTAAGATCCTGTGGTGCAGCAGCGTACCTGTCAGGTTACGCAACGCACAGAGGTAATAAAAGACTATCAGTTTAAAACTTGCATAACGAGGGAGAAATCAGCAATCTCTTGTTCATATTTAGCAGGACTCCGAATCCTAGCATAATGCAAACTGTAAAGAAACTAAAGCCAATAAGTAATGCGCTCCCTCTAAGCTCTCGGAAACTTGAACTTTTCATCACGGCAACCATTCAAAATTTCAGATTAGTATCTTCACGCGTTCTATATGAACAAAAAAACCGTAGAAATCAAATATACATATCTTTCAACCATACCCGTAGCCGGGCAAATCCACCAGGAACCAGCTATCATTGATCCGAAAATGATTGATACATTGTGTTTTCCCTGCAGGAAAAAAAATGAACGAGTTCGAATTAAGATGCCAGAATGCATGGTCAGTCTACAGACCAAAATGCCACAATGTCATTCATCAGGGTGCCTCAAACTCTACATGCTAAAACAAAGCCACAAATTATCCTTAAAAATGTTGAATTTATGGAAAAACCTTCATCAAACCACCAAATCAATACTAACTTTTGTTGAGTTTCTTCCCAAATAGCCAATAAGTAATTCTGACAATACCAAGCAATGAAAGTTGACTGATGGAATTTACAGTACCAATTACTGACCAGGTTTCTTGGACGTCAAAGCGAGCCGCTTCCGCCGCACAAGCGAGTTGAGCAGCGAGGACTTGCCGACATTGGACCGACCCACGAGAGCAAACTCCGGGAGACCATCAGAGGGGCAATCCTCAGTCCTCACACTGCTCTTCACGAACTCGGCCTGGTCCACCTGAGCGTTCCTGGCGTACTTGCTGAGCAGAATATTGGACCCTTTCAAGATTCTGGTGCTCAGAGCACCGGTGTTGGTATACGAGACCTCAGTTTCCGGCGGCACGAAGAGCTTCTCGAGCGGGATTTCGATGTGGGTTTCGAATTCCTGAGGGGTTTCGATTTGGGGTTCCGGGATTTGGGAAATGGGTATGGGTTCGGAGGCTGAGAGGGTGGATTTGGGGGCGGAGAAGAGGGCGGAGGTGAGGACTGGGGGGAGAGTTGTGGCGGTGGCGAAGGTTGGGGTTTTGGGTTTTGCGAAGAGGGAGAAATGGGTGTAGAGAGATATATGGGTTCTTGGAAGGTGAAGCAGAACCATATCTGTAGATTTTTTGTATATTGATTTTTTGTCTATGATTTGGGAGCAGCCATGGGAGCAGCTGCTGAGCTCTGCTGTGTTCTGGTGGGGTTTTTTGGTGGTGGGAAGTGATGAGGGAAAAATCTTGGAGGCGTGGGGGACTGACGAGAAATGGTGCGTTTTAGGTGATTTCTGGGCTTTCCGGGCCAATGCCCATTGAAACGAATTATTTTGTACGTTTGTTGATTGCTTTCTGGACCTCGAACAGTCGAGCCCCATTGTTACTGTGGAGCACCGAAGTGGGGAGAATTTAGAACAAGTCCACCTCTAAAAAATGTCTTGGTACTCAGCCTATTTAATCTACTTAATGAACAGTGATATACCTCATAAACAGTAAATTGACCAAATGTTTCTTCATCTTTACAAAATGCGCTGGCATCCAGCCTATTTAAAATATTATCAATTTTTTATAAAATAATAAATAATAAATTTAGTTTTAATTTCGGATAGGATTTTTAATCAATCTTGTCACGCCACGTGTCATTATCCAAAAGTACTATTATCTGAAAATATTGAAATGTGGTGTAAGGTGGAAGATGATGGTTGGTATTTATAAGAAAAATAATATTTGTTTTAAGTTTTCTTGTATTTTTATTAAGTAAATTAATGTGGACCGTTGGATTTGCAAAAGATTTAAATCTAACAGCCCAGAACGCACCACGTCATCTAGCCGTTGGGTTCGAATTTCAAATTTTTTTGACCGTTGGAAATCCAACTGTCCAGAAAACTAGTCGTTGGAAATCCAACGGTCCATAACAAGCCACGTGGCCACTCAAGGATCCAAATTGGTGCGCTAAAACGGGGCCCAACCGTCTATTGTCTGTCAAGAATGCGCCCCTACACGCGCATGTTTCCCACGCGCCTGATGCGAAAAAAATATAAGTGCGCTATGATGTCACGCTGATGTAAGTATGACATCACATAGGCCAATTGATTGCTCAGCACATTTTAGACCGGCCTATGACCTGGCTTGGGCTTTAGGCTGGGGTGGAGTGTTTTTGGGGAGCGACGGTCCATTTTTCACACTTTGAGCCGGTCTACCCCTTTGGGGTGGACTTGCTCTTTCAGACAAGAGACAACCAACCGGTTCAGCCACATCAACATCATCGTTTCGACTAGTTTCTCTCTCCAAAATGGAAGGCTTGGATGCTTCTCTTTAAAGTTTTTCAACTTGATTTCTTAGATTCAGTGGCAAACTTTTCGACCTCGGTTAGATCTCCGAGTTCACTTCCGATTGATCATGGCTCCTCCGGCGCAGTCTCAGCGATCTTCCTCGCCGTCTCAGCCTGCCGGGTAAGTCCAGATTCTCCCTCTCTCTCTTAACCCTAGTCTCCAACGCTGATCACTTGTTTGGTTCCTGAGAAAATTTTGTGATAGACAATTGGCAAACAATATAAGAAATTTCGATTAGTTTTGGGTGCAATTCGAACAATGCATGTTGTTCCGATTCAGAGATCACTCCATCTCGTTTCCTGCATGCATTGATTTTCCGCATGTGAATTATCAGTCTTTTTAGTAATTCAGTTACTGAGGAAAGAGTTTTCTAATCGGATAAGAAACGGAGCCCAGGTGAATTTAAATTCAAGTTCTTGTTTTTCGACATAATTTGGCAGATTTAATTTGAACTAGATGGTAGATCTTACCCCAATTGTTTCAGCATTTGCTCAGAATCATTTGTGTCACGGTTTACTCTCTCATTAACAATTCAATTACTTTGAATCGGTACTCAAAACTTACTTTCCGAGCAGAAAAGGTGAAGTTGCCGATGTGAAAACGCAGCTCCGGAATCTTGCCGGCAGCCGAGCTCCGGGAGTTGATGATTCAAAGCGGGAGCTTTTCAAGAAGGTTATCTCTTACATGACAATTGGCATTGATGTCTCGTCTGTTTTTGGGGAGATGGTGATGTGCTCAGCCACATCGGATATAGTTTTGAAGAAAATGTGTTACCTTTATGTCGGGAATTATGCAAAGGTCAATCCGGACCTTGCACTTTTGACGATCAATTTTCTTCAAAGAGATTGCAAGGATGAGGACCCAATGATCCGAGGGCTTGCATTGAGGAGCTTGTGTTCGCTACGAGTGACAAACCTTGTAGAGTATTTGGTGGGGCCTTTAGGTGCAGGGTTGAAGGACAATAATAGTTATGTGAGGATGATAGCAGTTATGGGGGTTCTGAAGTTGTATCATATATCGGCCTCAACTTGTGTTGATGCAGATTTTCCAACAACGCTTAAGCATTTGTTGCTTAATGACCGAGATACTCAGGTAAGGCAATTTCAGTTATCTCACAATGCCTTGCTTAAGGATGCTTTGACAATTTTAACTATTGATTTTGAAACTATTATGCTGAGGCGTCCCTTTTACCAGTTATACTCTTTGCTCGGTCAACTATAAAGTAACTTGACACCAGTCTCCCTGTTTTCTGCTTTTTATATATTAAGATTTGCTGATTTTGATATTTTCTTAAAAATGTATTTCACTCTTTATTGTTAAAAGGATAAATCATCGGGTGAAGAACAAAGTTCAATGCTATAGATATGATAGTCAAATAATCACTTATCTGATTTATACTTTTCCACCATGTTATATTGAACTTTACAGATGATTCAGGAAGTTTCGACCGTTTTTTTTAGTTAGGAGATTCTCATATTCTTATATTGTCAGGTGGTTGCAAATTGTTTGTCTGCCCTACAAGAGATTTGGAGCTTAGGAGGAAGCGCATCTGAAGAAGTATCCAGGGAGAGAGAAATTTTGCTTAGCAAGCCAGTCATATACTATCTTTTGAACCGGTAGTTTATCTCTCTCCCTCTCTTTCCTCTTTTCCATATGGGTTCTGCATCATGTTGGTATAGTGAATATAATATATCCAATGATGAATCGTCCACATAGCACATAAGTAGAGAGCCAAGTAATATGACGACTTTCTCACCCGGGAACAATTTTTAATTGTTCAAAATGATTCAATATCAGCAATTCCATTTAATTTAACCAATGACGAAAAAACAGCAGTTGAGTTTGGCACATGTTCTCTTTTGCAGGATTAGGGAATTTAGTGAATGGGCCCAATGTCTGGTACTTGAGTTGGTAGCTAAATATGTACCTGCAGATCCCAATGAGATATTTGATGTCATGAATCTGCTCGAGGATAGACTTCAGCATGCAAATGGTGCTGTTGTCCTAGCAACCACTAAAGTATTTCTTCAGTTGACTCTGTCAATGACTGATGTACATCAGCAGGTAAACATAAAGAAATTCAATTCCATTTAAACCTATATTTTTGCAACTCAAAAATTAGGAAGAAATATAGCTGTTTTAATGTTACAAAAGGTAACCTCTTGTAGTTGCATAATCATATAGGGGCTACTATATATATAGCAGTATAGAAGAACTTTTGGCTGCTAGTCATGCCTTTTATATTAATTGGTTGGAAAATACTCCATATGGTATACAGAGTGATCTAGTTTGGAAAAGAAATAACATTTTAGGATCTGATGGTTGTGACTTTTATGCCGATGTTCCATGTTGCACCATCGTGTACTATTCTTGCTATTTTATGCGAATAACTTCTCTAGTTAAAACTTATTTTGCCTCTTTTTATTTGTTAGGTATATGAACGCATTAAAGCTCCTCTCCTGACCTTAGTGAGTTCAGGAAGTCCAGAGCAATCTTATGCAGTTCTAAGTCATCTGCATCTTTTGGTGATGCGTGCACCTTTCATATTTTCTTCAGACTATAAACATTTTTATTGCCAGTACAATGAGCCATCTTATGTTAAAAAGTTGAAGCTTGAGATGTTGACTGCGGTGGCAAATGAGAGTAACACTTATGAAATTGGTAAGAAAACACCACCTGAAATTCATTACAGATTCTTGAGCAATAATGTGCATGTGTGTGTATTATTGTGTTCTTTAAGATGACCCTTTCTTTGGTCAGTGGTCTCCGGTGCTGTTTTTCTTGTTAGCTTTCAAGTATGACTGATGCATGAGCTTGATTCCATTTCAGTGACGGAATTATGTGAATATGCTGCAAATGTTGATATTCCCATTGCAAGAGAGTCAATCCGTGCAGTTGGGAAAATAGCTCTACAACAGTATGATGTGAATGCAATTGTGGATCGGCTTCTTCAATTTCTGGAGATGGAAAAGGACTATGTAACTGCTGAAGCTCTGGTAAATAATCATGTTTGATTCTGTTAAATACTTATAATGGTAATTCTAAGCATACCAGCTTACTGTGGTTCCTTCCTGGGAATGATATGTTACATGGCTATAGGTCAGTTAAAAACAAATGAGGGTAAACAGAAAATAAAAGCAAAATAACGATCATGTTACTTTTATATACTCGATAGCTAGTCAGGTTGACTCAAGTTTGGAGTTTTTTTATGCAGGTTCTTGTAAAAGATCTGCTGAGGAAATATCCACAATGGAGTCAGGATTGTATTGCGGTTGTTGGGAACATTAGCAGCAAAAATGTTCAAGAACCCAAGGCCAAGGCAGCTCTTATATGGATGCTGGGGGAGTATTCTCAGGAAATGCATGATGCACCTTATATTTTAGAGGGTTTGATTGAAAATTGGGAAGATGAGCATTCCGCTGAGGTAAGTTATTAAGTTGCATTTTCTGTTCTATCTTAATGAGCCCTGGTTTATTTGTCAATGTTTTCACATCATGTAGTAAACAGAAAGATATGAAATTATTATTTCTTTTAGGTGAAGTGTATATTACTTAGTTTTGATGAGGATCCATTTTCTGGTTGGCCTCTTGAAATAACTCGGAGAATGTAGTTTTTATTTGTGAAAAGAATAAAGTACTGTGTTGCAGACTTGCAGTCTCAATTTGATCGGCCAATGTGGTTTCAATTTTAGTGCTCGGAAATTAGTAACAAACCAGGGGTCTAGTATTTGTGTGTGTACTTAGTGTGGGGATTGTGTAGGATCTTTGTGGTCATTATATTCTAGCATTTTACAGCTACAGATATACTTTTGAACCTCTAATGGTACAAATTCATGAATTAAAACTACGGTTGTGTTATTAATTACTTATATACTATTGAGTGATGGGACAATTCCATTACACAGGTTCGCTTACATCTACTAACAGCAGTAATGAAGTGTTTTTTTAAGAGGCCACCTGAGACTCAGAAATCCCTGGGAGCTGCACTGGCTGCAGGTCTTGCTGATTTTCATCAGGTGCATGTTGTTGTGTTTGATGTTGTTATATATGATTACCTTTAAAATATTCTATTCGTGCATTAATTTCTGTTGGTGAGAATTTTGTCATATTTCATTGGAATGTTCAGTAAACTTTCAGTTGGTTGCAGGATGTTCATGATAGAGCCTTATTCTACTACAGGCTTTTGCAATATAAAATAAGTGTAGCAGAACAAGTGGTGAACCCTCCAAAGCAAGCTGTTTCTGTCTTTGCTGATACCCAGAGCAGTGAAATCAAAGATCGGATTTTCGACGAATTTAACAGTTTATCCGTGGTATATCAGAAGGTAATAATAATTCTCCTCCCTTCTAAATGATTTCAGATTAAAAGAAAACAACACTCCCAATCCCCTTCATGGGTGTCTGGATAGACAAATACAAGGCACACACAATGGATATGTGAATATAAGTGTAAACCATACATTACTTGTCTTAATCGATTGCGGTATTTTCGCTTGTTTACAATATACTGAGAACTTTGTTGAAGGGAGGCCTGACAATTGACAAAGACTGATATTTTGAAATGCTTGCAGCCTTCGTACATGTTTACTTATAAGGAACACAGAGGCCCATTTGAGTTTTCAGATGAAATTGGAAATGTATCTATTGGGACAGAATCTGCGGATACTGTTGTTCCAAACAGAGTCGAAGCAAATGATAAGGATCTGCTTTTAAGTACCTCAGAGAAGGAGGAAACAAGAGGTCTCAATAACAGTTCTTCTGCATATAGTGCTCCTTCATATGATGCTTCATC
The DNA here is from genome assembly GCF_019419815.1 of Pyrus x bretschneideri. Lineage (NCBI taxonomy): Eukaryota > Viridiplantae > Streptophyta > Magnoliopsida > Rosales > Rosaceae > Pyrus > Pyrus x bretschneideri. The sequence goes on along the minus strand of NW_025999390.1, from coordinate 5,828,587 downwards.
TGTGTCTGTTCCCACTTCTCAACTGTCGGAGTTGGTAATTTCAAACCCTAGTGTGTCGGGAAATGCTCCGCAGTCTAGCTTTGCAATTGATGATCTGCTTGGCTTGGGACTAGCTGTTGCACCTGCGCCTGCACCTTCACCTCCTCCGTTGAAGCTTAATCCGAAAGCTGTTTTGGATCCAACCTCTTTCCAGCAGAAGTGGCGCCAATTGCCAATATCTTTATCACAGGTATACCTTGAAATATATATTTTTCTGCATAATGTTTATACTGTTTATATTTTGGTCGGTTTTTTATGTATATCTTTCTTACAAATTGCTTCTAATTTCGAGTAGGAGTATTCTATGAACCCTCAAGGAGTTGCAGCATTGACAACGCCTCAAGCACTCCTACGGCATATGCAAGGCCAAGCCATCCACTGCATTGCATCCGGCGGCCAATCCCCCAACTTCAAGTTTTTCTTCTTCGCACAGAAGGCAGAAGAATCTTCAACATTTTTGGTAGAGTGTGTAGTCAACACATCATCCGCCAAAGCTCAGATAAAGATTAAAGCCGATGACCAAAGTGCAACTCGGCCCTTTTCATCCGTCTTCCAGTCTGCCCTGTCCAAATTCGGCATGCCATGATCATTTAAGTTGACATCAGCAGAAAATAGAGTGAGTCCCTTCGATTAGTTTCCTCCGGAGACGACGGGAAGGCTGCGAAAGTATGATTTTGTAGCTGTAGATCAATCTCCATGAGATTCCATAGGGGTTGAGTTAGTTTTTCTTTTCATAATGTTTTTTTTTTTCTTTTGTTGTAAAACCGGAACTGATTGTTTGTCGTGTGTAAACTCCACCCCCCAGAAAAAAATTTTCTGGTGAAGTTTTGAGTGTACCAAGACGTGTAAAATTCGTGTATGTGATACATTTTTTATTTTTTAACATACAGTACTATTTACACTAAGGGAAAGCCCAGGAGAGGATGATTTAAGTTTTACAATGGGCTAGTAATAACTTAAAATCTCTTACTTACAAGTGAAAATAAGTACCAATAATGTATATGATACATTTTTGAATTGCAAAATTATTTCGGTCTGCAGTGAAACCCCTTCGGAGGATCCCGTTGGTTAGCTTTTGTACGCCTTACAGGTTTGATCGCCTGTTTGCCTCGTACACATGTCAGACGGTCCACCTTGCATTTTTACTAGTTTATTGAGGAAGACTAACGAAAGTTCAAAAAATATTTAGTTTTAATAAAAAATGACAAATAAAGGTGTAGTGAATAGTATCAAAGAGAGGTAAAAATATGATTTTCGTTAAAAATGAACAATATTGAGAATGTTACGTTAAAACTCGAGGTAAAATACGTCAATGAAAATAGTCATCGGACCTAAAACGACGAGGTCCTCATTTATAATGGTACTGCCATGGAAACATTAACTGCCCAATCCCTCTATGTGAACAGTAACAAAAAAACAAAGGGTATATTAGCTAGGTAACTCAATCCTATAACCGTAACTGCTTTTAATAAATAAAAACTGCCCAAATCCTCTACACTAAATGACTCAGGCAATTTGTATTAATATTATTATTTTTTCATTTCAGATAATAATAAAATATTGGTTTGTTTATGATGATTTTTCAACTTTCTACATATATAGAAATAAAAAGAGATAAACTAGAAACGACATCTCTTATCTCAATGACACCGAAGGGATATTAAATAAATAAAACTAGGATAATAATTCATGTCAAAACACTCAAAAATAAAGATATAAATATAAATCTGAAAGTATTTGAATCTAAATAAAGTAAGGTAAGAAGAAAAAAAATCAATGGAAAAAGAAAATAAGAAGAAAAAGATAGAAAATGATACAATCGGTACTTCACTACCGTTTGTATTTCACAAATCGCTAGCATCATACCGATCTCCCTTTTCAATTTTTTTATTTTTTATTTTTTGTTTTTGTTAATTTTTCTTTTATTTCTCGCACGTTAACAACAAAATATCAATATTCATGTTTTTCAAAATATATTTTTCCGTGCAAAATCTACTATAATTCAGTTATAGACTTTTTGAAGAGAGTATTAGATGCCAGATTGAAGATTAACGAAGAGACGGCAGAGATGGTTGTAGGATTGTTCATTCAACTTAAGATGGTGGAGAAAGTGGAGGAGCTGCTTCTAATTCTTACAGTTGAATGTCATGTTGGAAGTTTTATTGCCGGTCCACTGTGAAATTATAGGGTTGAATGCCATGTTGGACAGATTGGATGATGTCTTTGGAACGTATTAAGGGTTCTTATGAACTTATAAAATCAACTTATGATCTGTTGGTCATCGGCTATCGAAGAGCAGGGTTATCCAATAGATTGAATGACATGAAATTCGCGGGAGGATTTTGGTAGCATCCATTTCCACAGTTTATAAGACGAGCGGAAATGTAGGCAAGGAGAGTTTGAACACAACGTTCACCATGATATCTTGAGAAAATATTTTAGCGTCAGTGTTTACATACTCTAATTTATTCGAAGTATCCCAATAACGTAACACTGTCGACTTGATTAGATTTGATCTCGGATCAAAGACAAGAAGTAATCCAAGAAGAAAGACAGCATTTAACTCTTGTAACCCAAATATTGGGCACCAAGCAAAGCTTTTGTCATCTACCCTAATTTTACACCTTCCTTCGTATTTTCTTACTTTTTAATTGGAGCATCTCCAGGTAGAACAGTGCCAACAAGAAAAGTCAGTCAACCTGTATGTGAGTTTTTGTGGGGCCCTACTACTAGACCTGTATGCAAATTTGTTCAATCTGAATTTGAGACTATGGGAAGTCGAAGAGAGCAAAAGCAGAAACCCAAAATGGGTGAGTGATGGGTGCCTAATGACTTTTATGATTGAAGTTCATAGACTCAATTATCTGCTATGGGCATCTATATCAAAAGAGAAACTTCGGCATGACTGTTTTACTAGATCAGTTCTCACAGTAGATTAAGTCTTCAGGGATTTGGTGGGACGAAATCTGAGCGGGACAGTTAGTCTCATCTTTTGCTCTGTCTCACAAACATGCTCAAATTCTCATTATGTTCGGTTAATTTGGCTCCATTTATGTTAACATGGTAATGTCTTATTGACTTGCCCTATATGCCAAACCACGTGGTAGTGTCACTCCTATCAAAGATTCTCTCGATATCAAACTTTAAACATATTGAGTTCTATATTGTTGTGAGAATTTTCTTATGAATGACGCGACCGACCTCCGCCCCAATCTTTCTTTCCCATATTAACTCGTAGTGAGCTATAGCCCTAGCGAGACAGTGGAAGGTGAACTGGATTTCCACTGACAACACCAACAACAACAGCAACTAGTTACTGTCTTATACTGATCACATGCTGCTTCCCCATTCAACATATAAAAGTAAAATAAGTGAGAGGTTAGTTGGAAGAAATTTATTAAAAAATAATTAAGATTTTGTTCACGGGCTCTCCTCAATGGAAGGGGATCCTCTTCAAATCCTTACCTCCTAATTCATTAAATTAGGGAATTTAAGCTGTTGAAAATTAATCCAATAGCTACAAACAGCAGTCCATTTTAAAAGTTATAATAACTTCAGCCATTTGATTAATTTTCAACTGCACGGATTCTCTGATTTGGTGGATTAGGAAGAAAGGATCCGAAAATGATCTATTTCCAAGAATTTCCTATCATCTAATATATTATATTTCAATAATACTCTTTTGGTACTAAATTATTGAATTTGCTTTCGTAAGTCTAGCCTATTACGTAATCCAAATTTAAACAATCTTTACCATCTCATTGTTAGAGTTCATCTTAAAGTCAATTTACATTGTTCACTTATCAGATAACTCGATAATAAAGGATTGTTAAAGAAAAATGACCAAAAAATATATCCGTCATTAAATTTGATATGAATTTTTTTTTTTAATCAAACCTTGATATCAAATTTAATAGTGAGTAGTGAGTTATCGGGACTCTATTATATACAGCCTCTATCTATTAGTAGCTAAAGTGTTATGTTGTTATACAAATACAAATTACAATACATCTCGAGAAACTCAATAGAAACTTATTCTGCAATCAACAATGTCTTCGCCGCCACGGTCACTGCCTCCTGCTGCTTCTCCTGTTACCACTCCACCTCCATTGACACCGTCATTTCCTCCACTTCTGCCGCCATTGTTGCCGTCACCATTTCCACAACCGTTGATGCCGCCATTGCCTACAAATAGCACCATCCTCACCCATTAGTACTCCTCCTACTCTGCTGCCTATAAACAACTCTGTCCCTCCTGTTTCCTCACCACCACTGCCTCCTCTAACATCTCCGCCACCATCTAGGGTCACTCCTCCACCACCGCCTTCAGCCACTTCTCCTCCACCACCAACACTGGTCACCTCTTCACCTCCACCGCATTCACCACCACCATCAGTAGTGACCTCTTCCCCTCCACCACCTTCGCCACCGCTAACTCAACTGCCATCAACACCTCTTCCGCCACCATCACCACCTTTACCACCACCACCACATGTTTCCCCTCCTATAATCCCATCAACCGCTCCGCCACTACCTGCATTGTCAACTCCTACTCCACCAGCCCCCCCACCACTCAAACACCACCATTAGCGAGTCCAACCAACGACTCTCCACCACCTGCATTGCCTCCCCCATTGGCCAGCACTCTGCAGCCATCTCCCTCCAACAATAACTCCATAATCCCACCTCCAACCTACATTGCCAATGCCGCCTCAGTCAATGCTACATCCACCATTATCCTCATCCCTGCCAACCACCTTGCAAGTCCACAACCTAAGAACAAACAAGAGCACAGCTCTCATAGCCGGATCATGCGCCGTTGGTGGACTTGTCGCCGTCGCTCTCCTCCTTGCCATTCTGTTTCTCTGTTACAATCGTTGGCGGAGCAAAAACAACAGTGCCCTTTTGGCGGATCCCCATAAAACACCACCATCCGCCACAAAAGGTGATTACGTTGCCTTTACTACATTGGCTAGAGGGAATGTGTACTTCCTTATGTACCTGAGTTTGAATCTTCTTTCCGCAGTTTAGATGATTAGTTCAAAGTAGAATATTATCAACAAAAAAACCAATTTCATTTACTGATTTACTGTGTTTTCTCCGTTGCATTGTCAGATGTTCTTCTACCAGGAGTCCATGTTATCAGTGTGCTATCCAGCTTCAACATCCCACAATCTCCAATAAGCCACAATGCCGGCTCTGCTTCGATCAAATCCAGATATCAGTTTCCACATCCGCCTCAAACTCGAAGGCCAGCTGGATCGCCTTTCGATTTCTCAAATGGGATTTTCACATATGATCAAATAGTGGTGGCAACCAATGGCTTTTCTGAAGCCAACCTTCTTGGACAAGGCGGCTTTGGGTATGTTCACAAGGGAGTGCTTCCAAGTGGAAAAGAAGTTGCAGTCAAGCAGTTGAAGACAGGAAGCCGGCAAGGGGAGCGAGAATTTCAGGCCGAGGTTGACATCATTAGCCGGGTTCATCACAAGCATCTGGTTTCTTTGGTTGGATACTGCACAACCGGGGTTGATAGGTTGCTTGTTTATGAGTTTGTTCCAAACAACACCTTGGAATTCCACTTACACGGTAAGTCCTATTTCAAGTGATTGATTTTGATTCAATGCAAGAATTTGATAAGTTGATTTGCCTACACGTCTTGTTTTTACTGCTATATCTGGAGTTACTCCATGTATTGCTTGAAGTAAAACAGATGGTGCATTTGTTTATGTCTATTGCTGAATCTTTTCATGGCTTGATAGATGATTCGATAAGCCAAATAGCCAATGGTTTTTTTATTTTCTTTCCTTTATCCGTGTTCTAGAACGTCGCTAACACTACTAAACGCAATGCATTGCAGGAGAAGGGCAGCCTGTTCTGGAGTGGGAAATCAGACTCAGAATTGCTACTGGATCAGCAAAAGGACTCGCATATCTCCATGAAGATTGTGAGTTCCCTTCACAGGTCTCTCGGAAGTTTTTTTTTTCGCATCCGGTAAATAAAATTGCGAATGTTTTTCACATCTTCATTCTCGGTTGCAGGCAATCCAAAAATCATTCATCGCGACATCAAAGCGTCTAATATTCTTCTGGATCATAACTTTGAAGCAAAGGTTCTCAATGCCATTACTATTGCACTAACTTTTTCTTTCATATTGCTGACAAAAATTGAGAGCTTCTCTATATATTCAATGGATTAACCGGTGTTGATAGCGAGCGATAATAAGATTAACGAACTTGAGATTTAACGTTCAGGTTTCTGACTTTGGACTGGCCAAATCTTTCTCTGATACCAACACTCACATGACTCACTTTTCGACACAAGTAGTGGGAACATTTGGGTAAGAACATGATATTCTTCTTACTACAACTCCAACGCCATAGCAATGTAGTCAGTTTTGCTTTGACTGCTATCTGTCGGAGCAAAATTCGCGTTGTTGGGCAGAATTTTCTTAATCAGTTGTTCTTTGGTCGAACATGTACAGGTACCTGGCTCCAGAATACGCATCAAGCGGTAAGGTAACAGACAAATCAGACGTGTATTCATACTGGGGTTGTACTTCTAGAACTGATCACTGGACGCCGTCCTATCAGTACTTCAGAATCCATAAGGAACAAGGGCCTAGTGCAGTGGGTTAGTTCTCTTGCAACCCTGCTGCGTTTCTTAGCAGTGCCTCACCTTACTTTTGGTTGATCAGATTATCCGATGGATGCACAACATCAACCGTGGTCCTGAAATTTTGAGTGTACAAATAACTGAATTTCCGTGTTCGGCATTGCAGGCCAGGCCATTGCTCACTCAAGCGCTGGAAGATGGCGATTTCGATGCACTTACTGATCCAAGATTGGAGAAAAACTACAAGAAGAATGAGATGGTTCGAATGGTTGCTTGCGCCGCTGCTTGCGTACGGCATTCAGCATGGCTTCGACCGCGAATGAGCCAAGTAATTCCCTCTTTCATGTTTCACAATTATAGCTTACTGACTGTAATGTATTTGAAACAAAGCGCGTAACTGTTCATCTAATTAACCGAAAATCTTTAAACTTAATCCGAACTAAGCAGGTAGTCCATGCTTTAGAAGGAGTCACTTCCTTGACGGAGCTTCGTGAAGGAATCACACCAGGAAACAGCACATTACACAATGGCTTTGAGAATGCATACCTCGATATCAGTAGGTACAGTGAAACTACCAGTGAATACGGTCTTAACCCTTCCGGCTCCAGCAGCAAGGGCCAACGAACGGTGTGGAGTTAAGAACTGAAAAGAAAATTATGTACATTCAATTTTTTCAATTGCCTGCAGAAAAGTAATAATCACAGATTACACTAATCTTTCTGGTAAATAATTTTACAGTAACTTTTTGGTCTGGGTTTGAAGTAGCAGCTGTTATCTGCTTGTTCAGGTCTGTTAACTGTTTAAGAGTTAAGAAATCACAGAATGGATATGAAACAAGGATCACATATCAAATCTCAATTCCGGAAAATTTCCTTTCCGGTATTTTACTACCGAGAGTAAATATTTACAGAGGGTAAGACGGTAAAACCAAATTGATAATACTCAACTGGATGGAAGACCAAGAACTTGCAATCAGTAGCAAAGACAATTGATAGAAACATTATTAAATCATTCCTTGAGAATACAATAAATGAAAACTTGTACCGCAAGTAAAACCTGGATAACCATGAAAGAAAATCCATCTCTTCCGAATTCCCAACTTCCAAAAACTAAGTTGGTATCTTAGTTTTCTCACTCAACTGTTATACTTTTCTGACGTACAATCCACTGTATAGTTCAAGGGCAAGCACGAATCACCTTTCTTCACCGTTTTGCTTGCTAACATGCACTAATGATTTCAACCATTGCTTCCATGGAGCATCCTGTTGTTGCTCGAGCCATGACAAAAAAGAGCTATCCAACAAGCAAAAGAAGTTGACATAGAGGAGCTGATACCTCACAGGTATAAACCGAAAGTTTACTACTTGCACAATCGGCCATACACCTCCTTCTAGAACAAAGGCTGGTAGAAAATCCCTTTTCACATCTTCCTTGACTTGAGGAAAACTTTTTCCGGCAGAAAAACCCATGTATGTGAAAAACACAAGTAAATCCAATGGCCCAAAAAGGAATCCATCAATCGCCACTTTAGAAGCAACAAACCGAAATGATTTTGGTTGCAGCAGAAGTCTTGACCTTATATATCGATCTAAACCTTCATACCTGCAAAAGTATAATAAAACCAAACTCATAAACTGTCTCTCTCAGCAAAAATAAGAGAGGAAACGCAGTGAAAGGTTTTAAGGAGGCCCAAATGCCCATGATTAGTGGTTCCTTTAGTTGGTAAAATTCTAGAAGGCCATTTGACGTGTGAACAAGATCTCAAAAACACCAGCAAAATCACATGTCGACATACTCAGAATGATCTTTTCCACCAAAAAAATTTCCTTACCAGAGGTGGCCAACAGGCCCAACAAACCCAAATCCGAACAAGCTGGTTGTACCCACTCTTCTCCAGTTGATCTTTAACTTTTCATCTTCACCCTGTGCACGAAGACAAATAAGTTAGTCTATTAACATGGAAAACTAATTAACAATATATTTGATAGCAATGTCTTGCGAGCATGCATTTGATCATTTAATATAAAACAAAATGTTGAGAAATTCTAAAACTTTTACGTAATATTTCTCTCATATATGTAGCCTAAATTGGGGAACTCTGCACAAGGTGTTATGCTTAACAGCGTAACTTGATTTCAGAAAGTGTTTGGTACATTTACGACCGAAGAATCAGTTTAAGAACATTACCATAACACGTCATGTTTCTCTAAACTAAGAAAAATTATACACAATGAGTAAGTAGTTTAATATCCTCTCCAAAATATGTGATCCTCCAAATCAAGAGATAAAGAAAATGCAGCTACCAAAACTTTTCCCTAAACATGATGAAAGACTGACATGGAATGGGTTCACCGCCACTTACACATGGAATTGTATTGTTGAACCCAAACACCATGCCATGCCATAGTGAACCCGTTCAATATAAGTTGCTTATAAGGAACTATATCCGCTTGGTGCCACATTAACCCCCATTATTAAGCAACAAATCCTACACTTCTTTAAGTTTAAAAAAACAAGCACAATGAAATTCTTTCCAAATTCCATAGCAACGATTCAATAAAAATTGACAAATAAATAAACAAATACAGAGGCCATCCAAAGCATGAAAGAAATTCCACAAACACAAGAACAAGAGCTAAATGATCAAATGTAGGAGAAAAAAGAAGAGACCGATCTGGGAAAATAGTGAATAACAGATACCCATTTGAGCAAATACTGGAACAGAGCAAGAAATGCAAGAATATTACCAGAATATTGTGGATAAAAAAAAAAACCATTTGGGTAATGGGTGATGGGTATTTTTGTTTTTACCTGAGCTTGAATCTGCTCGCTTTCCTGGGCCGTGTAGTGGGTGATGGTCTGGGCAGTTACGTCACCAAACCCCCAAATCAAACCGGAGCTGATGACCTGCGTCTTAATCGGATGAACAGATAAAGAATTCTGGTACCATTTCCACAGCCTAAACATGTCAATCCCGAAATTGACCACTCCAGAAGAAAATTCCAAAAATTCAAAGATAATTACTGAAAAAAATTGGGCTGAATATTCAGATGAATCTCTAATCTGGGTCCTAATCACGGTGATTATTCTGTGATTAATGAAAAACAATTGTAAATTACGAAGAAAGAAGAGTATTTCTGAAGTTTAATCACAGGTGGTTGCTTGCTTCTGATCTCTCTTTTTTTAGATTTTCCGGGAATTCATCTTTGCGGCATTTTCCTAGGAAAAACTGATGGGAAACGAGAATTTTGCCGGCAGCGGCGAAACGTACTTTTACATAAGCCGAGTGCGTAGAGCCATAGGCTTACGGCTAAGATCCCATGTATGGTGACCCGGCCCATAACCCGTAGTGGGCTGAGTCAAGCCCAACATAAAGCCCAAACCTTTATCTTAATTATCAAGAATTGTGCCATCCGCACACCATTTGTTTACCTTCCCCACATTCCTCTCAATTTTCGACCATCAAATAGAATAATTTGAAGAAAATTAACATATAAAATTAACAAAGCATGTGTAGATGTGGATAGCACCATCCATTATCAAATATAGCTGACAGTGATGTCAACATGGGAAATTTGAGTTTATCACATTGTAGTGTGTCAGCCACACCGAAGATTCCGTCGGACCTGGCTTCTTTGCCCTCCTAGTTCTCATACACTCTCATCCCCTCCTATTTATACGGTCACGGTTAAACCACATCAACATTTTATAACACTATTACTTTTTAGGGGCTTTTGGATCCAGGTCCAAAAACTTAGATAGTTTTTGGGACTGAGTCCAGTTATCTAATTACATATTTTGATATCAATTTTGCCCCTTCAGATAAAAATATTTAAATTCTTTAATTTTTTTTATCATTTATTCAGTTTTTATATTTGAATATTTAAATACTCAAACTAAAATATTATCTAGTAACTACCTACTATTTATGAAGAAAACAAGACCGATATTAGTAGTAACTACCTACCTATTGTATAGGAAGAAAATGCTTTATACTTACAAAGCAGATATAATCTACCCGCAAAACAAAAATAAACTACCTATTGTATTGGAAGAAAAATGCTAGGAACCTACATGGCGGAACATAAAAATATAAATATGATATAATATACCTCCATTAAATGAACGAATTTGGAGGGAAGAACACAAAAATATCACCCATGAAAAGAAGAGACAAAAAAGAGGAGGATTGATAGAGTGAATTGTTTGGAATAAGGAAAAAATGAGGGATGAAACAGACTGGGGGTTGAGGTGATTATATGGCTATAACTAATCCTACAATTAAGGGATTAGTTAAACCACAAATTATATCATAATTAAGAAATTTTGTGTATATATTACAATTCGTAAACCTAAGAGGTAAATATGGTACAAACCACAAATAAATATACATGGAATCTCAATTATTGGACCTATTTCAATGAAGTGGACTAATTCTACTAATCTCTCACAAAATTGGATCTATATCAAGTTATCCCTACTTTTTATCTTATTATCTTCATAAAAAAAAAATCAATATAAAATTGTTGACATACCGTGACTGCACAAAATAAGAGATGATGAAAGTGTATAGAAATTGAAAGGGCAGAGAAGCCGGGTCTTATTTCGTCTCTAGTCACTGGTTTGTTCATTAGGAAAAAAAATTCAATAGAAACGTCTCTACCACATTACGTGTTCATCGGAACCCACAAAAATTCTCATTACGTATTCTGCCCCGCCCACTCACTATCCAAGTAGATGACTCGAGCCACGCCAAATATAACAGTTGGATTCGTGCTTGATATGAACTTAACATGTACGTTCTTGCTTTATGAGTTCAAGCATAAATGATCAAATTAACCTAAGCATTCATACACGACTAATCATAATATTTCTTTTATTATTTATACGTGTCACGAAAGAAATATAATGAAAATTGGTTGGACTTTTAATGGAAATTTGATTACCTTACAAATGAAACTAAGATTTATGAGAAAGGCGGGGGTGTTGAGAGATTACGTAAACTTTCATGAGTTATTTTTAATAAGAAAAAAAAGGAAGAAAAAAAAAAAATGAGAAGCAATTTTCCTGAAAAGTTTTGAGACCCTCACTTTTTTATCCTTATCGGCTTATCCCCATCACTTTTGTCTCTCTCCCCCTCTGAGATGATTACATACATTATGTTCCCCTTCTCTTTTGGTGGGTCTCCATACTCCGCCATTCCTTAGAAGCTACTCATCCCCTTCTCTAATGTACAACCGAGCTTTGATTTTCTGGTGTCTTCTGATTGTGATTGAGTAGCACCCAGAAACCCAAAATTTTTGAAAATTAAAAAAAAAAATAAAAAATTAGGGTGTATTCAATTGAGAATTTGAGAGGTTTTAGTTCTTTTAATGAATTTAGGATGTTCAATCAGGATTTTAAGTGATTTTCTGAAATTCAAAGTGTATTCAATCAGAATTTTAATATAGTTTATTAAAATCCTTAGAAATCCGAGTATATTCAATTAGGATTTTAAATAAGATTATAACATTCTAGATGTATACAATTAAGAATTTATTTCGGGTAAGCCTGCGGATTCTTTGAAAGTGCTTGAGATGATGTCCGGAGAGGAAAATGTGAAGCCGAATATAAGGACTTTTAATGTACCAGTCGGAGCATGGTGTAAGAAGAAACATTGCGGAGGCATAGAGCGTGGTGCATAAGATGGTTGCTTCTGGAATGCGGCCTGATGCTGTTACTCACAACACATTAGCTAACAGCTTATGCGCAAAATGGAGCGACAAGTCAGGCAGAAGGACTGATCTTAGAGATGCAGAACAAGAAGTTGTATCCGAATGCGCGACCTTGTAGCATTATCATGAGCGGGTATTGCAAGGAAGGTAAGTTGAAGGAGGCCTTAAGGTTTATGCGCAGGATAAAAGATCTTGGCCTCTGCCCGAACATTGTACTCTTTAACTCGCTGGTTAAAGGATTCGTAGACACCATGGATAGAGATGGGGTTGATCAGGTGAGTTATGACCTACAGAATTGCGTAGCTATTTGTTTGCACGAAATGGTGTTTGTTTCGATTATTGACACAAAAATGTGTATTAATTTGCAATTTTGCAGGTGCTGAAATTGATGGAAGAATTTGGGGTCAAACCAGATGTGATATCATTTAGCACCATCATGAATGCATGGAGCACAGCAGGGTTCATGGAGAAGTGTAGGCAAATCTTCGATGACAGGGTGAAGGCCGGCATAAAACCCGATGCACATGCATACAGCATTCTTGCCAAAGGTTACGTGCGTGCTCAAGAAGTCAAGAAAGCTGAAGAACTATTGGCAACCATGATCAAATCAGGAGTTCGTCCAAACGTTGTGATATTCACAACCATCATGAGCGGATGGTGCAGTTCTGGCAGAATGGAGAACGCGATCAAAGTTTTTTATAAGATGTATGAGTCCGGTATTTCTCCCAATTTAAAGACATTTGAGACCCTAATATGGGGATTTAGAGAAGCAAAGCAGCTATGGAAAGCTGAAGAAATACTCCGGATTATGGAAGAGTTTGGTGTTCAACCGGAGAAATCTACTATCTCGTTTGTTGCAGATGCATGGCGCTCGATTGGACTAACAAAAGACGCAAACACGATGCTGGATTCTGCGAAAAGTGAAGAAAATACCTCTCAGGTTGAAAAAGAAGAGGAGCCATTTGAGAGCTTACAGAAAACATATCAAAAGAAATCAGCAAGTGCCTTTCATCCCAATTTGTTACAAATACCATCAGCAGTCACAAGTGATCAAAAGGGTTCAGCAACTAGAAAAGGAAGAACGGTTTTAAGAGATAGTGATTTTTCGTTGGACGTGTCATCGCTTGCTGCAAAGCCTATGAATCTGTTTCACACTTGTAAATTTGGGGAGAGATCGCCGATTATATGCAGGCAGCAATCTCAGGGGCAGCTTGGCGTTTACGGTCAGATTGCACAGCAATGTACAGTTGTGCTTATGAACTAAGGGAACGATGCGATTTGGATATAAACAGAATCATATAGAATTATCCCGGTAGAAAATTCAGCATATGAATGTTGTAGATAGTGAAGAGAGTTTTTCTTTTCATTGAAATTTGCTTGTTTTTGAGCATGCTGATTACTTCTTGTAAATAAAATGCTTCACATTGTACTTTCCCACATTAATCATCAATATAATTATTGACAGTTGAGAACATGAAGAGTCTCGTAGATGTCGATAGAGCAGCGTGCCCGCCCTCTTGCAGTCCAATTCGAATCTCTATTTCCGTAGCTTAGAGTAGTTCCAATTCGAATCTCTATTTCCGTAGCTTAGAGTAGTTTAGAATATCGTCTTTGTCAAAAAGGAGAGCTCATTTTCTCACACTCAATGTAACATGTTAAGGGGCATGTTTGATAATAAAATTTGAAAGATTAAAAACGCTCTCAGGTTATAAAATACTTCCAAGTGCTTTTCATTTCAGCGGGCTTCTAATAATAAAAGGTCCAACAAAAGTGCTTATGAGAAGCGCTTATGGGCCATTCAGAATTTCCCTTACACATTGTACACATTTGGTTCAGACCAAGATTGACCCAATTGGGGAAATTTCTATCCTTTTTGTATTGAATCAATTAGCATCAGAATAATGTACACATGGTCAACAAAATATAGAGCACAATGGTGAGCAGGATATTAACTGCTGCAAAAGCACATAGTGTGGTTTCGATAGCAAATTATAACCGAGTTCTGCCTGCTTTGCTTTGGAAATTCGATCCTTCTTGTGATGGGGGTTCAGAAGGAACCTTGCTGAGAATCCATACCAGAAAAACACCAACAAGAGCACCTGAGAGATGGGCAATGTGATTGACATTCATCAACGAATTTCTGCCAAAGGTGCCCGATAATGCAGTAGAAGCTTGGGCTGCTTCCATAACCTAGTTGTGGCCAAAAACAGAATCATATTGGTAATCTGTCCCCAAATATGTACTTAGGACATATTGTAAATGATCTTAGGAAAAATAAGAACATAAAACGCAAAATAAGCATGTGCACACACGCAGACAAGTAAACTAATAAAACTGCAGATATTTGAAGTGTAATTTCATTTAAAACCAGATAATCTGACAAAAATTATAACAAAGCTGTAAAACCATGATACAAATTGGAACAAAGAATTCATATGCTCCAATCAATTTTGGAGATGCTTTGGGAGCAATGTCTATTTCTGAAAACCTCGACTCACCTTTTCTACAACAAATTGGCCCAATATAAGCACTTCAAGGATCTTCCTCCAGTCCCAAGACATCTAAATTGATCAAGAGACGGGTTGACTGGTTAAGCATAAACTGATTTGTCTCGTCTAGAGAAACAATAAATTCCAGATCGGAACTCACCTTTACAAGCACACTAATGGTAAATAATCCGAAAACAGCACCAGAGGCTCCAACTGAAACTGCATTTCGTGGTAGAACAAGCCACGATACAAGGTTTGCTCCAACACCGGTAAGAATATAACAAAGCCACAGAGCAAAATTCCCTTCCTCTTCTTCAACTAGCTTACCTGTTCAGGCAAGAAAGACACCATCTAATTATCTAAATTTGATTTGTATTTTCTATTTTAGGTCCAAATTTCATTTGTTTCGGTATTAAGTTGACCATGCTGCTAAAAAGAAAAGAAAAGGACCCTCACCAAAAATATACAAGAAGAAGAGGTTGCTCGAGAGATGGCTCCTGAAAGAATGCATAGTGAATTCGGTAATCAGTACATACATGCAAGTTATTTAACACTAAAATGCTCTCTCGCTACACTTATGTTGCTAGACTGTGAATCTAAAGTCCAAACCACGCATTCTAACAAAAAGCAACCCGATGAATGATCCAGATTCACAGTCCGGCAACACAACATAATTTATTACATAATCGTATATGTCTCACCAATTAGCATGACAGAATGTTGCTGTTAGAAACTGGTACCATGTAGGCCAATTGTGGTACAAGTAGAGCATTTTAATCGCGCGAACCTAACACAACCATAAACAAATCATAAAATCTAAACCCAATTAGATGCTGGACTGATTACAAAGTTGTTAAATTCGAACTAATCAAACATTAAAACAGAACAAAATACAAATTAATAAAGTTGTTGAATATGGATTAATCAAACATTAAAAACACTACCTGGAACACATGATCAGCTAAGTAAATCCCAATGTTAGCAAGTATAATCCAGAATATTCCGTTGGCGCGTCGGTGCGGCTTCCCTCGCTCTTCTGGCCGTGATAGAACATCTAAGTCTAGGCTGTCTAGCAATTAAACACACTGTAAGGTTGCTAAAGCAGAAACTGAAATATCCACCAAACTCCAACTAATTAACTTGAAGCAAGAGGATTTACCTGAGCCGTTGGATTTGCAGACTATTATGGGGGATCGAGCGGTGGCGGGAAGAAGGGGGCGGAGAGAGAGGTGGAGTTTGCTGGGTTTGGTGTGGTTGGGGGGAAACTTGAGAGTGAGGTTCGGATGGTGAGAGAAGCAAGTGCTGGGTACGAATTGGAGTTTGCTGGGTTTAGTGAGCGTTTGAAGATGCTGGAGCTGGAGCAGAAACTGGGACATTCTGCCTCCACTGTGGAGGTTGCTGGGTTTAGGGCGTTAACGGATTCCAGATAGTCCGGGAAAGTGATATTCCTTTGTGTGTCACCCCACCCTTTTCTCTCCTGTTGTTAGTAAATTACAATTTTGCCCCTCTGAGTCACTGTTTTTTTCTTCCTCTCTTTCCTTTTTTTTTTTTTTTTTTTTTTTTTTTCCTTAAAAAAAGACAACTGGTGACAAGTTTCGGTTTCGAACCTGAAACCTCCAATTTTTAGTTTAAAGAAAGCTTCGCAATCCATCATTTACCACTAAGCTACCAGCTCGTGTTTTTTTCCTTCCTTTCTTAAGTTTTTCCTTTTGGTTTTGTACTAGTACTATTTTGTGGTTTTAAAAATTATACGGTTATATCTTACAAAAAATTTATATTATTGAGTAGGATGTAATATGATAGTCTAACCTGGTGTGAACTACACTATTATTGTAATAGTTGTGAAAGCAAATTAGAGAGGGTGAGTTTAGTTTCATAATGAGCTAGTAATAATGTGCTTTAAATTTATCTTTGAAGATAATCAAACCTAAAACCTTTCACTTACAAGTGAAGATGAATGCTATTAGAATGTAGTACTAATGCGACTAATGAATTTTTTTATTTGACTGAGGGTGTATTCAATTGAGAATTTGAGGGATTTTAATTCTTTTAATGAATTTAGGAGTACTCAATCATAATTTTAAATGATTCTCTGAAATTCAACATGTATTGAATCAAAATTTTAAGATAGTATTAAAATTCTTATAAATTTGGTATATTCAATTAGGAATTTGAGAGAATTTGAGAGATTCTGTAGTGTAATTTAAGCATTTACAAATCTCTCATATTCCTGTGAGATTTGAAGGGATTGAATAAAAATTTTTTATAAAATCTCCACAAATCAATTAAACTCCCTTAAATTATATGGATATTCAATTTCTATAAAATCTCTCAAATTCTCAATTAAATACATCTAATGTTCAGTCAAGTGAGAATGATTTTGAGCCAAAAAAAAAAAGACTGACGTGTGAAAAAAGGGTGAGCTGATATCGGAGAAGGGCAATAGTGCCAATCTATAAAATTTCTAGGGCTACATTGGAATATACCATAATATAGTTTTCACCAAAAAGAGAAATGGAAGAGTTTTGACATCAGCGGTGAAATCTTAGAAAAGGAGATATTTTGAGGTTCGAAATCCGACATGGCGAAATATGATTGGACCCTAGACGCCGACCTACGTGGCTCACTTAAAAAGTATCGAAATCGGTCATCAAATTTTTGACTGATAAAACGTATCCACGTTGCAGATACGTTAAAAAACAACCACGAATCACCTCCCGCCACGTAATAAAAAGTCCACCTTTGACCACTTGACCGTTTTAGTTCCCACGAAATCTGTTTCCTTATTGGCTGTCACCGAAAGCCACCTAACAGCCCCGTCCCTTTGTGGTTCTGAAGTCTGACTTTAACCCCCAAATCCGTCGCATTCCCTTCCTCAGGTAAAACCCTAACTCTGCAAATTATCTCGAACTCTCCTCTCTCCGATCCGTACGGAAGGAGACCGTTTGAAAATCTTCTGCGTCGCGGCCCACTGGTACAGTCAATTCCCTCTCTTACAAGAGCGGTAATTTCGTCAGTTTTCAAAATTGTGTATAAATTTCGCAGTTTTGTTGAAATTGAGATTGTGATTTGGGGGAATTCGTTTGGTTTATATTCTGTAATTGGATCTCATTTCTAGGGTTTTGAGGAGGAGGCCCAATTCAGTTCGATTTGATCGGAATTGTTGTTCGAAGCCGTTTCTTTTCGAGTGATTACATTAACGATGAAGAACGTTGAGCGTATTGCCAATATCGCCTTAGCAGGTTTGCTCTCCATAAGCAGTAATTTAAATTTGTTTTATCAATTGTAATTTATTGGGATTTTTTTTTTGGGCATGGAAAATGTTGCTTTATAAATAGGAAAAAAATGGGTTTGAGATTGAGTTGTTCATTGGGCTATGGAGCTGGTGGGGGAGTACAATTACATAAATTTCTAATCTTGATGAGTCTTTCAGTGGGGGAAATGGCACTGTAGTTTTGAAAATCATCAAATTATTTTTTATTTATTTATTTAGATTAAAAAGAATCAAATTTGAGAAGCATTTAGTGATCTTGAAGAACTAGAGTATAATTGGCTATTTATAGCCTTGTTGATAGGATGGACATGAATTAGGGAATGACAAAACCATGTGTAGATTTCATTTAAGATCGATGTGTTTTAGGATATGCTTGGTGGTTGAGATAAGTGGGCTAACAAAGTTAACATACAATGCCAGATTTCGTTCTGTATGTTTTTTGTTGCTATAAGTATTTGAAATGAAATGGTGATGAGAAATTTCTTGGTACACTCTCGCTGTTGTTTGACTAGCCAATTTGGGTAAAGTATGAGAGATTGCGTGCCTGTCTGTTTTATGCCCATTCCCAGTGTTATTAGTGCATTGCATTTAGTTATCTGGTAAAATTTGCAATATGTATTCTTTAATTTTTAGATGCCATTGTTGAGGTGTGGTGGAATGGTCATCACTCGGAAATTAAATGACTAAGTTACTTTTGTTTGCAGGTTTAACGTTAGCACCACTTGTTGTAAAGGTAGATCCAAACCTAAATGTAGTTTTGACTGCATGTCTCACAGTTTTCGTGGGTTGCTACCGGTCCGTGAAGCCAACTCCACCTTCAGTAAGTTCGGCTGTCTATTTGTTTCTGATGCATCTGTTCGAGTCTTCACTGCCTTGCCTTGAATTTTATAAATGTGCTATTTCAATCATGCAGGAGACGATGTCCAATGAACATGCCATGCGTTTCCCATTTGTTGGGAGTGCAATGCTGTTATCACTATTTTTACTTTTTAAGTTCTTATCCAAAGACTTGGTTAATGCTGTCTTGACGTGCTATTTCTTTGTTCTTGGGATCATTGCTCTCTCGTAAGTCCTTTATTTATAGTTTATTTTCAACTGCTATATTATTGTTAAAAAATTGACCTCCGGTCTGTGTACAGAGCAACACTGTTACCTGCTATTGCACGCTATTTGCCAGAGAGTTGGAACAAGGATCCCATCGTCTGGCATTTTCCATATTTCCGGTGTATGATGTCCTTATGAAGTTTTATTGTGGATACTATTGTTATGACATATTTTACTTCATCACTAGTTTTATTTATTTTCTTTTGAAACTCTGGATTTACTCTGTACGAGTTCGATTCTTTTATGCTATAATTCTACTCAGTTGAGAAATTAAAATGATTGTTTGAAGTGTTGTGTATATAGTTAGTGGATCTTCTAGAAATTCTAGGAATTATTAGGCAGGTAGGAAATCATTTTAGTTATGGTGCCATTGTATGAAAGAAATTTTGTTAGTTGTATAGTCTTGAGTGTTTTTTTGATCTAGTTGACATTATCTTGCTTGCATCATGCAGAATGATAATTTTCCTTGCACCGTTTCTTACACAGCTGTGGAGATTGAGTTCACAAAATCTCAGATTGTTGCTGCAATTCCTGGAACCTTTTTCTGTGCATGGTATGCTTCAAAGAAGCATTGGCTGGCTAACAATATATTGGGGCTTGCCTTCTGTATTCAGGTATGTCAGCATCCAGTTATATAGATTTTTGTGTATGTTTAGCATCCTCTCTGATAAACATCTTTTCTTTTAATCTATATCTTTTATAGTTTTTTTTAATTTTAAATTTTAATCCGGTGCTGGCATATGTTTGGAAATGTTTATTTAATCTGTAACTTTATACTCAAGAACTGAGTTTTGAAGAATTTCGTTATTTTTCTTTTCAGGGAATTGAAATGCTTTCTCTTGGGTCTTTTAAAACTGGTGCCATCCTTTTGGTAAGAAGAGGGACTCTTGGATTTGTGTGATTATTTTTTGAAGTATTTTAATCTGCTTCTGATTGTCTTTGTCGTCACTTGTGCTGCTGAAGCTTCCTTTCTATCTCTGTCTTGACTGCTTGAACTCTTGATCTAGTGTTTCCGGGTCGCTATGATATGCCCTTGTTTCCTCTTGCTGATCATTGAATATTGGATACTAAATTATCAATACCCTATGTATAATTACATATGCATGTGTATATATTATATACATACATGTATTTTTTTAATCTTTGGTCCTTGTGCATTGCAGGCTGGACTTTTTGTGTATGATATTTTCTGGGTTTTCTTCACTCCAGTTATGGTCAGTGTTGCAAAATCTTTTGATGCGCCTATAAAGGTTTGTACTCCATATTAATCAAAGACCTTTTGTACCAGCAAATAATCAATTTCTGAATGTGGCTAAACTTCTAATACTCTTACTGCAACCATGATTTAATTGGTCTGCAGCTGTTGTTCCCCACAGCAGATGCTGCACGTCCATTTTCTATGCTTGGACTTGGTGATATTGTAATCCCTGGTAAGGTTAAAATTTTCATATCCTATTATCTAGTATCTACTGCATGATCTGTTTATAAGGTTTATTTTTTGTCATTTTGTTATAAATTCGTTCTATGGAGTTTGAGTATAATATTATGTTGGAAGTAGATGCATCTGTCGTTTAAACGAAGTATACTATTTAAGTAAAATATTCTACCCGCTAAGTTCTAATTAGTCTCGCCCTTGCATTTCATATACTACCTAAGCATCATGGAATTTGGAAGGACATTTGTTTTGAATCCTTTCGGACCTACAAGCCACCTGATTTTGTCTTCCCTAATTAAGCATCTATATTTCCCGCTTTTGTGTATTCGAGGAATGTTGCTTTTCACTTTGTCTATCACAAAAGTATAATAATCTAGTACTGTGGATAACAGGGATCAATTACTTAAAAGGATTTTACTGGATAGAGAATATGACTAGCCTATATAATATTTCTTTTGAAAGCAAATATAAGAAGTGGTAATTATTTGGCAAATGGACTTAGGCTTTTAGCATAAAAATGCTTCATATTTTGGGTGATCTAGCAGCCAGTTCATTAGTTCAAACTTTAAAACTGTATGTTATACATTTAACTTTAAAACTGTCTGTTATATCTTCCTTCAGGCATTTTCGTGGCGTTGGCTTTGCGGTTTGATGTATCTAGGGGAAAAAGGGGCCAGTACTTTAAGAGTGCATTTTTGGGATACACGGTTGGTTTGGTCCTCACAATTGTTGTAATGAACTGGTTTCAGGCAGCACAGGTATGGCATAATTATGTTTGATGGATTATTTTTCAACTAGTTCTTGCACCCCACCTTATAAATACCCGTTGATGTTAAGTGTTAAATGAAGTTCCCGTTATATTATAGAGACCACTTCATTTACTTTACGTCATCATTGGTCTCCCCTGTACATCATAACTAATTTATTACCTGATCCATCTTGTATGTTTTCTGTTGACAGCCAGCACTGTTGTATATTGTACCATCTGTTATCGGATTTTTGGCTGGTCACTGCATTTGGAATGGTGATGTCAAACCGGTATGTTCACGTGCCCATGCTTTCTTGTTTCCAAGATGTTATAGATTATGCAGTTACATAAAGTAGATAGTGAATATTATGGCATTACATTCAAATATATAGTATTCACAGTACAAATATTGATATAAATCCATAAAAAATAATGAAAATAATTTTATTCAATTCAATCCAATTGCAGTGGTTTTGGTTCTGGTTGGGGTTCATAAGTGTTATGCCAATGACTTAGCAATCCTTTTGTCAGATAATAGATATTGATTAAAGGGACTTTTAAGTTTTGGGGTGAAGGAAAATATTGGAAACGAAAAGTAGTCGTGTGTGTTACTTCCGCGTATATATTTGTAAATATGTTTGTAATCTTTGAAATCGTTTTGCTGAGCGAGGTTCTGATTCTGTCGTGATGCAGCTTTTGGCATTTGATGAGTCGAAGACCGCGGCGACATCTGAAGAAGAAAGTGATGCCAAAATTACCAAGAAGGTGGAGTAAGTTGAAATACAGAGAAGACACGGACACCAAAACTTTCCCAACTCGAAAAAAAAGAAACACCGTTTTTCTCTCCGAGGCACCGGAATGCCTTTAAAGCCTCTTATCTTAGCTAATTATGCAACTGCGCACAGCTGTAAGCCTGTAACAGCTTTTTTGGATTGAGGACGAAATAATATTTCAGTTACAACAATGTTAGGTTAATACAGAAACTTTTGCCAAATTTCTTTTCTGTCTATTTCAAGTCATCTAACTTACAGTAACTGCTGATGGATTTACCCAACCCTTCATGTAAATGGGATCGAATTACGTATTACAGGAAGAAGTCCATGGAAGAAGGTCTCTGGCCCTAAACCCAAAAGAACCCCGCGCTAACGCTACTTGTATTGCGTTTACCGGTTTTTTAGCCGGTCAAGTAGTCAGTAAATGTGGTATAAATAACAATATTGAGTACTAATTAGTAATGACAGTCAAAAGTCGTTGGTGTACAAATCAGTGGTTGACTCTAATTTTCGGCATCTATAGCATTTCAGTTGTCGCGTGCAGTTTGATTTCTATCTGGTTGACACAGTTTCTCTTATGCTTCAATGGGGGAAGCTGAGATTGATTTTAATTTAATTTTATTATTATTATTATTATTCTTTATCTGGCTACTGGATTCCATGTTCATGGTATTGTTGGAAATGCATGGAAAGCATGTCAATATGTTTTGTTGGCAACACATTATCCGTTCCGAAGCCGGACTGTGCCATTGGATGGTCATTGGCCGGAATTTTCTAATATGCTTCTAGGGATCTTTTGCGCTGAAATTTTTGATCGTCAAGGGTCTAACAATTAAGATCTAAGAGTAAAAAATTTTGATATACAAATTCACCGAAATATAATGGAATTTTCGTAACTTCCGTATGCATATAGCTACCATGAGTAATCAACAAAACGTGGCATTCCATCGGCATCAACATCAGCATCAACATCAACTTGGTTGTCCGAGAAGGCAACTCAGCAATCTTATCCTGCTGCACTTATCATTTTATTTATCGAAACAATATTGTCCTGCACAAACACCACAACTACTCTGTCTCAAAAAGGAAAAAGGAAAAGGAAAAAAGAAAAAACGAGCTCGCCTAGTGTTTATAGAATTTTTTATTTTTTATTTTGATAGATTATTATTTTTTTATTAGATTGATTTAGGTGGAAATCTGACTTTTTATTATTTAATAACAATAATAATAAGGAGGTTTTATTTAAACTCATATAACATTTCTCTACACTTAACTTACTCTTTACACTCATATTATTTTTAATAAAACTATTAATATCTCTTCAAACCCACCTCACAAATCCAATTCAGTGTACAAATGTACTAGTGAAGGCCTATGCTAGCTCTCTCTCCCCTCCTCTCCTTCTCCTCCTCCTCTTGTTGATTCTGATCAGCTGCTGCTTCTTGTTTTGGCAGCAGTTGTAGCAGAAGTAGAAGCAGGTTTCCTGCAGGTGATGACTAGTGATGGACATGATGATGGTGGTGGTCGGATTACTGCATGGTGGTGGTGGTGATAATGATGCCGACGATAAAGGTTGGAAGATTCAAAATTTCAATTCATCATTTATCTGTAAAAAAGAATTTGTTTTTTTTTTTTCTATGAGAGCGTTTTACGATATTTAACAGGATAGAACGTAACAGAAAGATCACGTGATTGTTAGGGTTTTATTATTGAATGTGGATTTATTGATCAATTTTAATTTTTATTGTTGATTTCATCTTGTACTTAATGGTAATTATGCAACAGGATAACAAAGACATTTCATAATTAAAATTTGAGAGTTTTAACAAAACACTTCCGGTACTGTTCGTTTTTAACGAAAAACCGTATTTTTACCTTGTATGGTACTATTTACTACATCTTTATTTGTTATTTTTCATTAAAACTAAAAAATTTTTTAAACTTTTCGTTAGTTTTTCTTTAAAATTTAAGTTGGTTGTAAAGAGATGTTTAATGAGAATTTTTCTAAATAATAGCAGCGAAGAAAAGAGATTATTATGGGGGCCCTCCTTAACAAATTTGTATTTGCATGCATGCATGCATTATATGATTCACATACATGGATTTCTTATGCATGATGATACATACAGATGCAAAGAATCTAATTTTGTGGTTGATGATCTTGTGTCTCTCTATCTTATTTCTTATATTTATATTTATATTTTTACGTTCAACTTGTCTTTGTCAGGTCTCTCATATCACGTAAAACTCGAAGAGCAGATCAACTTTCTCCTTCTGGATCAGTCGATAAGGGACCTGGCTTCTCTGCCCTCAGTTCTCATACACTCACATCTCCTTTTATTTGTACGATTAAGGTTAAATCATGTTAATATTTTATATTATTATTGTTTTTTGTCTTATTATTTCTATAATATTGACATGATTTAATCGTGACTATACAAAATAGGAAGGGATGTGAATGTATGAGAACTGAGAAGGTAGAGAAGCCGGATCCGCCGATAAACGCTTGATAAACTCGTTTTGAACGTGGCGCTGGGCGTCTGTCTGTCTAACACTATGAATGATTCCCTAACCCTACGACAATAACCTGTGTGAAAAAGACTTCAACCTGTTGTCGTTTTTTAGCTGACCAAAGTCCATGCCGGATATGAGCCTGTCTCTCTGTCCCTGTAAGACTTGCAAAGCCATCAAGTTGGGATTTGATCAAAATCCAACGGAGAAATAGCAAAACAAATCAAAGTAGATCTGAATCCCAATCTCGATACTAACTTTATCACTGCTTTAATTTAAATATACAACTAATCTCTAATGAGATGATTCGTCTCTTCTTTTATAAAAAACTCACTTTGACACTGTTTTGACATTATAAAGAACTTTATGCTTTACATACTTCTTTTATGATGCATTAACGATATTAGTCACGTTTACAATGCATCAATGGTGAGGAAATGATCACTTGTTATTATGGATGACTACTTTAGCACGATACACTTTACACACCATCTATCATTCAGAATTAGAATTCTTCCGTTCTGGACGACTAATCTTAACACTTATCTAACGCTAATCTACATCAATGAAAAAACAGATACAGAATATACGCATGATCGTTTGCATATTGGTCCATATATACGTGTGTATATATATATATATGTATATATATATAGGGTTTTAAGATGGAGATGGAGCCATGAGAAAAAGGTTGAGACGATAGCATGCCAAATGGATGAGCGTCTGAAAGCACATGTAGCATAGCAGAAGGGGCGCCATGGAGTAGTCAAATGCAAATTGGATTATTCCCACAGTTCGCACCTGCGTCAAATTAGTATATTCACGATCAAAAAAGTTATTCTGGATAGGAAGGAAACTCTAGAACTGTAGAACATGTCGGGAATTATATAAGCTTTGATAAATATAGTTCTTATGTATTTGTGGACGACGGTAAATGGTTGCTCAATACCGTAGAATTCAAATGTGAGATTCATATAAATTATCGGGTTTCGACTTACGTTTTTTAAGAATGCTTAGTTGTTCTTCTAAAAAAATACAGTTAAATACACCCTGAAAATAGCACATTTTTTTTATGATAATATATTCGCGAGTTCGGTTGCAAGTGAAATATAAAGCACCATAAAAGGCTAAAAGTTGGATCGAGATCAAGTATGAACTGGCTTTGAGGAAAACTTTTAAATATTTTGACTCAAAATTTGAACTAAAGAAGATTTGATGATGGCGAACACAAGTCGGGATCCATTTTTTAAATTTAAAAAAAAATGATAGACTCCGTACACATGTTATTAGTGATAGGTAAAATACACTTTGTACACGTGTTATTGAGCATACACGTGTTACTAGATAGTTTGTTAATTGATAAAGTTACGAATTCTTACATTATTAATTTTTCATTTGTCTTGTTTGGGTCCACCAAAGTTATCAAATCAAATGATCTAGACTCTTAAAATTTTATCTAACTGTTAAAGTTATTATAATTTTTAAAAATGACCTCTATTTTTAGCCGTTAAATCAAATTTCAAAGATTCAGATTACTTGATTTGGTGACTTTAATGAAAAAGATTACAAAAAAAACTTTTCATCAGTCAAATTTTCAACACAACTTTTTTTTTTTTTACCTAAGATTTACCTTTTTTGTCGACAATGACGCCTAGATTAACATTACCTTATAAACAATTTATACACATATATGTAAATATATGGGACGGATGTATTAGGGGTGGGTAAACGAGCCATAGACCTACGCGTCGAGGCAAATTCTTGCGGTTAGAGACGGATACGGGGCGGGTCAAAAAATTATAAATACCAAATGGGGCAGGGCAGGGCGATTCCTTGTACAAAACGGGGCGAGCCAGTTCTAAAAATTGGAGAAAACGGGCCCCCGACCCGAACCATTCATTGCCAATTGATTGAATCTCTACGCTCTATTACCCACTCTCTTTTATTCTCAGACCTAATTCAATGAACTCACCCCTTACCCTCTCTCTCTATCCCGACTCCTCGATCTCCCTTCCCTCTCCATCCCTTTCGATCTTTCTCAATATCCTCCATCTTGATCTCGCTTCCACCCTCTCTCTCTCTCTCCCCATCACATACGCCCTAAAACCAACATAACCCCTTTCTTCCTCTCGTCTTCTCTAACCTTCACAAAGCATAACCAGGCATATACCCAGCTCACCTGCTATAAACCTAGCTCACACTTCACAAAGCATCACCAGCTGCGCCACAAATTGTCGTCCACGCCTTTCTCTCTGTCCTCCAGTTCCGCGCTTGAGTTGCCGATAATTTCAGGTAATTTCTCTAACACTATTTAAAATTTTAGATTTTATTGATTAACTCTCTCTGGATGCCTTTGCCTCCGATCAAACAGATTGCACTACTGGTCCAATTTTTTGCTTGGAAACGACGCAGCAACGGATGAAGATCTTGATGTCAGAGACCAAATCGAAGATCTAAAGGATGAGCAAGTCTGAGAGGCGATCAGAACCGAGAAAAAAAACAAAGTAAGAGTAGGTGCGATTTCAGTGGTTGGATTTTTAATACCTGCTCCAGCCCAGCCCATTTCCTTTTTAAGCGAGTCTGGTCCGGTCCCTCCAAATTTCGGGCCGGCCTGGCCCATGCCCACCTCTAGGATGTATTGCACCAATTTCTTTATACAATTTTTGACACATATTTTTGTGGGGCTCATTTTGTAATGTATTTTAATGATCTAAACTGTCTAGCTTTTAGGTGTTTTCTCAAATATCACGCCTCCAAAAAATTACTCAAATCTGAAACTATATGACTGTTGGATTAAGGTTTAGAGTTTCTTTGTAGAATTGTACTCGTTCATTTTCTTCACTACAAATGAGTGTCTTAATGGTTTGGATTTGTCTAATTTTTTGTAAGGATGTTCTAAAAGACAGAAGGTTCGGATCGTTAAAATACTTACGGAGTGGACTCCACAAAAATATGTGTCAAATCTTGTGTAAAAAAAAGTGGTTTCATGAATTTGCCTCCATATATTATTATATTATATCCAAAATGAAATGTTTAATATAAAATATCATACTATATTTAATGATTTATGTAGCAATTTGACATTTTGTATAATCTTTAACTCCAAAGGGTATATGTTGAGTGAAAATATTGGATCTAACTAGTAAAATAATCAGTATAGCTTAATATTTAATAAACAATAAAATAATGATTTGAATCCTTTAACCAGTGCTGTAAATTTTTTCAGTAGTTGCAATGTATGCTTTTTTACATCATGCCATATCAGAATTGACGTTTCTTTTGAAGAAATTTTACGATTGTTGTGGACATGTTTCATGATGCAGACCGTTTGACATCTTTTTTTTTCTTTATTTATTTTTTGCATAAGGGATAAAATGTTTAATTATCAGGATCAACCAAATACAAAAACTTCATGCTTATTTGACATATCCTTTAAAGAAGCTCTAACAATTTACAACCTTAAAGTCCCTCTGTACATGAACTATTACTCCAAAGTAATAGGCATGCAATCCTTAAAACGACATGACATGTTTACATATTGTCACAAGCCACCTTTGATTGCCTATTTCCGATCTGCTGCTAAAAAGGTCGGGTGTTTGTCCAGTCAACTATTAACTAGCGTGTCACGCTATTCATAAATGATAAGTGGAGTCCAACTCACATGTCCTTTTTTTTTTTTTTTTTTTTTCACTTTTATTTATTTATTTAATAATGTGATTGTATGGGCCATATGGCAACTATAGTTTATGAGATGTTTGTCCATTTAATTTTAGAAATGTGATTGTATGATTGTAAGTTGGTTAATATGAAAAGGTATGTGTTATGCATGATAAATGATGGTGTAAGTGGGTTTAATTGTTCATTGTCAGAGAGAAGAGAAATCGATGAAGAACGAATTTGCACCAAGTGTATAAGTATGATTATTTTCAGCCACTATTGCGTTGTGTGCAAATAACTAATGAAAAAGTTGTTGATTTCTTTTTGTGTGATAATGAGATAGGTTTAGCAATAATGATCCCCATCACCATATGTATCACAGTTGAATGAATTTAATTTTTGAAATTTGTATAGTAAATAGACTACAACGTCAAAATTTAAATTCTTTTTTTACTGGAGATGCAGTTATTATCCAACAACATGCCAGATAATTATCCCACGTGTAGAAATTAGAGATGCATGTGCATAAAACAAGAAGAAAATCCACGTCAGCAAATTGCATTTCTCCCCCTCAAATCAATGGAAATCTCCCGTCTACGACGCCATTGCTGAATCCAAACAAAGAAGCAACAACATTCACGCACCAAACCCCATTTCGTTATCTCTCCTATATTAAGCCTTCATCCTTCACCACCCACTTTCACTGCAATAAAACCCACCTCTCTGAATCTATCCTACGAAAAACCCACATTTTCCTTTCGCTTTCTCGGCAACCAAGCAGAAGAAAAGGTGGTGGCTTTATTGATATGGTGGCGTTTGGAGCGAAATGGCACGGTTTGAGATCCGTGGCAATGGTTATGCTGCACTTTGGGGTGGCTTTTGTGTTTGTTTCGGCGGAGAGAGGCCTGAGGCTTGAAGGTTCGAGGTTCAACGGGACAGAGGGATCCGAATCTAATTACTTTTTCAAAGCTGTGAATTTCTTATGGCAATCCGAGAAATCGGGATATCATCATGTTTGGCCGGTAAATCCCACAAAACCTGTTAAATTTTATTTTCGGTTGAAGGTTTTGGTTAATCTTCAAGTGTACTTTTAATTTCCAGCTAAATCACTGTCTGACAATCAAAAGAGATAGCGCACATCTGTATAAATTTGGCTGAAAAACTTAAAAACATTTTTTGGTCATGAAGCACTTTTTGGAGATAGGAACGACAAGAAAGCACTTCTAATAAAAACACTTATGAGCAAAAGTGCTTTCTAGTAAAGCAGTCCCAAATGGGATCTTCCCTGTTCCTTGTAAATAATTGTAGTAGATTGGTGTAAACCTGAATGTACTGCTTGCATTACATTTGTATCAAGAAGTATACATCATGTGGATAAAATCAGAAATATGTGTTAGTTGGGGTTTTAAGGCAAAACTGTGTAAAATTGGATACTTATTGCTAATTGCTGTGCTATTATATGCTTGTCATTTCACTGTAAAAATTAACTCTAAGGGGTTTGTAAACAAACGATTTTGTGAATTTTGGTGTACAGGAAATGAAATTTGGGTGGCAAATTGTTGTGGGTTCTATTGTTGGATTCTGTGGAGCTGCGTTCGGGAGTGTAGGTGGTGTAGGTGGTGGTGGCATTTTCGTTCCAATGCTTAGCCTAATCATTGGGTTTGATCCAAAATCAGCAACAGCTATATCAAAATGTAAGAAGAGATTTTATGGTAATTTAATAGGAATGAAAAGATGTGCCGTTGAATTGGTAGGTATATAACACGGTATATGTTGAACTGCTTTTGAAGCTAGCGGTAGTATTGTCCAAACTGTGCAGGCTGTTTGAATTGAATAAGCTCTTGATCACAGATCACTGTTGCCTGATTTTAGTTACTCAGTGTGACACCTAAGTTTCTTCTGCTGTGTTAATTTGTCGTGGTAATTTTAGTGAACAGGCTTTTTAAGTCCTTTTCATGGTTCAGTCCTATAAAAATGTTTTCTCAAAGTACATTGATTTTTACATAATGATTCACTGTTATATTGAATTACTGGCTGGAAGTTACATCGTCGTGGATTCATTTTGCTTTGTTTCAGGTATGATCATGGGTGCAGCTGCCTCAACTGTGTACTACAATCTTAAGCTAAAGCATCCGACGATAGATATGCCCATTATTGACTATGATTTGGCTGTACTCATACAACCGATGCTCATGCTGGGCATTAGTATTGGAGTGGCTTTCAACGTGATCTTTGCTGATTGGATGGTCACAGTTTTGCTTATTGTTCTCTTTATAGGTAATGGACCAATCGTCCTTTTGGGTTCGAATTTCTTGGTGTTACTGTATACTTCAACCGCTTATTCTTGGTGTTTTCAGGTACGTCAACAAAGGCGTTCTTCAAGGGTGTCGAAACATGGAAAAAGGAAACCATTATGAAGAAGGTAATGCTATGAATTTCTGACTGTGATTAAGATAATTCAAGGATCACGACATATGATTTCACTTTAGTACTCATACTTGGTGATGTCCAAATTCTAATTTCATTTCACTTAGGGATGGAATCTCTACCTCCATAGTTTTATATGCAATAAGCAAGGCTCTAATTTAAATTTAGGTTTAAGTTCTCTTGAAATGCATATTTTGCACTACTCTAACCATTGTTTTTTTTTTTTTTTTCCTTCTGGATTTTAGGAGGCTGCTAGGTGTTTGGAGTCAGCTGGTGAGTTTGATATACTGTAGCTCAAATGTTGTATAAAACATTCGAATTTCTTGCTTGTAGTTGATTTCTACATTCACGTCATATATGTTCTTGTTTGGTCAGCTGCTGAAAATGTGGCATACAAGCCTCTTCCAAGTGGCCCAGCCAATGAGCAGGAAAAGGAAACCATGGAACCGGAGGTGAGTGCATGCACAGTAGTTACTCAGACACTGGTATAATTTTGATGGAGTTTCGAAGCTAAATCTAGATGACCATTTCAGGTCTCGATTATTGAGAATGTTTGCTGGAAGGAGCTTGGACTTCTGGTTTTCGTCTGGGTTGCATTTCTTGCACTGCAAATTGCCAAGGTTTCCATCTCTTTACCTAGTCTATCAGAAATTTTTATTGCAAATTCCCTTGATTATATGACATTGTGGAGCTAACGAGTAATAACCATCTGTCTTTTCCACAGCAACACACAACTACTTGCTCTCCAGCATATTGGGTAGTGAATTTGTTACAGGTAGTACGGTGTGAATATATTTGTTTCTCTGCATGTACATGTACAAATTCAATACATGGACGATCAGGAATGAGCTAATGTTTCCATGTTCCGCAGATCCCAGTTTCCCTTGGTGTATCTATGTACGAGGCAGTGAGCCTGTACCAGGGACGAAGGGTAATAGCATCTAAGGGAGAGGAAGGGACAGATTGGAAAGTGCACCAGCTGGTTATCTACTGTCTCTTTGGTGTAATTGCAGGAATCGTAGGTGGGTTGCTTGGATTAGGCGGAGGATTTATCATGGGTCCACTGTTTTTGGAGCTCGGAATCCCCCCTCAGGTGCTATTTTGATTTTCCTTGACATGAAGCGTTACTAAACAAAACCAAAAGCCACAAAAATGGTTTAGTTTGTTCTAAAACTTCTTGATGATTTCGCTGCAGGTCTCCAGTGCCACGGCCACATTTGCAATGACATTCTCGTCATCCATGTCTGTTGTAGAATACTACCTTCTAAAACGTTTTCCAGTTCCTTATGGTAAGTTTTATCCCTGCAACGCCAAGGATAGTTCGCTACAAAGTCGTCATTCTTTATCCAGTTGTAGACAGATGGAGCTAGTACTCCACAAATTTGTCTAAATTTGTATATTAACACACACATTGCAATCTCCGCAGCTGTCTACTTGACCGCGGTTGCCACTGTTGCAGCATTAGTAGGACAGCACATTGTTCGAAGGCTGATTATACTCTTCGGAAGGGCGTCTCTAATCATATTCATTCTAGCCTTTACCATATTTGTCAGTGCAGTCTCACTAGGCAAGTGTTTTTTCCGTCAACGAACTTCAAGTTGCGCTAATACCCTGAATTCTGAGAGGCATTTGTTTATCTTTTGTTTTTGTTTTTTCAGGTGGAGTTGGGATATCGAACATGATCGGCAAGATTAACCAGCACGAATACATGGGTTTCGAAAACCTTTGCAAGTATGATGTATAGAACGTTATCTTCAAGGGGAAAAAATTTGCTAGGGTTCAAGGGGAAAAAACTCTGTACCGTGTTCGGCTACTGCTAGATTCTTGCGTCAAAGTGTTTGTACTTATTTGGTCAAATTCGTGTTTTGCCCCAAAAATTGTGGGTCAGTAATGTGGAAGCTAGTTTCTCTCTCCTAACCGCTCTTAATTACTCGAACCACAAAATTTTTACTTCGGGCGAGAATTTTTTTTGTGTACTTAAGCCAACAAGTTATATTAAAAAATACACAACATTTTTGGACAGCCTGAGGTAAGACCATAGGAAGAGGATCCTCTCCGGATCCATTTGTGGGGATCCTATCCCCACATCTTAGCCGTTCATCGTACATCGTGTGGTCAGTTTTCGTCAGGTACTATTTGTGTTTAATTTTAAATAAAAAAAGTCAAATGACTTTTGACCGCATAATGTACGATAAATGGTTAAGATATGAGGATTCTTAAGATCTCTACAATTTGAATCCGGATGAGATTCAAATCCAAGACCATAACACTCGATCCTTGTCAGCAACCAATCAGAGTGATAAGAACCAAGATTCTACTCTAAGGATAGGATTGTGTTTAAAGTGACTTAGGTCCATCAGCTAAATTTCTTTGCCTTTTTTTTATACGAAAACTAATAAAAGTGACTTAAAAACTTTGAGTTTTAATGATAAAGATAAAATAAAGGGTAAAGTGAATAGTATCAATATTGACTTGTTTGTGTAAAAATGTGGTTTTTCGTTAAAGTGAACAGTACCTAGAGTTTTTCGTTCAAGTTCTCTTTTTTTATTGCATATCTAGCCGTTAAATTCAATAAGTTTGTTATGTTTTAATATATTTTAGACTTTTTTCACATTGCAAAGTCAAGCCACTTAAATTTTGCAACTTTATTTCACTGCAAGAAAAATGCCTAATTAATTTTCAGACTTTTGAGCCACCAAATTAATTAAGAAACTAAATTAGTTTAATTTCAAACATGATTATCTTAATGTATTAATGGTTGAATCCAATTTTGCACTCCAAGTCTGCTTCATTCAGTTTCTTAATGCAGATGCCTTGCAGGTAGCCAACTGGCGGTGTACAAGTTGTTAAGTCACATTCTGCAAGTTGGGATGTATGACCTCATTGACCTGTGAGGGATTCTTGAATCAACCTGGAATATATCCCATCTCTTTATATCTTCCATTACATGACCAACATATAGAGAGTATAGAAAGTTATGTTAATTTACGGGTAGCATGATAGAGAGATGTAGAGTAAGGCGATCTTCTATCATCTTAGAATTTTCTTCTTCTTAAACACGGGATCAACGAGTGGATTGACATGATAGTTCATCTTTTTAGGGACCATAAAAACTTATATAGGCATTTCAGCCTTCTTATGACCATCATTGTGTGGTTCACGAACGTCAGAAATCAAACCTATGACGTGTAGTGTGGAGATCATCCTAGATTTGGCTTGATACAACTTGTCGCCTTGTAGCTCAAGCAGCTTGTAACCCATATTTTCGTATGTTCCATGTTGAGAGTATTAATCCGACGTTGAAAAAAGAAGGGACTTGCATGTAGTTATAAGTGGTTGAGATACTTCCTATATTGTCAATTAATTATATAGTAGAAACTCATCTTCTTTCAACTTCGCTAATCAATTATAATCAAAATATCTTAAGTTCGACTTCTGTCCATGACGACTACAATACCAAATATTATGTTGATACATTGTGTGACATAGTCTAATTTATGAGCTGCTTAATGTAAAATATGGTTTCATACACACTCGAAATCCTAAATTCAATCCCTCGCTCGATATTCGATTGTACGTTGAAGTCAAAAAGAATTTTTTCCCCTTTCCTTTATTGAAAAAGTTAAAAAGGATTGGTTCTATTCCCTCTTAACCCAAGCCCAATAACGTGAAAAAAAATAAAAAATAAAAAATAAAAAATAAAAGGATTTTCCAGTGACCAAAATTCCAATTGGAAAGCTGGAAGGTGGACCTCGGAAGCCCTAGCTCCTCCTCAAAGTTTGTCGCTTTCTTCTGCGGCGATCGAATTCCAAAGGGCGAAACATGGTGTTCTACTTCAAAGCGCGATCGGACGTGGGCGATTTCACCATTTTCATGGGCCTCGACAAGTTCGAGAACGAGGAGCTCATCAAATATGGCTTCCCCGAAGACATTTGGTAACTCCTTCACCCAATTCTCTGTCTCCAACTTTTCGAATTTTCAATCCAATTCGCAGTTTATCCCAATTTTCATTAGAAAGATTGAAAATTTGTAATTGCCTTTTTTGTCAAGTTTTGAAATTTCTGGTCAAGAATCAAGAATTAGGTCAATGATGGGGATTAGATTAAGGAGAATTTCGATTTTCCCACAATTAACACGAAGGGATTATGTGGTTTGTTTAGTTCTGACCGTATCGGGATCAGTTCATATTGTTTCAGAATTGGGATTGTGAGCATTTGTATGAAAGAATGAATCGGAAATTTTGTGACACTGCCATGTTATGACTTATTGTAGATGTTGAATGTTTAAGGAATGCATGTTTCGCTAGGTTTTCTAGTAATTGTTTGTTTAGTTCAGACCGTGTTTATGCGTTAATCCTGTGTTTGATTGTTTGAACTTGTAGTTGGTAACTCAAGAGGACAAAAGAACTTCGTTATTAGTAGGAAAATTGTACTATGTAAGCTTGAAGTTTTATGTAATGGGATTTTGGCGTTACAGGTTCCATGTGGACAAAATGTCTTCCGCCCATGTGTATGTTAGGCTGCACAAAGGACAGACCATCGATGATATAAGTGAAGGTTTACTGGAGGATTGTGCTCAGCTTGTCAAAGCAAATTCCATCCAAGGCATTATCTAAACAGATTCTTATATTTTAGAGTAATTGGTTCCGTTTTGTAATTTCATCCAATCCTTTTTCTTTTTTCTCATTCCAATAAGGATACTGCATTGTTGTTGTGTTCTAATGATGTGTCATTTTGCAGGCAACAAGGTAAACAATGTTGATGTTGTTTACACTCCCTGGTCCAATTTGAAGAAAAGTGCCTCCATGGATGTTGGTCAAGTTGGTTTCTACAATTCGAAGAATGTGAGCTTCTTTATATTGTAGCCTATGTACATTATTATGTGGAATAGTAACATGCTATGTAGTTTGTATTTTCATTGGGTTTAAGATGCATGGAGATACTGATCATTGTCCAACAATGACACTTTATTTAGGTTCGGACTGTGAGGGTGGAGAAGCGGATCAATGAGGTAGTTAATAGATTGAACAGGACAAAAGTAGAAAGGAAGCCTGATTTGAAAGGTAAAGTTTTAGTCTCAGCCTTATTTTAGTTTGTTTACAAACGTGGCTCTAAAAATCCAATCTTGAAAAACAGTACTCAGTTTGCTCTTTATGGAGGAAAGTTGACACTTCAGTTTCCTTTTGATATCTCTGGCCTAGTATGTCTTATGTATTATTCGTAGTTATGGATATTGTAAGTGATATTGGTTTTCCAATGTTACCCTTGTCTTTTTATGGCGTAATGGTGCGATAACTAATGTGCTAATAAAATGTAACTGCAGCTGAGCGAGAAGCTGTTAATGCAGCTGAAAGAGCTGAGAGAAAGCAGTTCCTGAGGGACAAGGTAAGTTCCACCTCCTGTCTTGGCTTGTAGCGTGTGTGATTATCTGAGCGTATTCTTCACCTTATTAACTTCTAATTTGCTTCAAGTATTTTTGCACTTATACGCGAGGCTGTACCTTATAACTTGTTGACTTCACTACATCTCCGGGTTTTGAATTTTGCAATGGTTAATGTGCTGAATCTTAATTTAGTAATAGTACTACAACTTGTTTTTGATCAAATGATACTGCATTAGGCTAGGCTGCATCTTGCATTATTATAATGTAAAATGTGATGTTCTTGTGTTGAAAAAAACAATTTAACTTTAAGCGAAACTATTCTGCAGAAACGACGTGAGGAGATGGAAAGGCTTGAGAAGGAGAGACAATTGGAACTAAGGAGCTACAAAGGTTTGATGAATTCTGAAAATATGACATCGAACAAACAAATTGCATCGGCAAACAAGTCATTGCAGGAACTGGAAGAGGACTTCATGTAAGGATATCACTCTCTATGGGTTGGGTGAGACGCTGCTGCCCGCTGCCCATGAGGAATAGAGTTTATCATTCAGTTTGTGAGTTAGTCCTAAACCTTTTATTTTGTTGATGTCGATAAGAAAAAGAGAAAACACAAAAATGGATGGAGGAAAGAAAATGGGTGAGGGTTGGTTCGTGGATACTCTTTCTTGTCATTGTGATGCACAAAAATCAAACTTCATTGAGGATGATGATGAATGATTTATTTGCAAAAGTATTTGCAACATTTTAAAACCCTTAATTTATATTTGCCTATTTCTGAATTATTTACTAAAATCATATATGTGTGTATGTATATGGAGATTATGCGATGTAGGTGTACATTTTGAAAAGGGCGAAAAGAAAAGAGGGGACTGGAGTCATGGACGTAGTATTGGAAACTAATATTATGTAATCGAGGTTATTAATTTATTGGGTATTAAATTATTGAGGTTCTACTGTATATACAAATGTAGGCTATGGGAAATGGATAGGCTGCTCTTTCTCTTGGTCCATGCGAAAAGGAAAAAGAATTTCATGTTCTTCTCCCGGAGATGGATAATTACTTGCTTAGTAAGCACCATGTGTGACAATCTAAACTATCGTGCTGGCGATGCATCATTCAGATAACTAACTACAAACTTTCGAGCAAAAAATAAAATACGCAAATGTAAACTGTGTTCACCATTTTTTATTGGAAAAACCTCTAACTAATAAATAGAAACTCCCACCAATTTTTGCTTTACTCAAATCAACATTCTCGCTTTCGCTTTGTCCACCGCCGCTTGTTTCTTAGATTCAAAAAATATTTTAAAATTGGAAAGTTAAATGCGAGGATACGCCAACATATACCATGACCATTTTCACCTCACGCGTGATCATGAAGCATTGAATCGGAGCAAACTCTAAGTTCAGTTGCAGTGCAACAGGCGATTAGAGCATCCAATGGAGTAGGCAAATGATCAGCCAAATTTATTTTGATGATCTACGTACATAAAATCAAGCTCTAATTGACTACTCAACTGAGTAGGCAAACTTTGCCTCCCCAACGTAGGCAACATTGGCTATCCGTAGGCAAATTGGATCCCACATTTTTTTCTTTTTTATAGTGCAATACTTTATGGAGAAGAAGATGACAAAATTAAAATGTAAAAGTAAATTTTATAGATAAAATAAAAAAAATTAGAGTAATATTAAAGATATCAAATTTAAACTATTTTTTGTAAACTAAATAATGTAATAGTTGATAGGTAGACTATTTCTTTAAATTATAAAAAAAAAATTCTAATCATTAATCATCACGTAATGTAATTTATGAAAAAATAATCTAAAATCTTTCCCTCCCATGCATTACTATTTCCAAGTTTTGACTAAAACCCGTGGGTCCCAACATTCGTCAGCCACTACTTACGTGGGATAAAAATGGAGCATCTCGGAGCAGAAATCTGTACGACAAACAAGCCATAACTGAACCCGGCCCACTACTAAAAACTACCAAAACCGAAAAGCGAACTGAAAAAGCCCGAACAACGTTAGAAATATCCCCCTCCAAAACCCTAGAACCTCTCTCTCCCCTCCCTCACTCTCCTCACTCTCCTCTCTCTCGCTCTACCTGTCCTCTCATCGCTCTCGCTGTTCGTAGGCACAGTCTCACTCTCTCTCTCTCTCTCTCTCTCTCTCTCTTCACAACTATGGCGACGCCTTCTTTGGACGAAGAAACCTCGAAGAAAGTGCTGCGCCAGGTTCGATATTCAAACGCTCCCAACTTTTGATCATTTTATTCGAATGTATCAAATTTCTGATTAAAATTAATTTCCCCCCTAAAAAGCTCGATTTTATTTATTCTTTTGCAGGTCGAGTTTTACTTCAGCGACAGCAATCTTCCGAGGGACGATTTTCTCAGTAAAACGATTAGCGAAAGCGAAGATGGACGTATCCTTACTTTATCAAATTTCTGAGTTTTTTAACTCTAATTAAATTATTATTATTTTATTTTTTTGTAATTAATTTTGTTAGGGTTTGGATTTCTGGGTTTTGAGTTGGCCTTGACTTTGACCGTTAGTGGTAAGCTTGGCTCTGATATGCTCGTTTACACGGATGAGAAATCATCTCAATTTGGGGGATGTGAAGCCTGATACTGTCCCCGACGCTAGCGTAAAGGCCGTTGCCGAAACGCTTCGACAATCTGCCACCCTAAAGCTTTCGGAAGACGGTGAGCTCACTGTTCTTAATCTCTAGAATGCAAGTAGAAGGACTTTTTTTATTACTAAAATGCTGCTTTTAATTAACAAAATTTGTTTCTGTTCGATGCCTAATAGATCGTATTTATGTGTTTTAGGGACAAAGGTTGGTAGGGCTAATGAAATGCTGAAGCCGGAGGAGGTGATAGAGCAGGTAGACAACAGAACAATAGCTGCTTCGCCATTTGCGTTTGATGTGAAGCTTGAAGATGTCGAAACTTTTTTTAGGCAATTTGCCAAGGTATTGGTTGCTGCACCATCATTAAGTGGCATTTGATTCGCTGTCGCATTCTATCTTTTTCGTATTTGATACATGTTTGGACTTACCCTACATAGGTTGTATAGCTAAGCTGTGGTTATAAATTTTAAACCATGTAAGTATTAGTCTGCCGCAAAAAAGTCCATTGTGGAGTGAAATTTCAGTATTTTGTAAAAATATTTGTGCCTTCAATTTAATGTTGCAAGTGTATGAATTTGTTCTCAATTGTTTCAGGTTAACAGTGTGAGGCTGCCTCGTCATGTTGCTGACAAAAAGCTACTATGTGGCACTGCTTTGGTTGAGTTTTCTACTGAGGAAGAAGCCAATAAGATTTTGGAGCAAGCTTTGGAATCCGCAGGTGTTAAGTTAGAATTGAAGCCGAAGTAAGTTTCACTTGTTGCATACCGCTGTCATACAGTGAATTTGTTTTTTGTGATTTTATTTAATGAGTTTATGACAATACTAAAAGGCATTAACCTGTAATTGAAATAAAAAAATCTGGTTCATTTATGACGTAAATTTCTCCCCTGTCAACTTGTTTTTGTTTGATATTAAATGCAGCTTAACAAATAAATCGTTTTTTGTTTTGATTCTGTAATTTTTGTTCTTGCAAGTCCTTGTTTGTATATCTGCAGGTTCTAATAGAGATTGTGTGATTTAGGAAGGATTTTGATACTGATAGAGAAAGAGAGGTAAAGGAATATGAGGCTCGACCTGTTACAAGTACAAAGGGAAAGAATAACACGAAAGCAGAGGCTGAGTAAGTGGATACACTATTTGGTTTCCAGCTTCTTTCTCTTTTTGGTGTTTAACCTGATTAACTTCTCTTATGATGTTACAGCTACCCCAAGGGTTTAATTGTTGCATTCACGTTAAAGAGCTTGTCTGGTAAAGGTCCTGCAGTGGTTAGTAGTACACCTGACAATGCCAATGATAGTACAAATGGTAGTACCGAAGAAACAGAAAAGAAAGTGTCAGAAGATGTTAACGGGGCTAATGAAGATGTAGAAGTTTCTGGAGAGGATGTTAAGGATAAGGCAAATTCTGATGAGAAGAATAGTTTGGATGAAGTGAAGGAAGCTGGAGATGGGGAAAAGCCTTCTGAAGGTTCCGTTCCAAAGGGTGGAGAGAAGGAAGAAAGATTGAATGCTGCTGCATACAAAGACAACATGAATGTTGTTTTGCGTGAGGATTTGAAGGCTGTCTTTGAAAAGTTTGGCACCGTAAAGGTTGATCTATTATTCTCTTGCTTTTTTGCTTGAATTTCTCTTTGCCGTGCGTCATTAATTCGGTACTCTCTAAGAATTTGTAGGTAGATTCTTTGCATTCGTCATGGTTGAGTGTATTGTGGTTAATTTGTTTTGACATTTTCACACTCGTTTCTGTCATGTAAAGTACATTGATTTCAAGATTGGAGAAGAATCAGGATACATTCGGTTTGAAGAACCTGAAGCAGCTCAGAAAGCACGTGCGGCTGCAGTCTTTACCGAGCAAGGAGGTCTGGCTGTGAAGAATTTCATTGCTACTTTGGAACCAGTCACCGGTAGGCAGCAACTGTCATCTTTATTTCGTTTGCAGTTTTTCATACCGGAGCCTGATGTGTCACGAATACTAGATTTCTCTTCTCTTGTATTGAATGCTGTTTTATATGCTATTCTTTCAGGTGAGGCTGAAAAGGAGTACTGGAACCTCTTCCGTGGCAACCAAGAAAAGTTCCGCGATAGTAAGAACCATCGCGGAGGAAGGTTAGTGTAGTTCTTTGCATGCCCATCGCCCAATCGCTGTTGTGGTTTTCACTGGATTTGATCTGCAATTCCCATATCTTATTTTTCGATTTATGTTTACCAGGGGAGGCAAGCACCATAGGGGTGGGTGGAAAGGCCGCTCAAGAGACAATGATAATTCCGGGGGTCGCCCGAATAAAGTCCGCAGATTTTGATCGACACGAGAGCCATCCCCTCGATCCTATTTCGGATAAATTTTGTGCAATACCTCATAGAGATTAATATTAGCACAATTGCTTTTCGATATAGCCCGGTCTCTATTAGCTATAAAAAGCAAGGTATTTTTTGCATCGTTTCGAACATTAATATAGTTCTGGTACTTGTCCGTCTAACTCGAATTATATAATTCAAAGGTTGTTTTCCTAATTTTTTTTCTTATTTCTCTTTACCTTTGTTTGAAGATTTTGCTAGTTTTATTGAAGCGTTTAAATTCTCAGAACATCATGAAAGTTGGCACTTCAAACGCTTTTTTAGGTTCACTTGCATTTTCATTATAGATTGATTTTAAAAATATTTTCACAGCAAACACTTTCAACCATTTTAAAAGTATTTTGAAACGAATTATTGAAATTATTGAAATTTTCATTTTTTGTAATCTAGTTTGGTAGGTGATGGCTTTTGAAAATGATCATTTAATAATGTAACAGGAGTCTTTGAGTATTTGAATTAATGAAACGGACATCGGCAATATCCATTTGATCCTAATAAAGATATTTGACCAAACTAATCACTCCTGGTTTAAAGTCTCCCTATTTTCTCTTCCTAATTAACCTTTTTTAAGGTCATAAGTATTATGTTTTCTCCATAACCACCCCTCTATTAATAATATTGTGTACTCTAAATTTCAAAAATGTTTCTCTCATCACTCCTTTTATATCTACTTTTGTGTTTTCAGCTCACAAAAGTATTAAGTTTATTATTATTTATTCAAATTTAACATTTGGTATTATTTTTATTTAGAAAGACTGATGGAAATGGTTTGAAAACTGAGTTTTGACAAAAATGACAAAAATGGGTTGTAACTGAATAGTATCATGATTGATTTTTTAGATTAAAAAATGTAATTTTTCGTTAAAATTAACAGGACCAGAATGATTTGATTAAAACTCTTATTTTATTTATTTATAAAATATAAAATAAATAAAAAAACTCAAAAGTGCCAGGATTGGTCAACGGATGGACAATAGCTAGTGGATTGAGATAATGCTGTTACTTTTTTGAAAACGGCACCATCATTAGATTCATTACGAAATCGTTTCGTTTGTACTGAAATTAAAATCTCAAAATCGTAATATTGCCCAAAAAGAAAATGGAAGTTTAACGAAAAATTCATGGAACTGTTCATGTTAATGAAAAATTATATTTTTACACTTAAAAAATCAATTATGATACTATTCATTTTACCCTTTATTTTGTTCTTATCACTTAAAACTCAAAGTTTTCAAATCCTTTTTATTAGTTTTTATAAAAGAATAAGGAAAAAGAAAAGTAAAAAGGAGGAGAAAATTTATTTGTCCCGTTGAAATTTAAAAAGAATTAGGTGGTAAGGCAGGTCTTGATGGGGCCGGCATCAATTCATACGTGGCAAAATATCCACCGTTGGTTATTTCAAACCTGCTCGACCTTTAACTCCAGGTTTGAAACTCCCACAATCCGCCCTTTATTTTTGAATAGAGCTCCGGACCGTTTCAGTCTCTCAGTCCTCTCTCTCTCTCTCTACTCCGCACTGTGTGTGACCAGATCTCTTTTCAAATTTTCCATTTCTTCGCTTTCGATCTTCAAATGTGCTCTTTTGCGATCGCATCGTCGACTTTCTCTCTCCGTGGAATCTCTCCTCTTCGTTCTTCCAAGCTCAGTTCGGTCAGTGATTTAGGGTTTTCACTTGATTGAATTTGAATTTTCTTTTTTGTATTGATCCCAATTGTTTTTATTGAATCGATTTAATTGAAGCTTTTTCTGGCTCGGATTTTAAGTTCTCTGCGAGTTGGGTTTATTTGAATTTGAATTCTTGGATAATTTATTCGTGTCTGAGGGCTTAATCTGCTGGTTTTTGATCCAGTTCTCATTGATTTTCAGTTAAACTTGAGTTTGATACAATCAGTTAAAAATTTACTCAATCCCATTCTTCAGTTTGAAACCGAGGACTGACTGTTGAAGTTGTAGCGGATACAATTTGTTGAATTTTGTTTTTTTGTGTGCCAACTTTGATTTTATTTTTGAATTACTAAGCTTTGGCTGAATCAAATCACAATTGAGCTCAGATCATCAAGTCTTAATTTGTAGTTTGTTAGTTCTCCATATGAGGTTTCATTTCTTGATGAGTTTCTACCATCGATTTTTGAGCTTAATGTCCTTTTAACTTTCTTGTCTTTTTTTGCAGTTTGTGGGTCTTCTGTGCAACAAGTTCGGCCCCACCATTGCTTAGGGTGATACTAATTATCATGATTTGGAGTCCAAATACTAGAGAAAATCGTCGAGTAGGAATCGGGGTATGCAGCTTGACTTGTGTGTTGTTTAACTATGGAAGGTGAAAGAACAAATTCTACTCCTGCAGAAGGGCTCGGTGACAGCATTCAGAAAGTTCGAGCTCTCCATGGGTAATTCTGTTTGAAGACTATTCATTGTTTTGTTGATGTCATTTCCAGTTGCCCATGGTCCTTTGACAATTTGCTTCATTAAAATTGATTTACTTCATGATTATTCCTGTCAACCTACTCGATCGTTTTCAGTGAAATTAAAGAAGGATAATGCACTACAAGGATGTGATCCGTGTTTTGTAAAAACTGTTAAACTAAAGTGCATATGTTCATTGGTCATTAAGACATTGTCTCAGCAATTACAAGAGTGTCGTGTGTGAGTGCATGTGTGCATTGTTAAATTGTCGATCTTCTGTGTTATAGGACTCTCTATCTCTTGGTCTTTTTTTTTTTTTTTTTTTGGTTTAGTATGGTAAAGTTCTCCTCGACAGGGAATTAGTTATACGACTCAGTTTTTTTCTGATATTTAAGCAACTCTTTTGTAGGAGGACTAGTGGGCCTACAAGGCGTTCTACGAAAGGACAATGGACACCTGAA
Source organism: Pyrus x bretschneideri (assembly GCF_019419815.1). Lineage (NCBI taxonomy): Eukaryota > Viridiplantae > Streptophyta > Magnoliopsida > Rosales > Rosaceae > Pyrus > Pyrus x bretschneideri. The sequence goes on along the minus strand of NW_025999390.1, from coordinate 5,784,570 downwards.
GAGGTAAATTTTCTTTTAAAATAACATGCTGTAAAAAAGATGCATAAGTTTATGGCTTGGTGCGTATTAACACCTTGGCAGTCGGAATTTTACAGTGTGAATTTTTAAATTGCTTTAGCTGCTTTATTTGATACATCATTGATATTTAAATCTCAAATTACTGTGTTTTTGTTTAATACATTCTCCTAGCTACATGCATATTTGTCATTCATTCATTATCCCTCTTTCTTTATGGAATATGCGGCGCACAATAATATATTCTCTGTCCATTCAGGATGAGATCTTGCGGAGGGCTGTTCAGCGTTTTAAAGGAAAGAATTGGAAAAAAATAGGTATTATTGTGTTACTAATGTGTCCATCTCTGTTAGTATGCCATGACACTAAAGATTGTTTTCACTAAAGTTTAGCCCTGTTCTCTCTCTCTCTCTCCTCATTATTTGAATTGACCAAAGATTTTTATCTCAGTTGATGCTACTTATTATTTATCTATGTTCTGTTCATTTTTTAATTGGAATCTTGGCTATTTGTAGCGGAGTGTTTCAAGGATCGGACTGATGTGCAATGCCTACATAGATGGCAGAAAGTCTTGAATCCCGAACTGGTCAAAGGTCCATGGTCTAAAGAGGTATCGCACTACTTGCATCTTATTCTTGTGTTTGTTCTGTCACCTCATTTGTTTGTTAAGATTTTTTGTCGGATCAACTCATATTTCTCTTTTTTACATGCAATGTTTCCTTACTAGTTGTTTCTGCAAAATTGATTAGGAGGACGAAGTTATTATTGAGTTGGTGAAAAAATATGGTCCAAAAAAGTGGTCCACTATTGCACAGCATTTACCCGGACGTATTGGTAAGCAGTGTCGGGAAAGGTATGATAACAGAATTTCTTGTGGATGATTTCATTGATACAATCCTGTTACTCTTCAATCCTGATCTAGTATTTGTTTCTTTTTCTTACCATGTTGGAACTACTTTTAGGTGGCATAATCATCTTAATCCTGGCATAAACAAAGAGGCATGGACACAGGAAGAGGAGTTGGCTCTGATACGTGCTCATCAAATGTATGGGAACAAATGGGCAGAGCTAACGAAGTTCTTGCCTGGAAGGTATGCCCATACATTATTTAGAGGCAAAGAGTCTCTGTTGTTTCAACGTACATTTAACAAAAATTGAATGTTTTCCATTGCTACTACTGTATGTCCTTTTACTCTGGTGCACTGGCAACAATTGTGATATATCTATACTTGCATGGTCAACAGGACAGACAATTCCATAAAAAATCACTGGAACAGTTCTGTGAAGAAGAAGTTGGATTCTTACTTGAAATCAGGGTTTACTTACACAGCTTCAAGGGATGCCTCATGTTGGAAATCAAAACCAACACATGATGTCATCTTCTTCAAGAATGCAGAGCAGTGGAGATGATAGTGGTGCTAAAGGTGCAGAAGTAGAAGAAATTTCAGAATGCAGTCAAGATTCAACTGTTGCTGGTTGCTATCTCTCAGCACCTGAAATGGCCAATGTGGTACCACATACTAGAGAGGAGTTTGGGAATAATGATGTTTCCCGTTTAGCGAATGACCCAAGCTGCAGTCCAGCATCTTGTTCAGAACCATACTACCCATCTATGACTATAGGAGATGCCAATTTTTCCATTCCAGAAATACCTCCTGAATTGGTTTGCTCCAAATTCCTGGAACAAAATTTCTCACATGATGCTGGAGCTTCAATGAGTGGGGATTTCCAGTTAAATTTGCATGAGTTACCTAACATTTCTTCACTAGAATGCGACCAGGAATCATCAAGGATGTACACTCATTGTATGAGGTCTAATGAGAGCCATGAAGGGGTGGAGGCTCCATTTCAAACTTCAACTTCCATGGGTAACATGGCCTTCGGTTCAGTTAAATCAGAGCACATGTTGATATCTGACGATGAATGCTGTAGGGCATTATTTTCAATGAATGGTGGGTGTTTTCCCTCTAGAGATTTTACAAATTGCTCAAACATAGTTGGTTTGGGTGCTTGCACAGATTCAGTACTTCTCCAACCCACAAACCTCCAAATATCTGAAACTGGCAGAACTTCAGCTTCACAATCATATCATCCCCTGGATTCTGGTGTAATTGGAACTTCTTGCTCTCAAGTAGTTTCTGCTCATGAAAATCCACTGATATATGCTGGAGAACCTACTCATTTATTCAGAGTTCAAGACCAAGAGTTTGTGACAAGTTTAAATGATGGATTTATCTATAATAACGAGTCTGCCAGTTCTCCCTGCAAATCAGATCTGGTTAATGATTCTTTAAAATTAGTCCCTGTAAATACATTTGCTTCGGGATTGGATGCGCAAACTTGTCCTGTGGATGTGAGTTCAAATGAGCAGACAGAACAGCAGGATGCTGGAAAAGAACCGCAGGATGCTGGAGCTCTATGTTATGAGCCTCCTCGCTTTCCAAGCTTGGATATTCCATTTTTTAGTTGTGATCTTATACAATCTTGTAATGACATGCAGCAAGAATATAGTCCCCTTGGCATTCGTCAGCTGATGATGTCTTCTATGAATTGCCTCACTCCCTATAGGTTATGGGATTCACCCTCTCGTGAGGGTAGCCCTGATGCCTTGCTAAAAAGTGCTGCTAAAACTTTTACAGGCACACCATCTATTTTGAAGAAACGACACCGAGATTTGTTGTCTCCATTGTCGCCATTATCAGATAGAAGAATTGATAAAAGGCTTGGGACTGACGTGACCTCCTGCTTGGCCAGAGATTTTTCACGTCTTGATGTTATGTTTGAAGACACTGAGAAGAAAGAAGATTCCCTTCTCCATCTTCTGATCAGAAAAGAAATTCTGATGCCTCTGGTGAAAATAAAGAGAATAAGGGTACCTGTGAAAACAAAGTAGAAAAAGGGATTGACGGCACTGCAATGTCAGATGATGGAACTGTACAGAGAGATTTTGATGACGGTCAATCCAGGGAAAAGGGAAAGCAGTTCCAACAAACTGCTGATGTTGATGCTAAGAGTAAGGTTGATGTCGTCCCAACTACACAAAGTGTGAGTTTCCCTTGCATTTATTTTGCTGGCTTACTGGCCAATCACTTAATGTTGGTGGATTTTATATTGCATTTGTTTGTAGTATAAATTCTCTTATTGCACTTTTCAGGCACAACCTTCTGGAGTACTTGTTGAACGTAACACAAATGATCTGCTACTAAATTCTCCTGATGTAGTTGGATGTAAAGCTGAAAAACCCTTCAGCTCAACTGCTAGAACTCCTAAAGATCAGTTACGTAAAAGCTTTGAAGCCACCAACCCAGGAGTTCCTTCTAAATCGTTTTCTGCAAGACAATGCTCATCTGTTAAAACCCCCACTATATGTGTAAAGAAGCATGGAATTCTCGCAGATAAATGTGTACAGTCTGATTCTACGTCAGCTCCACCAGAGACTGATAGTGCCAGCAATGATGTCAATATTGAAAGCGTGTATGATTTAGTCTGTTGTCAATGTCATTGTTTCCGGCATATTCAGTATTGCCTTATGATTTCTTGTAGTTCTAGAGTACTCTCAATTTATGATCCTGATGAGTTTGTTTGGTGACGGTGTTTGTTTTTCTAGGTTTGGTGGTACTCCTTTTAAGAGAAGTATCGATTCTCCTTCGGCATGGAAATCTCCTTGGTTCATCAACTCATTTGTCCCCGGCCCTAGAGTTGATACTGAAATTACAATTGAGGTAACCACAGTTCCTGGCAGATGATTATCTTCTCAAATTACATGGTCGTGGGTCTGATATTAACTAAATCCAACGCGATTTCCTCTCTCCAGGATATAGGGTTTTTCATGAGCCCAGGGGATAGAAGCTACGATGCCATTGGGCTGATGAAACAGATAAGTGAGCAGACTGCTGCTGCCTATGCCAATGCCCAGGAGGTGTTGGGAAATGAAACTCCTGAAAGTTTATTCCGGGAAAGACAGAAAGACCGAGATATTGCGGGCCCTGAGAACAAGCAGGGGTCGCCTAATCAGCCAGGGAGTAGTTCTCTTTCGGCTTCCAATGTTTTGGTATGATCCTTTTTTCTTCGTCTAGCGTTTTCAGTTATGTCATGAAAGGGTTTGTGTTCTTGTCATTGTAACGAAATCAGCTAATCATCTAGGTAATTTTTTTCGTAGGTGGAGTGTCGCACCCTCGACTTTAGCGAATGCGGGACGCCCGGGAAGAAGGGAACAGAAAACGTGAAGTCTTCCTCAAATGGCAAGAGCTTCTCGAGTCCGACTTCTTATTTGTTGAAGGGTTGCAGATAAATAGCTTCCTGTAAGAAGGTTGCCTTACTTCTTGCTTGGGTTATTCCTTCTGTCGGAGTTGTCCTTAGATTTTGTTATCCATATACTATATATATATCGATGTATGTAGTTCTTTCTCCTTTTTTTTTATTTTTTTTAAATTCCTTTTTTCTTGTGTTTTTCAATTTTTTGCTGCAGCGTCTGGATCCAGTTAATCGATTAATTGAAAAAGAAATTTGTTCATGAGCTATTCCATGTTCTTTTAGAACCGGATCCTATCCGGATACAAAGGAATTGAGTCGAATGATCAAATGATTCGGACTATTAAAATTTGATCAAACGGTTACAATTATTATAACTTTTAAAGGACTTTTTATTTGTAGTCATTGAATCAAATTTTAATGGCTTGGATCATTTGATCCTTTGGTCCGAAGAGGTTTCAGTTCCGTTCTTTTATATTCGTGTTTTTTGTTACCCTACTTGAGATTTAACTGTTCCTGTTCGGATTACATTCTTCTTACCCAAAAAAAAAAAAAATAATCTTCCTTGGTGAAGTTTGAAGACCGTTTGGGAAGGAGAGATTTTTCTAGATGATTAGACACACAAAGTGATACATCACGTCACTATATAAATGGTGAGATATGTATGTTAAAATTAATAATTTAATAAATAAAATTCTTCATCACTTGTATAAAAATATTTAATGTATTACTTGTGTTCAGATTATAATAAAAAATTTCTTTTTAGGATAGCGTTTATCTAGACAAAATATCTTATGGTGTATCTAGTAGGAGTGCTTTTATTATAAGCACGTCGTAACTTTCACGACATTCAAGTACTTTTTTATGAAACATTTGGGATGTGTTCTTGAGAAAACTTTTCTCTGAGCCAGAAGAAGTTAGAAGTGTTTTTGTTCGTCGGAAAGCGCTTTAGCCTTCCAAAAACAATTCTAATTTTTCTAAACATCGAGTTCGTTTTTGGGTAGGTTACTAAGAATCTGGCTTTATACACAATCTTCATTGTTCAAATCTTAACCGTTTATTTTTCAAATTACTATGTCGTCCCAGACTATTGAAATCAAAAACATACAAAAATTATGAAACAATGGATCCTCCAAAAAACTTATAGTTTGACATGAAAATTTCTTTTGAATGCATATAAAGTTAAAGATGGGGAAGGTAGAAAACATCACACAAATCCTCCAGATTTTCTTCATTTTATGATACTCGGCCAAAGCTTTAACCTCATCCAATGAGGTAAAATAATTATTACAAGAAAACTGCAGAAAGGGAAGAGTCCAATATTGGAGTTGGCTCACAACAAGAAAATGCTGCCTTCCAAACATACGACTATGCAGCGCGAGTAACAGCGGCATGTATTGCCTCGGTAAGATGAGGGACGGTCCTTGAGCTCAGACCCGCCATGCTAATCCTCCTGCAAAAACGAAGAAAGAAAATTAAGTCGAATCACCTCGTTCTGCAAATCCTCGCTCTATCTGCGTCAAGACGCGTTTCGATATGCAACCAAATTTCTACCCTCGACGTTCAGAAGATTAGGCTTCGTTTAATAAAAGAAGTCATGATTAAAGCTGATTGATTACCCGTCGGATGTCATGTAAATATGGTACTCTTTAGTCATGAAGGCAACTTGCTCGGAGTTCAATCCGGTGAAGGTAAACATTCCGATTTGCTTGATGATGTGGCTCCAGTCACCTGGTGTGCCTGCAGAATATATAACTCAGCGAGGTGATGTAACTATGCAAACTGCTACGGAAATGCATATAAATTATGTTGTCTTTCTTCGCCTTTCCTTTTCCATTCGATGTTGATTAACAAAAAATTTCTATATACCCTATAGGGAAATACTCACCCTTAGCACGCAAGGATTCAAAAAGCTGATGCCGCATGCTGATGATACGATCAGCCATGGCCTTCAGCTCAACTGTCCATTCGCTAAACAAGTCCCTGACCACGGAATAAAAAATCGATAAGGCAACTAGAACTCAAAATAGTGAAGAAAAAACAAACTCAGTTTGGAATTCAGAAATTAGATGAAGACACATCAAGTCATTGCCATTTAACAGGTATTTGAACAAGATTCAAAGAGTACCTATCCTTGAGAATGGTGGCTACAATGGATGCACCGTGAATGGGTGGGTTCGAGTACATGGGCCTGATCACAAGCTTCAGTTGGCTCTCAACCTTGCTTGCAACATCAGCATTCTTGCAGACCTATGTTCAATTAGAAATTTCGACAACGAATACAATCAAGAGACAATTTAAGATGTATGCCAATTATGGAGTTCTTTTTCGTATTAAATTCTTGTGGGATGCATCAAAATAAGGGAAATCGCAACTGAAAGTTATGGAATGAGTCTTACAATGCTTAAGGCTCCAACACGTTCGCCGTACAGACCCATGTTTTTTGCATAACTTTGAGCAATAAGGCACTCTCCACCATCAGCAGCAAACCTACGAACAGACTGTGCATCGCCATCCAAACTTCCGCTAGCAAAACCCTATGAAGAAAAGAAAACAATTCACCATGAGAAGTTGGAATAGCATGACATTAAACAGAAAGAAGAAACTAGTGTGTAGAGGAGTTGGAACTTTATACGCGATCTACCTGATAAGCACTGTCGAAGAACGGTAATAATCCTCTTGATCTCACAAGCTGTCTGATCTGCTCCCACTGCTCAAGGGTTGGATCAACACCAGTGGGGTTATGAGCACATGCATGGAGAAGTACAATTGCTCCGGCTGGGGCAGAGCTGAGGTCTTCCAAGAGGCCTGTTAAACGAAACGAAAAGAGCATTAAAACAGGACGAAGAATTGACACGTTATAAGGCCTGCAGCCAATTACCCCACGAGGGAAGAACTATTAGTAAATTAAGAAAAAACTATATGGCAGAAGATGAAAAAGTTGGGGCAAAGAAATTCAACTGTGATAGACACAATAAGAAACTATGAACACGTCTAGTTCTAAACCTTGGAAGTTGAGGCCACGAGTTGCTGGATCATAATACCGGTAACTTTTCACAGTTAACCCTGCCAGAGTGAAAACTTTGGTGTGGTTTCCCCATGTCGGCAGGGGTATGTATATTGTGCGCTGCAGTAAAATAGATACGGTTAAGTTCGCTGAACTATAATCTACACAACAGTAGAAACAAGAGAAGATGCAACATGTAAGCACTTACTTCATGATAATGCCTTGCCAAAAATTCACCTCCAACTCTCAATGAGCCAGTTCCCGAGAGACATTGGACGGTAGTAATCCGGTTCTCTTGAATAGCAGGGCTGCATCAAAGAACATGATCAATACACCTCCAAACAAAACGTGATAAAGAAAAAAGGATTCGACGAGATATCAATCCGTCTTCTATACCTGTCAGCACCAAGAATCAGCTTAGCGCTCAGCTTATTGAAATCTGCCAGTCCAACGATTGGAAGGTATTCCTTAACGCGAGACCTGGGTGTAATGAGGAATCAAATCGTAAGCCAATAATTAACAGCACAAATCAGGCTAACGTGAATAATGTTGGACAATGACACAGCTTACATGTCATTAACGAGCAGCTGTTCTGCTTTTCTCACCACATTAAGAACAAGTGGTTTTCCCTCCTGCCATTCCATGACAACAAAACAAGTTAAGAAATTAACGCATACACAACGACGATAACAAACGACGATGACATGTCATTCCCTTTTTAACATACAAAAATACGCATAATTTTGACAATGAAACGAACATCAGCTCTGCCTGTGAGCGGAAACCATTCGATTTCCATACATTAGAGAAGATCGATTTCGCTAACAATACATACTACAACTTGATGAATCATGTTAAATTCAGTACATAAAGGGACTCACGTCGGTTCGATAAGCGCCAACACCCAAATTCAACTTCAGAGGGCTTGGATCTTTGTTATACGCAACAGTAACCTGTTCATATAATAAAAAATCGGATATCAATCAATCAATTGACGGAGATTAATACGATAGGTGTTGGGATAAAGATAAACAAGCGCGATCAAACTAGTATATGAATCACGATCAACATCAAAGCTAACATTAAAATACTCTGAAATCGAAAACCGAAAAGGATTTTGGGCCCGAACGATCAAATTACAGTTTAAACATCATCCATTACCAAAATTTGAAAACGGTTCAGCTTAATCGCAACCGAAATCAAAACTCCATCACTACAAATTACGCGAAAATCTGAAATCTCATAAACTGATTCAAGCAAAGATCAAACACTTTGAGAGAGAGAGTACCCCAAGGATTGGATCCTCGGGAGCGCGAACAACGTGAGCGAAGACGGAATTGGCGTGGGCGGAAGCTGGCGAGGCAGAGATGGAGTTGTTGTGAGCATCCATGGCGGAGGACGATTGATCTTCGGCAGCGAGGTGTCGTACCAGAGCGCTTAGCCTCCGATCACTACTCGTAGAAACTGAAGAACTGTGGGCGTGGGGTGATGTTAACTGTGGGCGCATGTTAGGCAGTTTTATTCGTTCCTGGGCTTAAATTACGCCTTTTTCGAGTTTTGGTGCGCTCGCTGTGTAAAGTTTCTTCGCTGTATGGGCATTATAAAAGGAAAGAAAACGATTTGCTTTCCTTAATTGCATACGTGGCTGACGACGTGGCGCGTCGTGGAGGGCTCTCTCTTCTTCCCTGACGTTTCTGATTGAGATGTGTTATTCATACACTTTATTTTATTTTTTATACATCTTTTAATAATTCTTTATTCTTTGATCTTTTTTAATTCATCCGATATGACTACCGAAAATTAAAAAGGTATGTAAGAAGTAAGATGTGGTGTATAAATATCATATCCTTCTGATTAAGTGGGCCCCGCTCTTCCTTAACTGCCTCTATTTGACAATTTTTATTCTATTTACACCTTTTCTTTCTCGAAGAAAATCTCTGTTTCCAATTCTGCACGATCCGCCGTTGGTTTTGTGTGGTACGGGATTCTTGGCCGTTGGATTTAAAATTTGTTGTCTTCATTTTTATTTTTATTTTTTATCTGCTACGAATTGATGTTGTTATCCGTGACGTGAAAAACCGTTTCGGTGGGCACGTGCATCGAGGGCACGTGGCTTCGGCCTTATCGATGTTATCTAATTTGGGGAGGCAGTCCCTTCGGGGACATCCGATAAAATTTTGGTAGGCACGTGCATCGAGGCTGTGGGTATGGGCTGAATCTCTGCCTCTTGTTTGAAGCGTACATGCATCTCTTCCCATTATAAAAGCCCATGGGCTTTAAGCCCGTCCAGTTATACCTACGATACTGGGGTTGGGAGAAATTAAACTCATGAATCTGGGGGAAATTAAACTTACGACTTCGAGTGTAAGCGTAAATGCATTTAGCTTTTCTTTTTCAATTTGTGTATTGTATGTGCAAATGTATTATTTGAAGTTGTTCTCTCAATGATTCGTTAAAACACATCTTTTAAAAGCCCAACGCATTATACACGTAAGTAATCAAATACCTTTAAGCAAAGCTCTTGAGTAGAACACAGAAAAAATCACATATTCTAGGCGTATGTAAATTAAAATAAACAATAAAATTATATTAAACGTTAAAAAATAAATAAATAAAGCTTTAGGCAAAGTTCTTGAGTAGTATGTATGTATTTTTAAAGTACTACTCCAGTCTCTTATTTTATTAACTATGTTCTTAACCAATCCAGTCTCTTATTTTATTAACTATGTTCTTAACCAATTGAGTTACAAATTGAGATCATAAGATTAGGCAGTGAGGAAAATTAAACTTATGATCTCATGTGTAAATATTATATGCTACTAACGAAGATACAAGCATGTTGCTCGCAATTTTCTATTTTTAATACAAATAGGCTACAAACCAGCACTGGTAACTCTTGGATTACAAGAGAGTTACAATATGGCCACTTTATGCACTTCAAAATTGGCTTAGAGATGAGTGGTCACAGCTGCATGTATTGCATCTACAAGATGAGGAACTGCCTTGGGACCAAGACCTGTCAAGGTAGTCCTACTGCACAGTAATAATAAGGGTGAGTAAACTATGCCCTAATGTAAGATGACGACGTTCGATCTATAACACTGCCGATGGACTCAACGCAGACCGCAAGACACTGACCCTACATTACACAGCAGACTTATCCAATTTCTCAGGTACAAGATCCTGCAGGTTTTACCAGTTGAGGGATCTTATAAAACTGCAAGGTTGAAGCTGAAATCGAGCTTAAACGAAACTATACCATACCTGCTAAGCAATATCAAGGAAATTATCTGCTCCCACTGTGGCATAGTTGGATCAACACACCGGTGGGGTTATGCGCACATGCTTGGAGAAGCACGATAGCTCCTGTTGGGCCAGAACGAAGATCTTCCAGCATTCCTGTCATTCACTGAGACTGGAACTAGAAGATGTGAACAAAAGAACGTTCAAGCATTGTCGCGGATGGAAAACGATGGGTAGAACAATAGGTACAAACAAATTATAGCCTACATAATCTTATCGATCTTCTGACAGAAATAAACGATAAGTCCACTGAAAATACAATCAACAATAGAAGAGAGGGATGCAAGGTAATGGCATACAAAAGAAGGAAAATACAAGTAGCATTATATACAAAAACTTACCTTCAAAGTCTAGTATGTGTGTTCGCGGATCATAGTAACGATATGTCTTCATAGCTAGACCTGCTGCATTGAAAAAATTCGGGTGGTTTTGATAAGGTGTCTGGGACATGTACACTGTATGATGATGCTAAACTACTCTAAGGCATAGGAGCGCGAGTTTATCTCTTGTGGATCAACCAAGACAACTAGACACACAAATATCCAAAGTTTTAAGCAAATGCAATACTGGTGTGAATTGCAGTATCCCGTGAACCATGAGTCTTTGAACTATTCACAAAGAAATCCAAGTTTTAAGAAAGTGTGGGAAAATCTAATTTCCTTACCACGGGAATTGTTGCTTCAGGAACCTGAGGAATGTGTGCAAATGCAGAACCGCCATGTTCAGACGCCATGATCTCCGCTGAGAGGGTGGCAGTGCAGGCAATCGTCCGTAGAGTTTTGGACCTGGATGGCGGGGTTGGTGAGCTGAGATTTAGAGTTTCGGACAAGCAGTTGTTGGTTTTCAACGGTAAAAGCATTTACCATTTCACTATTTCAGCGACAGTGAACTAATGGCACTGCGAAGATTATATACTTCTAAACCCCTTCAACTAAATACAAAAATGCAGGGGACCCTAAAAGCAAAACTTATATACTTCTGCCCTAACTAAGGGTGGCTCTTCTTTGAAAACGCATTCTGAAAAATCTTTGTACATTTGAAAAAAGGCTTGGGCGTGGTGGAGATTCAAATTCTGGTGATGAAACTTCGTAGTTTCTGAATCCATGTCTTGATATATCTTGTAACGATTGTGTAGGTGCTGCTAGAAATGAGTATCTGAAGTTTGTGACATCAGAAGAGTTGAAATGTTCCGTCCTCGGCTCAGAACCAATGGCCCAAAGAATGATTGCCAGCACGGTAGCCTTAATCTGCAAAATGAAATTGTGTTTAGCTCAAAGTCGCAGGAAATTCAACATTGTCTGAACCGTTAAGTCACCAAAATTATGATGATCTAACAGTTCAGACAATGTCCGAAGTTGAGTAAAAAAACAGGGTTTTTTGTACCTGCGGTATCAAAATGAGAATTACAATGATGCGGCACATGTTTAGATGAAACCTCAAGAAGTTTTTGAACAGGGTGTGATCCTCATCAATGTACTTGGCAAATTGCTGTGAAAAAAGCAGGCCAAAAAAGCAGCTTATTGAAAAAGTGATTACTAGTTAATGGCTACCAAGCTTAAAAGACTGAATGCAGTCCATGAAGGCATACCTTTTCCCAGTCCATCCTATAGAAAATTGAGACAATCACTCCAACTTCAAGGCAAAGAAGACAGAAGACGAAGATTATGTACTATTAAAATTGGTCAAGGACAAACCAGATTGATGATATTTATGTAAATATTCATAAAACTAAATTCAAATTGCTAAAAAGTGGTAAAAAGTTGAAGGGAAAAAAGGAAGAAACGTTTGGATGGCGATTTTGACACTCACCTTCAAGTGTTCTGCACTCAAATGGAGGAGCGCAGGAAAATAAAACGAGTGTGAAAATCACCTCCCAAGTTTTTTTTTCGAACATAGTAAACAAAAATTTGAAGTCGAATGTCAATACAAAAGCTGTATACACCAGAAAGGATACAATGAAGAGAGTAAAACTGCTGACGGAATTGGCAACAATATGACCGCAAAGGGTGCTCAGGCAGACAGCAATTCCCATACCTAAACATGTATATATAAACCTGTCAAACAAAATTGCAACTGATGACTTTCGAACAAATGCAAAATATAACAAGATTAAAGAACAACTGCAGGAAGCCTCTGCACTATAGGTCTATCACAAAAAACGGCAAAAACCCTTCTCGTTTTCTTTGATACAAGCGATATTGGAGAGCGGAAGATTTGAATACAGAACCTCGGAATCACCCAAAGCATGAAAATATGAATTCACAATTCAACAAAAGTAAAATTTGTGCGTGTATATGTATTTACCAGGGCTTAGGGACAATTGAGACAGGAGGGAGCTCGGAGACTCCAACTTGCCATTTCTTGGTGAGCCAAAGGGAGTAGATGATGACTGCAACTCCACAAACATTAACAAATAAATTCAAAGCTCTCATGGAGTTGTTCAAGCAACACCTTGCACTGATCACCATTTCTCTCACACCAGTCAGCACTACTCTGTCTGTGTTGCTATAGCCCGCACCTATTAGCCTATTCCTAGCTACCTATATAACTGAGAATAATAAACAATAATAATATTCTACCTTTCCTTCTTGACAAAAACCCATGTGGGTTGGAGGAAAGGAATTGCTGGAGATGGGGGTTTGGTGATAATCTGGCAACATACCCAAATGACTTATGTGCCCATAACGAGATGCAACTGTGGCGATATATAAATTAGTCAGTTAACGTTCTGACATGATAGTGTATGATTGGTTTGTAATACAACCATAACAACAGAATTCACAGTGCATTGAAGTTTATCTCAACAAAACATGACAGTGTATAATTGGTTGGAATACCACCGCGTTAAAATTCCGCTTGTATGTAAGTCCTGAACAGAATGATTGATCCGTCAAGTGAAATCTTAAGAGATGCAATGATAACGTTGAATGTTTGATGGAGGTTAAGTGTACATGTGTGCGCACTATGCAAATCCAGGTTAAAACCACACAACTAACATTCAAAAAAGTAGGAGTAGAAACCAAAGACAGAGGCTTCATGTTCATAAAATGTCATCCAAATTTGTCTTGGTACATGTATTTATTACCCAAATAATATTTGACTAATTCTTGACAGGTTGAAGTTGAACATTCAATATTAATTTGATCCATTTTGGACTAAAAAATTTCAAAAGGTGACTAAACTGTTTTATATTTTTATTCAGCCGTAAATTTTCTATCTTGATGACTAAAAATAGTATGCTGAAAATGAAATTAATATACTTTTTTTATAGCTGTTATCGACACTACGAATATACAAGCATGCACTTTATAAAGTAAAAAACTATTGCTGTGTACATTTTTTTTTTTTTTTTTGTGAAACAAATGATATAGGAAAAGAATGAATTTGCACAAAAAAAAGCGAGTGCGAATATTAATATTCTTACCGGAGCTATAAGTCCTTTGCTGTTAAAAAAAATATAAAAATCAACTAGGGGGACAATCTATAAATAAGTTTTATTATTGTAGAATGAAAATAGTACCTGGAAAAGGACAAGCGAGAATTGACAACCATTGCGACTTGCGAGTCTAATTCTCCCGCTCACAAAGTTAGCGGATTGAAAAAACGACAGGGAAATTAACGTAATCGCTGTCGTCAAATGTTGCCTTTCCCGAAAGTCAATTAGCATGAGTGACCGCACCTAGGAATAAGGATCCTCCTCTGGATCCTCTTTGTAAGGATTTCAAATATCCTTTAATCATATCCGTTCATTATATATTATATGATCGATTTTCGTCAGATGCTATTTATATTTAATTTTAAATTAAAAATTTTATAATAATTTAAAATCGCACGATATACGATTGTGAGGATTTCGAAGATCCTCCAATTACATCCGTTCATCGTACATTATGTGATCAATTTTCGTTAGATATTGTTTATATTTAATTTCAAATAAAAAATTTATAATAATTTTTTATCACATGATATACGATAAACGGATGGAATTAAAATATCTCTGAAAGAATCTAAAAAGGATCCTTATTCCACATCGGCTTAATTGCATTTTGTGCACTAAAATTTGGTTTCTCTCTCATCACGTGACATTGGATAATTATTTTACTCATCAATTATAAATCTGTTCATATATGGATGGAGTACGAGGCATTTGAACGAAAGATAAGTTCTTTTAACGAGTTTCATAAAATAAGTATCACAAGTAATAATCCATGCCATAATTCAAACCTAACTAAAACCCAACTATATACTTACATATAAATATCTCTCTCATCACGTGACATGTGTTTTGAGAAATATCCGATCCACCCGATTATGACTTGGATTCAGGGGTTAAAAAATACTTGGAAAGTTACATTTCGATAATTCTAAGAGTTAAACGACATCCGCCAATTCAAAAGAGCAGCCGAGCAGGTACATGAGGCAGGTAATTAGCAAGTGAAAAAAATCTCAAAACGTCATTACACGAATCTAAATGAGCAAAAATTGCAGCCGAGAGGTACATGAGGCAGGTAATTTAGAAAGCGACGGATGACTCAATCAAGCTTTACCCTGTCCATATCATTGATCACCCCTTCAAGCTGTAACAACAAAGTTCAAAGATATTAAACAGGGCGATTAACTTTTTACTTGCCTAACGCTGCTAATTAAGATTTCTTTAAATAAGGGAAAACAAGGAATTGTGCATACCTTAACGATTTGTCGCAAGAAGTAATCCCCATATCGTTTTGCTGGTTTTGATTCGACGACAGAAATCAAGTCCTGCAGTAGAATAGAAATATTACACGCAGAAAACATAGGCGTCATCATTTACTATTCTAATTTACACTAGATAAGGCTAACAATTTCCCAGTAAATAAATCATCATTGATGTGAAGAAAACATCGATAGACGCAGATCCTCCAAGTGTAAAAGAAGGGCATATCAGAGTAACTGAACCCATTTCCAAAGACAAGCATTCTGCATTCACACTTTTTGTTTTTCCTTTTAGGCATTGAATTGCATAGTTAAGTCAAACTACAGACCGAAATCACATGTTCACTTAAGAAAACTATGAGTCGACCTAACATAATTTAAGAATCAAAAAACAGAAAAGAATTGTATTTGAAATATAAAAAGGGGGCGATGCTACATAAGGCCAGCTGACGACTTAAGGTAACACTGTTTTAGATCTTCTGAGGCAACTTTATAATCACCTCGACAAACGTCCCATAAACCAAGTGCATAAGGAGTTCATGTTTCCATTAACAAGATAAAAGGTAATAGAAGAAAACATACATCGTCAATATAGAAATCCACGTCAGCATTGGAGATAACTTTTCCCTCAGTATCAACAGCATGTGTCTTGTGCTTGTATGTCAACAAGATTGTCCTACAAGACAGAGTGACAAAACAAGCAAATATTATATAATCAAAACAAGAATTAGACAAACATAAGTAACAGAATCCTCATTAAGTACCTCAACTTGGATTCATCCACTTCCATGTAGCTTGCGAGCTTTCCTACGGAGATGGATGAATAGACTTGTAAGAAGGTCCTGACGCCTGATAATAACTGTTGCTGCTTCACTTCATAAAGGAACAGTTTCAATTGAAGTCTATAAGCGTCCTGCAATTGGTAAATCGAATATATTAATTGTGCACACATGCCCGCACGCAAACCCATTCAGAGAGAAAGACAGAGAGGATCTCCACCAACAGTTTGCCTCAAATATCCGTATATCTAATAGTAAGACTTCTATTTGATTTCTGTTTCCAACCTTAAACCCCAAGAGCCTAAAGACCACTTTTCTCTCTGGTATGACACCATCAAATTTCAGTCTATGGAATTTTTGTTATTGCTCAAGTGTTTGCTGATGCTATGCATCAAGTCTACCACCAAATCATGTAAACGCATTATAACCACAACCAATAATTAGAATCGTATGCACTATTCTCCAAGAAAAATCATCATATCAACACTGTAACGTTTCACATACCTGGTTGTAGTTAACAAGGGGCTCCTCAAAACTTGGAGGGGAAGGGGTAATGAACTTAGGGCATGCGTAGGAGAAGAGCTCATCATAAATAGCAAAGGCTTCATCGTCATATCTCTGCATTCTGTTCATTTTCTCACCATACTTCTCGCGCAACTGAGAGTTCACAGTTTCCTCAACAAGCGTCACCTGGGGGCATAGTGAAAGAGCAATTGCCAACAGTGCATACATCTGCTCATTCTTCTTCAGAATCTGCTCATACTGTGGAGATTTCTGATGGAACTGCTTGGTCTTGTAGATGTATAACAGAATCTTATTAAATTCCCGAATTGCTTCCACATACCTGCAGGCAAAAAACCAGTAATACTTGTAAGGCTACCTAAACAAAGTTATATATGCGCACACATCTAACGCAAAACAAAGTCAAATCACAAAGAACATACAAAATGAACAATGTACCTCCGCAGCATAAGATTGGCGAAACCATAATGATAAATGGTGGCAATGTGGCTTCCAATAACAGTGGTAAAAACACCTTGTTGGGTAATGTCAATGGGCTGCAAGCACTTCAGACCGGTATGATAATCGCCCAAAAGACAATGAACTCGAAGCAAACCCACCATGCTGAAATACCCCAACACCTTCAACACATTACTGCCACCATTATAATCATACCCATCAGTGGCGGTAAACTGCTCGAGCCCTTCCTTCTCTTGCTCAAGAATCTGAATGATCATCGACTTCTCAACCAGAGCTTGCAAGAAGTTAAGGACACCGTACACATTCCAAGCCTGCCAAAAAAAACCCCAATTATGGTCATCTCAAACAACAATGAGAATCCAATTTCGGGTTTAGGGTTTCTGACATTGAGGAACTGAATGTGATAATTACCTGATCAAATTGCCTGAGCAGAGCAATCTCCTGCTCGGTTTTGTTCTTCATCTTAGCTCTGTACTGGCAGAAGCTCTGGAACTGGTAGACGAACTCGTCGACCATGTCCCAAAGCCACTGGTTCGGCAGCTGCATATTAACGACGCCATGGAGGACAACCTGGAAGAGGCTGCAGTAATTGTCCCAGGAGTCGATTCGCTGCTTCAGCGTCGGGGACAGGCGGGCGTAGAGGTGGCGGAACCACATCTCGCGGTAGAGGAGGCAGAAGACGTGGTCATTGTCGACGTAGTGGGCAACGGCGTCGACGGAGGGCCAGGGGGTGTCCTTGAAGAGCCGATCGGAGATGGTCTGGAACGAGGACTCGTACATCTGGTGGATCTCATAGACATTCTTCTCGCGGATGTGGCGGTAGAGGTGGACGACGAAGGCTTTTACAGAGTCGGGGACGAAGTTGGGGTCGTATCCGAGGTCTGAAGACGGCGGGGCTCCGGACGAAGTTTGGCGCTGCGTCGCCGATGTCTCGTCGTAATTGCCTGCGTCGTCGTAGTCGTATGCTGCCATTGTGGTTGCTGCTGGTTGGGAATTCGAGTGTCGAGAGAGTCGAGAGAGTCGAGAAGGGTTGTTCCGTTCAGCCCAGCCACTGCAGAGAAACGATGAGAGGGGGAGAGAGATTAGGGTTTTACACGTTACAGCAGCACTAACCAATGAATTTCATTGGGGGGTTTATAGTCAAAATGCTATCCCGATTTGCATAATTTCTGCTGTTTGCATAAATTTTTATTTTGATTTATGTGTTTATGGTTAATTATTTTAATCAATTCGTGAAAAATCTTCGAAAAATAAGAATAAAATAACAAAAATACATTCATTTTTTATCATATTAAATTGAGAATGATTTTGTCATTTTGATCCTTATTTAACATAATTTTTCACCCAATGACCAAAATGATTGATGGTGGACAATGTCAGAGATCAAAATGATTGATTTCAAATTTCAGATATCAAAATGAAGAATTATATAAATCTCAGAGATCATTTTTGCTAAAAGATGGATTGGGTTTTGTTTGGGCTTATAAGGGTTTCTTATTCGGGCATTTGATTACGCCATACTTGGGGTCTAAAGATGGAAAAAAACGGACCTGTAAGTCATTGATGGACACCATTATTGTTAATAAAATCAAAATGATATACCAAAAATCGTCCTGCAATCTAGAGATATTTCTTTTTACTTGTGAGTAAAAGCTTTTAGGTTCGACTCATATAGATGACAATGTGGTATTATACTTGTGTTAAGTTCGATACTTGATTAGTGGTTGACCTATTGTGTAACCTAACCTAAACTTAAACGCATCACTTGGTACATTATATGGGCGAATCACATCGAAATACACACAAGTTCAAAGGATGAATTGATAATAAGGCTGAGAACATGTTTCCTTGAAACAAGAGAAGTCGTGAATGACAATGATAAATAATACCCCCAAAGGTATGATTTATCAAGGAAACATAACCCATAACTTGCAACATAGTAGCATGTAAACATGCCATGAGTTTCTCAGCATTGTTCAATAGATCTTTGATATAAAAATCGTGGCAGAACATCTGGTTACCGGGGGGGTGGGGGAGAGAGAGAGAGAGAGAGAGAGAGAAGAGATCTGGTTAGATATTCACAGGCTATCAAAGAGGGCACGCGCAACAAAGGTTACAAAATCGACATGATCCTAAAGTCGGGCAATCAGCATTCACTTTGTGTTACATCATTACTAGAACCATTTCAAAGCTGGCATCTTTGATGAGCCAAAGTTGAATTTCAAACTATTCTATCCTCTTCTGAAGTTGTCAAAAAGTCCGCCGAAACTTGTTTAGTTCTGAAAGGCTTCACGTAAATGCCAAACCATTCACATGTTAGAGTTGGAGATATGTGGGAAGTTCCTAATAACTGTTAGGTTCATCTTCTTCATCAGAAGATAGGAGTGAAGACCCCATCCATGCTTTAAACCCTTCGTTAACCCGCCTTTCCACCTCTGGTGACACTTCTACGGGGTTCTCCAACATTTCAAGACCTAGGTTTCGACCGCCAAACTCACCCTCATCAAGGATTGCAGCTGCTCTCCTTCTTAGAAAGAAGGCAGTTCCTCCATATAGAACAACCATCCCCCAAGATCCAAACTCATAGCACCAGAACAAGGGCAAAGAGCAGGAGCTTCCTTGTGTTAGGAGGCTAGAGCCAAGAAACAATGCAAGTAGACCAAATATGATAGCAAAGACGGCATTCAGAATCGATAGACATCGAACTCCACCTGCAGATTATAAAAGAGGTCAAACATCAATTATTAGAGGTTGTCATGCAACGCCAAGCTTCTGGCCAAAGATGCCAGGATATAAAAGAAATGCTACAATTTGTATCGTTAAAGAAAACTGGCATGATAAAACGGATGAACCATCAGTACCACATGGGAAAAGATACTCGTAACCAAACTTCTGTATGCCCATTCTGGCAAGGCCCTAATAAGAAGTACGAAAAATCTTCATGATGCAAGCAATCTCTTAGATCCATCTTTAACCAACAAAAGAAAGCCTTTACCCTGACTCATTTGCAACTAAAAAAAGTGTGAACAAATTCTGGCACACTACACTTCTATACCAAATTTGCTATTTAGGAGTAACTAGCAACCATATAACTAGCGCCAGGGTAAAAACTCAAAACAGCCAAGCAAGTTGAGATAGTATGCAGCAACCAGATGATCTATGACAAGTCCAGTCACATGTAATTAGTAATAGATAGCGATGACTGAAATATGTAGGATACAGTAGTTCATTTGACATATTCCAATAACTAAACCATGAACAAGTGAAGCAAAATCTCAGAGTGAAGGGGCGAAAACGAGTTATAACAGCTAAATATCAATAAAGGAAAAAGAAAACAAGTGTGCCAGGAGTGTGAGAGAGAGAGAAAGACAAAGGGAGCATACCTCTTTTTGAAGCACAGTAGTTATTTTCAACAACTTTTAAGCATCCATGTCTTGTTGGAGCAGAATAAGCAACGGTGATTCCTGCACCCAGATCGAAACTATGAGAAGTTGAAAACCATTTAGCATATCCAAATCAAATTATTGCCATGAAAATTGTTAGATCTAATCCCTGTAGAATATTTTCACAAAAAAAAAAAAATCCCTGTAGAATAATGAGGCAATATCCAACAACACAATGTCCCTTCTACAACAAAATTGTATACCATGATCCATGCACAACCAATTAATACTCATTTCTACACTTCGCAAGCAGATTCTTTCTTCTCATTGGCTTTAACAGAAGTCCTACTTCTACTACAGAATACCCAAAAAAAAAAAAAAAAACTACCTATGTAATAAAGAGATTCACTTTTGTGCTCCGGGTGAGTACTTGGCTTCTACTACTCATTCACCAGCTACAAAGCTATCAACTTGAAGTATTATAAGCATAAATCTATTCCACCAAGTGAACACCATAACTTACAATTCAGAGTACTTAGACAATGGCTTATCCGAGACAGCAAACCCTGGATTATAAATGCCATTTCCTTATAGTACTTCTGATGATTTTTCTAACCAAATAGACCAAGATCTCACAACTGTCCAATATGTAACCTATACATTCCCAAGTCTTCCCTTTTGTTATCACTAATCACAATCATTTTTTACTAGATATTTGGATCCTAAAGCACTCGTAATGAACCAAGTCTCCACCTCTCTACAACAAACACAAAATCAAAAATTTCATTTCCTACCTCTTGGATTTATTAGCATCCAAGCAAGAACTTCAAATTGTAAAAAAAAAATAAAAATCAAAGTAGAGCTTGAAAGCCTCCTTACCCGCAACGAGATACATGAAAGTAGCCAAGAAAATGATCAAGGTGGGAATGAACACAACCATCCAGTAGTAATCCGCAATTTCCTGATCCGTAAGATAAAACGCTCCCGGAAACGGATCGGAATCGCCGCCTCTCACATTCATCGGCAACGAATTAAGCCTCCGGTCGCCGCAGAACGGCCGCTTAGCCGGGTCGGCCGGAAACACAATGTTCAAGCTGATAACCGTGCACACAACAACTACGAGGCAGACCAACCCCATGGACGCCATTAGCAGTGGTTTCTGAAGTTTCACCCACGCTCTGTCTTCCGCCCGAAGGCTCTCGTACTCGTGCTTCGGCATGAACGCCTGGCGAAGCGCGTCGCCGATTATCTCCATTTTTGAACCAAGGTCAAGAAACCCTAGCTCAATCGGATACAGAAACGAACTAGGTTCTGCTTCTTTGTAGTGATGATTGATTGAAGTTTGGTCGAGCAAACCCTAGGTTCTTCAATTGCCCCAAATGTTGGGGCTCTTGATCCAAGTTCGTGGGTTGAAAATTTGAATTTTCAAAAACCCTAATTTGCAAGTGTGAAACGTATGAGAGAAGTCGGTGTTGTTGCTTTCAGATATGATCAGCAAGTCAGCACCATTTTTACGCAATCGGGATTTGGCGGGTGTTGCGGTGTGGTGGCGCGTACACTTCACAACCGCTTTGGTTAGCTGAAAATTTGATAACTTGGTAGGCCGTGGCCGTTAGGTTATGATTGGCCTAATTATAAAAATATTATAATAATTTGTCTAATTAGGTACAAGGAACATCCTATTGCAAATGGTGAGTCCACTAACCACACTTCGAAAATAAAATTTAATTTTTGTCATTGAATATTACAGTTAATAATATTTTTTTTGCGCATAAATAATAAATATCTAAAACAAATTTCATAAATTAAGAATTTAAAGCCAATTTATTATCCTATTTTTTGATATATATATATATTATTTAAGAAAATAAAACAAAAGTTACATTCTAAGAAAAACTAATGAAAATGGCTTGAAAACTTTAAGTTTTAACGATAAGGACAAAATAAAAGGTAAAGTGAATAGTATCAAGATTGAATTTTTAGTATAAAAATATGATTTTTCGTTAAAGTAAACAGTATCAAAGCTTTTCGTTAAGAGTACTTCTATTGTGTGCTCCAGCCTAAGGCACAGGCACAAGAACAGGGCCAAATAGCCCGGGTGATGAAGCCTAGCGTGTGCTGGCGAGTGAGCCCGAGCAGGCCCGAGGGAGAGGCCTGGCAGAAGTTGCCATCCCAAGAGCCCGAAGGTCACGTGATGCAAGGCTGACGTCTGGACGACATCATCCATGATCTCCTCTGCATTTCTGGGCCTCAACCTTAGTGCTACTTGACCTCCGTCATCCTTGGAAGTTGTGGAAAGGATCCTCTCTGGTCCCAAACCCACCAGAGCCTCCGGATCCGTCTTCTTTAAAGGCCAAGTGGGCATCATGGGCTTTCCCGGAGTCGGCGTCGTGACTTCCTTGGAGATGATTGTCAGAGAAGATGCAGAAGATGCATAATTGAAGAAGAAGTTTTTCGATAACAAATAAAGAAGGAAAAAGGAAGTGAAGAAGAAGATGCATAATTGAAGAAGAAGCATAACCAAATCTGTAGAGAAGAAGGAAGAAGGAGGAGGATCCAGAGATAAATTAATAATATAATATTAATTTATACAAAGTAAATAATATAATATTAATTATAAATAAAAAAATTACTAAGATTTATTGCCTATTGCTATGACTATTCAGTGTAGGGATAGAAATGCAAAAGACAATTACTGTTCACCAGATTGATTAAATAGTGAATAGTCCGAAAGAGCCTTTGCAACGGTGAAGTTACTCTAAAGCTTCATAGATTCTATCAAACAAAAAGCCAAAAGCTAATTTGCTCAATGACGTCAATCCATTAAAAAATTGGCATAAATCCACTAGAAGAAACAAGAAGCCTTCATTTTTCCTTGATATCTTTTGATTTTTTAATACAATACTTTGAAATGGCTCATTAAAAACTCAAAAGAATTGTTGTCATTTTGTGATTGTCAAAAAATTGTTGCAGAGAAGAAATATAATTATCACGTCATTTCAACTGATTTGAATGAAATGCAATCAAACATGATATTAAAATAATTGATCGCATAAAAAAGTTGAATATAGATAGAAAACATCAAACGATCTAAAATATGATTCTAATGAAATGTAATAATATTTAAAAAAATAAAAAACTAATAACAATGATTTGAAAATTTTAAGTTTTAATGATAAGGACAAAATAAACAATAAAGTGAATAATACCAGGATTGACTTTTTAGTATTAAAATGTGATTTTTCATTAAAATTAACAGTACTTTGCGTTTTTCGTTAAAACTTTTTTTTTTTTTTCTTATACACATCTTTTCCAAGCTCAAAACCTATCTTTAAAACCCCGGAGTGTGCACTCCACGCGCCACCTTAAGCCGTGGTGGTAATACACGAGGAATAAAAAATGTAAAGGCAGGATCCACCTTCGATCCAGTATTAATCGAACCCAGGCAATTCTTAAGCTCAGTCACCGATTGACGTCTTCGTTTTCGCAGAGCTCACTCAGATCGCTTCCATGGCTTCCCTCCCGTCTCTCCCAAAACCCATCTCGCAAACCCAGCATTTTCCCATAAACCCAGGTCGCCATTCAAGGGGTTTGATCGTAGTTTCACGAAATCATCTATTTTCCGGACATGGGTTGCTTAATTTTCAACATGGGTCGTTCGGAGACGGAGAGATGAGGCCCATCAGAAGGTCGAACCGAACCAAAGCTGTGTACGGTAAGTTCGTAGAAGCACTTCTGTTCATAGTCGCTTTTATAAACGTGTCGAATTTTTTCGAAAAAGCTCAAGTACTCACATATAAGTTCATGATTAGAACACTAACAACGACGATATTGGTTGTGCCAGATTATGGGATCCAAGTCTCTGAGGTTCCACAGTTGACTTCCACAGAGGTCACCTTCTCGCCTTTGAATCATGAACTTTTCTCTTCTGCACACCCGTATTCGTTTATGGTTCTTGGATTCAATAAACGAAAGAAAAATCAACGGACATAATTAAATAGGGTGTGCATATAGTACTCTATGCTTCGGTACTGTTCTTAAAGTTCTTTGCTTGCAGTAAAAGTTAGAAAAGTGCAGCAAAATAAGTGAAAAAATATTAATTGGTGTCTTGAGTTAATATTTTCTGCGATGAAGTGTGGTAAAGTTTGAGACTTGTTTGAATCTGGAAAAGATTAGTTCAGACTTCATAGATTAGTACTAATTACTAAATATCCATGTTCAAGACTTTTTTTTTTTACTTCTGTTTTATGATATTTGAACTTTTCTATGTAGAAAGGCAATTGAAAGGCTAAAAGCACACCGCGAAAATCAGAATGGTAAGCAACAATTTCTCGCCATGTACTCTAGCGTTTTCGGAGGAATTACGACGGATCCAGCTGCTATGGTGATTCCCATTGATGACCACATGGTCCACAGAGGGCATGGTGTTTTCGACACTGCTGCTATAAAGGATGGGTTAGTGAGTTTGGCCTTTTATGTCTGGATAATTTTTGTTGAACATCGAACATGGATTTTGAAAATTTGTATGATCTTAACACACACACACACGCATGCACACAGATTTTCAGTGCTGTGATTTTTAAGATGTGAATTAGTCAGTAAGTTCAAGTTTGTTTATTGTTCTCTCTTCTCTCCATCGAAGATATCTCTATGAGTTGGACCAGCACCTTGACCGTATTTTAAGGTCAGCATCCATGGCGAAAATTGACCTGCCATTTGATAGGGAAACCATAAGAAGGATACTTTTACAAACTGTGAGTGTTTCCAAGTGCAAAACAGGATCTCTGAGATACTGGCTCTCAGCAGGACCGGGTGATTTTCAGTTATCCCCATCTGGCTGCCATCAGCCATCGCTTTATGCTATTGTGATCCAAGATCAATCGCCCTTTAGTTCGAAGGGAATTAAAGTAGTAACTTCTTCAATCCCAATAAAACCCCCCAATTTGCAACCATGAAGAGTGTGAATTATCTTCCAAATGTGCTTTCGAAGATGGAGGCCTGAAGAAAAGGGTGCATTCGCAGCCATTTGGCTGGACGGAGATGGATTCATCGCTGAAGGGCCTAACATGAATGTGGCTTTTGTTACAAAAGAGAAGGAACTTGTGATGCCTCAGTTTGACAAAATCCTAAGTGGGTGCACAGCGAGGAGAGTTTTGGCTCTTGCAGAAGGGCTGGTGGGGGAGGGCAAGCTTCAGGGAGTAAGAGTAGGACAATGTGACTGTTGAGGAAGGGAAGAAGGCAGATGAGATGATGCTTATTGGCAGTGGAATTCTCGTCCGCCCTGTAGTGCAGTGGGACGAACAGATCATTGGGGATGGTAAGAACTTATCTCCATCCTGTGTAACTTTGAACATAAATTAACCGAATGAATGACCGACCAAATGTCCGCCCTGTGCTTTCTTTTGATGTGTTTCTTTCTTTTAACTACTATTTTCAAATGTTGCCTAATGAAACTTTTGGAGCTTATTACACAGGTAAAGAAGGCTCGTTGACTCAGATTCTCCTGAATCTTATTATTGAGGACATGAAATCCGGCCCGCCTTCTGTCCGAGCACCTATTCCTTACTAAGCCGGCACCAGCTGACATTTCAATTCTGTTGAAGTTTCAAGTGTCAGAAGTCTATCATTACCCAACTGCCACATTTGTGTCCTGTACACGGAGCTCTGTCCGGATCCTTTTCTCGACCACGAAGGATCAACCGTTCAAGGAGGGCGATTTAGTTATGATAAAATTTATTTCGGTGCTGTCGTAAAAGCCAGTCAGAGTTTTTATTTTACTGTTAACAAGCCAAAACTGCTGTGATGTATTATTATATGGAATGTCAATATATTTTTCAGCGTTTAATGTATAAAGATTACTGCAGATTTGAGCACCTTCATAGCATGGTCTCTTGCCAGTTCTACTTCTCCAACAGCCTGTGCTCATTCCAATTGTAGTCGATGAACAAATAACGCCATTTATCTTCGGGATTTACAACAATTTTCTCCAGGTTAACAGCAGTCTCTCTATCAATAATGCCTGAGGTTTGGTAATGTAGGAAGTACTCATATATATGCCCGGTACAACAGGGCGCCAGCGAGCTTGAGAACCTCTATCTGAGAAAGAAAGCACGAAAGGTGGTCGAGGAATCACAGCGCTTCCAAGCCAACGTTGTTGGATCTCTAAGTACTTCAACGCAAGCGATGTACCATCCTGGACAAGCTTGGAGTTGTGATCACTGGAGGCATCGGAGCTCACAGCTTCATGTTGGTTAGGATTGCGAGGAGCTGCAAGCGCGGGCAGATTGACCTGTTGAGCTTTGTCGAGCCATGGTACAAAATTAGGGTTTTCAAAATGCGGAATTCCATAGGAAAACCTTATTAGGGGAATATCATCTACTAAAATCATATTTTGTAAATCAACGTGGTTGTTGATGATTGAATTATTATTTAAATACTGATTAATCTTGCATTATCCTTTGAATAAACATTATTGGGTGAAAATGTTTGGTACTATGGATAAAACCAATGTCCATTTTTAATTAAATAATGGATTATCACTATGTCGTTAAATTAATGGGTCGATATTATTAAAAAAAATGTTATTTTTATTTTAAATAAAGGTATCCTATCATAAAGTGATGATAAACTAATATCCCTCCTTATAGCATAGCGTGACATAAAAGAATATATTCGTGGGAATTCAAACTCGAGAGTTGAGAGCCCAGATTTTTTGTCGTCCAATAGGCCAATCTCTTTATCTCTAGAAATATTTAAAAAATAACGTGGGCATGTCATTTGGCTTTTGGTCAATGGCATCCGTTTGTTGAGCCCTGGCTTAGGTAACAACTACACCATGCTTTGAATTTTTGAGCCGCGATAATTTTGAAGTCATTTGTCAAAATTGCAACAAAAGATGTTGTCATGGGTGAAAAAACAGAAAAAAGAACCAAATGGAAAGTCGGTGACACAAAGATAACAGAATTAAAGAGTCAACCGTTGATGAAAAAAGGCAGGCCAAGCAAACGGTGTACAACAAGTACACCACGCACCACACCGCGGCACGCGAATCTCCGAACTTCCAATACGTGTCCTCACCTCATTGGCCTGTCAAATCTACTTCCATCCCCGATAAACAATTCAAGGAAAAAGGAAAACAATTCGGTGCCTCAACAACAGAAAAGAAAGAGGAAGCCAGCGATCTCTCACACAGAGGAACAGTTCTAGAGAGAGAGAGAGAGAGAGAGAAAGAGAGAAGCAGTTCTAGAGAGAGAGAGACGCCGGAAGAAAGATTCCGTCGTATTTTTAGAGTCTTCTGCGATTTGGTGGCAATCGGAGGCGGGTGGGTGTGGTATTCGGATCGCGGCGGCGACTTTCGGGCGGAGGAAGAGCAGGAGGGATGGTGAATTATATGGTGGAACGCGCCACGAGCGACATGCTAATCGGTCCTGATTGGGCCATGAACCTCGAAATCTGTGACATATGCAACCACGACCCTGTGTATGCGTCGCACTCGATTATAACTCTCTCTTTTGTTTAGCTTGATCCTTGCATCATTTTTGGGGTAACTATGTTTTTGATGTGTTTGTGATGATATATATGTATACTTTGAATCAAAGAGGGAGTGAAGATGTTGGTTGAATTTGATCGAACAGTTAACTTTGTGTTTGGTTGCTGATAGAATTCAAGGATAGAAGTGCAAAAAAAATGATAGGAAAGGATAGTAAAGAACAAATTCTGGCGATTTATTACAATTTTGTTTGTAAAATTGGATATGGTTGCGATTTAGTGGGTTCGATTGTGAGCGCGGGTTCGTATGATGTCATAAATTGGATCTTTCTGAATGTGGTCAGCTGAAATGTTAATTAATTTGATGCATTTTAATGGTTTTTTGACTGATTACTGGTCAGTGTGTACAATGGAGCTCAATATTTTACAATTGTAGGAGTGATTTGTAATGCTCGTTGTATATTTGTAGTAATAAGCATATACCATAGGTTTGGGGGCAACATAAACAAGCCATAGACATTGCTTTGATTGTTCGGAATGCCAAAGCTGCAAATGATGCACTTAAATGCTAATTCTTTTTCGTTATTTAGGATGTACACAAAGCATGTTAGACGTGATAGACATGAGAATGCCTTTTTCACCCTGTTGTGTTCGTATCAAGTGTTGTGCTTCTGATTTTAGTTATTGTCACGAGCTAACTGGATGTATGCTTCTCTAGATTGGATCTTTTAGTTGAAGATTACCTAGTTCAAACCATCTGTTTGGTTTTCATAAATCAGGCAAGCGAAGGATGTTGTTAAAGGTATAAAGAAGCGCCTTGGAAGTAAGAATTCAAAAGTTCAACTTCTTGCCCTTACAGTAAGCTCCATGGAACTGTTTCATTTTAATTAAGTGAAGTGGCCAATTTGGCTATCAATCCTTGTTGTTTTCAGTGCATTCTTTTTCATTTCTTTAAATTTTATACTTTATTTACCTAAAAAAATTTAGTCCCAGGACTCTTATTGATTAGTTTACTTGTCTTTTAATTAGCCATATATTTACGGGTTGAGTTGTGTTATTGTTTCCTTCAGCTTACGGTAAACTTGTTAATGGATGTGTGCGTGTGTGTGTATGTTTTTTTATTTATGAGCAATGCCTTTGCTTTTAGCATGGTGTATCTTATTTCTGTATTGTCATTGTATGTTTGTCAGTGCTTTATGTTCTTCCCTATTTGGGTCAAGTAATCATTGAGTTTTGATGTATTATGATAGATCTTTACTTACATTTCTTGTTGTATGCCTAGTGGATTTTTAATACCAGTGCTACTCTCATATGGAACAAATCATGGTTAAATTTTTGTACGGTGTGAAAACAGAAAATTTATTTTAGTAAGATGGACATGTTCCCGTGCGGATTACTCTTGTGTGTTTATACTTTATACTCGGTTCATAGAAGTGAAAAGAGATGAATGGCTTAGATCCAGCAGTCTAGAGAGTTGGCAGATTTAGAGTTTATATGCACACAAAAAAACTAGTTGATGGTCTACTGGAAATTTCACTGAATTTTATGTTCAATTCCTTTCTGCTGTAGATGCCATTTATATATTCACATTGTTTGTCATTGTTAACGAAATTTTATTACAGTGGTCTAAATTGGTTTTATTTTCGTCTGTTCACTACATTCTAGCTGTTGGAAACAATAATAAAGAATTGTGGAGACATTGTTCATATGCATGTAGCAGAGAAAGACCTCCTCCATGATATGGTTAGAATAGCAAAAAAGAAGGTAGCATATACCGCTCCAGCAGTCTGATCGTTTGTTAGTGCTATACAATATCACTTTCATTTCTATTTAAGTTTTCTCATAGTATTTATGATGCAAATTGTAGCCGGACTATCATGTCAAAGAGAAGATATTGATCCTGATAGATACCTGGCAAGAAGCTTTTGGGGGACCGAGAGCAAGATATCCACAATACTATGCTGCATACCAGGATTTGTTGGTATGTTCATTAAGAACAATTCTCAATTAATAAAACAACTTTATTATTAAAGCTTAATATGAGAAGCATTCATATTACATAATCAGTGTCAAATTGTTATTTCATTGCTTATATTCTGTTTTAGTGCTTGAATCTTCAACATTGTCTGAGTCAAAATATTTCTTCAGCGTTCTGGAGCAGTATTCCCTCAAAGATCTGAATCATCTGCGCCTGTATTCACACCACCCCAGACACAACCATTGTCAGCATTTCCTCAGAATTTGCAAAATCCAGATCGTCCGAGAGATGTAGCTGAGCCTTCTGCAGAGGCTGAGTTCCCAACCTTGAGGTGCACATGTAACTCCTTGTTCTGATTGAATGATGTCAAAACTTCTATGAGATTCTTTTTCTACGCATGTTAGTGATCCAATCACATAGGAATTTCGCTACATATGGCAGGCTTTATTGGCATCTTTAGACAGTTGCATTTAAGAGTAAAAGCTACGATGGAAGTATGAATATACAATGGTATGGTGGAAGTATGAATGTACTAGGTCTTTATGGTGAAAGGGGATTTTCTTTTTTGTGGAAGTATGAATGTACTGGTGGAAGTATGAATGCACTAGGTCTTTATGGTGAAAGGGGATTTTCTTTTTTGTTTTGGTCTTGCTGTCCTGTGTGGTTCAATGCAACTGATGTTTCATCCTTGATGAGACATGAATGCAAGTCAGGAATTTGGTTTTGGATGACAAAGCTTGGTTTTGCTTCTACTTGCATCTTTGATGGGTGGGATGTATCAAGTTTCAACCTTGCAGACTGGTTGTTTCCCATTTTAATGCTCTGAATGGTTTATCCTAAGAAATTTAGCAGTGAGAAATTTCAAATTAGAAGGAAACTGTTATTTCTTTATAGTGTGCAGCCACCGAAATAATGCAGTATGTATGTGTGTGTGTGTGTGTGTGTGTATATATCTCATATTTTAATTGATTTTTTTTTGTTTGGTTAGCTTGACAGAAATTCAGAATGCACGGGGTATCATGGATGTCCTGGCAGAAATGCTAACTGCAATAGATAACAAAGAGGTAAATGTATCGTTTTTGATATGAAGAAAATAATATTACAAATTTACAATGTGATATTGATTAAATGATGACAGCTGAAGTAATATTACTATGCCCTTTTCAAGTCGTTTGATAGATTTGGATAATACAACATGTTAATAAAGAGAAGAAAAAATTTAAATCCCCCTAAGCTGAATTTACTTGGATCTTTATCACGCTGGATGTTTCATCTATAAGGAACTGTGCAGTGAGGAAGATGCTTGAAGATCATAATTTCAATCTCCAGTTGCTTGTTGCTCAACTTTTCTTTCAATTTGCAGGGGCTTAGACAGGAGGTGATTGTTGATTTGGTTGACCAGTGCCGTACATATAAGCAGAGAGTGGTACACCTTGTTAACTCGACTGCGTAAGGCCACAACTATATTCCCAACTACCTTTCTTTTCTTTTCTTTTTTCCACAAAAAAAGGCAGTTGCCTATTTTGTGTTGGCTCTTTTTGTTGCATGGTGTATATTTGTGTATTATTGATCATATTGATTAAATAAGAAAACAAGAAGTTAAGTAATTATAGAAGTTTTAAGAAGGTGAGGAAGATTGTTAAACAAAAAGTGACTTGTATTTTATGGCATGATATAGGTTCCTTTGAACTAATATGCTACAGAATTCCAAATCCTTATTTTTTTATTTGTAGGAAATATACGGTATTGTGACTTCCAAAACTGTCTGGTATGTTATATTGTGATATAATCATTCAAGCCAATAAAAAACTTGAAATTAGTTTCCAAAAAAATAAAAATAAAAAATAAAAAAACTTGAAATTATGTCTGTGCATTAGATGCTTGCTCTGTAACAAACTAAACGAACAAAGGAACAAGCCTATTTAAGGACCTTAAATGGGAGTTGGTTTTGTTTTCATTTTTTTTTAATGAAATGTGTGTGTGTATGTTTATATGGTATAGGCATGATGTAGATGTTTATGATGGAAATTTTCTTTTAAAGTGAAGTTTAAATATGATCTAGATGTTTATCCGGGTTCTTTAATATCATCCATGTTAGATTTGCTTGAATGATAATTATAGGTTATATTGATATGTTTTCTGTTCTTTATGTGTAACTGCCACTGCAATTTTTCCCATTTCTTTACTTAGTAAAGGTTTTTGTTAGGGATGAATCACTTCTGTGTCAAGGATTCTTTATGCTTTATGTTCTTTATGTGTAACTGCCATGGCGATTTTTGCCCATTTCTTTACTTATTATTTGTTAGGGATGAATCACTTCTGTGTCAAGGGCTGGCGCTGAATGATGACTTGCAACGTCTTCTAGCCAAACATGAAGCCATTGCTTCTGGAAATCCAGTTCAGCCAGATAAACCCAAGCC
Organism: Pyrus x bretschneideri; assembly: GCF_019419815.1. Lineage (NCBI taxonomy): Eukaryota > Viridiplantae > Streptophyta > Magnoliopsida > Rosales > Rosaceae > Pyrus > Pyrus x bretschneideri. Next base: position 5,752,273 of record NW_025999390.1, on the reverse strand, counting down.
TGCAGCTAACGGAGCACTTGTAAATGTTGGTGGTCCTCTAGTTGACACTGGAAATGACAGCAAACAGCCTGATGGGAGGTAATTAGGATTTTAATGCACGCACAGTCACTGCAATATATGGTGACTAATCCATTGGTGCTTGTTATCCATTGAAAATAGTAATGCCAGAATTTTTTTGCAGATCCGCCTCAAGTTCCGGTTCCGGTTCCGGTGCTAATCCACTTAATCAGTTATTGCTTACTGCCCCTCCAACTACTAATGGTTCAACTTCTACTGCAAGGCCGATCCCAGGATGGATCTTCTTAGTGGTGATGACTTTGTCTCCCCAAAGGCAGATGCTTCACTGGCTCTTGTTCCTGTGGGACAACAGCCAACTACTCCTGTTAATCAGCAGAATGCCCTTGCTCTTATCGACATGTTTGGCACTGAGAATGTCCCAAACCCTGTGAATACCCATCCTATTAATGCAGCCAGCCAACCCAATCCTTCACCCTCGCAATTCCCACAGCAGCAGAATTTTCAATCTCCACAAGCAGGATTTCTCCCGAATGGAAATGCCCCAATTATGGGGGTCCCTCAGTATGAGCAGTCTCCATTCGGACAAGGTGCTGCTCCTGCCTGGAATGGTCAGATGGTGCAGTCACAACCACTGCAGCAGCAGCCGGCTTCACCGGGTTATGGTGTGCTTTTCAATACTTTTTTGGTGTTTCAGTCTCCATACTGTTTGGTTTCATTTACATTCTTTTGTATATAGGAAGATGAAGCAAAGTATAATCCTATATTCCCGGCTAGTGCAAGTGATGTGCTTGCTATTGGTGGTTGTATTAGCCATGAAGAATGTTATTCGGTTTACACTTTTTAGAATAAGGTAACCTCTCACATTTCACATGATTGGACAGGTTCACCAACCAGTGGATCATTGCCACCACCTCCCTGGGAAGCTCAGTCAATAGATGATGGCAGCCCAGTAGCAGGTTCTCAATTCTCTCCACCCCCACTGCAAGTTAGTACCAAGGTGGTGGTCAATTCACCAGGTGGTTTCCATCCCCAGGGATCTCAAAGCGACCAGGTTGTAGGTATGTATATCCAGCCAATTACAACTACCCATTTGTCAGCAATCAATAACCAGGTTGGTCCTAGCAATCATTTGGGTTTGCCCTCTTCACCGGTCCAAGGGCCATACACGGGTATGACTCCACAAGCTATTCAAGCAGGCCAGATGACATCTATGTATCCTCAACAAGTGTATGGTGGTAATCAACTAGTCCCCTACGGCTACGATCAACAGCATCAAGCATACGCCCTTCAGCAACAGCAACAGCAATATCAACAACAGCAAGCCTACGCCCTTCAGCAACAGCAGCACGCATACGCCCTTCAGCAACAGCAACAACAGCAGTATGCCCTTCAGCAGCAAATGTACGGTCTTTCCGTTAGAGATGGTAATGGTATGAAAAACCCCTACCAGGTTTCCGCTCCATCTTATGTTCCACCAAGCAAGCCATCCAGGCCAGAGGATAAGCTATTCGGAGACCTCGTTGACTTTGCAAAACTGAAGCCAACAAAAACGACGCCTGGTGCAGCTGGTAGCGTCTGAAGTCATTACCGGTTTCACCCTTTTTCCTCCTTTATTTTGGCCAACAACTTAATTTTATTTTTGGTTTCTTTTCGCGTTCTTTTTCATTTTTGGTCTTTTTTCTCGATATATATATATATATATATAATTTTTTTGTTTGTTGGGCATTTGACTCCATAATCTGGGTTTGTGATTGGGAACGTGTACATTCTTTGTAGAAAAAAACCCCGATAAAAATGGGAGACCTCCATGTGATTTAGAGATTGAATTTTATATGAGATCTGCATTTTTTTTGTTTTTTTTTTCAGTTTTACTCTCCAAACCCTAATTTTTCTTTTTGTGTATTTTCTTGATTTACGTTTTCGTCTTATTTGGTGGGTGGCTGAATCTGTATCTAGTTTCAACAGTCAACGACTAGACTAATTCAAAGCCTAATGTTCCTCGTAGTAAATCATCCGATCCGGTGCCAATTGAACTTATCACCTGTCGGACTTTAGATGTGACACAATAAAAACCGCATCTTGCCTCCTTTGACTTTGTAAAAGGACTCCAGAGTAAATCGTATATAATTAAGGAAAATTAATGAAAAATTTTTGAAATTTTTAATTTTAACGATAAGGACAAAATAAAGGTGAAGTGAATAGTATTAGGTTTAACTTTTTAATATAAAAATGTGATTTTTTGTTAAAGTAAATAGTACTGTGAGCTTTTCCTGGTGCAATTCCATATTTGTTGGTTTAGGTTTTTTTTATTAACCACAATTGTAAAATTTTATACACCTTCTATTTGAGTCGGTAGTGTCAAGTGCTTGACAACCTCAAGGGTAGATATGAACGCTCGTAACCACGTTTGCAAAGTAGATGATTAAGTTGTGAATGTAAATATTAGTGTATTTTACCAATTTTTCTTCTGAAACTTGTATTACAGGGCTCATTTTCCGAGACCTAATATCCCTCTATTTACATTATGATACGTTGTCAACCATATTTTTGGTCAAATGCCCTATGTTTTTTTTCGGTCAATATCTCATGTGTCTGACCAAAAAAGAAAGGAAACTATTGTTTGGTGACAAAATATAATCGGAAACGTGGCGGGTGCTGATTCGTCGGTGTTTCCCTATTCCATGTCCCTTTTCGCACCGTATATCAAATCCCATTCCTAACCCGACCGTAAAGAAATCGATCGTCGATCTTCGTCTCTCCCGAGGAAAGCAAGTCTCTCTCTCTGCAAGGTAAGCTTCTGGGATTTCAATCCGTTGTTCAAATATTTCCTGCAAAAATAAAAATTTACGTTATAACCCCCTGAGTTACATTAAATTGCATATGCTGCCCCTTTTCAATCGAATTGTATCGATTCGGTTTTTCCAGAGGTTTTGGTTTTGGATGCGTGTGGCGAAATCAAAACTTCCAATCAACTCAAATTTCCAATTTTTATTTATTTATTTATATTATTTTTTGTTAATTTTGTGAGAATGTTGTGATTGTGTTCAGGTAGTGGGGCTTTGTGGTGAAGCGCTGCGATTTGAGTTCCCAGGCAACAATCAACATGCAGGTTAGCCCAGCTTCTTGTTTTGGCCGGTCGGGTTATAGTTAGAATTCATTGGACTGGTTTTTCGGGTTTATTTTCGATCGGGTGTTCATCCGAATGCTGTTTAGCTTAAGAGCATATAGGGATATGAGGGTTGTTAGTCAAACTAATTGTTAGCTCGAAATGTGCTCCAAGTGGGTGAAAGTTTTATGGCTGAAAGTGGATTCGGTTAGAGGGAGGATTGCCGGAAAAATGTGGTAGAAGGGTGAGAGATGGAGGGAGAGTGAATGTGGGTTCGAGGAAAAAGCAGTGTTTGCTTTGTGGAGAGGAAGTAGACGGTGAGGCCTTATGGAGCGGAATTATGGACATGAATGACTGGTATATAAAATCGTGAAATACAATCATGTATCTTAGATGGCAGTGAAGCTAGTGCGAATGGTGAACTTTAGTGGCTAGCCGGGTGTTGCTGTTATACAGCGTCTTCTCTGCTTCTGGTCTTGGATTGGTGTAATGCATAGCTTTTTAAACCATGCGGTGAAACCGTTTTGAACAAGTAAGTTTTTGCAGGCATCAAGGGCAAGGCTTTTCAAGGAATACAAAGAGGTGCAGCGTGAGAAAGTTGCTGATCCAGATATTCAATTAGTTTGTGATGACACAAACATATTTAAATGGACTGCTCTCATCAAGGTAAGCTCCGTCATTACAAAGAAAACTTCTTGGGGTGTATTGTTTGACCTTATTTGTCCATTTATTTTGCCTTTAGGGTCCATCAGAGACCCCATTTGAGGGCGGTATATTCCAGCTTGCTTTTGCGGTTCCTGAGCAGTATCCTTTGCAACCTCCACAAGTCAGGTTCTTAACAAAAATATTCCATCCAAATGTGCATTTCAAGGTACGAAATCTTTGTATGACAACATCTAATCTGTTTGGAAATCTGAGGAATCTGGCTGAGTTGTGAAATTAGTAAAGTAAGTAGGTGGGAGCTTAGTGATTCTGTCCATGGATGGAAGAGTGATGGAATATATGGATATGTTGTTCAACACCAATGATTAGGAGTCAAAAGTTTCTTCAACTATCGTTTTATTGAGCTAAGACTACCTGAAGCTCTTTTATACTTTTTTTTTCCTAGGCAGAAATGTAGAAGTGTTTTCAAACCTCGTTTGTAGCGTCTTTTCTTGAAAATGAATAGCGTGTCAAAGCTTACTGAGATTTCATTTGGTCAAATGTTTGGTACACTGTACCGGCATTACCCTCTGACAAATGACGAGATCACCAGATGAAAAATAGATTGGACACTAAATGTTTAATGCACTGTTGTAAACATATCAAGTATTGTTTCATTTTCCTAAAGTTGTTTTCTAGTGCAGACAGGAGAGATTTGCCTTGATATTTTGAAGAATGCATGGAGCCCTGCTTGGACACTCCAATCTGTTTGTAGGGCTATAATCGCTTTAATGGCACATCCAGAACCTGATAGCCCACTGAACTGTGATTCAGGTACGTGGACTCGCATATTATGTATACGAGCATTGGATTTCTAAGACGCAGGAGCTCAATTTTTGTTTTTCCATCCCCCGTGCTTTGTGAGCCATCGTTATCTATTCTCAAGCCAACGACCGGAAACCTGAGCTCTGTTCACATGGATGAACTAGGATTCTGAAACTAGGGGTCAAAGGACGTAAATGATAGTTGTCTGAGACTAGTGCACCGTAGTTTACTTATGAAAGTTAATCCGATTTTCCATATCCGCTTTTGTTAGGAAGAAAGGAGAGAATTTTAAAGAACTTGGGCGCAGGCGCCGCCCAAAGACAGTAGGTTTTCCCTTATTGATTTTCCGTATCCGCTTTTGTTAGGAAGAAAGGAGAGAATTTTAAAGAACTTGGGCGCAGGCCCCGTCCTCCCTTATTGATGCATTTGTATTTTAGGATATGAAATTCTCGTGGCTTCCCCAATTCTGCGTTATAATTGGTGCTAGGTTTGAGTTAATGCACAAATTGCTGTCTGTTTCATTCTCTTATCTTCTGTTTTAGTTAACTGGTGTTGCTTGTGTGGCAGGCAATCTTCTGCGTTCTGGCGACTTCCGAGGGTACAATTCCATGGCCAGAATGTACACCAGGCTAGCCGCCATGCCGAAGAAAGGCTGACGACGCTGGGTGCGCTGTAGTTTTTTGTCCTTCAATTTTAGGAGCAGCTTGTATGTGATTGTATTGCCTAATTTTATGCACGAAGTTGCACATAATGTACAACCTCGGCACATGTTAGCTTGGAGGTTTTTATACATCATGATTTGATTGTGAATTTGTGATCGACGAAACCGAAAACTAGTCGTTTAAGAATGCTGTTGTAATAATAGTCCGTACTACCAAAAGATTTTTCCGAAACGACGATGAATTATTTCAGCCTTGACGATATATTATCAGAGAGTATATTGCTTAAGCCCAAAACCGATTGGATCTGAGTAACAGATGAACACTGGGTAAGTAGATTAGTAAGAAACGACGAACGGCACGATTGCAACCACGGCCTTACTGCTTCAGAAACTGGTCGAACCAGTCACGGGCCTCGGTTACCATGAGCGGGGTCATTCGGTGGCTGATTCCGGCCGTGCTACTAACTGCATTACGATATTGTTTGTGTTTGGATGAACAAATATGACAACGGTAGACGGCCATGAGTATGAAGGAAGGTTTGAACAGAAGAACAGCTGAATCAGAGGATCTAAATGCAGTTGAGGATGGTAAATTTCGACCTGCCTTTCAAGAATCAATCCAAGTGATTTCTAGGTGCTTTTATTGTAAATTTCGACGTGCTTCTAGTAAAAGCTCTTATGAGCGCAAGTGAGGTTAGTTTGGTACTATGTGCGATGAGAATAAACAGCTATAAAATAAAGCAGCTAGTAGTTGGGTAAACTTTTTCTGTAAAAGGACTTTCTTTCTCGAACTCTCATTCTCCTCCCCCCTCGTTTTCTTCGGGCTTTTTATCATCAATATCCATTTTCTCCGTCTTCATTTGCCCAGAAAAAATAGCGTCTTCCTCGATGATATCGACATCATCCCACCTGCACCTCCCAAAAAGCTAGCCCTTCCAATACCCAGATAGAAAACTTCCCAGAAGATTAATATTGGATTTTGGGCAAAACCTGTCAAGCCCAATATTCCCAACTAACAAAATTGGGTTCTGGGTATGGTTGCATCGTGGGGTGGGGATGGGGAGTTGATGGTGCGAGAGAGGAGATAGGTGAAGAGGGTAGGTGGGGATTCGAAAAGGGTTAGACTCTCGAATCCTTCTCTCCTGCGATCGAAGCAAAGGAAAGGAATCGAATAACACAGGAGTTTTGATGTGGCTGGAGATGGAGGCTTCCAGATGATTTGTTGTCTTATGCTTTACAGCATCCTAATTATTTACTTCCTGACTCTGTGTGTGTTTTTGTCTTATATTTTTAATCGATGGCTGCAGAATTTGGTAGATTTAGCTGCTTCCCGGTGAATTGCAAAAACCGCTTTTTGAAAGCAGCAAATAGCTGCTTCCACTTTTCAGCTATTTCTGACCGTGGCTTAGGAAATAAGCAGTCTTTGGCTCTGTTACCAAACACAATTTTGAGGCCCTTAAAAAAATTTAAGCAGTACCAAACTGGTACAAAGCATTTCCAAATGGGAACCAGATTCGAACCTCACTGAAGCTTGGTGGATTAGCCTCCTGAAACAACGGATTCGCCACCGGTTTGGCCGGCTCGACCAACATTGGAACTGAAAGGAATCCAAAACGTCTCACATTACCAAAATTTTCTACTGATTCCCTCAAATTTTCTCACCAGCCAAACACAAAATTAAGGAAAGAAAATGTCCGCCAATTCACTCACCTTCGCCCGATCGTCTGCTCCGCAGAACTTTGAGGAACTCCGAGCGAAGCTTCCGAGCTTCCTCCATTTCGCTCACGTCACAGTCGCTGAGTCTTGATCTGCTGCTTCTGGCCTGTGACTTGGGCCGGTAATTATAAGAAAGTTTTGGCGGGGAGGGTGGTACGGTGAGACATGTGTGGGACGGAGGAGGGGACACGTGTGCGAGCGTGGTCTTTGGTGAGTGGGGAGCTTGTTGATGAGCAGTGATGAGTAAATGGGTCCTCATCACGCTGCTGCCTTTTCCTCCAGAAACGAATATTATTTATTACTGAATAATAATAAATACAAATTATGAAAACCTTTTTGGGGTGCGATCAAATTCTTTATCGCTCTGGTTGGCAGCTGAGAAAATTTTGTGGGAAAATATTTTGATTGGTTTTCTTTTCTTGCGGATTAAATTTTATTGTTTAAAAATGTTATTATTGTTGTTTGTGATCTGTGATCTGTTTAATTTTTAATTTTCAAAGTCATTTGAAACCAGTCAGTTTTTACGTTTGCCTATCATAGTTGTGGTCTTTTACTTTTGGCAAGAGTCTTCTAGGTCCTCGATGGGTGAACTATCGTGACGAAATCATCAGCTAATCTATTTTTTAGAGAAAACAAAGCGTAAACATGTGAGAGTTTTATATACTTTCAAGACCAAAAAAAATATTTAGCCACAAAGAAAATTTATCTTATCATTGATGTATATATGTATAATACAATAATAAAGATAAAACATATAATTATATACAACCAAGACACTTCGTAATCTCTCCTCATAAGATAAGGCATACAAGAATAGTCCTCCAATGGTTTTGTTAGATATGGCCGACCGATATTGGAAGAGTGAAGTATCAAAAACATGATGACAAGAGTACATGCTCTGAATTACTTGAGCGACTAAGTTCTTTAAGAATTAGTAATTTGGAAACTATTTTGGCATTTACATCATTTTCTCAAATTTCCCAGCAACCAAACAGAAATTTTTGGTATTCGATTGAGTGAATTGGGTTCATGTGCTCGTCTCCTTATGGTGAAGAACCCTAATGGAGCCAAATTCTGTTTGAACGAAAAATCAAACAAAAAAATGAAAGTGGTAGGAAGCAACATTCAAACAAACAAAACAATTAGAACGAAAATCCAGTTTAAGGAAGATGCAAGGAAGCTCCACCAATACGGTAATCGTACTGTGGCATGGAATGGCATCTGGGAACAGTGCTTTCATGGGATTGGCTTTTTCTAGCTCTTCTACCAGATTACCAGGATTCCAACCCTAGTCATTAAAAGAGATCCAACGGTTAATATCAACAATTATTGTGAGATTTGAACACTTATGTATTGAGATGGGAAACCCAAAAAAAGCACTTTATCATACAACAGCGGAAATGCATAACAAAACTGAAAGAAGCTCTTTCGAGAATTAATTTATGCCAAGAGAAAAAGGGTCTAGCCCTCATTAGTTTACGAAAGTTCGTTTTTACTAACTGCAAGACCTAAGATCAAATGATATGGCAGGAAATCATGCTAAAGTGTCTCGAAAGAGGCACGGTGGTACCATTTGAGTTTGGAGCTACTTCTACCCTAAGTTACAACCGGTATTGGTTTGAGTGCTCAGTATTATTTCTCAATGGGCAATCCAACCTTTAGAGTGAGATCATTGTCACCAGAAGTGACTGTTGTTACCGGCTGAAGAATTTTACCGTTTGCTGATGAAAGAGGAGATTTCACAATACCGTTGCTGTAGGCCTCTTTCTGGTACCTGGGTTCAGTGGTAGGTTTTGCTGTTCCAACCTGTACGGATGCTTTCTGGCTTACCCTCTCCCTTTTGCCTTGGGAGAACACATTGTTTCTGCAAAGTCAAAGACAAACGACTCACTCTTGTTAGGCTTGCTGGATGCATGAAGGAAGAACAAAGTCAATCAACAGTCACAAAATAGAACTTTTTACAGTCCCCAGGTTTCCTTTTTAACCCTGTCCTAAAGCTTTAATAAAGACAACAAGATTCCTGTCAATAAGTTTGGTATTGGGCCACTATAACATTTCGAATTGCAAATTTCGGGACTTAGCTGCAAAGAAATCTTCCAAAGACTAAAACAAGATGTTGATGTGGGGAATTCAACACCCCGAAAACCATCTATATCCATGACTAAAAATGCACATTCATTCTAGAAAGTCTGCTAGTTACAGTAAAAGAAGACATGATCGGCCAAGTTTCCACAACGCTCTGAACCGGTAGAAAAATATAGGAGCGAAGCCAAACTGATCTCTTCCTTGTAGGGTGTTCTCATAGTATTAAGTTCTCAAAAATATTCACAAAGCACATGGGTATTTGTTTTTCGACAATCATAAGTTTAGAATTGTAACTTGGAGAAGCTCACCTTTTATGCTCCCCCGCGTAATAAGATGGTTAAGGCAATCTCTGAACCCTGTCAGAACAAGCCTTTCCTGTTCCACGTAAACCTCTGTGAAACCTATATCCTGAGTTGACTTCTGAGGCATACTTGGATTATCGGTTCCAGCACCATTTGGCAATCCAGCTTCCATAAACATCTTATCTTGTTCATCACACATCAGGGCAAGAGTTCCAGGTGACATTGGCCTACTATCTTGCACATCACCTCCATTCGATCCAGAAAATCTACTAGCATTTCTATCTGCTTGATTCACTCCTATATGGTCATCATGCTGCTTATCATGTTCCATTTTATGTTTATTCCCCTCTTGAGTGGATGAAGTGGCATTAGTCTTATCAATTGTCTCTCTTTCCCTATTTCCTGGACAGATTAAATTAGCAAATTCAAAACCGAATCACATATTTTAAAGACCATATGTAGAATATCTAGCATTCACTGTAGCAACTAAAAGGTGGGAGAAAGAGAGGCAGGAAGTTTTCCTCCCCAAGGAAATCAAAAATTCACAAATCTATTGATTAGTCTGAAATAAACAGAAGCCCGGGTGAAAATGGCACAATGAAAATACAAGAGAAAAACATATACTCGATTTTGGTCAATAACCATGAGCTCCTTTTTCTTGGGCCCTTTAGAAACAGCCTCTTGTTCATTTACTTTTAAAACTATGATAAGGCAGTTTTAGTTGGAAAGCAAGTTTTCCAAAACCAAACTGAATAGAATTGTCTTTCCAAAAACAACAGAGTTCCATGCCTTGGAATAATAGCCTTTCAGTCAACTGATTACCTAAAAATTTGTCATCTTGGGAGAGCCCATTAGGACAGTAGGGTTCTAGCAGTGTCCTCAAAATATTTTAAACAAAGAATAAAAAAGAGCTCTAAAAACTCAAAAGTGAAATGAGATGCACATGCATTGCCAAGAGAATAAAGGAATCTAATTGACTTGTGTATATAACCAAAACCTGCAAGTGCCTTTGCAGCTGCTCCTGCAACTACAACCAAACGTGAGCACAGATCCTTTACGTTTTTTGGTTGGATGATGTCCGCCAATGGAGATCTTCAGTCACAAAACATGATGATTAGTATATTTTGAAAGAAAATAAAGCAAACTTTTCAATTAACAATGTTGAGAAAAGTAACACACCTGTATGTAGTTGTTTTTGAAGGTCTTGATACTGCTGCATTAGCAGCGTGAAAGATAGGAACAGACAACTGAGAAGAAGAGGTCATAGGAGGTCTTAGATGATTTTCCTGATAAAATTCAATTAAAAAATAAGGTTAACACGAAGCCTGTTAGCTTAAGAAATAGATGGAATGAAAATGGAAGCAAGAATAATGAACTGAATCTGAATTTAATCTGGAAGGGATTGCCATATTCCACAAGCATTTTTGTAGAATAATGATCATTAGCTTAGCCTGAGCTAAAAAAAATGTGAACAATGATCTTAGCTTTCATGAGCTAAGGTCAAGCAAGTATTAATAATTGCAATACTGGACTTTTTGAAGCCTGACAAGAACAACTTATCAAAATATTCAACGCCAAACACACAACTACCCAAAACTTAACAAAGATGTATTCAAGTACTTGAAGAAAAATTGTACCTGTTGAGATTGTGCAATCGGATGAGTGGATTGATTTCCAGTGGTAAAATAAAGTTCGTAGCCTTTTCTTTTTCTGGACACAAGAGGGGTCCCGTAACCAGAGGTTCCAATGGCCCCACTAATGGCTGCATTGGCCTGTTGCATGTAGGCCACAGTATTGTGGCCTTCATGATAGAGAGCTCTTCTCTCTTCGCTTCCTTCAAAGTTCTTGCAGTCCATGCATTTACAATTTTCGGAGCATAGAATATTGGCTTGGAAGCACTCACAATACTTCTTGAGGCAGCCTGATTTCTTACAGTGGCATCCTTTGTTGTGCCTTCCAGCTGCTTGAATTTCCCCAGCATCTTCCTGAATTTGTTATAAGAAACTATTAATGCACACTGAGCTGAATTAATGTTATAATGACAAACATCAATAACTAGACTAAACATTAAGCGTGTACTATGCTTGCACCTCCTTGTTTTCTCACCATCATAAGAACTTCGTAAAAGTCAATCCAAGGGCACAGATGAAGCTACAAATGAGTCAGATTACATACCCTACCATCACGAGATTCTTGTGGGCTGCTAGCAATCTTTGGTTGGAAGGCATTTGGATTACGCTCTAAAATTGCTCCACGTGCGTCCTGCCTAGCAGCTTCATTGTCCACATTATTGTGACAATTCGAGCAGTTACAACCTTCACAATAAATTCCAGCTGTAAAGCACTCACAGTACCTACAAGATTGTCAAGTTCTGAGTTTAGGTACTAAAGAATGGGGATAATTTGAAACATATAAAGTACTAGAAAATAAAGGTGACATCATTTTGTATTTGATAGTAACTTAAAGAGGATTTATCAACTCAACCATTAATTCCACAAATTATCTCATTCCAATATGCATATGGAACGAAAAGACCATATTGAGGGATAGAGGTTTCCCAATATAAATCTACAGAGAATTCACATTCAAGCTTGCAGCTTTATGTAAGCAAATTGAAGCATCATTGAGAATATCTGTTTGTTTACATGTTAATGGACCACGAGCTGCGTTTCCACCATAAAGCATTTTGACATTTTCACTTGGAAAAACATGTACTCTACATGAAAGGGTTAAACTGAATATCAAGGTTTCAGTGTATAAGAGAATTCACAAGATATGCAAAAGGTGAGATGAAGAGCCCAGGACCAAAATGCAAATATCTATAACATCTCCCCCACTCTCCAGATGTGAGGTGAAGAGATCATCCACAAAGGATTTTTTGGCATCCAAGTTTCAAATTAACAAGATACCGAAAACAAATACAAATCGCAAATGGAGCAATCTAATGCTAAAAGTTATGAAGAGGAGGAGATGTCCTTACAACTTCAGGCACCGAGAGTTTTTACAGTTGCACTGCTTCTGCTTCTTTGGAGTACAATCTTTTCCATCACCACGTTGGCGTGATAAAGGAGATTCTTGTTTGCTGAAGAGAAACACATGCACACAAAGGTCAAGAAAAGTATAATACAACAAATCTCACAATCAGGAAGCTTTAAACATAACTTAATTAGAGAGAAACAAAAGAAATGAACAATAATTAACAGTAAACGATATAAAACCGAAGTAGAATATCGAAGAGAATGTCAAAAGCAGAGCTTCCACCTCTCTATGATTAAGATAGTAGGAAATTCTTGTACTTTCAGATAAGTTATTAAACAACATTACCGATATCAATAATATATCTGAAAATCTTAACACAATTTCTCATAAATGTACAATGTAAACTCCCTTAGCAACCACATTTACCATTCAAGCATAAAATTACCAATTTTGCACTATTTTTCTACCACAAGATCATATTGGCATTACATCAAAGCCTATCTCAACATTTCCAATATTCACTACCAAATTCAACCAAATAAACTTCAAATTCAAACAAATAAGTCCAAATATGATCAAAATTCATGAAATTTACCTCACTTGCGAAAGCTTGTGCACCGGGTGCGGAATCCGAACGTTTGCAGGACGGCGCGGGACTCGGCCGAGCTTGAAACTGCGGAATCGCCGGCGGCGGCGTTAACTGCTTCGAGGAATGGACCGCCACCGGCTGCGGCGACTGTAAATGCAAATGCAACTGTGGTTTTGCCTGTGAGATTTGTGGCTGCTGCTGCGCCACTGACGGTGTCTGTAGCTGTAGCTGTACGTCCGGCACCGCCGCACTCGCCGACGCTCGACACAGCGTCGTGAAATCCAATTGCCTCGCCAATTTCTTGGGCGCGACTTCGGAGACCGTTTCGCTCTGCTCCATTAATCTCCAATAAATTCAAAAACCAACATGCACAATTAGCCTCCCAAATTCGCATTTAATTTCCAATACACAAATTCTCAAAACCCTTCGAGAAATAATTCCACCGCGCACGCCATCCGTAACGTAGAAACGGTGTCGTTTCGGAGCTCAATCATCACCGGAGACCGTCGCGGAGCGACGGCGGCGATTAGGCGGCGATTTCCACTACCGAAAAAGCAGCCATAAAATTTTGAAAAAAAAAGGTTTGAAATTTCTGAAGGAGCTCGATTTTTATCTGCTGAAAATCTCGAACCGGATCAGAGAATTACAGAGACTGAAGAGAATCGGAAGAGAATCCGAAGAATTGGGGAAGATAGAGCTAGCTCTCGAACTTTTGGTCTTTTTCACTTTCACTCCCTCTCGATGTTTTTTGAAATTGAATTTCCTAAATAATGGAGGGCTGGATGAGAGCGATGTCTGATCTGACGGTGTGGATTGAAATCTCGGTTGGACAGTCAAGACTGGGTGGGACCGTGGGAGAGTGAGGAGTGGTGGCCAGCCGTTGGATCTGGAGGAGCTTTAGGTTTTATTCTGTGAGAGCGACGCAAGTGGAATTTGGCGCTAATTAGAGTCCGGAAAGCGTAGCGTCGGAGGTCAGTGGGAGGGAACACGTGTACGGGTGATGATGACTCTTGCTAGACCTAGGGGTACAATGGACGGTCAGAATTTGAAAACATAAAGACGAGAAAAGTACGCGTTTAATTTTTCGAATTAGGAATTTTGTATTTCGCGGCGGCTATAAGAGGAACGCTGTGTTGCAACTTGCAACGTTAGATTTTTTCTTTCACGAAATTATATATTTTTTAACAAACTAATGAAAAATTTGAAAATTTTAAGTTTTAACGATGAAGGTAAAGCGAATAGTACTATGATTAACTTTTTAGTATTAAAATATTGTAAAACTTTGAGTTTTAACAATAATGACAAAATAAAAGGTAAAATGAATATTACCAAGATTGACTTTTTAGTGTAAAAATGTGGTTTTCGTTAAAGTGAACAGTACTGAAAGTTTTTTGTTAAAGTTCTCTATTTTTTGGTATAAATGATATATATAGGACACAACACCTTTTTCATATTTCAAATTTGACAGCAAGACTCATATGCAAATCCAAATAGAATTGACATATCGGTTGAAGTTTCTTTCTACCTTCAAATTTGATTGTGTAATATTCCAATTAGGATTATCCCTTGGAGATGGTCTAAGAGACTCTCAAAAGTAAAAGTCTTAGTAAACTCTCTATTATCAAATGTTTTTATAATATTAATATGAAAATTAATGTTAAACTATTAGGTGACATAAAGTTCATAAAGAGTTTCCACTTTTGACTAAGTCCCTAAGCATTGCTCTAATTATTTAATATACGAGCCACAACATAATAAAATGTGTTCATTTTCTTATTCTGCGTATCTCTATTTTTAAATTAAATTAATTAAAAGACAATTAAGAATAAAACTAAATAAGGGTGTACATAGATAAAAAAAATCGTGGGAAAATCATGTTTCAATGTGAAAATTAAAATAATTAATATTGTATCTCGTGGGACAAAAATATCACTAGTCACTACTATTAGGGTACATAAAGGATTCTTGGTCAAATTATATCATTCTGTTCGTGTACTTGGGGCAAAAGTTCCACTACGATTTTTGTGGTTTGAATTATGGTAATCCAATCGTCATGTAGTTTGGTAGTTGTTGCAATATAAGGACAGACACTTAATCCTTTCAATGTTTTGTTGACGATATCAGCACTTTAAGGCAATGTGGGGATTGGGGAGGTGTTTTACACTTCTTAAGAGTCAATTATACGCTTAGACCATCTCTAATGGTGACCTAAAACTTAAAAATATTTAGCCCAGAAAATTTAGGTTTTAGCCCAGAAACAGTTTTTCTACTCCAACCCTTTTGGCTTAAAATTTTAGCCATAGATTATCAAATAATGAATTAAGGCTTTTTTTTTTTAAATTAACTTTTTTTTAAAAAAAAAATTTATATAGACTATCCTAAATTAATTTTATGAACATTTTAACCTAAAAATATTTAAATTCCGATAAATTTTGAAAAATCACTAAATCAATACATGAAAATCAAGATAAACCACATAAACTTAAAAAATAAAAAAAACAATTAATAAACTACATAAACTTAATACAATCGAAAACTCATAGACTACATAAACTTAATAATGATATTCACCATCTTGACTTGGTGATGGACTTGGGTGATAGTCTTGAGATGAATCATCATCTTGAAATATACTCCTTGTGGCATTCCTTTGTAAAATTTTCTTTTGCTTACCACGTAAGTATTTCTTCCTCTCTGGAGTGTATTTGTCGAGGTCCTCCATTATCAAATTAGTTTCGTACCTTTCTTGCTCCCTATCCCCTTCTTCCTTCATGGCCAAAAGCATTTGGGCCGATTCTTCTTGCCGACGGCATTGGTTTTCGTTCATTATTGCCATTTTGCTAGCAAATTGGGCACGTGTCGGATCTTGGGACTTCCCTTTTCTGTTTGCTTCCTTTTGCTTATCTCTACCCGGGGGCCTTGCAAAAAAAGAAGTTGGGGTCATTTGTTTGACACCTTCATTGTCGGCAAAATTCACACCTTCATTAACATTATTTGGGGGGTGGGGCTTCACTATGAAATAATCTTCCACATTGTTGGTTCGCATCAGTTCCTCACCTCGGACAATCCTTGAGGATGTTCCAAGCATGATGCAACTTAAATGCTTGATTTTTTGGTGTGGTTCTTGTCTTGTAAATTGCCATTACTTTGTCACCCTATGCAACAAATACATAAAAATAATTAGTTGCAAAATACTATTATGTACAGGACAACTAAAATATCAACAAATAAACTCACAATTTCTGAGGCGCCCCTTCCACTAGGCATGTCAACCATGGCTCTCTCCAAACTTCCCTTCCACAAAGTGCACGCTTTGTTGATAATCTTCCACCGATCATAAACACCACCAACTTCCCTTCGACCGGCGTTGGAGTTTTCATGGAACTTATCAATGATTTTACCCCACAAAACCTTTCTATTTTGATTGGTGTCGACGGCACCATCTTCGCTAACCGAAATCCATGCCAAACATAAAGCAATATCTTCGTCAAAGGTCCAATTACGACCTCTAACATGCTCTTTTGCCATCTTGAAAATTTTGGAAATGAGAAGAAATGGTAGAAAGAAAAATTGGAAGAATTGTAGGGGAAAAGTGAGTTTTGTGTGGATGTTTGAACAAATACTTAGGTATTTATAGAGTTTTTGGTTGAATTTTAAGTTAAATAATTTTTTTAATTAATTTAGCCATTGGATTTAAATTTGGACCGTTAAATCTTTTTTTTACCGTTAGATTTGATTATATTTGATCTAAGCCGTTGAATTCAATAAATATATAAATATAAAAAACAATTGAACGTGGACCGTTGGATTAACCAACGGTCCAATTAAACTGGCCGTTGGATGAAGAAAAGTAGCCGTTGGGCTACAGTGATGTTGACACGCAAGGGGGACATCCCCACTTGGGTGGGCCTCGGCTGGAAAGGTTCCTAGCGCCTGTAGCGTGTTGGGCGAGTCGGTTTTGGGGTGTGGGCTTCACAGCCCAGATTTCACTCTCATCCGTGGGTCCCACTTGAATTTGTGGGCTAAATTATGGCTGGTATTTGCCTTCCTTTTAGGTTTTAGGTTTTAGGTTTAGTTTAGGTTTTGAGTTGGAGTGGATTTTTTGGGGGGGGGGGGTGAGGAGGGAAGGAAAATTTAGGTTTTAGGTCACCATTGGAGATGGTCTTACATATGCAACTTATGTGTTATATGCATTAAAAATTGATGAAATTAAGTTATCATCCTTCAGTTGCAGCATTCATAAAACTATAGGTAAAATTTAATATTCGAAAATATTGTGTCCAAAAGTATAACATTGGTCAATTACAAAAACCAAATCAAAATTTGGCCGTAATTTTCCTTTTCCTTTTTGGTTTTTGGTCCATATAAAAGGGTGGTCGTGTTGGTTTAGGATTCAAACTCTACGCCTGAATCGATGTAACAATTTAGTGATCAAATCAAATCTAACGATTAAGTGATCGTTTTTGTGCATATACTTTCCATCATAACAATAGAACGAACAATTGTCGAGAATACCTTGAAGATGGACAAATTTTGAGTTTAATTTTGTCATCAAATATTTTTTTTAGCAAAAGAAATTCCATTAAAACAGTTCAAATATATACATATGACAGATGTTAATCTTTAGAATAATTCAAGAGACCACATGTCAAAAGAACATCACAACCTTACAATTACAAACACATTAATACGATACGATTCTTCAATTATGGAGGATCCTTATTCCTAAACCCTAAACCCCAATCATGAGAACTAAAATATTGCAAGCCTGAGATCTATCTTAAAGGCTTCATGAGGAAAAACCGCAACCTCTGATGATTTGCAATCGTTGGCAAAAAAAGCTGTTATGAGTCCTCTCCAACAAACCTCAAAGTTTCATTCTTATAATTTTTGCGTACAAACCACAACACACACATCTAAACAACAATCCCCGCTCTAGAATTTGAAACCATGACCATGACCACAACCATGAAAACTCTTCTCGACAAAGCAAGACAGTGACCACAACTGCGAATTGGAAGCTCTCTTCCATAGTGCGAGAGATCTAGCAACTACAACTAAAAAACAAAGAGGAAAAAAAAAAGGTTTAAGAAAGATTGTCACCGCTTTTTCTCTTACTTTTCTCTAGTCAATCCCGGGGACTATTATAAGAGTTGTCATGAAATATTTCTTAAGATTAGATCCCTTTTTTATTCTTTTTGGTTGTGTTTGGAAAATTACGTTGTTTTAGTCTTTTAGATTAGGGATAACTAGCTATAGATCCAATTTTGTGAGCCACTAGTAGAATTAGTCCAGTTCGTTGAAATAGGTCCAATAATTAAGATTCCATGTATGCTTATTTGTGGTTTGTACCATATTTACCTATTAGGCTTATGAATTGTTATATATATACAAAATTTCTTAATTATGAGATTATTTGTCGTTTAACTAAGCCCGTAATTGTAGAATTAGTTATAGCCATATAATCACCTCAACCCTTAGTCCATTTCATCCCACCTTTTTTCCTTCTTCCAAACAATTCCCTCTATCAATCCTCCTCTTTTTTGTCTCTTCCTTTCATGGGTGATATTTTTGTGTTATTCCCTCCAAATTCGTTCCTTTAATGGAGGTATATTATATCATATTTATATTTTTATGTTCCGCCATGTAGGTTCCTAGCATTTTTCTTCCAATACAATAGGTAGTTTATTTTTGTTTTGTAGGTAGATTATATTTGCTTTGTAGGTATAAAGCATTTTTCTTCCTATACAATAGGTAGGTAGTTACTAGATTATAGTGGTTTTGTTTTCTTCATAAATAGCAGGTAGTTACTAGATAATATTTTAGTTTGAGTATTTAAATATTCAAAATTTAAAAACTGAATAAATGATAAAAAAAAAATTAAAGAATTTAAATATTTTTATCTGAAAGGGCAAAATTGATATCAAAATATGTAATTGAATAATTGGACTCAGTCCCAAAAACTACCTACGTTTTTGGACCTAGATCTAAAAGCCCCTTTAGATTATCGATTAAAAAATTTATCGTCCAAACCACTATTAGCAATTTTTTTTTAGGAAATTTTAACGAAAAGTTTCCAGTACTGTTTACTTTAACGAAAAATTCACATTTTTACACTAAAAAGTCAATCCTGGTACTATTCACTTTACCCTTTATTTTATCCTTATTGTTAAAACTCAAAGTTTTCTAACTCTTTTCATTAGTTTTCCATTTTTTTTTAAAAAAAAAGCTGAACTTTAAACTCACCCTAAAGAAAACCTCTTCAGCGAAAAAATGTCTCGTTTGGAACATAATTAAGTGAAAGATTAACACTATGAATAGGACACAAATCATATACATGATAGGATTGTTAAATTGACAACTAAGATGATTCAAAAGCATTGAAAAAGACTTAAAACAAAGTAAGATACCTTTTATTTTCGTCCTAAAATTAGAAAATTACAAAGTCACAAAAGAAATAAACTAAGGATATTCAACTTACGGATCTTAAACAGAATAAATTTTTTAATGTGTCAAAAATAAACTCGACGTCCATTATTTGATCATGATGATTAAAAAAAAGTACTAATTAATTATTAAAGTTCCTAGGTTACTCTTTTGACAATTACAGAATCTGCTTCACATCCAAAGTTTCTTTTTCTCCTAAAACAATAATAAAATAAAAAAAGGTACATTTCCAAACCCCACCTTTTTTCTTCTTTGTGATATATATCCCTGCCACTATTAGATTTCCTTATCCACCATATCTGCCAAAGTGGCTCAATTACATCGATATATATTTCTCCCACATGACCAAGAGAGCACCACCAGTCTACCAGGACCAACATCACCGACGGCCGGCCCTCCACGTAAAGCACCACCAATTAACCCTAAAAACTATACAGCAATAATGTGATTGCCTTTAACCTGCACACGAAGAAAAAAGGGGCAAAACTCAAGGCTCCGGAGGACCGAGCAGTTTAAAATGACAAGAAGGCCAAATTTACTACAAATACTGGAAAATATTGAGAGAGAAAAAGTGAAATTTAACTAACAAGGAATCATTTCATACTTTTCAAGTCCAGTTGTTTATTTTTCTCATTTCTTATTCAAAAATTGCCGTGCATATATGGAAGTGATAGTGTACACTGTAATTATTTTCCGAAAAAAAACCTAGTTTTAGAATCCCTTCACCTAAAAGTGTTAAGCATTAGGGCTCTTAGAGAATTAATGGTCCATTAATTAGTAACAAAATGAAGTCGTTTGGTTCATAAACTGATGATCCGGATCAAGGAATTTAATTCTACGACTAATAAACGTGAGTATCAGATTCAGGGTCTAAATGTCAGGAAATAGATGATCAGCCATCACCCCAAACTTCAGGAAACTGTTATTATTAATTCCGTACCTTAGGCGCTCTTATGAATATGTGACGATAAAAACTAAAAAGAGGCGTTGACAGATTGGACATGGAATGCAACATGTTATTTTGACAACAAAGAAAACATCCACATAGTACCACGATTTGCAATATTTGTACACGCAACGTAAAATGTAAATCTCAAAATTTTAAAAGCTCATTTAATAATCCTTTTAGTTTTGATTCTTGATTAATTTTCACTTTTGTAGTTGAGACAAGGGGAAATACATAGGAGAAATGATAGATGAAGAAGCTGTTGAAACAGATGTTGAAGATATTAGGATGAATGAAAGAAAACAAAGTCTTGACAATAAAAACAACTTAAAAGTTTGATTTTGAGTTTATATTTTGTGTCTTTCCTCGTACATTTCTTCTCCATCTATCCTATTAACCTTCATCCCTCATTTTCTCTATGTGTTTCCACTTTATTACTAACACAAAACGTGAAAACAAAAAACGAATAATTATCAAACGTACACTAAATTAAAACCAAATATAATGTGGTCATAATGCTCATCAATAATGAGCAAATCTATTCTCATATTAGTATTGGTTTAATCTAAGGGCTCGTTTAGATATGCTTTTAAAATTGCTGAAAGTGTTTTTAGAGAAAATATTTTTGGGTTCCAAAAACACTTTAAGTGATTCCTGCAAGAAGTACCAGTTATGTACTTCTTCCGGGAAGCACTTTAAGTGCTTTTCTAGGATTTAATTACATTTTTACTAAGGATTAGTTCTAAAAATATTTTTACCAAAAATGTTTTCAGTTATTTTAAAAACACATCTAAACGAGTCCTAAAACATCAAAATTTAATGCTTACTTTTACAAAAAATGACTTCAACTTTTTCTTCACATGTACATAATATTTTTATTTCTGATCATCAAATCAAAGAAAATAATCAAAAATCAACAAACAAAAATAATCAGGACGTGCAAATGGAAAAGAAAAAAGTGTGTAAAATCATCCTCTTCTTTGATACTCACTCACTCTTGGCCTACTAGGTAATCATGCATGTTATGTTGGGTCGTAGTACTTTTGTTTCTTCTTCTTTTTAAGCTTCATGCATTCCTGTGCGAGACCCATCTCCATCTCTCTCCCTCCCCCCAAAATAAAGGTGCTAGTAGTACGTACACTGCAAACTTTCATACGTATACGCATAACCTAGCTAGCTGCCACTGTGCCATGCTGATCACCCTTACTTTTATCTTAAAAATAATTTTTTAGCAAGACCCAGTGTGGATCAGAAATTAAACTGGCCAAACACTCTAGCCGCAGGAGCTCTTCCTCTCTGGTTTTCTAAAACTGTAAATACCCTTGCCGCCGGCCCTAGCCTTTGGCTTGGGTGCCGGTAGCTATATCCCCCTCCCACCTCTATTTTTATCCTACTTCCCTCCTTCTCCTTTTCCCCTTCTCTGTTTTTGCAATTTTCCCTGAGCTTTATCTTCCTTGAGCTTTGTCCCAATTTTTTCCTGAGCTTGTCAGATTTGGGCTTCATGTCCCTTTCCTACTTCCCTCCCTCTCCTTTCCTCTGGCTGTCCCTTTTGAAACCCAAACTTCCATCTCCCCTCACTCTTTCCCTCTACTCCCCTCCTCATAATCCATCCCCACCCCATCCTTTGCTCCGATCTGCCCATTCGAGCCTTTTTTTTCATGCTTTTCCCGGAGGTTTGGAGAAAGCTGCACGGCTCCGGGTCGAAAATGGTCGCTAGATTCATTTCCCACCTTGCTGGAATTCCCTTGAGGCCAAATGTTCTGCGGCTTCGTCCAAAGTAAGGGTATTTTACATACTCCCTAGCCTCACCTTCTATCCATGTGTTCTTGTGTTTGTACATATTTGCAGGGATTGGTGAATGAGATTTGGATCTGGTGACTATCTCTTTGTTCTGTTTTTTTTTTTTTTGTGACAAAATCTGGATGTGGTGTCCTTTTGGTTACGGATTTGTTACTTTTGTGTTGCGATGTCTTGGTCAAATTGACCACTCAATCGTTTTCTCTAATGTTGCTACCTCGGTGGCTACTGGCAAGACTTTCATAACAGCAGTGACAGCGAGCTATGCGGTTAGAGATCAAGGATTAGAGTTTTAATTTTTATTTATTTAATTGAGTTGTGCTTTTATATATTTGTTTCCAAATATATTTTGAGTGATTTTATTTCCCTTTGGGTTGGCTTGTAATCTCCTTTGTGCTTAATGAATTGTTACTTTTCGAAAGAAAAAAAAAACACTGGCCACTGAGACTCAAAAGTGGTATGGTCGCGGAATAATCACATATATGCATATCAGGTACATATGAGAAAATTTGAAGCTCAAGGGGCATCAGAAATAACCCTTAATTAAAAGCTCTGGGTTTTTTTTTTTTATAAGAAAAACTGGTTTGGATTAGAAGAGGACAATACACTTTCCTACAAATAACACTTGATTGAATATAGCTTGTGACAAAACTATTCAGGCAGAAGTTGAAGGTGGGACCATGTAAATAGGGCCAGTGATGACCTTGACAGAAAATTTTGTTGAACTATATATATACACCTACAAGGTTTGTTGCATTTATCTTCATTTCGTTCAGATCTAATTTATGGCGTGTTTTTAAGTGATTTTTTTTGTCAAGTGAAAGTGTTATTTATAATTCATCAGGACGACCAACAGATTCGGAATTACAAAGTTTTTCCTCAGCCACAAAGCGTCAATATATCAAAAGCCCTTCAAACTTGGTTAAATGAAACACTATCAACAAAATTCAAATTGAGTTGCTGCAACTTATTAATTGTTTTTATCTCGTACAAGTAGGAATGACTAATTAAATACTTTTATATGAATTGGTTATCCTAATTAGAAATTTAATAGGAGTATCATTTAGGTTAAATCATGAAACACTTTAACATTTATTTTATGGGTCAAGGACCACTTAAATCCTTTAGACTTGGATAAGATAATTAAGTGTTAAATTTTTGCTTGAGAAAGATCAGTTCATTCTCTTAATTAAATTCACGTTGATTCTTATAAACCGAATCATTAGATTCTGCTCCGATCCAAAAGAACAAATCACCATGAGATTATGCAGCCGTTCCTTTTTACTTATACGAACAATTTAATTAATTAATTAGAAGAAAAACAGCATGATTGAAGTGCATGGTTCAACTTGTTCTGCAATATCACCTTTGCCAATGAACTTTTCCTGACTCACCAAAGATCAAATGATTTGCATTAAGGAAAATAAGTATGATTTGATCACACATGAATGGTTTGTGGCTGTTAATTCACATAAACGACTGAGCTGCAAAATTCTCAAGAACAATAGCACAGTGACACGATTTACATAAAGCAATTAAAAGGCGCAAAATAATAAACTATAGCAGACATCCAAAAACTACAATCAGACGAAGATTTGATATGTACCAAGAGAAGGGGGTGCTTTCAAGCAAAAAGTTTGAAAAATACAAAATAATAATCTAAATATTTTATCTCCAAAAGAGGAAGAAGAACTATAGAAACCAATACATCCAATAATTAATGTAAGATTATCTGCGAAATGAAAACTCTCAAAATAATTTATCGCGGAATAAAAATGTTATGCTTCTACTTAGGCATAACAAAGAAGGATATCAAACTACAATTCCCTCGTGATCTCAAAGCAACATTTAACAATAGATACAACAAACTTAACTAGCTCACCTCTCACACTCTAGTGTATAGCATATAGCGAGACTACAAAACGTGTAAACACAGACAACTCATATATTGGGTTCCATTATTATTACAAATACAGCACATACGGTGTTTTAGTTACACAAATTGATTCGTGCTTGGGTCTTTGCAGTCCTTCCTGGTCTGTACGTATACTAATTACAGACCTTTTCTTCCTTTTTTGGTCTGTACTTGGGTTTTTTTTATTTTCTTTTTTTGCCGAGTTTGCAGTTCAAACTCTCTCCGAATTAAAGAATAAGAAACCGAAGAAGAACAACTTGAGGAGCAGACAGGGTTCTTGGGTCGTGAAGGCACTTTGTTAATTTAATTATTCAATCAGGTTAAAATATTTCTATAAGGGGTCTTTTAATTAGATCTATATATGCATGATGACAAGGAAATTTGAAGAGGGAGTGCCCCGATCTCCATATAATTAATAAGAGGGTGAGGTTATCTCTGTCAGCCTTTCAGATTAACTTACACAATTTCCTGCAATAAAAAATGAACAATCTCTTAAAATTTGTGTCAAATTTTAGCCATCAATTCAACACAGATCACTATATGGGTCCAGTGCTTCCAGTCGCAGATATATACATACATATATATATATATCATACATACATACATATATATTATACATACTTACATGTGTGTGTGTGTGTGTGTGTGTGTGATATTCCACTTCTTCTTCGGTTTCTTATTCTGTATTTTTTTTATTCTCTTCATAGTATGTAGGCCGGGCTATTTCCCTAAACAAGAAGTAATGAGAGACTGAAAGTTAATAGATCTGCAATTGCTTGTTTTCTTTTCTTTGTACGAGTCATGATCTTCATTTTTGGGTCGACAACATTGATCGATGCAGATAGTTAAGGCATAACACAAACATGTCTAGAAATGGCACATCAGTACATCACATTGAATTATTGGAGTGCACTGTTCCCCACATAGACATTTTACAGAGCTTACTTTTCTGGATTTGATGTTCGAATAACACCCCTTCCTTTGAACACGATTCTTAGTTTAGTTCGGTTTGAGTGCAAATAGAGGAGTACACTACTGTAGCAAATGTGGCCATGTACATGAATTATTAGATTTCTTTACTTTCGGTGCCTGGCTTTGTAGTAGTATATATGAACATATATACACACACATATATTTTTCATTTAAATCTTTATTTAACAATGGGCAAGCTTAATTGATCACCCTTTTTCATTACTTTATACAATGACGAGTTTGAGGATTGTAATTGTCTTTTTTTGTACTGGTGCTTTTTCATCTCATGAATTCGCGTGGCTGAATCAAAGTTAACCTTAGCCACTAATTAACTTAATGAGGTCGCCGTGCATGATGCATGCAGGCATATGTTCCTCCCAAACTTCCTCTTTAACTTTTCTTCCTCCTTAATTAACTAATGAATCTGGTCCAATAGAAATCAAACTTAAAATAAATAAGTCAGTCCAATCGGCTATTCCTCTCTCTAACCAATAATCTTGCGCGCACACACACGCAGATATATACATATATGTGTGTGTGTGTGTATGGGATCTGGCCAGCAACCTAACCAAAAACGTACATATGGCATATGTTGCTTTTGTTATAGGTTTATATCAACATCCTACTAATATGTAAGCAATATGCATATTCAACATTTTTGCCATGTCTAGCAATCACCATTGATTTTAGAGAATCCTCGATCACCTTTTCAATAATCTGCATGAATCCAAGGCGGTCCCCATGTCAAGCCCATTATATTTAATAATATTGTTGATACTCTAATATATCTCTTTCCATATATCTAATTCTTTTGTACATATAGTCTTTGTAATACTATATAACTTTTTTCTCTTTGTAAATATTTTTTTTATCCAAACTTTGTAAATATTTTCATTTCTCTCAAAGGTAAGAAGCAAAATGAATCACTTTCATATATATTGTGTGCGTGTGTGTGTGTTTTTGTTTGGATTACATGGTAATTTAAATTTTTGGTCTTATAT
The DNA here is from genome assembly GCF_019419815.1 of Pyrus x bretschneideri. NCBI lineage: Eukaryota > Viridiplantae > Streptophyta > Magnoliopsida > Rosales > Rosaceae > Pyrus > Pyrus x bretschneideri. The sequence continues at coordinate 5,726,272 of NW_025999390.1, read as the reverse complement.
ATTGCAATTGACTAAATTGATGATCATAAATAAAAGTAAAATCATGTGTTTATCACTGTGTGAAAGTCATGTCATAGATTGTATGGATAAATTGCAAAACTCTGACCCACAAAATAAAATTATAGGTCTGCCCACTGAATAACTTATCTAATGAATCCCCGCAAAAGTAATTAATTCTTATTCGCCCACAGTTTGAAAAATTTAACATACATACATTTGTAACGTAGCTCCACAATGGTAAAAAATTTATTAGCCCACAGTTCGGACATGCATACCATCTAAAACTAATTGGTATAATTTTGTGTTCACCCACGTTATGAGACATGAATGTATCATGCCTTAGCCATTGAATCTAGTTATTTCTTGTTCAAAATTATTGATTCTACGAAATCTTTATTATAACTGAATTAGATCTCTTAGCTAATACATTTTATTAGCATAATCCCGAATGCTACGGTTGGATATTACATGTATAACATCTAATTTATTTCAAATTAATATTAGTACCAAAAAAATTCAAAACCTAACCATTTTCCTCCATCTCCCTCTTTCCCATTTTTATTTCCCCCCTTTTGTTCGTGAAACGAAATGTTGCTAGCTAGGGTTAGATAGAGGCTCTTGATTACCCGCAAGAAAAACCTAGGGTTTCATATTGGATCGCACCCACACTCTCCAACCACTCACCTGAGCCACACGAACCAATCAGAATCCACTAATGTGCAAAGGCATCTTTGGCCCTCCATGACACGACAGGTATAAATAAACTATGCCCCCCACCTGAACCAGAGCGTGCAAACCACGCTCTGGGAACAGTAGCATTTTTTTACCTTTGCTAGGGTTTCCTTTTCTCTTGTCCAAGCAACAAGTGCCGCACATTGAGCCACGTGGGAGCACATCATTGGGCCAGCACCGTTTTCGGCAGTAATTTATTGTATAAAATGTATGTGTTTGAACATGACATGTAGTATGTATGATGATGTTTTTTCAGTACATTCGACGACAAAAGAAAGGTTAAAGCCCTCTCTATCTCTCTCCTCCTACCATCACCCTCTCTCTCTCTCTCTCTCTCTCTCTCTCTCTACATTTTCGAAACCCCTCTCTCTCCCCCTTGTTTCTCTCTCTCTAGGGTTTTACGATTGTTCGCACTCAAATTCCACTCACCCAGCTTCGAATCTCAGCTGAAAAATCGCCTCCCGATCTTCCCCCTCCGCCGCTCTATCCTCCAGTGCCGTTTTCCGGACGCGCCGTGGAGGATCGGGAGCTTAGCTTCGTACGACGTCGTTTCCAGTGGTCGTCGATTTGCGTTGAGGTTTCAGGTCGGTTTTTTTTCTGCTAGATTTACTCTTTTATTCAATTGGGTTTTTGAAATCGATGATGTTTTTGGATTTAATTAGTATAAAGTTTGAAGCTTTGAGCTGATTTTTTCAGCTACTTATTAGTTTTTATATTTATTTAAAATGTTTTTTGAGCTGGGTTTTACTGTGTATAGTACGTCAAGCTTTGGGCTTTACTTTCCATTTCATTATCTGGGGTTTGTTATTATGCTCAGCTTAAACAATTCTATGCGTTTTGGGTGTCATTCATGTCGTTTTGTTGTGCTTGGACTCAGTTAATTATCTAGTGACTGAATATTTATAAGTTATATAATGAAAGAACCCTAATTTTTTTTTTGTTAAGTTGGTTGATTGACATGCTTTTATTTTCCGATTCGGAGTCTCCTAGGGCAAGCCTGAAATGGGTTTGTACGATTGTTGCTGACCTTGGAATATTCATACGACCTAAATTGCTCTAATTGAAACAAAACCCTAATATGAGGTTTTGCCTTATTAATTGTTCCTAATTTTGTGATTGAGTTTGCATCTTTAAAGGTGTATTTAGTCGTGTGAATAATTTGATCGTTCATAGTACATAGTTGCCACGCAGATCCATCTTTATGTTGATTCGTGGAATGTTAGGGTTTCTAATTTCTTCCCTTGGGTTGTTATACATGTATGTATCTATGCTTGTATATCAATGGAGTTTGTTATTTTATGTGCAATGTCAATGTATGATGAGGTGTTTTACCTTGTCATCTATTTCTTTGATAATTTTGACTCAAAATAATTCATTGCACATGAGAATTGTTGTCAGTTGATTTTAAACCCTAATAATTTTGTTTGTGACTTGGACCAAGAATTTCTCTCACGTGATATAGATCGGTGCTTTCTTTACACTTTCCTCGGTGTTCTCCCCCCCATCATATGATAATGATATCACTCAAGTAATTGTTTCATTTGTGTGAATGTAGGAAGTACTGTATTAGGAACACTGTGATCTGGTTAGATGCTATAACATGGAGAAGGGTCTTCTGATCGACAATAATCATAAGAGGAGCAATCCTATTATTGCCTCCAAGTCGGTGGGATCGTTTGTGAAAATTGATTCAATATCTATAGATCTTCCTGATGCGAATGACAAGAGTAGTAGCCATGCGGGAAACTGCGAGCATTTCACTATATGGTAAGCCTTGGAGCATTGCCTTGGAGCATTGCTAGTTGGTACCCGCCTTTACCAGAGATTGTATGCCTTATGGGAAATTACTCACTTGTTCATAGTAAATTAATATAAATCTTTTGCTAACGATTTAACTAATTTATATTTCTTCATATTCAAAATTGGAAGCTGTCATTTCTTTTGGTAAAATTTCACAACTCTAATTTGGATATATATTGGTCTGGTTTAATTATTTTCTCCATTATTAAAGGTTAGATATTAAGCTATTTTGCAGCAGTATATTATGGAGAAAGAAGTCTAATCTCTTTACTTTTTAGTTCATTGTATTAGCACACTTAAAGTTGGGATTGGACTCTTTGGTGCAGTAAAGGTTTTCATCAGCAATCATATGGCACACTAACTAGTGTGCATGTTGCTAATATAACAAGATGGTGTCTGAAAAGACATAAGTACTTAAACAATAGGGAAGATATATGTGTGTGTGTGGAGCGTTATTTTTTAAATAATAAGTTGTATGTAGTAAATAATTGAATTCTACGTTACCCATGGATCTTTTCATCGAATGAAACTTCTGTTTTATGTTTTGGATATAGTGGTTATGTAGCTGAAGTTCGCAAAAAGAATTGGAAGCTATGTTGGCCATTTCCTTTGGATGGTGAGTTTGATCAGGAGCCAACATCCTTGCTTCCTCCTTTGGATCCTCCAAAATTCAGAAGGTGGTCTTGCCAGAATTGCGTGCAGGAAACTGGTTCTGAGAGTATTGTAAAAGATCATGGTACAGACATGCGTATTGGATCTGATTCCAATAACAATTGTGCTCAGATCCCACCCCTCAGTGATGCTTCACTGCTTCTGTTAGATTATGAGCAAGGTTCAATTTCCAAAATTGTTGATGGAGAAAGAGCTGAAGCTCATATTTCTGTTGTTGGAATTGGCAACGAGCAACATCCTTCGTCATCTACTTTTGATAATAAAAAAGGGAGGCATGAAGTTTCACTCACTGCCATCACAGGTAAAGTCAAGTTTGATTCAACTAAATAGACTGTTGGCTATGGTATAGTCTTTTGATTAATTTACTTTTTGTGTTTCATCCAGTGAATGAGAATGTCTTAGATAATTATGCGAGTCATGAAATGCCGAGACTCAATTCTGTTGGGCCAGAAGTTGACCCAAAAAGGACGCAGGAGAGACATAAAGATAACACAGGTTTTCTTTCCCTTTGTTAAAAAGTGATAAAATAAGGATCTTTGGTTGAAAAATTTTACCTGTAATTGCCACGGGTAAATTTAATTTGCAAAGAAAAAACATCAAAATTGCATTATAACTTACTTCATATGATCTCTCACAATCATATTGTCTTTGATTTCTGAAGCAGAAGCAGTACATTTGGATAGCAATGGATCTGTTGAAGTCTGGAAATCAGGATGTGAAAATCATGGTGGTACCAACGTTCAACTCCATTTCTCAAACAAAAAATTATTCTGGAATAAGAATCTTGCCCAGACTAGTGAAGCTGATCACCGACTTTCTGCAGAAGAAAATCACAAGGAGTCAATGAATGCCTCTGGGACATGTAAGATAGTCGGGACAGTTGACAGGGCAAGTGATGCTACCAAGGGCCAGACCATCATTAATCATCCTCTGCATGAGTGTGATTATGCATCATCTGAAAATCCTGAGAAGTCAAGTAGTTTGAATCGCAAGAAAGGTCGGAAGGTTCGTGTGCGTCTGCTGAGTGAGTTGGGTGATGCAAAGCCCGATTGCTTCAGGACAGAAGATTCTCCATCCAACAGAATTAGTAATACATCTGGGAAAGGAACTGTTTCCCAAGGCCAGGTGTCTATCCAAGAAAGTGCTAGAGTGGATCTTGGTGAGAATAACAAAAGGAAATTGCCTGAGGAAGAGGAACAGAGATGCATAGAGAAGAGCCATCCTAAAAGTTTGAATAGAAAAGTTAAGACTTCCAAGCGAGATGAAGAAACCACCAGAAGCGTTGCAGATTCTGAGTTAGAAGAAGATGCAGTTGCCAGAGTATCTTTGCAGGCAGATATGAGGAGCAACTGGAATGGATCCGAAAATGAAAGAATCCCGGCTGCTGGTAAGAAGAAAATTATAAAATCCAATGATATTGGCGCATGTTCATCCTTAGTCCCACCCAAAGATATTGTGCCAATAGAAGCCCTAGACAAAGTTGGAAATTCAAGTAAGGGTAATGCTACTACAAGTGCTTCTTATAGTCCAGCGTATGATGCATCCACAGGTAGAGGGATGGATCAAATTGCTTTGCCTGCCCCAAAAGCAGGTAGAAAGTCCGGTTCCTGTAAGCGGAAAGGCAAGATGCCGGAAGTTGATGATGGACTGGCTTCTCTATTTCCTTGGCTCACGAAATGCCCAAATACAAGGAAAGATGTAGAGTTCATGCAAACTGGGAATCCATTTCACCGGGCAGAAGATGCACCCGCTGAAAAAGGGTTGGATCTTTCTCTTAACAGCTATTTGTCTGCACAAAGAGATGACAGGAAGTCTATTCCTCAGTCTGAAGATGGATTTCCTTCCTGGTCAATTCAGAAAGATGGAACCGGCAAACTAGATGAGTTTATTAGGAAAAATGCGGAAGCCAACGCAAATCTGACCAAACTTCCTAAAGCCATTTCAAATGCATTTTCTGGGAAAGTAGGACATGATGATTTGAGTAGTAAAATTTTCACCTACAGCATGTCTATCCCGAATGAGAAGCAAAACTATAGCCCCCAGGTTGAAGGGAGCTGTTTGTTGCAGCATATGGTAAGAGCTTTATTCTCTTCTTACTATTCCCTGGATGAATGTTTTCATCTCGATGGCAGCATGATATACATCCAGAGCAATTGCATGCTTCTTCTGTTTATAAGGTTTAGCATATGCAACTCTGCCTTTATAAAATTGTTGTGATATCATAAATCAGTAAATCACTCATCTGTATCAAATTATTATCGACACAGTTAATACTCTAGTGGAAACTAGTAGGTTTTTTATTATTTGAACACTGCATATTTGTGTTATAACTAAATAATAAGTTTTTCTTATGTCCGTTGCACATGCTGATATGCGAAAATTAGCAGCATTGATGAAGTGATTCAATGGATCAATTTATAAAGTTCCCTTTTACTTCTAGGTAGCCCGTAGAATCATATTGCACATTTCTCTTATCTGTAGTGTAAACACTAATATGCATAACTATCTTCTCTATTTCTAGTTTTATTTTGCAATTTTTTTCTATGATAATTGATTTTCCTTTTCAGGATATTTCTCGTGCAAGAAACAAGGAGAAAATCTTTGAGGTTCCGAAAAATTCAGCTGTGCCTGTTAGTAGGAAAGATAGCAAGCAAAGAGCTGAAAAGACGTCTCAGAAGGGTGCTGCAGATGACATACCGATGGAAATTGTTGAATTCATGGCGAAAAATCATTATGAGAGAAATCAGAAAGTTTTGGAAGCAGGCATTAATGCAAGGAATGTTCCGGTGACGGATCATAGTTATGGCATTGGGAACTTAAGAATATTAGAGGAAACCAGTCAGAAGCAAAAACCTCAGGCAAGAAAGGCAAAAGATGGTGCAACCGCAAGAAAAAATGTGGGACCTTCCAAACAGAAGTTAGTTGACTTTTCTACTTATATCCCCGGAAAAGACACATTCCGTCTCGATCAAATGCAATGCGCTATAGGGTTTAATGCATTTGGTCAACCTAAAAAGAAGATGAGTACTCGAGAGCAATTTCCTGCTGCTGGTTACAGCAGCTGTAGTTGTGCTCAAAATTGCAAATGGAATGGAGATATGATGAGCGATGGGTTGTCAAATTCTAGCTTGCGTCCGTCTGTTTCACAATCAAAGGAAGACGCAGCTCGCCTATGGTCACCTGCGTTGCCAGCTCAAACTGCCTTAACACACTACAATCCTCATAAGTATGGAGCTCAGCCTTCCAATGTTGATATGCTTTCTCACCCTCCTGGTTCGCTGCATAAGGGAAATTTCCGTGGGGATTATGGCCTGAAATTATTTAATTTAAATGCTATCAACCCGGAAAAGCATAGTGAAGGTGTTGGTTTTGAAACTTTCAGCAGAACAAATGCAGAGTACTCATTCACTAGTCAACGTAATGTGACTGAGCCTCCTCAGAGTTCAGCGGGTTCTTTTGATCTATATTCTAATGAAACCATACCAGCAATGCATTTGCTCAGCCTCATGGATGCAGGTATGCGGTCAGGTCCACCCTTGAACATTGCTGGAAACCCAAAATTTCCCAAGAGGTCCTTTGATCTTTACTCTAAGGAGTATTCTGCAGCGGATACTGGTGGTTATAAGGTTACAGATACTGTCAAGCATCCATCATCCAGTTTTTGTGGCAAAAATCACATTTCTGAGAAGTCTCTTGACCTTTTTCCTATGAATCCGGGTGGTACATCTACCTCTTCTTATCCTAAAGGATTCAAAAGGGCTGCCGTAGAGCATAGAGGCTCTGGATCCCAGAATTCTGCATCCAAAGGTGGTGTCTTGGGCAAAAATCATGGAACTATCCCTGTTATGCAGAAAGGGATTGCTATGCTGGGTGATTCTACGATGTTTCCCCAGCATGGCCACAACACTGAATATCCAATGCTGCAGAAATTGGATACTCATAATGCTAATGGGGCCATGAGGCCTCCAAGGAGCAGTCCCAATTCTTTAATCTGCGCTATAAACAAAAATCCAGCTGAGTTTAGCTTGCCAGAAGATGGCAATGAGTACATGATTAGTGGGAAAGACTTAAAAGTTGGGAAGCAGAGGCATGGCTTCATACAAGTAGATCAGAACAAGCAGCCGAAGAAGAGGAAACAGACTACAGGAAAGGGACGTGCACAACAATGAGTTTGATGAGGTTCCTGATATATCTTTACTTGTAGTACTGTATAACCCTATAATAGCTAAAGTGCTTGAAACAAAACTCTTTACTCACCTGCCTCGTATACAACGTTTTCTTATTGCGCTTCTTATTCAAAATCACAAATTCATCAATTGGGATTAATTTGTTTAATTTTAACAGGTGAAGATTTCCCCAGCTAGCTACCGCAAAATAAGGTTTAGAGAGGATCCAAGTTGTAGTCGTATGAAGCTGATATTAATCAGAGACTCGAAAGGTGAGAAGTGGAGTTTATAGCAGTCATACTGGCTGGAGGTCAAGGCCTGTATTATAGCCTTCATATGTCTTGACCTGCCTGTGCTGTTGATTTTGTATCAAGTCTTGTTATTTTTTATCCGGGGTCATACTTTCTCGAGGACAAAGTTATGGTAAACTTTCGCAATGACCAGACGGCATTCTTACTGATGAGTTACTTTCATGGATAAAACTTAAAATTGCAATTCTATAGTTGCCAAAAACATGTGAAAGAAGACAAAGTATGCTGTTATGTGAGTGAATTGAGAATAAGATTTTGCCTCATCTCTATCAAGCACTTGAAAGAGATGAGCACATCTCTCTCTCTCTCTCTCTCTCTCTCTTCCCCTCCCCCCTCCCACACCCCCCCCCACCCCCCCCCCCCCCCCCCCCACACACACACACACACACACACACACGCACACAGAGTTGATTTCTGAGTCTCTTTTATTCTGGTTATTTTGCACATCTTAGTTGGGCTCTGCGGTGTGGCAAGCGAATTTGGGCGGGTGTTTTGAAGTGGAAGTGCAAAACCTAAAATAAAAAGGTTTTGGATTTAAGTGATTTTTGGTAGACATGATTTTTTGAAGAAGACTTAAACAATAGAAGATTTGGATCGTTAAAGAAAGTTACGGAGTGTGCCCTTACAAAATGTGTGTCAAATAATGGATGTCTCCCGATCCTAACCCTTATGCGACTTGAGGGCTACAACTTAATACATAGATAAAGGAAAATGATTTCTACACACTCATTTTCTTGTTTTGCACAGTCCCTATCAATTCCTATATTTTGATTCGTTTTGCTTTATTCAACGAGTAGACAAAAAATGGAGAGAGGTGTATGGGGGATAGAAAATAAGGTGTGAAAATCATATCCTTAGTATAACTCTTTTGCTTGTGCTGTAGAATTAGTGCGTTTGAGTCGCTACAGCTTACATGTCAAATCTATCCTGAGACAAACAATTATTTCAATTTTTGCATATATAAGCTAATAAGCATTCAAAAGTTATCATCAAAAGTAGGTCTAAAATTATATCAGACAATTCTTCAAACCAACTCATGCTCGCAACTTAAAGCATAGCGAGGTAGCCTGTGAGTTGCTTCATGTCAAACATGATTACAACTGACGCACGAGAATGACTCCAATAACATATTATCCTAAACTGGCACATGTTTTCATTATGGTGATGAAGAGTTTTAGTTTTAATGACAATACAATTTTCATGTAAATTTTAAGATAATTTCTTTAAAATTTCAGAGGGAGAGACTATGTTTTTAAATTACCAAATAAATCCGTCTAAATCCTTTGTTTTTAAAAATTATTTAAATGCATGTGATCAATTGCCCCAATAGTTAAGATCTTATATCCTCCCACTTCATTTAGTATAGCTCATATTTGGACTATCACCAGTAATAATAATATAAAAAACTTTAAAATATTTCCTAAGTGAATACCCTCTTTTTTTCTTTTCTATAACTCCCGTAAAATCCTAATTAATACATCCATATTTCATTGAATTTTTATAAACATTTTAATCTTGATTAAATCTGTTAGAGCAGATTTGAAATTTACCACTTTTATTAGAATGTTTTTCTTTTGCATAATTGATTCTTTGAGAATGTCATTTCCAGCTTAAGGAGAAAGGTAGGGATAAGAACTAATGGCTCCCATCATAATCTACTTTCTGTTTGTTGCTGCACAAAAGCCAATTGGCTTTATGGGTTAGGTCCCTCTCCTAAGTCCAAAACAGTACCTACTGCTACAACCTAAAAAAGGAGAGTTCTAGTACTGCCCCCAATATATTATACAATATATATATACATACACGAGATTTCAATTAAAAGCCAAAATATCAAACTTTTACTCCAATTAAATACAGAAAATTGTAATTAAAAAGGATCTTATAGATAAACATGCTTATTCTTATAACATATTATATAATATATATTTTATTATAATTTATACATCATCAACCTAATACTTCGTGTCCTAACTTTAATTATTTAACGCATTATATAAGTAATGTAAAACCAAAAGGTGCAAGATTATATTGATGAAAATCGATCAGCTGGAGTATATGTAAAAAAAAGTATCAGAGGCTTGTCATTATCGGTCCATTTGTTTATCCAACTACAACAAATTAAAAGGTGCGGTCCAACCTCATAAACCTAGCTAGCTGCCACATTGACATCTAAGTAGGTTTATTGTTGCCATATTTTACCCCAATTGCCAGTGTTTAGAAGCCTTTTGAACGCGCGACTGCCTTCGCCGATAGCAACAAATTCGGCTCCACTGCATACGTTACAACTTGGAATTACTTTGAAGATTTGAAGTGTTAGAAATGTCAAAGTTGAAGCATCTGCATCCATCGCTCTACGTCAATCTCGAAACCATGATAAGGCGCTGCAGTATGAATGAGGGTACTGATCTCATATATATACTTATGGAAATCTTATTTGATATGGTTTTTGTTTTGCATTATATTTTTTTTTTAGAATTATTATGCAAATCAACCTAATTTGTATATCTGGTTTTGTTTGGTTGATGTTTGGGTGTGCGTTGATGAAGCTTATGCATAGGTTCCCCTAAACCTGCAGCTAGTTGTCATTCTAATAAGTAGGTTCATTGGACAATATGACAAAATGGACAATTCATCCATTTATATTAGATTTGTAGAATTTGCGAACCTAAGGCTAAGATTGTGGAATGTACAAGTGGTGTACTAACTAAATTTTTTGCTGTAAAATTACAGGACCAAAAGAGATGGAAACCATGCTTAGCTCGACACCAATATGAATCACGATTGAGATTAATTTGTTGTATAATTTGGAATATATAATAGGATAAATTGGTGAGCTCCCATACGATCTGTATTCATTTCCCTCGTTTGCTAATCTTCCATGCAAGTAGTGCATGCAGAATTTGATAACTGCTTCCTAATCGGTCTAAATTATAACAGCTCATATTTATTGGTACTACTTAATTAATTTACTGAATAACCAAATTAAGCGTCGGCATTGCTGGGTTGGTTGGATTGGACTTTAATCCGTTAGTCAATTTAATAGGCTCGAGCTAACATTAGTGAAACTCATTTCCACCCAAAAGAATGGCCAAATTAACCAATCCCTCCCCCCCCCCCCCCCCCCCAACAAAACCATTAAGGCGGGTTGAGTTGAGCTGGTTCAACGAGTTGAGATTATTTACTTTTTTTGTTATTCTTAAAGTGAGTATTAGTGACAAATAATTCAAAATACAACTTAAATAATATAAAGTTAATTTGTAGAATCACTATTGTTACTTAATATTTAAATCTCATTATTTAACTAAAGTATATATAAACAAGTGTGTTTTTTATTTTTGTCAATTGAGATTTTCAATATAACAACCGAAAAGTCAAAATAAAAGAATAATAGAGCAATGCTTCGTTACACAGCAGGCTCCCTCACGAGTGTGTTTAGTAACTATTAAATTTTATGTACATGTCTATTTACAATTGTACATACATTTATGTTTAAGAATTGTTGATATTCGGGTGAGCCAATTTTAATCAAGTTAATATACATCAACCCAACTCTCTCATCTATTGGATGGGTGATCGTGTTTCTATCTAAAAATTAATTTTTTTTTTAAGGTTACAACCCAACTCAACCCCACGAATTTTAGTTGGGTTGGTCAGTAAACCCACTACAGTGCCCACCGCTAAACCAAAATTTAATTTGTTTTGTTTTTAAAGCTGGCCTTGGGGATTTAGGTTTTCTTGTTTAACAAGGATGGTTTTATTTCCTATTTTTTAGTTAGTTAATGTTGTATTCATTTGTTTCCTAGAAATACCTCTTTGTAAGAAAATTAAAATATTGCATTCAAGAAAACCCTAACTTTCAACTTGGCATCAAATTAAGCTGGGTTGGCTCTTCTTGTACCCGCTCGGCTGCAATCTCCTTTTTTTTGGGCTTTGCATCACATATACAATTGGTAATTTTGCAAAGAGTAAATTGAAGCAATGGTTCATCAATTTTAATTAAATTGGAGCAATGATCCTTCAACTAAAAATCTATTACCATTGGTCCCTCAACTCATCCAAATATGTAGCTATGATCATTTTCGTCAACTACGTCAAAAGTTTGTCAAAATGAATTATGTTGGAATAACCATTACTACAATTGGGGTCCCTCAACTTAACAACATGTGTTGTTATGGTCATTTTTGTCAACTTCGTCAGAATTTTGTCAAAATGAGTTATGTCGGAAGGACCATTCCCACAATTGGGTTAAAGTTGATGGATCATTACTCCAATTGGGTTAAAGTTAAGGGACCATTTCTCCAGTTGGATTAAAGTTGAGGGACCAATGATAATGTATTTTTAGTTAAGGGACCATAGCTGCACGTTTTGAGGAGTTGAGAGACCAATAGTAATGAATTTTTAGTTGAGGGACCAATTATTCAATTGAGTCAAAATTAAGGGACCATTGCTACAATTTATTCTTTTGCAAATTAAGTTCGTTATAATTTTTTGTTAATATATATATATATATTTTTTTTTTGGAGCTGGCATAGTTTGTACTTATTGCTACTGCTTTGGAGTTTGCATAGCTTTTTATTCCTTTAAATTGGTTGCCGTTGCTGCATATTTGGTTGGGATTATTGTTTTTCGGCATTCTTCAAATATGTTGTAGGAAAGATAATGACTGGCCTTTGGGACCATCTTGCATTGGCACTTCACTCTATTGCTAAGTATTGCTCGTATAGAGAGGAGCAGAGACTTGTGCAGTTTTGTATGACTCTTCAGGATGATTTTGAGTTGTTTCGTTGTTTTATTCTGCATCAGACCCCACTTCCTTATGTTAATTATGTGCGTCATAAGTCACAAGTCAAATATTTGGTTGGGATTATTGTTTTTCTGCATTCTTCAAATATGTTGTAGGAAAGATAATGACTGGCCTTTGGGACCATCTTGCATTGGCACTTCACTCTATTGCTAAGTCTTGCTCATATAGAGAGGAGCAGAGACTTGTGCAGTTTTGTATGACTCTTTAGGATGATTTTGAGTTGCTTCGTTGTTTTATTCTGCATCAGACCCCACTTCCTTATGTTAATTATGTGCGTCATAAGTCACAAGTCAAAAAAGTTTGTTTGCAGTCACGTGTTGAAATTGGGTTCCATTCTTATACTTGTCAAGTAGAAGGAACAACTCCAGCACATGACTACAAGCGAATTTCTTTGGCTTGTAACTCATGAAGCACATAATCAACAGAAAGAATTGGGTTGCGGCCCAAAATAGGACTACGAAGCGACTCAAAATCATCCCGAAGAGCCATAAACAAACTGCACAAGTTTCTACACCTCTCTATATACTTACCAATAGAGTTAAGTCATTCAGATTCTGCCAATGGAAATTCCAAGGGCCTCTTCAATACTTTTATCGCCTTGCTAAGTGGTACGTATAGCTATTAGTTAATTGATAACGCTTAACAAAACTGGATGTGGCATGCAACTTCCCAACTTTGTTTGATGCCGAGAACTTTGCAAGTTGCATGCCTCGTACAAATTGGCATAATTTTCTGCGTTAGAACTAAACGGAACGGAAACAGACTTCTTTGGCTTATATAATTGGCATACAAAGTTATATATGATCGTGTTCAAAGATCATCGAGTAGTACTGAGGTAAAGTTTAAAAGGAAGCAAGCGGACACTTCGACTTCGAGAGGAACGCTATGACATGCACACATCGAGATGTTGACTGATCAATGTGCGTCCACTGTACAGTACCTTCTGTATGAATGAATGAATGAATATCATCGGATCCTCCTTTTGCTGTCGGATCCATGTAAATGTCGGCATATACTTAGGAGCCAATAATGTAAGGTGATACTATTACTTTAATCTTATTAAATCTTTAAGTAAATAAAAGTGTGTTGTTCTATCATAAAATAAAAGTGTATTGCAATTTTCTTTTAATCAAACATGTATTGTATTAAAACAAACAGCTAGGGTGGAATTCACCACTACTTCCTAGATTGATTTGGAAAAATCTGAATTAAGTATCCAACCATAACAGTTGGACACAAAAATACCAAGTCATTTTATGGAAATTTAACTAGAGAAAGAAACACAAATATAAGAACAAAAAATAAAAAATAAAAAGACAAATCCAACAACTGTATTCCAATTCTTGCTCTCACCCCTTAATTCCAGTCCATATAGATACAACGTATGGAATAATAATAATAATTTTTAAAATGCCACTGAAACTTTTGTAGTAGATTAGAAAAACAAACATCCTGACAATTCTAAGCTTTATAAAAATTACTTTAAGAGCTCAATTGGAGAAAAAAATCTCTCTTATATCTACTTGTCATGCTCTAATCGATTCTTTTAGTTGTGAAATTTTTTTGATGTTACAAAGCAAATTGGTTTTTTCTCTCTAAAATATTTAAACTTGAAGTGTTTTTTTCTAAAGTATGATGCTATCAATAATTTACATCTGAAAAGTTCGAATATATATATTTACTACCTGCATTCATATAGATTGTCGATAATATTTGTAAAATAATAAAATGATCTGTTCCTAACACTCCGAAATGATTAATCAAATATCAAATTAGTTTTGTCACTCTCTGATTCCACAGAGGATGATGAGTACCTACAAACTCTAGCCTCCCTATAAATAAGTCCAGGTTGACAGAAATACCCTTTCACAGGGCTGCAATGCCGATCTTCAGAACATATACAAAGACCCTCCAAAGCACACCCATCAGCCCTTGCACCTGCTTTCCCAAACAAAATCTCATCCGACCATTCACTCGATAATATATTTTGAGGATCCAACAGTCTTTTCACACCCAAAAACGCTGCGTTTCTGTTTTTAGCCCAGTGTGGCTTTGCCCCATGCTTGGAAAATGCCAGTTGCTCCACTTCCTCCCACACGTCTTCATTGAACCTTGGAGTCCATGCATCAGCGGCTCTATAGTAATTAAAGTCAACGACCACGGAGTTTTCTTGTTGACCAAGATAGGCATCGGAAACCCTAATGAAACGAATTAAAAAACCATTGTAAATATCCACGCCACAGAAGTTTTTTGGTTTTAGGTCTCGTAGTTTTTTGACGCCTTTGATGAAGTCTGCAAATGTTGATGCTTGAAATATTGCTGTTGTCTCGTAAAAGAAGAGGCCGTTGATTCTTGGGTCCCATGCACAGGAATTGTCTGTGCCTGTTGAGTACAGACATGAACCTGAGGTTTGCATTTTTCCCTGGTGGCCTACTACAGGGTAACCAGTGAAGATTAGGTTATTTTTCAAACCATTGGCCACTAATTTCTTGGCCCCCAAAAATGTAGATGCTAGTGTGCATTGGAAAACCGAGCTTCGTCCGTTGTCCAACGTTTTCTCTGCACATTTCGAATTTACACCCTCTTTTAGTTTTTATGTCTAGAGTAATATAATAACGTAACAAATTAAACTATATATTTGTACCATTTTAATTGATTATCGAGTATGTATACCACTCTTTTGAAAGCACTGCGGATTATAGAGGCGTGTATGCACAATTAAGCCTCAAGTCACGTAATGGGCACATGACACATTTTGAGTAATGGATGATCATGTACTCTATATGCATGAAAACACATTATGCACATATTGGCAACTGATGCTAACACTTTTTATTATTATAGAGGTACTTCTTATATCAATCATTTAACATGATACAAATAGCAACACTAAAAATTAAATGATATATCAAACCCATGACTTGAAAAAAAAAAAGATATGTATGTGAATCACATGCACCTATATATTTTTATACGCGAAAATAAACTTAAGTACAACTTGGTGTATATTATTTTGTATGGTCGTACTCTCTCTCTCTCCTCACAATACATATAACATTAAGAGAGCACATTGATGCATCCACTTGTACTTAAAATTTACCTTGGAGGGGAGATCTATTGTTAGCAATGGGTTCCCACATAAGAGATATAATTAATGTTTTTCTTCTATATACAAGTAACAGAAGAAGTAATATGCCCAAAAATTACAAAAGCAATAGAGAATGAAAGAAGACATGATTACCTGTTGCTCTTATAGTCTTGGCGACCACAACAGAATTGGACTGGAAGCCTATGAAATCATATGTTCCATCGCCTGCTGCGGTGAAAGGAACTCTGTTATCGTATCTGTATGCAGCTGTATGCTTCGATGGATACCAAGTTATGTCTCCAAACTCGTACTTTTTAGCATGCTCCATGTATATGTCCTCTATTTGAGCATCGTCTGTAAAGTTATAGGTTATGCTCCTTTTGAATGCTGCCTCCAATCTCAACTTCACCTGTATACTGACCAATTTCTAATTAAATCTTACTTCAATAATTCAATAAAACTTAACTATTAGAAAGTTATCCAACACTGCATAGCCACTGATAGAGAAAAGCTTTCAATAGGGCGCAACCTAATCACGTAATTAGTCAGGCTATACTTATAAAAAAATAGGTCCCAATATGTGGATACTATACAGCCTTACATATGTGTGTCTGATTCTTTTTGAAAGTATCTAACAATTACGTGATCTGGTTGCTTTATTGAAGTTTTTTTCCTATCAATGAGTAGTACTAGAAACACCAACTTATTAACATTAATTTTTAAGATCTCAAATTATGTAACCACGTTCCATTTGTTTTTTGTTTTAGCTCACTCTAGACTTTACTTTTTCACCGCAAAAAATAAATTTTACGTCAATTAGTATTCAAAAGTGGGTTTAATTAGTAAGGTTAACGACTCTAATATGATTGACCATGAATATAAGAAACAAGGACTGTTTACCAACCTTGGAGATGATACCCAACAACCCCAATGAAACTTTTGCAGCTTTAAAGATTTCATCTTTTGAATCGAATCTGAGAATTTTCGCATACCCTTCTGATCGGTTTGCTGGAACAACAAGATTAAGACCAATAACATGATCATGCACTGCTCCTCCTCTTCCCCACCACGAGCTTCCATGTGCTCCCGTGCTTATAAGCCCTCCTACACTCACACCCTCCCAATACGGCGCAGCCACCAAGCTCAGCCCAGCTTCCTCTACTTTGTCGATCAACTGTCGTAGCCCTACGCCGGCATCAACCGTGACAGCTAAATTCGCCACATCGATTTCAATCGTGGAATTGACATTGGCCGTGCTTATTAGCATTGCGTCTCCAAAACTCATGTCGGGACATGCCATCTTTGGTATGGTATGTGAAAATTTGCTCACCACTTTGATCTTGACCTTGTTTTTGCTTGCGAAAGCCACGGCGAGGCGGAGGTCCTCTTCGGTTTGTGGGTGTGCCGCGGATGGGACGTGGCAATCTTTTCTATCACCCCATACGCCGTAGGAGTTGGAGAGGCTGCACCCGGTTGATGGGTCGCAGCGAATTGGGGGCGGTGGCGGCATGGCTTGGACTGTAAGCAGCATGGTTGCAACCCAAATGACATGGTGAAGAACACCAAGGAGCCACCAGAAGCTGTGCATAACTATTCTAATTAATTTAGGGATCTGTTTTTCTTTTTGTACAAAGTTTGAAAGGGGTTTTCAAAGGGAGGGAGTGGGAAGGGACAAGGAAGGCAATGCCTTGAAGGGAAATGAGCACTTGGAATTAATTACTTGAATTTTACATTACGATTTGTTTACTTAATTATATGTATATACCAAGTCGGTATGGCCCTTGTTGGATATTGAGCCAAATAATGGGATTAAATATCTTATCTATTCGATTTCAATACAAAAGAAAATAATTCTGCAGTTACGCCAGTTGTCATGGGAACATTGGACCCTTCGCAAGCGCACTAATTACAAGTTTGTTTGATAATTATGTTATTTTTAGTTTTTTATTTTGCATTTTTGCACTATCGCCAAATGGAATGTATATCAAGGAGAAGAGAGGACCGCTGAGAGGCGGTGGTGATAGAGGAGTGAAGACTGTAGGAGATTACTCGTAAGATAATACTATTCGCACAATTATTTTTATTTTTTACGTACTTTTATTAACATTTTGTTGTTGATTTTTTTCAACTCATTTGATTCGACGATTAAAAATTGAATGGATTGTGTGATTAGTAAAAAATGAAACTTGAACACCATTATCATGTGTGGAAACAAAATTTTGAAACTGAAAATGAATTATTTTCAATTATCATTGTGCGTGTTATTCATACCCATTTTTTTCCATCAACATCTTTTTCATCTCTATATATGTGGCACAAAAATGAAAAATAAAAACTAAAACTAGTCCAAGTTTAAAAGTTATGTTAGTGAGATCAGTTTGATTAGGTAGATAAGAGTAGTTTATTGGAATACCAATTTACTAAAAAAATTAAAAGAACAATAATACATTATGTAGCATTACTACGTTTGTTGATCCTCTACCAAACAAACAAAGACCACATTAGTTCTCTTGAAGCACCTTCAGTAGCTGGGCCCCTTTCCTCCTCCCTCTGCCACTACAATCCCCTTGCAAAGCCAGCTCCACCGCACGCGCCACCTCCTCCCGCGGTGCCGCCGCCACAGCCTCCGCCGCCTCTTCATCGTCCCCACCACCATATATCACCGCCAGCACACCAATCGCATACTCCTTACCCCGTGCTGACGTCCTTCCCATTATCATCACCATAACCGGCACCGCCATTGCATGCGCCCTCACCGCCGCCGCCCCCTCCGCCACAGTACACATCAGCTCCAACGCCGCAAGGGACCGCTCCGCCGAAGCAGCCTCCAACTCCAATGCCGTCTCCACAACCGCCGCAGCCGCACCGGACTCCACCGCCACGTGACGGTTTCCCTCCGCCAGACAAAGCGCCAACAAAATTTTCGTTGCCGGTTTTGCCGCCGCCTTGTTTTTTAAATTTCTTACTACCCCGCGCATTAATTCGGGCGGGCAAACCGGGTCTGGTGGCGGGTAAGGAACAAGTGAGCGTTCTAAAAGGTGAAGCGCCGCGATCTGCTCCGGGTATGACCCGATGCTGAGCTGGAGCTCCGCTGCATGGAAGAGCTCCTGCAGGTTAGTGGAGGAAATGGGATGCGGCGGAGGCGGCGGCGGTTTTGATGTGGGTTCGGGTTTTCTGTCGGGTTCAGGTTGTGAGTAAGGGAGGATGGGGGAGTCCGGGAGATCGAATTTCCACTGGGTGAAGCTTTGGGAAGTGGAGGAGGAAGAGGAGGCGGAGTCGGGTTTGGAGGGGCAGTGGTGGTGGGTTGACGGCTCGGGCGGCTGAGGAGTAGGAGGTGATGAATCTAATGAGAGTGAAGGTGGTAGTGGGTCGGAGGAGGAGAAAGGGAGCGGCGGAGGGTGAGGGGTTGTGGGGCTGAGGACGGTGCGGGTACAGTGGCGGAAGAAGCCGCAGGAGAAGAGATGGGTTTTGAGCTTTGGGTGCTGAGTTTTCATGGGTGCTGAGTCTAACTCTGTTGCCGATGAGAGAGAGAGAGAGAGAGAGAGAGAGAGAGAGAGAGCAGAGAGAGCAGAGGAAGATGGTGAAAGTTGTAAGGATGTGGTGTGGGCATGTGAGTGTGGGGAAGCGTCGTCCTAGTCTATATATGGAGGTTCCAGTACTGTGTCAGTTTCCACTTTGAGGCAAAAAATAATAACACAAATTTAAAAAATAACATGACGTGGCATTTTCTTCTGGTTACATTTTACATGGGTGGTAATTTTTTCAGATTTGGATTCTCTCTTGAGCCAAAGGCGATGATCCTCCTGATCAAGGACTGTGGACCATTGGATTTTCATCCAACGGTTACCAATAGGAATGTTATTTTAAAATTATAATAAGTATTGGCGTTGGATGTTCACAGTTCTTGGTTAGGAGGAACCTCTCCTTGGGCTTAGGAGAGGATCCAAATCCAATTTTTACACAGAAAGAGCATCCGGATCCCTTCCACCTAAATCCCATGACCTACAAATTCGGGTTCTTGAAATTTGATTTAACGATTATAAATAAGAGGTCCTATTAAAAATTATAATAACTTTAAACGTTAGATCAAATTTTAAAAATCCGGATTTGTGGCTCATGAAGATTAGGTGAAAAGAATCCGGATAAAATCTCTTTCTTTTTGACACTTTGATTTTCTTAATTTTTTTTATTAAATAAAAGAGACGGACAAGAAAATTAGTAAAAAAAACAAGTGTGAATACCCGGAATTTTTTATTTTTTATTTTTCTTGAAATGTCACCTTGAAGTGTTTCGTAGATTAGTATCTGACATACACTTTCAACCTATTTCACATATGGTGCCAAACATGTACTAAATCAAATGTCTGATACAAATATGGTTTTTTTAGTCAAAATGGTCTTTGAGATTCGTATGACTCCTTACTTTGGTCATTGAGATTTGAAATCGATAAAATTCGTCCATAAGTTTGTCAACCATCAATCATTTTGGTCATTATTTGAAATATCTCCATTGAGAATACAATGACAAAAATACTCTCAAATTTAAATTGAGGGTATTTTTGTCATTTTGATCCCTTACTTAACATAATTTTTCATCAAAGTATCAAAATGATTGATGGTGGACAATTTCAGGGACAAGTTCTATTGATTTCAAATCTCAGAGATCAAAATGAGGAGTTATGCAAATCTCAGCAACCATTTTGACTAAAAAGCCTACAAATATTTCAAATCAATTTATAATGGAAAAGCTTAATGCTATTAAATAAGGACTAAATTTATAAAAAAATACTCCTCTCATTTTAATAAATACTTAAGCCAAAATAATTTGACAAAAAAAAAAAAGAGAGTTTTTTTTATTTTTTATTTTTACCATTATTTAACGAATATTTTCTGCATAATGACCAAAATGATGAACAATGGGTAAACCTAGGAACCAATTCTCTCGATTGTAAATCTTAGAGACCAAAGTAAAAAGTTTTGTCAATTTCAAGAACAATCTTAGTAAAAATCCTTCAAAAATTGAAGTAAATTGACGATCTAAAAAGAAAAGTGCAGTTTATTTCGGCACGCCATTTTTCACCTCTTGCATACTCATTTTTATAGTCATTAAACAAATCAAAGAGGAATTGAGTGCTATACTTCGAAAAGGGATTGCAGAACGTGAAGAATAACGTGTAGAAATTACTCCCTTACTGCATCAAGTTTCTTTTGACCGGCTATTGCACAGTTTGCAAAACAAGTACGGAGAAATCACCGACATACGACTGATAGCCAACAAGTTTTATAGGACCAGTGCAGACTGTGCAGTTCAATTATGGACTGGCCATGCTAATGCCAGTTCATAAAGCACAAATTTGACCAAATGGGGGGGAATCTCATTATTTCATGAACATTGATTACTTCAGGGTCGGAAGAACGGAAACAACTTACAAGGAACAACTTACATGGCACACAGGTATACCGTCACCTGGCATCCCGTGCTAATAAAACAAGAACATATTGATAAAAACTGTCTTTATTCCATTAGCACGAGACGACACTGTGATAGAGTAAGCGGGCCATGTAAGTCTCTAGAAGAAGAATGGAAACCCCAAACCAAATAACACGACGATGCATTCTACTTATTTAGAGAATCTAAACGGCGTGAAAGAGTTCACTATTTTCTTGCACTTGAAATGTACAACATCAAGACACAATCTAGATTGTCGAATGTCGATACAAAAAAATAATATCGAATTTTTACAACATAAAATGCCTCTAAAGCTAGGCTAGGCATGCTAAAATTACGACTTGGGAGTAAACCTCCTAATTTAAGTTAAAAGTCGGGGGAAAAAAACGCAAAAATGTCAGATCGAAATACCTAGAAGACAGGTTACCTCCACTTCTCTTTTAGTTCTTTCTTCTCCGACCAAACCCATGTGACAAAGATTGCTGCTATGAGTGCAACTATGGTGATGAGAAGCAACGCGTAGCTGAAATCGTCTGTGAGCGAATCATAGGTCCTCGAGGGAGCGAGTTGAGTGAAAAACAGATCCACTCCGTATGTAAAGGCAAGAGTTGTTGATTCCAGCTTGGCAGGTACTGTCACGATGCCTCGAAGTCCTTCCACTTTGAGGTTATGTGTCACATAGGACTGCAGGTACAAGATTTGTATAAGACATTCAGACCAAATATTAGCAAAAAGAAAGAGGTGCTTAAAAAATTAGAGCTACAACAAAATTCCAAGGCAGGTTTTTAGAAATCGAGCCACCTCAATGTTACTGTTCAATACTGAAAGTAATAATTATCTATCTCCCTGCTAAGCTAAGGATCAATATCCAAATACTGCTCAGAAGTTATACAAAACTTTACATACAAAAAAATTGCTTCTTTGAAAACTGGACTCTGAAATAAGATATACGATAGCATAGGAAATATGAACCTAAACAAGCATATCTTGTATACCGTTTCTTTAAACCTCCCACATTAAAGTCCAACAACTAAACCGATAGCGTTTCAGATTTTTGTAAAATTAATCATACAGTAGAAGATTTAAGGTCAATAATGCTGAGAATTAAGAGGATCAAGGAAATATTAAGAATTGCTTTGCAAGATATGCTCTCATAATGATGATAGTACATACTACTAGCATACCTGAGGAATTATTGGCAATGCATCAGTCAGAGGAATAATGCCTTCCTCTTTCTCCTCTTGTGTGGGATTGAGTGACCGACGGGGATCTAGAAAACGCTTGTCAAGTGCCAAAACCTACGAAGTGTTTACCCTAGTTAAAGGGAGATATAAAAGCAAGTGTAATACGAGGAATAGAGTCCCAAAGAACAAAACAAAATAATATCTCAGGATCCTCAAAGGTAGTACCCTACCTGATCATTAATTGTACCAATAAGAAGCTGCTTTGAAGTTATACCCTTTGCTGTTAAGGTCACATCTATTGCTTTAACAGAATATGTGAAATAGTAGGACTGTGATTTTGTCACAACCTCTGGTCGAGAATATGATGAAATAGGTGAAGTAAGATTATGCTTCCCAAGAACAAGCTTCAAAACATCCTTGTTATCCTGTGAATTGCATTTTGATTCAGATTGCATATTTAATGGCAACCACTGGACAAAGTATACATAAAAAGTTAAAAGTTTTTAACCATACCGCTCGGGACTGATCATATATCTCAATGACTGACATTTCATATCTGTGTGCTCTAAGATTGAAGTAGTGGTAAACAACCCAATTCTCACTGAAAACCTGCAAGATGTAGAAACTTGTTAAGAGAATTGTCTCTCAAGTTCTCAATTACACAACCATAAACAAAGCAGAAGGAAAACTTACAGCATGGACAGGTCCCTGTGAACCGTGATGGGTCATCCGGTGCAATATACGACCAGTTACAGTGTCAATAAGATATACGGTCAACCAGGACTCCTCTGGGCTAGCTGTTCCAATTTCACCACTGCCTTTTGGTGCAACAGTTGCCACAAAGAGTAGATTTTTAGATATGTATTTATACATCACCTCTGAGTCTGCAATAACCTTTGCTTGAGTATGAACCACCTGGACGGAGAATCACTAGCCTTTGTTACAAAAATATAAAACAGAAAAGCATACCCAAAGACTGAAAGACCAAATTTCTCCTTTTTCGAGAAGTAAAATGTGAAGAAACAAATTCAATTGTGCAAGCAATGATCGAATGAAATAGCAATTTTTTTTTTTTTTTTTTTTTTTGTCTTAAGTTCATAACAATCTAAAAAAATGTTTAGGCTCATGAGTACAGTACCACACTCCTCAAGAAACCTACTATTCCTTTCTGACCAAACATACTACAGACCAAATAAGGGGGTAGTAAATCAAACCACAAGAATCCTCTTTCCAATAAAACTGGCCATGCCAAGAGGACTAGTATGACCAAAGTTTGTTAAAAGGTTGACTATGGATGATAGAATCTACATGACAAAGTGAAGAGGGAATGATCTACAAGATGAAATAACAAAAAATACAGAGAACCATAATATAAAAAAATAAACAAAGTGAAGAAATTAAAAAAAAAATATAACAGATACAATTAAAGGAAAAAATGCAAAATTTTCACGAACAGTATGTTCGCTTACAGGGTTAGACCTAAATAGTATGTGACAGCAAGACACAACCATACCTCACTCAATTTTCTTGTCACAGTTGCAATGATTTTTTCTGAGTCAGATGGGAATACAATCGACCATATATCCTTGGACTCAAAGCAGTAGCTATCTACGGCTTCCTGGTTGCAATTGCCCTTCAAAGCATGTCCTTGATAATGCCATTATCAGCTTCAACCGAGTACCAGTATATGTTTGTGAACTCCCGTTGAAAAATATCAACAGCCTCAGATGTTCTTGGGTATAAATGCCCACGCTGGTTTGCATCTATTAGTAGATGAAGACGCTGTTCTGTCGAATCAGTAAATGGCAGTGGTATAACTTGGACAATAGAATGTACTGCAGCCATTGAGTTAATTTCCTTGCCCGTGTATGCGTCAACAATAGAAAGAACACCTGGTGCCTCAGAACTTTGCCCACATCGACCTACTATGAGCACAGATGGATTTTCATCCATTGCATGATGATGGGGTACCTGCCACTGATAAATATTCAACCCAGTCGGGTACTTGCAGGTTTCAGACTTACGCAGAGTAGGCAGTAAGAGAGACCAGACAACTTGCCCATATCCAGTGTGCAAGGCAAAAAGTTTTCCTGCTCTCGTCAGTACTATGAGAAGCTTCCGGAAACCATTATGGTCACGGGTCAGTTTGCTCTTTTCAAAGCTTTTTAGCCTCATCTCTTGTATAGCAGCAACATCCGCAGCACTTGCAAGCATTAAGGTTCCTTAAGCTTCAGTATGTGTCCCTTCAAAATAACACAAAATCAATGAAAAAAGAATAAGAAAGAAGAACAGTCAAGCAGACACGTTAACTAAAAAACCCTGGTCCAAAATGACTACCACAGTATACAAACTACCAAAAGAGCATATGTATACACACTGCATATGAAACCACACTGCTATGCAATTCTACAAAGTGTGATCCCATATGCAGTTAACATGCAGAAAGTCGACACCTTTTAGCCTTGCTTATAAGTCTCCGACTCCATTAAACCATATCACAATTCATACCTTAAGCCAATCGAAGAGGTTCTGCTCCACTTTCGCAACTGAGACATCTACCTTTTCCACAGGTAGTTCTGACGTCACTACATCAATAATTGAGGCAAGCCCATCCTCCCTACTCCATACAACTGCACCTTGTTGTAACAACAGAAGTGAGTCATCCTCCATGACTATTAAGGCCCTAAACCCATTAGACCTGTCTGTCCGGATATAATTGTTTACGAAAACCTTATGAACAACCCCCCTCTGATTGTCCATATCGATACTTTCTTTGAGCAGATCAGCACTCGAGTCATGAGTAGGCTTTACTGTAAGATGGATCTTACCATCTCCATGTTGAACTAGTCCAAAAGCCTGTTGCCCATCTGAAATTGAGATTGCACCACTGATAGCTGCCACATTATTTACTTTATCCAGCACCTCCAACTTTCCTTCACCAGTCACTCTTATGAATATGACAGCCCCATTAAGCTTTACAGAAAAAAATCCTGGAAGTTTTGAAGGTAACAGCACTGGTGTTCCAAGAGAATCCCCAAAAATATCAGATATAGGTGTCTGTTGATAGTTAATTTCTCCATCCTGAAAACTTACAAGTACCAGCTTTGACCTCGTGGAATCCAATGTCAGAAGAATTTCACTAGAAACAAGCAGTGCTTCCCCTGAAAAGCCACCCGAAAAGGGTGCACTGTTGTGCTTCAGCAACTCTCCGTTCCTAACATTGATCTGATACACATCAAAGTGGGAAGAACCAACAAATCCCACTACATAAGCTACATCACCGCCAATAGGCTGAACAATCTGTTGAACCTCTACACTGAAAACATGGAAACAACAAAATATTAGGGAAATAGCAATATTTACTAAATACAAAAAAAGAATTGTATTACAAATGATTATTAATCACAAAATTCTAAGTCATCGCACCTTTCAACTGCAAAATCCTTTTCCCAAAGAACATCGCCATCAATGCTAGAAATAGCATGTAGAGACCCTTTACCGAAAACAAGGATCAAATTTTCCTTGTCAATTTTCAAACTTGTCTGCACAAACATCAAATGTAAGATTGAACCATGTAGCATAATTGAAGCTTTGGAAGAGTGAGTGTAAATGTTGTTTACTAACCGGGACACTTAATAAAGATTTTGAGGACCCTGAGCCCTCTAAAAAGGATTCCCAAACCATCTGACCATCAGGAAGGTTCCATGCTCTTAAAATACTTCCGTCTGATGAAAGGGTAATGACATCTGAAAAAACGACATAGAATGCTCAACCTTTGCATCAACAATATACGTTCATTGCTGAAGCATTTAATAATTGATTCCTAATAGAGAAAAAATAGTGTGGCACACTTCAACCCCTTTTTTCTATAGCCAATTCCCTAACGTGATAATATGAAATTTGTTTATTCCCGACAAATGAGTCTTTCAACCACAAAGTTCACGTAATCATATAGTGTAGAGGCAAATGACAAAATTTAACCAAAAAAGGATGAATGCAGTATAACAATTACATTTTCCCAATGCTATGTCGATTCCGCTTATAACATCATTGCTCCCAAGAACACGTCTCCAAACTGCACAAAACAAAAGCACCGGTTAACATTCGGTTCAAGGTTGGAGCCGAGGCTACAAAAAGATTCCATATATGATTATTACATCTCAAATAGTGAGGAACTTACTTATCCCCCCGTGCCGGAGATCAAGCGATGCTATAACATTCTCCTCAGTGGACACCACAACCCGCCTCCTCCCGCTTTTCGGAGTATGGAACACTGCTTCCTTCACTTTCCCTATATACTGCTGGTGCCTGCAACAAAACAGAAACTTACAAAAATCAATTCAAAGTCCCGCGGAGCAAAAAATCAATGCAAAAACAAAAAACAAAAATTCAAACTTACGACTAACAGTTTGGATACGATTCAATTCGACACAAATAAGATCGAATTCTACAGATATTAACTTCCGTTTGGATTCAGAGAAATCAAGTGAAGCGACTTCAATCGAATTTCAAATCTTAATCATATTCCAATAATTTCTTAGTTATGAAACGGAGAGTATGCGATTGAAATTTACCAATCCATGAGACCGACTTGATCTTCGTAAAGCGAAAGACTGAGATGTGCAGCTGATAAGAACAGCAGTAGAAGCAGGAAACCTCGAATCGCCATGCTCGCCACGCCCATGGCGACTGAAAATCTCTCTCCTCTCTCTCTCTCTCTCTCGCCCCTCAATCGGTGGTGGTGAGAGAATGAGCGATGGATCTGAGACTACAATGAAGAGTTTGTAGGGGAAGTAAGAACTTCGAAGTGAGCAAGGCGAAAGAGACTTTCACACAAGTGCGAATTGAGCCGGCTTTTCGGAGGGTTGGATACGAGATGACAGAAATACCCTTATGTTTGGGCTATGTCCTAGCGGGCTGAAAACTTTTACGATTCGGTCGAGTTTGGGTTTATGCCTGGGGCGCGGTCGGCCCAAATTGGGTTGGGACTTTGCCTTTGATTTCTGATTTTAAGCCTTAATTGATTTCTGATTTTATTTTACAAATCAGATTTTTTTTTTTTTTTTTTTAATTTAACATTTCATTTAATCTTGTATATATGGTATTGTAGAAGAAGAAAGGAAAGGCAATTCATCTTTTAGATGGTATTTTCATGAATTTTTAGAGGTCAATTGACTGTTTTTGTTTGTTTCTAGATTAGTTAACTGTTTTAAAATGTTCAAACACTTCAGCAGTTTCATATGATCATTCGAAAAAATTGGTCGAGGGTTTTCCCACAACATTTTCCTAGTTGTTAAATCAAACGTTATCCCCCTTATCACATAGGTGGGAATGATTATGTATGTTTGTAAGAGATACCTAGTTTCCTTCGCATGATGCGCTATTTAACAAGAGAAAATTTTACTTGTTGAACTAGGAAAGGTTGGCCAAATTGCACAAAACGGAATGACTTGCTATGAACTCCAAATAACTTATAAATATGACTTCATTGCCTTTCAATAGAATGAGTGCAAGTCACTTCATCTCTTTCGTTCTTCAAGCTCAACCTTTTTCCTTCATAACATCCCCAACTTTCTCTCTCACTATTTTCAATTGTACCCTCCGATGGAACTGAATCTCGATCTCTTCCTAGTTGCATTTCTCCACGCCGCATTCATCGCATGCGTTCTTCTTCTCGTTATTTCCGTCATGTTGACTAGTCTCTTGCTTGCATTCGCCATTGGCCTTGTTTTGATTCTCATAGACGATACGTACAACATTTTCTTGTGTTTTTCTTCCTACATTGAAACAGTTGTGAAGCACAATCTTGAACTAGGTTTTGTTCTAATTGTCTACAAACTATTGTACCATGTTGTTGGCATTTTCTTGGCTTCAAAGCCTTTCTTTGAATGTAAGATTTCCCAAATCAAAGTAAAGGCAAGAAGTGCGATGAATGTTATTGATGGCTTGAGGCCTTCTTAATTTCAGCCACTTAACGAAATTTGTTTCATTATGTATTAAAATTTGTACTTTCGTTTATCTCTTTGCACTTTTCGTTCTTTCTAGTTGTACGATCAAATAAATCAAAACAAAATTAATAAACAAAAAACAAGATGAACGCAGAGAAAAAAAAAGTCAAGTATGAAAATCACAACTATTTGTATTGAATGCGAGGTCTTTATATATATATATACACACACACCAAATAATCTGATGTATATGTTATCAAATTGTTAATACAAGACTTTGTATATATGTTTATTGACAATCTTATAACGTGTGTGACTGTCTGACAATAAAATACTCGTTAAACCACAAAGCCTATACCAAACTAATGGTTCCATCCCACTTGATTAGTGATAGATTAATCTGGTCTAATAAGAGAACATTACTCATCATCCACAAGACATTTCAGTACCCACTATAATTCGCCCTAAAACGAGATCGTGTTCGGGTTTATGTATGTGGGTTTGTTTCCTTCCGGTTTGTAATATGGGCCGGGTTCTGAACATTTATTTCGTCTTTGCTTTCTTTAACCGCCACCTCTCATCCACCTGTTGTTTAAAGCTGTTACACAATAATTCACACCAATACACTTAATACACACCTCACCTCCTCTCTCTCCCTCCCTCTCTCCTCCTGTTTCTCTCTTCAACTTCCATCTCAGTATATCGATGGAGTCAAGCCTGTCGTCACTGCAGGATCACCACCATTTCTCTCCAAGCTTGAACTTCCGAACCAGAAACCCTCTCCGCTCTCAATCTTCAAAAAGCAGCTCTTTGAGGACTCCGAAGTCAGGGTTTCGAATCAGTTCCACCATTTCGTCCTCCAGAACTCAGCAGGACAAAGCCGCCGCGAGCTCCGCCTACGTCCCCACACCGCAAAGTCGAGACCTTCGAACTCCTCACAGCGGGTATGTATGTGCATTGAGCTTAATTTCTTGACGTTTTTGGGGATTTAATTTGTAAATTGAGTGAATTTTTGGTGGATAATTTTGTAATTAGGTACCATTTTGATGGAACTACCCGGAAATTCTTTGAAGGATGGTACTTCAAGGTTACGATTCCGGAGCGGAGGCAGAGCTTCTGCTTCATGTACTCCGTTGAGAATCCTGCGTTCCAGAAGCCGCTGACGGCTTTAGAATTGGCTCAGAACGGGCAGAGATGGACGGGCGTCGGTGCTCAAATTCTGGGTGCTTACGACAAGTACATTTGCCAGTACTCTGAAGAATCTCAGAACTTTTGGGGAAGTAAGAACTTTTGCTGTTAGGATCGAACTCTCCATGAGATTCATAGTTGCATCACTTATAGCTTCCTTGTTACTCAAGCTGTTGTTTCTGCAGAATTTCAAATTTCGAAACTTTTTGGGATGATGTGTTGTTATCTAATAAAAGAAATGTTGTTGCTCTTTTGGGTGTCCTGAATTTCGTGTTTTCGACTTGTGTATTATTTTAGGATTCTCCGTGTATCCGCTTTAATTATGCTGGTTGTGAATGCTTTTAATGCGTAGGTAGGGAAGAGCTTATGTTGGGGAACACTTTTATAGCAGAAAAACAATTGAAACCTCCGAACAAGGAGGTACCTCCAAAGGTACTATATTTGAACCTCCTTATTTGTTTTGGTTTATATTCATTATTCTTCCTAGATAGCCGCCCAATTTACTTCTTTTAATTTTTCCTCACATGTGGAATATATTGCATAGGAATTTGATAGTCGAGTGGTAGAAGGTTTTCAAGTCACCCCACTCTGGCATCAAGGTTCTATTCGTGATGACGGCAGGTATGCCTCTCCTTGTTCTTATTTTGTTATTTACCTATGAAAATTTGGGTTGCCTGAACCCATAGTGTTTATTAGTTGTTTGAGGTACATTCTTGTTCATGTCAGGTCAGATTATGTGGAAACTGTGCCAACTGCTCGCTGGGAATACAGCACCCGCCCAATTTATGGATGGGGTGATGTTGGGTCTAAGCAGAAATCTACTGCTGGCTGGTTAGCAGCTTTTCCTGTATTTGAACCCCATTGGCAAATATGCATGGCTGGTGGATTGTCAACAGGCATTTGCTTATCTCCTTTAACTCCTTGCAGATATTTCGTGGACCATTTAGCTATTTTATTTTTGGACAATCATGTGTTTCTTTCTTTTGAATATCCTATACTCCAAAATTTGCACGTCTTAGAAACCTCTACGCACTTTTCTGGGCATTATCTCAGTTTCCATTTAAATCTCAGGTTGGATAGAGTGGGACGGTGAAAGATTTGAGTTTGAAGATGCTCCTTCTTATTCTGAAAAGAATTGGGGTG
Source organism: Pyrus x bretschneideri (assembly GCF_019419815.1). Taxonomy (NCBI): domain Eukaryota; kingdom Viridiplantae; phylum Streptophyta; class Magnoliopsida; order Rosales; family Rosaceae; genus Pyrus; species Pyrus x bretschneideri. Next base: position 5,695,788 of record NW_025999390.1, on the reverse strand, counting down.
GAGCATTCCCAAGAAAATGGTTCTGGGTAGGCTTATTATAGTAAAGGTTAAGCTTACTCTTCATTGTATTATTTGTTTGGCATCACATCCACTGATTTTTTGGATGGATTGATGTCACACCGCAGGTTCAATGTAATGTTTTTGAAGGTGCTACTGGAGAAATTGCTCTGACATCAGGCGGCGGGTTGAGGCAACTACCTGGATTAACTGAGACTTTTGAAAATGCTGCTTTGGTACTTCCCCGGTGGATTTTGCTCTAAATCATTGCTTGTTTTCCCTAGTTTGCTTCTGCGCAGTTTATGTTCTACTAAATTATCTTTGAGAGGAATATTTTTAATGAGATTCAGAGAGGAGGGAGAAGTAGGGGTTGAGCAGTTGCTTTGGCATTCAGAATCTTGTTGTTTGTGTTGGTCTCTGTAAAATTTTCTTCATAAGATATGTTATAGGAAAATAGATGAAGATGAAATAAAGGCTCATCCTTTGCATTGTACAATTGCTCATGATAAATTAGGAATTGGATAGATATCCATGAAAATAAAATTTCCAAGTAAAGTTAGAGCACACGTTGCCCTTTATTGCAAACAAATAGTCGTGCATTTGTTTCCTTTAACATGTTCACAATTCATGCATTTATGATGCAGATCGGAGTTCACTATGGGGGAAAATTTTATGAATTTGTCCCGTGGAATGGCATTGTTAGTTGGGAAGTTGCTCCTTGGGGTTACTGGTCCATTGCTGCAGAGAATGAAACACACATGGTAATTGAACATCTCTTTCATCTTGCCCCTCCCTCAAACATTATAGAAGTTTATACCTAGGAATGAAATCTCTATAGTTGTGCTAAGTAATAAAAACCTTTGTAGTCACCAACATATTGGTCTTGTTAATGAGCAGGTTGAATTAGAGGCAACAACAGAGGATCCTGGTACAACGTTGCGTGCCCCAACATCAGAAGCTGGACTTGCCCCAGCTTGTAAAGATACTTGTTTTGGTGATCTAAAATTGAAAATGTGGGAAAGAAGATATGATGGCAGCAAGGGGAAGGTGCACATTTTTTCACTCATACACACACACGTATTTATTGGTCTCATTCTTTTTTTTTTTCCTTCAATTTTTCTGTTCTTTTATTTATTTTTTCCTGTCCCAGGCTTGCAATATGTCTGGGACTCTGATAAATTGAGGAAAATGAAAGAGCTAACCTGGTTCTAGGCAAGCCATACAACTCTAAGTTGACCAGTTATTTGACAAGATCTATTGTGACCTTCATTTTAGTTTGCCGTGCGAATCAAAAACTATGCCATATTCCATTAGAGCACACTTCCTTCCCTGGTTTGCCACAGTAGAGATAGAGAAGTCATGGATAATAAGCAACAGTTATCTAGATGACCTGGGTTAGAACATATCAATTTTTAGCTGAAAGTACTTCTAAACCCGATATCAGCCCAAAATCTTTTAGCAGGAATGACTAGTTCTGCATAGCCTGTCATAACACCCATCATTAGGTAACTATTTGCTCTTCCAACTGTTCGTATGGATTAAACAAGCCACTGTAACCGAGAAAAAAGAACATTAAACAAGCCATAACCAGTGACCATGCCGCATAGTTTCCCCCTTTTCATTTTTCCCCCAGTACGTATGTTTCTGGCTTACCTGATACTGTAGTGTGATGTAGTTAATCATTTGATGACTTGTGCAAAATTTTCGTGTGATTTGAACCTTTTGATTTTGTCCATCTTTTAGATGATATTGGATGTTACAAGTAACATGGCCGCAGTGGAAGTTGGAGGAGGACCATGGTTCAATACTTGGAAGGGCAAGACTACTACACCCGAGCTCCTTAGCCGGGCTCTCAGAGTCCCCGTTGATGTGGAAGGGGTATACAATCTGGTTCCGTTATTGAAACCCCCTGGTCTGTAGCCCATTGATTAACGCTTTGTTGACAATAAAACTTGTGTTATCATTTGCTTACAAAGTTCAAGTTTGAAATAGGTACTAGTTTGTCATGTTAAGCGGTGTAAATATGGTAGCACTTTTCCAAGTTAAGTCTTTGTAAATCGTCGTCTTTTTCCATCAGAAAAAATGAAAACAACCTGGCAATTGAGCTTCGTAACATTTTCGAAAACCAATTCGGAACCATCAAATGAGTTTGAGTTGGTTTTTCTTTAGGAAAACTAATGAAAAAGGCTTGAAAACTTTGAGTTTTAACGATAAGGATAAAATAAAGGGTAAAGTGAATAGTACTATGATTGATTTTTTAGTGTAAAAATGTGTTTTTTCATTAAAGTAAACAGTACTGGGAGTCTTTCGTTAAAGTTCTTTTTTTCTATTCCTAAGAAACAAAACCAATGTTGGTTATCTCAAGTTCCTAAATCTTTGGTTCAAACGTCCAAGACTCCCAAGTAACAAAAGGAACTAACTTTTGGTTTTGAAGTAAACTCGTGTGCTGTTCATGCTTCTCTCACTTGGACAAGGATTGTTTGCCCTCCCATGCTCTTGTGTTTTGTGTGGTCACGGTTAAGTCACGTCAATATTTTATATTGTTTTTTTTATAGAGATAATAAGACAAAAATGAATAGTAATATAAAATGTTGATGTAACTTAATCATGACCACACAAACAGGAGGGCAGACAATCCTTGTCCCTCTCACTCACTCATTGTGAGCTAGTGGTAGCTAGTATAGGTACGTGTCGTGAGCATCTTTATGTCACGTGTTGTTACTAAATCAGTACAAATTGTATCACGTTGTTAGGAACGAGTATATACTTGGCATGAGGACAAGGAGAGCCAAGAGCATCTCTAAAAAAATGTTAAAAATTCTACATGGATTGTTTAGACAAAGAAATGTGGTTTTCTCGTGTCGAAAGAGATGCCAAAATTCTACATGGATCGACGTTCTTCACTTTGCTGCCAAATTTGAAGGCAACGTTAAAATTTGTTTTTGTTTTATTTTAATGTTGGGTCCACATGTTTATTTTTCTTCACTTATTAATTATTTTATTATGACCCACTTGGTTTTATAAATATCCAAACAACATTTTAATTTGACATCTCGGTTAGAATATGAGATTTTACAAAATATTATTTTGCCACATCAACTGTAAAAATAAAATTTGACATCTGTTGAGAATTGGCTGAGCCTCATCTTGTATATAGTACAAGGGGATTTGATTAACATGCATATGTTAGATAGAGGCCACCGGCCTAGAAATTTAGGGATTAGTTTTCCTATGTGCATGCATGGCCACAAAACATGACAACACATTCGTGGAGCTCGTTTTATTTACTCATTTTAATCAAAATTATAACGTCTTAGTTATTTTAAGACGTCAGTTACTCTCGAGAAGAGTACTCTTACAACTTACACATACATACACATATTTCTTTTCATCTTACATTGATCGATTAGGTCTACATCCTAATCTCATTAATTACTAAATACGTACGAATTTTTGTTCGTTAGATCAAGGTTAGGTCTACGTCCTAATCTCATTAATTACTAAATGTGTAGGTCTACGTCCTAATCTCATTAATTACTAAATGCGTACGGATTTTTGTTCTTTAGTTCAAGGTTAGGTCTACGTCCTAATCTCATTAATTTTTGACAAATTATGGCTTTAATTAATCCACCCAGATGATGACACGTGTTTGTGAAATAATAGCATACACAGACGTTGGGGTTGATAGGTGTTCGTCAACACATGGCATGGGATTGAATCGATTGATAAGTAACACGCCGGTGCAAATTTGGACTTATAATTTGGAGAAATTTTGAATCGATTGATAAGTACTCAGAACACGAGTGATATACCACGTATCATTATTTAAGTGGAGAGAAGTTTTATTTTGTAAATTAATTTTTAACACAAGTATCTCACCACTTGTGTAGCAACACATGGTGTATCATCCATATTCCTGATACATTGAAAAATTCCCATAAATTCTCTAATTCTTGATTCCTTAGGCCACCTCTCTTTTTTCTCTCACACACAAAGATGGGAGCTTCATCAGTAGTAGCTTCTCTGATGATGATCAGCATCTTCATGCTTATCGGACAACTGCAGGCAGATGCTGCATTCCAAACACCTTCGAAATGAACCCTCTTCTTCAATCTCCAAACTTCACCTCAACTAACTTTACTATAGATGCTTCCGGTACGCATACAAATCGTGTTCTACTTCTTCATCTGGAAAAGAAGACGGGGATTTGAACTTAGACCTTTTTAAAATCAAAATGAAGCAAATAATTAGAATGAAATATATACTTTCTTTCTCTGGTTTTCAAAGGAAGAAGATTTCGGTTCGGAACCATTGCTAACAAGAAAGTCATATTGGTTATGACGGGACTCTCACTGGTACAGACACATATACATATATATTGTCATATACCTTCTGACTTTCTAATTCACTTTAGTTTTTCTTCGAGTAATATTTCAGCATGGGTGCGAATCACATTGCAACACGGTGTTATTAATTTACTCAGGTTGTGGCATATTTATTGATATTAATTATACTCTATTACATATATTATATCGTTTATTTATATATAATACGTAAATTAATAACATCAGGTGATGTTATGATCGTCACACTCAAAGTTTCTTTTTGTAACCTATTTTCTGATTGCATGTGTTATCATTTTTATGTTTTTGCAGATTAATGCAGGAATTACTACTCAGCTTTTGTTAAGCCTCTTCAACATAGAAGGAGTGGTGCATTATGGCATAGCTGGTAATGCAAACCCATCCATAAACATTGCCGACGTGGTCATTCCTCAGTATTGGGCCCACACTACTCTTTGGAACTGGCAGGTGCCTCCTCTTCCTAATTACGGCTACAAGTCGCTTTTACCGACTAACTGGAAATTCACACAACCTCATTATTAATTAGAGAGATTTTTGATACGGTTCTTAATTATGAATATTTTTTTATTGAAATTTTGTTGGTTTTTAATTTTTGATCAAGGTCTGGAAATTAATGTGATAATTTATTTTTATGTAGGTCACTATATTTTTTAAATTAAAAATTAGAAATTTTAGTTGTTTATATAAATGATATTTTAAATAAAAAAATCATAATTTGTGGGATTAAAAATATTAAAATATAAATATACTATTGTGTGTGTGTGTATATAAACATGGGTACATTCATCAAAATTAACCAAAAAAATAATTTTATCAAAACATGGGTACATTCTTCAAAATCACAAAAAAAAAAAAAAAAAAAGATATTAGGCTTAATAACATTAGTAAATTTCTTCGATTAAACTTGATATGGATACATTTTAAAATCAAAGAAAAAAGAATGTACCCATATAAGTTTAAAAATGGATTAGAAAAAAATTGAATAGATTTTATATAAAAAATTGTACATTTTACATATAACAATTTGGTATATTTAAGAATGAGTACATTTTAAGATTTAAAAGTTTTACATGAATGGGTACATATAATTAGCATGGGTACATTTAGCAAAATAAAAAATACAAATAAAAAAAATATATGGGTACAAATACAAACAAACTTTAAAAAATATGGGCACAAAAAGAAATTAATATATGGGTATAAATTAAAACTGAAAAGAAAATTGGTACAAATTAAAAAAGAATTACAAACTAAAAATGGGTACAAACTAAAACTAAAAATATATGATAAAAAATTTAGTCATAAATATAAATATACTAATTGTAACATTTTTAACAGTGAATATATTTAGAAATAAAAAAATATTTTATTATTGAAATAATTAATGATGTTATTAATACCCAAAGACCTTGATCAAAAATTGAAAATGAATAAGATTTTAATCAATGGAGTAGTAAAAAGAAGGATGAGAACCTAATTTACTAGGTTTTCAAAACATGTAAGCAAGTACATTGAGAGAATTCGATGCGATCATATATAACTACTCACGAATTTCATTACAAACTTTTAAGTTAAGCAATTTTGGATGGAAGTATTACTTGGAAGGGGTTACTTTCTCAAATATATATCATCTAGCACATGAAACTAACCTAATTAGTAAATGAGCTCGAACTCAAGGTTTCGCAGATTTAGAGCAAACACTGTCTAGAGCAACTTATACCGCTCATTTAATCTCCCAAAAATCAAATTTTGCCACTTAACTAATCCCTGACATTCAACTATTGTCTCACTTAACTCCCTGAGACATCAATTTTTCTTTTCAGCTTATGAGTTATTCCTTCTTTATTTCCCTCTTTTTGTTAGTAAATATGAATTTGCGGTTATTAATGTGTTTGTCTATGCGTGAGAGAGTTGTTGTCAAAATTGACAGCAGCTTCAAAATTAATTATTAATGCTTTTTATTAAATTTTATTGCTTTAATCATCATTGCAATTAATGTTGTTGTTGATCTGTTTCCCTTTTGTTCAATCGAGGTAAGTGAACAGTCCCTCTTGTTAAAAAAAAAAATGGTGAACGGTCCGGATTTCATAATTATTAAATGTCTTTTATTAAGTTTTTATTAATTTAATCATTTATTTTATAATATAATAAAATAATAATTTAATTTGACATATCAGATAGACAATAAAACTTTAAAAGATATCAAAATGCCATATAGGCTGTCAAATTTAAATTTTATTTTTCAAAATTTGACATCCTCTTTGAAGATATTCTAAACACATATTAAGTTATCATAAATGGCTAATCAGTTTAACGGAACAAAACAATGTTATGCCTGTTTCTGTCATAATCCACACCATCTCCTTATCATTGTTATTAATTTATTAATTATGGGTCCAAATCATTGTCACACGTTTTTCTTTTGTCTGCAATATCCAGATATTTGACCCAATAATTCGAAACATGGTGACAACTGAAATCTAATTTGGTGCTTCCTATGAGCTCTAAGCTGATTCCAACCCAAATGTGTTTACAGTTAAATTTTGTAATCTCAAAACTAAACCTTAGTACGACAAACAGTTTTTTTCCTAACTCCGTCATGTTACACATTAACTATATTAACTGTCGAAGAATTGTCTAGGCCAAATTTTTTTTTTTTCCTTAATTTGACCTCAATAAAAGATGATGATAAATGTCTCACCATCTTGACTCATCTTTCATCATCCAATTTTTATACCCACTTTTTTTTAAAAGGGAAATTCAGCTGTACCAAAAAATTGGTACTTAATTAGGTGAGTTGGAGATGGCACAACCATCCAAAAAGTCATTCAAAGCTGGAGAATTTTAGAAGGCATAAAAGGAGCACCAAGAAATAAGAGAAAACATTGCAAAGATCCTTTTTCTGCGCACCCTGTAAAATAATGTCCATCTTTCTCAAACCCCTCCCTCTTCTCTCCCTCTTCTTCTTCGCCTACTATCTCACAAACCCTAAAGTGTTTGGAAACTCTAGGGTTCCTGAAACCCCACTCATAGTTATATACAATGGAGGTGGTGAAGAAAATGGGGCCAACAAATATGATGAGGGAGAGTATAGAGGTGGGTGGGAATTGGTTTCTGAGAATTCAGGTGTATCGGCCATGCACATGACCATCATGCCTAATAGTAACAAGGCCATTATGTTTGACGCTGCCGGTTTTGGTCCATCGGAGATCTCATTGCCTCCTGGAGACTGTCGTCAGGTTTTCGATGAGAGGGATGAAACAGGAGAATACTATGAAGTGGATTGCTGGGCTCATGCTGTGGAATTTGACACTGAGACTGCAGCTATTAGGCCGCTTAAGGTATGTATAAACTAGTTTTAAGGGTTTCATAACTACATAATATTTTGAGAATTGGTTACGAACTTTAAATCGAAAAAAAAAAGAACGAGGAACACTAAACAAAATATATAAAGACACTAAATTAACTGTTATTTGTATTAGTGTCTCGATTCAATTTTTGGTTAAAAAAATTTAACGAGTTCAAATATTTGTGCATGTTTCCATTTGTTTTGCTGTAACTTACTTTGTCTTTGTTAGTTTAAATCAGATCTTGACAGACACATGGTGCTCATCTGGTGGATTATCAGCTAATGGCACTCTTGTGCAAACTGGTGGATGGGCTGATGGAGGGAGGTCTGTGAGATACCTCTCTGGATGCAATACCTGTGACTGGGAGGAGCACCCCATGTCACTTTCTACCTCAAGATGGTATGTTATATTAATTTGTTAGTTTTTCGTTAATTATATCTGATGTGCTTATAAATAACTGTAAATTATTGATTGTAAAGTTAAAATGAATATTGATGATAATAATCTTAAGTATTTACATTTTAAATAGGTTCTCTACCCAACATATATTGCCAAATGGCAATTTCATATTGGTCGGAGGCCGGCGCATGTTCAATTACGAGTACATCCCTAAGGGGGGAGATTCTAATGATGTTTACTTTCCATTACCATTTCTCCAAGAGACCACTGACCCGTTTGAGAATAATCTCTACCCGTTTGTTTTCCTTTCCACGGATGGCAACATTCTAATATTTGCGAATAAGCGTTCAATTCTACTCAATCTGACCACCAACAAGATTGTCCGGGAGCTTCCTGTCCTTGACGGTGGGTCTCGAAACTACCCTGCATCCGGCACGGCGGCATTGCTACCCATAAATCTCGATGATCCGAACCCGAAAGCAATCCGGGCCGAAATCATAATATGTGGTGGAGCGGATCCTAGAACTGGAAAGTTAGTTGAGAAGGGTATTTTCGTAACTGCATTGCAAGATTGTGGAAGGATTGACATAACGGACCCAAAATCCACATGGCAGAAGGAGATGATGCCAACACCAAGGACTATGGGAGATCTGCTGATCCTTCCCACAGGTGATATCCTTATAGTCAATGGGGCCAAAAAGGGAATAGCCGGGTGGAACTTCGCACAGGATCCGAACCCGACCCCATTACTTTATAGACCCGACAACCCAACAACCCAACGGTTCACAGAGCTAAAGGCGACAACTATACCGCGAATGTATTGTTCAACCTCTATGGTATTGCCAGATGGAAAAATATTAGTGGCTGGGAGCAACACAAATTATTACTACAATTTCACAGGCGTAAAGTATCCGACAGAACTTCGGGTCGAGAAATTTTACCCACCATACTTCGACCCTTTACTCATCTTGGACCGACCCACGATAACATCCGATTACAAGGGCAAAATGGTAAAATACAGAGGATATATTGTTGTGGAGTTCAGGTTGAAGAAAGCTGAGGTGGACCAATCAAATTTGAAGGTGACCATGTACTCGCCACCTTTCACAACCCATGGTTTTTCCATGGGCCAAAGGCTTTTGGTATTGGCCATAAAGAAGTTGGAAAATGTGGAACCGGAATTTTTTCGGGTGGAGGTTGCCGCGCCGCCATCGGCGGAGATTGCTCCTCCGGGTTTTTATTTGATCTTTGTTGTGCACAATGGAGTTCCGAGTTCTGGGATATGGGTGCAAATTGCATAGAGGATTTCGTGCATCTTTTTGGGTTCTTGTACATACATTGATACATATTTTTATTGATTGTATCGTAAACTTGAATACTTCTCATTAGGGGTGGGTTTAAAAAATCGAAAACCAAATCGAACTGAAGTCGAAAAAAAAAACCGAACCAAACCGAAGGCGAATTTGATGCGAATGTATATCTCCACTGCCTGAAGGTGAATTTGAAACCCGATTGCTATGCCATGGTTGGCGTACTTTCTGCTTGTGCAAGATTATGAGTGTTAGAATTAGGGGACTGGGCTAGCAATTTGATGGATAAAATTTTAGAACCGAATCGAAAAAAAATAAAAAGATCAAACCGAATCGAAAAAAAATAAAAAGATCGAACCGAATCGAAAAAAACCATGTCTTCGTCTGCAATAGTGGGATATTTTGGAGTATTGGAAGGAGAAGACAACTTAGAGTTCATCAATGGCTTCATCTTCATAACCATGTCTCTGAATTTTACAGATAAGTTTATTTCCTTTTCATGTCGATTTCGTTATTGTATTCGTGATCCTAATGTCTTGTTGTTGCTCTTATGATTTTAGAATATATCTTACACCTTTTCAAATTCCCCATAACTTTCTGTAAGGAGCTTGATGCTATGATAGCTGACTTTTGGTGGGGACAAAAAGACAGAGAACATCATATCCATTGGGTCTCCAAAGAGAAGCTATGCCTTTCTAAAGCCGATGGTAGGCTTGGGTTCAAAAATTTTGTGGACTTTAATGACGCTCTACTGGTAATAATTTTTGAACGGAATTCCAAGTGGGCAGAGGTGCTTAAAGCACTCCCTAATTGTTCGTTCCTGGATGCAGAAAGGGGTGACAAAGCGTCGTGGGCTTGGTCTAGCTTATTAGCCAGTAAAAACATATTACTTGGGGGAGCACATTGGCAGATTATGAATGGAAATGATGTGCGGGTTTAGATCAATAGATGGATTCCTTCCATTTCGTTGGGCCGACTAAGGATTATGATGCCATGTTAGAAACTTCAATCGGTGATTCGGAGCTCAGTGACAGATTGGTGTGGCCTTTTGAAAAAAGGGGAATTTTTTCTGTCAAGTCAGGATACCATCTTATAGAAGCCCGGGTCCATCGTCCTCTACATTTATTCCCAGTTCTATCTGGAAGGCTATGAACCATACATACAAACCAAAGGTTTGATGCTTCATATGGAAAACCCTTCACTTCGCCATTGCAACCATGGCGAACTTATTCAAGAGGAGATAGGCGCAATGCCCTGTTTACCCATTGTGTTCTTTACACGAGGAATCAGTGGAGCACTTATTCCTTCTGTGCCCATGGGTTGAATTAGTTTGGTTTAGGGGTGCTCTTAATTTAAAAATTAACCCTGCTTTGATCACTACCTGGGCAGAATGGCTAATTGACATTTCTGAGATAAATGGGGGTTCTAAGTCAGAGATTACAACGAGGCTCTCCTATATTGGCTTCACATGTTGGCAAATCTAGGAGGCCCATTCTAATGCGTTGTTTAATCATGTTTCGATTAACCCCAAGACAGGTAGTCATCTTAATCGCCAACTTGGCTGGAACTTTCAATGAAGCTGCTTGCCCGGTGCACTGCACCTCTTGGCTGAGTTCCCCTAGTGCTATTGAGGTCCATTGGTCTCCGCCTTGTCCTAAGTTTATCAAAATCAACGTTGATGCCAATAGGAGGCCAAGTTTGCAGGTGTGGTTGCGCGGGATATGGAAGGAAACTTTATAGCAGCTTGTCGATACTCCATCAAAGCATCTAATGCAACGGTGATGAAAGCAAAGGTGCTTCTCCATGGATCCGAATTGTGTATCTCCCGGGGATGGAACTCGGTGATCATCGAATCTGATTCGATGGAATCCATTGCCAGCCTTAGGAATACTTCAACTCTTGGAAGTTGGGAAGCCTTCCCCATTCTTATGAAATGTAAAAGACTGGGGGATAATTTCCAAACTTGTCGCTGGTCTTGGGTTCCAAGATCTGCCAATCGTGCAGCGGACTTCATTGCGTTGAGACAATGTAGGGAGATGTGTGATGTTATGTGGGTCGATTGACCTCCCTCTTCCTTTGTTCATGTTCTTTGTAACGATGGACTCCCATGCCCTCCCTAAACACCCCGGTAGTGTGAGTGGTGACGTTTTTAGCATTGGATGCGGCGTCATTGCTCCTTGGACCACTCACACTACTTTCTACTTTTGCTAGTTCTCAGCTGTTTGCCTTACTGTAGGCTCTCTGTATTTCTCTTTGGCTTCTTTGCCCTAGTTCCATGGATTCCAGTTTCCGAAAAAAAAAAAAAAAAAAAAACTTTCATACTTAACAACTCACTACTAGTGCAATATGCCTCTCTGTTCTTCAATTATTGGCCTCATGGGCCCTAATTATATTTGTTTGTTAAATAACTATTCGTTAATCTTCACGTGAAGGGACCAATTATTGCCAGATGACGTAACCGTGATGATGTCACGCTGTTATGGGTTGTTGTCACCAGCCAAAGGTTAAAAAGGATTCATCTTACTAGTTACTAATCTCACATAAGAAAGTTAAAAATTTCCAAAGCACATTAAAAATACCAAAATAGTTTAAAAAATATCAGCACATTAAAAATTTCATAATAATTAATTTGTAAGTGTGAAAAATATTAAAAAAAATATGCTAACATAAAATTGTGTCTGGTAAACGAAAAAATAAAAGTTCTGTGTTTCTTCAATATCATGGGTGTAAAATAGCAAAAAACAAAAGTAGTTCTACTCATGTTTCTAAAAAAACGCTTTCTAAAAAAACGTTTTTTTATGAAAGGCAGCTGAACAATTTCAATTAATAAAACTGTCATATTGATAATCCTACCCTCCTCTCTTCTTTTTACTAAAGCATTTTTAGTACTATAGTTTATCAAACACTTATCTGCTTTTTTCACAGTTGTTTATTCTTGTAGTATAGCATAAGCAGTTCTAAAACGCCACAACAATCTCAAACTAGCTCTCAGTCCATCTAGCAGATTGCGCAATAAGAGAGAGAGTTTTTTCTTCATCTATAGTTTGAGTTGTTTAAACTTTTCTCTCATTAAAATTATCAGTTATGAGAAAGCTAAATTAATCAAGCATGGTAAGTGAGATAAATCTGGCTAGCACAATCGAGACTCTTTCGAATCTACCTTCTGCCAGACTCACTACGTTAACTGGAGAGCTAGTATCAATCACTTCTGTTAGTAGTCAAGGAAAGATTAAGATAGGTAGCCCCTTTAAACACGTTCACATTGAGGTCTGGTAGTGTTTTTAGCACCCACCCTCCCCTCTTTTGTTTAACCTTTTTATGGTGATGACAGTATTTTGTCTGTATATTTAAGATGATTATTAAGTTGTCCGGTTTGCACCACCACCTTATTTTTACTTTTCCAACTTTTTTTGGCTGTTTGGCCCGTTTTGGGTGTTCAATGGATATCACTTTTGACCACTAAGAAAGAAGTGAAGGACAAGGGTGGGTAGCCCCACGAAGCACGACATTAATTTAATATAGCCTATTAAACACGTTCTGCAAAAATATATTGAATAAAAAATGCTTATATATAGCCAGCTTATCGTTGTGCTATTGTTAAAAGAATATTGAGTTTTCTTATATATCTACAAGAAGGCAACTTGACCGTACAAACTGCTTGTTTTCCTGAACACAAAGCAAGTGTGAGTTGACTTCAATTTTTTCTTTCTTTCATTTTCGATGAGAAATACTTGTTATTAGCATTTTAAAAAGTTATCACACACTCATTTTAAAATAAATACATTTTACTTCAAACAGTGTTAGACGGCACATTGTTAGTACCAATAACAACTTACTTTTCTAATTTATTATCTTTCTTTTTTTATCCCTTTCATCTGGCTTGTTTCTTCATTGCTATGTTTGTACATATCCATTGTTTGGAAGCTTTTAGGCGTGTTTACGAAACCGGAATGGAATACGAATACCAACTTTTCCATCAGGAATCCAACTTGTTAGTACCAAGAACATCTGGCTTGTTTATTCTCCATCAGGAATCCAACTTTTCTATCCAAAGTACCCCTGTCCTTCTACCTTTCAGCCGAGTCTGCCGGCTCCAGCTCAATCCCGTCCATCGGTGATGATGGGGCTCAAGCTGCACGGGTTCAGGATGATTTTGAAAGGATGTAATTGGTGAAGAATAGGTTGTCGTTGGCGACGACCAGATTTGGAACTCGTTCGGTGCGCCTTGAATCGGCGGGGAAGAAGATGGAGAAAAGAAAAGTAAAAAGATGGTGAAGCTGAAAGAATTGGGGAATGGGAACAAAGAGTATCAGGGAGCAAGGATGACGGGGAAGAAGATGGAGAAAAGAAAAGAAAAAATAATTGGGGATGAGAAAGAAGAGATTCACAGAAGGAGGAGGTTCTGGAAGAAGACGAAGAGAAAAGAAATGAAAATAGAATTTGGGATGATAAAGAAAGAGTACCACGGACCAAGAGGGGAAAATAAGGAATTGCGGGAAGGGAAAAAATTTAATGAACAGTGCAAAATAAAAAATAAAAAAAAATTCATATTAAAATAAAAATAGTTGGTTGAAATAAAGATGTTTTAGTAATCACATTAATTTTTATTCCGATTCATATGTTTTAGTAAATAACTTATATGGATAAATACGATTCTCACTTCAATTCTAATAAATTTTAGTAAATAATTTTAATATGAATCTGATTCTGATTTCATTCTCACGGATTAATAAGCGAGTCATTAATTTCATACTTACCAGTTAAGGGAATGCTGCAGCTTTCTTCTTTTTATCTTTTAGTTGAATAATTTGGCTGTGTATGTGCATATGTATCATTTTTTAAGTATCCACTATTAAGTACAACTATGTACTGATATTGTATTCAATTAACCATTGTGAATGGTGTCAAACTTATGGTGTGATTGTTTGTTGTAGGCTTCGGGCCTTGTGGAGGAGCCAATGAATTTGGGAAAAACAGTGATGCCAGCCGAAAGTGAGGCTGAAATTGAAAGTGAAGAAGTTCGTGTAAGTAATTCTCATCTCCTAGACGGTAACTACAGAGTTTTGTCAGACTCACTATATTAATTGGAGAATTAGCATCAACCACTTATGTTTATAGTGGATGAAAAATAAGGGTGGGTAGCTACATGAGTCATGATATTACTTAATTTAATTAATTTGGCCAATTAAACACCTTCAGCAAAAACATATTGAAGAAGAAATGGTATTGTTATTTTTCATATGCCAGAGGAGAGCAAGTAATAAATATTGAGATTTCTTAGTTATCTACAAGAGGCAAATTAACCGGATAAACATGCTTGTTTTCCTATATACAAAGCAGATGCGAATTCATTTCATTTTTTTTTTCCATTTTAAATGAGAATACTGTTATTGACATTTTAAAAAATTATCACACACTCATAATCCCAAGATTTTGAGTTCAAGTCTCTTTCCTACTTTTCCATGGCTCGTCTGGGTTCATATGAATATTAGGGAGGAAGATTCTTTATCCCCTTAATCTCTCTATCCTTTCATGTCCTCCTATTTGAACAATCATGCTTAAACCATGTCAACATCTTATATTAATTTTTTTATAAATATAATAAGATAAAAAATAATATGTGAGATGAGGAGATAGGAATAGGAAAGTAGAGAATTCTCCTTCTCGTATTAGCAACGCTCCACAAGAACTCCGAAGGCATCTGGCGTGTTTTTTTTTTTTTTTTTTTCTTCTTTCCTTACAAAGTTTTGGTCGAAGTATCTTAGTTGAATGTGTGCCTAATGAAATATTTGAATCAATGCAGTTAAGGATCTCAGGCGGTGAAATGAAAGGAATCATGGAAGCTTCACACGACATAGAAAACCAAAAGGATCCATTCCTCGAGAAGTTGCGGAGCTTGAATCCCCCTGTTTTCTTGGCGTTGTATCTATAGAGTTCCTAAGCGCCTACAGCAGGGAAATGAGAAAGCATACACACCTCAAGTAGTCTCTATAGGCCCACTTCACCATGGCGAGGAACCCTTAAAAGCCATGGAAGAGCACAAATTAAGGTACCTGCGAGATTTTCTAACCCGAACCAAGGGAAGGGTAAGCTTCTGTGATAGGTTCTGTGATTGTATACAAATGATAAAGAACCAAGAGGAAAAGTTGCGAGGTTTTTATGCAGATTCCATTAAGTTTGGCAGTGATAAATTTGTAAGAATTGTTTTAGTGGATGCCGCCTTCGTCATTGAGCTCTTATTGAGGAACCATTACCCAGAATTGCAAGTTCCAGATGATTACATATTTAAAAACCCTGAGATGTTGTGGGATGTGCGTCCAGACTTGCGGTTGCGTGAAAATCAGCTGCCATTCTTCATTCTTCGGGATCTTTTCAACACACTTCGTTTATCACCTCAGCTGGATCCGTTACTTGAACTTTCCTACCATTTTTTTGAAAACGAAATTGATGGCGGGGGAAAAAAAGAGAATTTTGCCAAAATACTTTCTTCTGGAGAAGAAGTACAACATTTTGTTGATCTGATAAGAACTCTATACCTACCGTTGGAACCAAAAAAGAAACCTAAAACCACTAGGCGCAACCGGATCCTAGAGCCCTTTTCTCACTCAATCTTTCTGACGTCTGGGTATACACCCAACACCACAGACACACCCAAAACCACAGCCACACCCGAAACCACAGACAAACCCAACATCACAGCCACACCCGTAACCACAGACAAACCCAACATCACAGCCACACCGACCGTGACAGAGCTACACCAGGCTGGAGCCAAGTTTAAGGTAGGAAAAGGCAGCAGCTTATTGGACATAAAATTCTCACGTGGGACCCTCAAAATTTGTGGGATCCTCGAAATTCCGAAGTTAATAGTGGACGATACCACAGATGCGAAACTCAGAAATCTCCTTGCTTTTGAACAATGCCATCACAACGAGGAGGATTACCTAGCTAATTATGTTTTCCTTATGAAGCGTCTCGTGAAAACCCCAAAGGATGTGGAATTGCTTGTTGAGAAGGGAATTATTGAAAATTGGCTAGGTGATACCCAGAAGATATCTACTTTGCTTCGTGACCTTGGCACCGGGATGATAGTTGACGACTGGTATTATGCCCCTCTTTGTAAAAAACTGATGGAATACCGCAAAGTGCTCTGGCGCCGATGGATGGTAATTTTGAAACAAGATTATTTTAACACGCCTTGGGCCTTTATGTCTGTAGCTGCGGCTGTTGTTCTCCTCGGACTCACTGTCGTACAAGCAGTGTACTCTATTAAATCTGTCCCTTAAGCATCAACGACCGCAAGTCTCTCCTTCTCCGGAGGATCCGCCAGTCCCTCCTTCGCCGTATCCTTAGAAGTCTAGCCTAGTCTTTGAGAGAGTACACAGTTTGCTTTTCAATTTCAGGTTTCCTTGATGTGAGTGTAATAGATGTTCCAACAAAATAAAGTATTGAAGAGTGTGATTTTATATTTGAGAGGGAAACAGTGTCTACTTGTAATGACTTTTGTTGAAGTGTGTTGTAAATAAAGAGATGTGATTTCCGTACATCTTTTCTCCTCTGCACTTCTATATTTTTTGGCCTCAGATTCAACCCATGGTGCGGAAATCACTTTTCTAAATTAATCCGTACATAACTTCTTATGTCGTACCAATTTGATGTTCATGGACCTATGCTTATGTCTTTGAATGTTTGAAGAAAAAGAAGAGTAATTGTATCATGTTTGTTGTATTTTTTGCCACACGAAATGAACTTTTCCATTAAAATGTTTCTTTAAGCATCACTCGCAAGGATATGGAATTGCTTGTTCAAAAATGCGATTGTTGAAACTCAAAGCTTGACAGGGACGAGGTTAACGAACTTTATTAATCCGAGGAAGTAACTGTTCCGAAGAAATCTCTTTACTGATCTTAGTGAAGACATCAATGCATAACGCAGAAGTGGAAGGCAATGTTGAAACAATCTCTTGCAATCTCCATGCTCACCACCTTATTGTTGTGGTTGCTGCAGTTCTCGCGATCACTTCCATTCAAACACGGTGTCTAATCTTTTTCTTTTGGCATCACTTGTTATTAGTCTCACAATAAGCTAGTAATAATGTGATTTAAACTCGTCTTTGATGAAAATCGAACTTAAACATTTCATTTACAAGTGAAGAAGAATACCATCAGACCGTAATCCTAGGTAAGTTTATTTTATGACATCACAATAAGCTAGTAATAAGCGGTTGCTTGAAAATCAGCTGCCATTCTTCATTCTTCGGGATCTTTTCAACACACCTCCTTTATCACCTCCGCTGGATCCGTTACTTAAACTTTCCTACCATTTTTTTGAAAACGAAATTGATGGCGGGGGAAAAGGAGAGAATTTGCCAAAATACTTTCTTCTGGAGAAGAGGTACAACATTTTGTTGATCTGATAAGAACTCTATACCTACCGTTGGAACCAATAAAGAAACCTAAAACCACAGCCTCACCCGAAACTACAGACACTTGGTGCAACCGGATCCTAGTGCCCTTTTCTCACTCAATCTTTCTGACGTCTGGGTATACACCCAACACCACAGACAAACCCAACATCACAGCCACACCGAACGTGACAGAGCTACACCAGGCTGGAGCCAAGTTTAAGGTAGGAAAAGGCAGCAGCTTATTGGACATAAAATTCTCACGTGGGACCCTCAAAATTTGTGGGATCCTCGAAATTTCGAAGTTATTAGTGGACGATACCACAGATGTGAAACTCAGAAATCTCCTTGCTTTTGAACAATGCCATCACAAAGAAGAGGATTACCTAGCTAATTATGTTTTCCTTATGAAGCGTCTCGTGAAAACCCCAAAGGATGTGGAATTGCTTGTTGAGAAGGGAATTATTGAAAATTGGCTAGGTGATACCCAGAAGATATCTACTTTGCTTCATGACCTTGGCACCGGGATGATAGTTGACGAGTGGTATTATGCCCCTCTTTGTAAAAAACTGATGGAATACCGCATAGTGCTCTGGCGCCGATGGATGGTAATTTTGAAACAAGATTATTTTAACACGCCTTGGTCCTTTATGTCTGTAGCTGCGGCTGGTGTACTCTTTCTTTTCGCACCACATGTTATTAGTTTCACAATAAGTTAGTAATAATGTGATTTAAACTCGTCTTTGATGAAAATCGAACTTAAACATTTCATTTACAAGTGAAGAAGAATACCATCAGACCATAATCCTAGGTAAGTTTATTTTATGACAATAAACTTTTATATTTTATAAATTTTAGAAATTCAAATAATTTTAAATATTTGTGGCACCAAATTATTGGACATGCCAACAGAACTTTAACAAAAATTAACATCATGAATCGAATTAATGAGCAATAGTTAATTTCAGAAAATACATTAATTGATTTTGAAATTCAAGAACCCAAATAAAAAGTCATGTAAGTTTCAAAGACTATTTATGATAAAAACGTCATTTATATATAACTCATATGAGAAGTGTTTTAAAAAAAAAAATTTAAATCAATTCTTAGTAAAAATACAAATTAATCATGCAAAAACATTTGAAGGGGCTTTTGGATCGCAAAACATTTGCGATCGAACAGTCACAAGCGGTAGCGCTGGCGGAAGACTCTTAAGTCGCGTCACGAAAACAAAAGTCTGTCGTTTCCACGAAATTGCCCATTAGGCTCTTCTTCTCCTCAACAATTTTCTGTTCCAAATTGCTCTGAGCTTTTCTTCTTCTCTTTGCTTTCGCTAAGAGCAAGCCCAACGTGGGCTAAAGCTCGGGGGACAAGGGACAGAACAAGGGCCCGAGGCCCGGTGGATCAGCTCCAGCGTGGGCTAGCCCGAGTGAAGGTGGAGGCCCGAGCTCCGGGTCCGTGGGAAATTGCCAGCCCGAGAGCCTGAGGTCATGTGACGTCAGCGCTTAGCGTCAGGCAATATTTAATTTTTTTTTTGTGTTAGGCGCGTGCACCCCACTTACGCGTGGGGGCGCGTCGCCGACACAATCAGAAGAAAAAAAAACTTTGTCAGTTACCGTTGGGAAGCCACGTGGCTTCCCACGGTTCGTTAGATCTCAACGGTTATTTATTTTGGACCGTTTGATCTCAACGGTAAAAAAAAAATAAAAAAGTCTTATTTAATATCCACCGTTCGATCTGAGATCAACGGTGGATATTAATATTTTTTATAAATAAAAAAATAAAAGAAAAAATAGTTTTAAAATTAAGAAAAATTACCGTTGTGACACGTGGCACAATCTGGAGTGTTGGAATTCAAATTTTTTTATATCCAATGACAGAGATTAATTAATTGAATAAAAATTTAAAAAAAAATTGTAAAAAATTCAAAAAAAAAATCTGAAAACTCTGAAAAAAATTGTAAAAAAAATTGTTTTTACTTTTCTATAAATACCTTCTCATTATCATCTACCTTACACAACAATTTCATATTTTTTCAACTACTTTCAATCACATTCATTTCTTTGTCTCAAAGTTTGAATCCATTTTTTTTCAACAAAATGACCACTGGTGCATGTACGAATTGATCGCTTATTGAAGATGTTGCATTGTGTACTAGCTGGGTTGAAATTACTTATAGTTCGCTTACGGGTAATGAGATGCAGTTGCGAGAAATGTGGAGTCTTATTCATACCAATTATCTTGAGAAAATTGGTGGGCAAAGAACTAAAGAATCAATGTCCAGTCGTTGGAAATTACTTAGCCAATCGTTTAGTATGTGGAGAGACGCCTTGGCACAAGCTAGTAGTAATATTCGAAGTGGAAAAAATTACTCGAATCAGGTAACAATATATTATTTATTTGATACCCAAATTTACATTATAATTATTTATTTGTATTATTTATTTGTTACCTACATAATTTATTATTTATTGTTTGTATTATTTATTTGTTACCGACTTACATTATAATTATGTTGTTTGTATTATTTATTTGTTACTTATTTTCATTATAATTATTTATTTGTATTATTTATTTGTTACTTATTTCCGGAACGGCTGGGCCTGCAAATCTGAGCCATAGCTTGGATGACTCGACGGGAATGTGAGGTTCTGCCCATTCTTACTTCGTCATCTTTCCTTCTATGATCCTCATCCTCTTCCCTCTCATTTTTTGCCCCTGGTGATTGAACATTGCTTCTGATTGGTTAAACAATTCTTCCTCTTCCTGATTGAGTTCCCACATCATCCTTGAGGAAGAAGAAGACATTGTAAGAAATAAGCATAAACTATCAATAATGATACAGATTTTTGTGAAGAAAGAAGCAGAAACTATGAATAATGATAAAGATCTTGAGAAAATTGGTGTGAGATTTGTGATGATGGATAGTTGATTATATAGAAGATTAAAAAAGGATTAGGTTGTACATAATGCCACGTGGCATGTTGTCATTCGTTAAAAATCTTATGGAAATCTATCCTCAAAGATTGTGAACAAATTATGACACGTGGCATGTCGTCATTCGTTAAAAATCTGATGGAAATCTATCCTCAAAGATTGTGAACAGATTATGACACGTGACGCGACGTAATTGGTTAATAATCTTATCAGAAATCCATCACCAATAATTGTATTTTCGAATAATGACACGTGGCATAACGAGTACGATTAAAAAATTTATCAGAAATTCATCCCCAATAATTGTCTTTTCGGATTTTATGACACGTGGCGTAACGACAACGATTAAAAATCTTATCCGAAATTACAAATAAAATTATTTTGTATTATTTAATAATAATTCGGATAATGACACATGGCGCAACGAGAACGATTAAAAATCTTATCCGATATTACAATTAAAATTATTTTGTATTATTTTATAAATAAAAAAATACTAATATTTTATTGCCTATTGCCAGGGCTATTGAAGTGTAACGGTGGAGATGCAAATGCTATTGCCAGGGCTATTACTGTTCATTAAGGGCAGTTACTGTTCATTACTTGGATTGAATAGTGCATTGCCTGGGAGGGCTCCAACGCTGGAGTTGCTCTAATGGAGCTCTCTGGGACTTGAGGTGGTTTATATTTCTCTGATTAATTTTGTTAATTTCGTTTTTTCTTGGAATATTATTGATTGTAATTTGCTGATTAGTGGTAGTTTAATTTGCTGATTAAGTTTTGAGTGATAAATTTTATGTAAATTTTGAAAGGTTTTATGAATTGGGTTTTCTGGCATTTCATGCAAATTTGCCTAACCTGGAGAGACTCGATTTCACTCTGCAACGAAGAAATGCTATCCGAGTTTCCTTGAATTACTTCCTCCTTCACTTCTATAAGCTCATTCTTCTTTTTCAGTTCCTTAATCTTCTCACCGGCGTCTAATTCCTCGACATCAAAGAAACACAAACCACCAGCCAGGAAAACCCAAACAACACTTAAAATGCTCGAAATCAAATTCGACTAACATCGATGTTGTTTCTACTCACAAAGTAACTAAACAATTAAGCATCTTTATTGCTCTGACTAAAATTATAAAAATTGAAAAATCAAAGCTTTACAAGTAAGCACCAGAGCTCAGCTAATTGGCAGTATTATTTGGATGCCAAAAACATAAACACAAAATTATAAATGGAAAGAAATTAAAACACTTCCCAATTGAAAAACCAAGGGATCTCTAAATTTAGTAAAATCTGTTTGGATGGCGAGAAAACCGAGGGATAAAATCGAATCCACAAACATTTGAAAAATCACAAATTTCGTCCAATAAAGAATTCGCAGAAGACGATAGAAACGAACCTAGGGAGTGGATCTTAGCCCTGTGCTGATCCAACTCGATCTTCAGAGCGGACGGTTCAGGGCCGTCCGATCGGGGGAGCTTCACTGGCTCGTCTTCCTCCACCGGGACTGAAGCGTCAGCCCGAATCTGGGAGAGAATTAGGGCAAGAATGACTGAGAGAATCGCGAGCTTGGAGGCCGCCATAGGAGTATGCAATCACAGCCAACAAAACTCTCACAGCGACAGTTTTTCGAGTTTTTTTTTTTTTTTTTTTTTTTTTTTGAATTCGAGTTCGATTTCTTCCGACTACAATTATTACATTTCCTTCAAAAATGAATATAACCGTCAACTAATAAAGTATTTATCAAAAATTGTTTTTTTTTTCATTAAAATCTCAAAAAACAAAAAAAAAAAAAAAGAAGAGAAAAGTAATTAGTTAGAATTAAAATATTAATTCAAAACAAGATATTACTTTCATTTTTTACTTGAATTTTGAAAAAAGAAAAAGATTTTATTATTAGCAAAAAAAGAAAAAAAATATTTTATTCTAATTTAAAATTAAAATTGTATGTCACTTAATACTACGGTTTATGGTATTCTTTTTCACTTGTAAGCGTGAGGTCTTAGGTTCGATGCTCGTCAAAAGTGAATTTGAACTATATTATTGCTAGCCCATTGTAAGGCTTAGCCTATCTGCTTTTCCTTAATATAGATAATATCATTTGTTTAAAAAAATCAAAATTGTATAATTTAACAAAAAAAAACCCAACTAGCATATGCGTAGGCTAATAATAGAAATATTTAATGTGTTGCATTTGAAAGAGATGTAATTTCCACTTTTATATAAGTAAAAATTCGTTGAGTTGTTTAATTTTGAACTTTTTTAGGTGGAAAATTTGAATTTATTTTATTACAAAAACGTTATCAGAAATAAACAAACTATAGGCTCACCATAATTAAAAAAAAAAAAATATTTATGTTAACCCTTGATACAAAGGCAAATAGATGATATAAATTCCTCCACATACATGACTGTCAGTTTTATCAACAAAAGAAATCCTCTGTTGATGCCATGCTTGAAACAATAAAAGAATATCATAAAAAGTATATCAATGTGAGTTTCTGAAGAAGCGTAATTGAAGTGCTTTTTGCTGCAAAAAGTTGAGGTAGAAGATTGGATGTCTGATCCAAGACCTTCATTAAACTAGTTGATTTGTACGTGCAACCTTTGTTTTTTTGGTAAACTGGAAATCTATTTCAGGACAAAGATGCCAAGACGAACAAAGAGAGCCTACAGCGAGGCAAGCACGAAGTTAAACAAGCAATAAACTAAAACAGGGGGTTTTACATCAAAGAGGACGCTGCAACAATGCAAAAGCATCGCCCCCTGCCGATACAAAAAAACTTAATGAGGAGAAGGTAAATCATTGTTGTTCAGAACATGCACCAACGAAGATGGGTTCTGATCGACCCAAATAACATTGCACATACAACTTTTCGACTGTTTGGCAGGTACTAAAGAAAAGGTGGTGCTGACGATTTAACGAGTGGAATCCAAAGGAATTTTAGGTTATTCACTGGAATTCAAAAGGAATTCTCTGTTGATGGCTTGCTTGAAATAGCAATAGAACTAGAAAATATGCCCACGCTTTGCTACGGGACCTTGAATGCACCAGCCTGAAGTGCATGAATAAGACACATTTAACCTGAATAAATTAAACATAATCCTGAAAGAATAGAGGGATAGATAAGTGACACATTTTCTTGATTTTTCTTGTAAAACTCAAAGCTTACTGTCCAAAACCAAATAATTTGTACCATTTACATGTTTGTGCAACATATGCCTTACACTGGAAAAACATCAAAAATCGAATACAAATTTGTAAATCATTGACAGATTTTGTTTTACATTTTTATAATCAAATCAAGTGGCAGTGTAACACGCAAAATTACAAACTTGAAGTAAGCACAGAGAGCAGAAATTAAGATGTAGAAATATCCTCAAACTTGCAACATACTGTATGGAAGCTAACTGTAGAGGTTTGTGAAGCAAACCGCAGCATGAGTTGCAGTCAATTGAACAAAAACATAGTAGTTGAAGTAAAAAATGCATGATGAAATGGATTCATAGTTTTCATGCATGACACAACCTTGTATTATTCCATAAGTCAACTTAATATCATTCCACAAAGTGAAATTATAATGCTTACTTGTCGCAGAGAGGGCAATGCCACAATGAAGGCATATGGCGAAACATAGTAACCTGTAGCATTCATTGCACTTTGTAGCCGATATGATTTTGCCTATTTGATGGCATTTGCTAACACAAAAAAGACCACAAAAGGGATGCCAAGTCTACTTTGATTCTTATGTCATGCAATAAATAGAACAGATAGATGATGTTTTCCATATCAATAGCATACCAAGAAATGTAAAGGACACAACACAGTAGCTTACTAATTCAAAAGATTAAATGAACTATAAATAGACTAGTGGTTAATTGAACAAATTCAATACAACTGAATCACATTCTAATTTTACGCTAAGCACTATATTGCCAAGAAAAGTGCTCATATTGGTGTGAATGTTAGAAAAATGAGTTAGCACTATCCACTGCTCATTTTGCTAAATGAAACGCCTAGAATCTATTCATTTCAAGTAAGTAAAAATCCAAAACAGGGAGATGGAGATATCGGACGTTGAAAAGTGATTAAATTGTCATCTTAACAATCGATTTAACCTATGTACACCTACAGGTATCAAATTCGATCTTAGATAAAAATAAAGCTACTAATGAGATAACTGATTCCTAGTGTGAGTCATCACTTCAACTTTTTATGGCAATGATTACTTAAAGTTCTCATGCATACTCAATTGATCAATAATATCGACAATATATCCATCATTTCAGAAGGGTCATTACTGAAGGTCTTGATAAGCATTCTGAGAAGAAACCATTATAGTATCTGTGCATAGTATATGTATTTGTGGGTGTTTATCTGAGTCCATCATTCATTTGTGCTATGAGTATTTAGGAGTGTAAGTTCGTGTGTACTTGCCAAAAAAATATGATTTTTACTTTCAGTCGATCAAATAAAAATTTATTCAAATATAACACTACTTGGTTTTGAGACTCCTAGTATTGGCAGATTAAAAAAAAAAAAAAAAAAAAAGACTCCTAGTTTTCTCCCAATGTTAAGATTTAATAGTCATTTTTGCTTGGCTTAATGATAATTTCTATCAATTGATCATTGGTCTAACGAATCTCCACATTCGTTGCAACCCCCAAGGTAAACTACCCCTGCTGGCGGATACAAAGACCATAATAAACATGGTTTTAAATATTAGTCTCATCTATGATATATTTGGTACTGTCATAGATAGAGAGATTAATAAAAGACCTCTCGCAATGTTACTGTGTCATAGTAATAATTTATATTACTTCTTTTATTATAACCAAACCTATACCAGTTTGTAATATTCAACCAACTTTAAACATTTTGGATTAGAACACGGGCAAATGAAAAAAATAAGTTAATGCAAAATCTTTAGTACCTCAACTTGCAAAATATTTGCAATATATTGAGATCTATCACAAACAAAACAATGTCGAAACCAAAGCTACTAACTCCCAACACAATCAAAACTACATATAGGAAAAAAGAAATGAAGCTTAAGAAACTAAATTAGGGAAAAGAGTTGGAGAAGCAACAACTGACATTATTTACCAAGGCTTTTCAAGGTTGGCAATATAATGGATATGCTTCCAAAGAGCTTCAACTAAAGCTTGATAAATTGTTGAAATGGGTTGGAGCATAAATTTAAACTAAAACCCACAAATTTAAACGAAAAACTCTATAAAATCATGAAAAATTTAATAAAATCCAAGTATTTTAATCACAAATTCGATCATACAAATCTTCACATCCAATAAGTCTAGAAGGTACCTAGCTTCGTTGCAAAATCGTATCTATACATGCCAAAGCTCAAATTTCCTTGCAGCTGCCTTGATTCGATAAGTCCTGATTCAAGCAGACTTGAAAAAAGGTTTTTAAAAATAGGAACAATATTGATAACAAATAAGTTGGAAAACGTTTGCAAACAAAAGTTATTGCAAGAAGCTCAAGCATTTTCTATAAAACTACTTTTACTAAATAGTTGGTAATGATTTCAAATGCTTGACCAAGAAACTAAAAGAGACGTTGCACAAAGAAATTATACATATTTGAAAAGAACTGAACCGATTGAAAAATTTTGATGGAAAAAACTGATGACAGGATTTTAGGCATCAATATTTCTTAAACCTAAAATGTTACAAAAATTTTACATAAAAAATGTTTCATCGATACAGCTTACAATTTTTTGTATTTGCATGTATTATGTTTAAGAAATGATATATATTACCTAAGTTTCATAAGACAAAAACTTCAGAACTTCATTCATTTTATAAAATAGAATAAAAAACATGACTTAAACTTTTAAGGCACACTCCAATGTTGATATCAAGTTGATAGTGGGTTGATTTGTGGCTACCAACTGTAAATGAAAAATGTAAATGTAAATGTTAAGTTATGTTACATGTTTAATTGTTTGGTAAATGCTAAGTTATGTTATTATGTATGATGGCTTGCCAAAGACTGAATAAAAAAATAAACAGTGAAGAGTTAAAACTCAAAGTTGAAATTCCATCTTCTATGTCCAACTCACCTTTCTTAATCTTTTCTGAAGAAATAAACAGAACTTTTCTTGTACTCTTCTTTAACCACTGCACTGAAAAATAAACACACATTGCTGTTTAAATATTAAAACTGAAGACCTTTAAATTCATACGTTATCCAAAACTTAATAAGCTAGTCCAAATAACATTCATCACGACAATAGCACTAAAATTAAGCTGTTTTGTTTCTGAACAATTTCTTAGCAATCAATTGGAGGAAATCTGTGTTAAGCTAAGCAGGCAGTGGTGGTTGATTTATGTTCTTTAAATTTATAATTTTTTTAACATGTGAATTGATCATTACTTTTTTAATTTGCTTTGGAAATGCGGTCAGATCATGTTGTCTGAAACAATTGTTAACATGTTATTGTAGAATATATTATAGCAAGGAGTAAGCAATTTAACACTCGAAAACCTGCAAGCCAGTGGCTCCAAGACGAAAAAACCTATATAAACCCAAATCAACTAAGTTACAAAACAACTAAATATGCAAACAACATCAGAGTCTGCAGTGATCTAGTTTTTTATTTTGTAATTAAATTTAATCTCAATTTTTTGCCCAACAATGGAACCATCAGAGGTTGTACAGCAATAGTGCACAACAGTTTAGTAAACACCATAAGAGAATGGGGATAAATTGAATATTAATACATACACATCTATCAGAATAGTAAAACTAAAAGAAACTAAACATGTAACATAATTCACACCAATAAACCATCATTCAATTTGAATTTTGAAGTAATCTGTCCATATTGCCTTAAACTATTTAACCAAAAGAGAACAAATTTACTGGAAAAATTCTAATTTTTCCTAATATGTTAGTGGAGAACAATTTCTTACATGTTTCAATATATCCACAAAAATGGTTCTTTTTCCTTATGAATCTGACATGGACACCTGCAACTCCCCTATAGAAATAAAAAAACAACCTGAAAAATTAAAAGAAAATGATTAGACCCAATACTCTCTGATGAATTCCAACATATTGAATACGGGTTTAGATAAATAGGCAGAAATAAAAAAAATGCATTCAAATACATGAACAAAAGATATTAAAACAACAAAAAATCAAGAGAAATCAACTTTGCAGTAAACTCTAGATCCCAAAACAAAAAAATTATTCCTTAGCTAGCCACCACTCTCAAAATTCCTCAATCCCTTATATCTCACAAAGAGAAACACATGCATGTCCATTTCAGCTCTTAAAACTGAAAGAAATGTTACGGTTTCTTAGTTTCTTACCCAAATCCACCAATTTGAATCAAACCTTTGCAACACAGATGTGAAACAGATACACAAAACACCAACATTACAACGGTTTTTTTTTTTTTTCATTTAAAGCATTGCATAACTGAGAAAGCTATATTTCTAAGAAAGATTAAAACCTTTTTACAAAACACACTGAAAAACCTCACATTTATAAAGACTGGAAGTTTTTCCTCTAATTTGGTTTCCTTTATCTGTTTAAAGTTAATTTCCTCTCTTTGTTTTACAACTGTACTTACACAAATTTACAACGATATTTACAACTCTTTTGAAAGAATCACATACTCAACAAAAATTTGAACCCATAAATTCGAAATTAGCAATGTTATTCTTACCCCCCAAAGACATTCCAAGTCTTAATGGTTACATTCGTTAGTGAAGAAAGCTACACCACTCAAATGACAAAGATTAATAACCAGATACCCATCCATTTTCTAAAGTGACCTGAATGATTCCTTCTCTGATAAAAAAAAATTATGGCCTCTGCTCAATTTAAACAACGTCAACATCAAATTACAACACTGTAGATCGAAATGATGTTTGACACCAAAGAATATTAACGTATACGATAACGTTATACTTAGTTAATTTGTAAAATGATAATAACTTATTCTAATAACCTTAACATTATACTCAGTATGCTTTGTAACAATCCGAATTTCAATATAGCCCTAATTAAGGAGTGTCTAATAACATTAAATAAAATTATTACTAATAACGTTAAGGATATATGCTCAGTAAAATGATTTTAATAATCTTAAGATTAATTTTTATTCTAATAATGTTATTGGTTTATAAATAACGTTAATGAAGATTCTTGTTTTTGGCGTGTGTCAATGAATATTGTTTTGTTACTTCATTTTATTACTTTACATTATTAGTTAAATTTAAATACATAATGTTATGATAAAATGATGACTTAAACTTAACGTTATTGATAACAGCATACTAAGTTTCAAAAAACAACATTGAACTTAACTAAGTTTGATCTGAGGATTATGTTGAATGTAAATCATGGATCTATGCTCTAATCTGTGCATGATACACAGCATACACATTTTAAAATAAACAATAACAATCACAAAAGAACCAACAGAGTGATGGCATAAAAATCTGAAGCATGTGGCATCAGCTATCAATGAAGAAAAATCAGATGCATTATGTATTGTAGAGGAATAGATAACTGAGAATTCCATTCACAGAGTCACCATCAGAACAACAAAGAATAGATGCATGAACAAAAACATGCATAACACAGTGTGTTTTTTGCAGAGAGGTTGTAACACTGAAAAAGCAGCAGAGCAAGAGGAAAAAGAGGAGAGCAAGATGGTAGCCAAAAGAGAAAACCAGAGTTATCAAATAGCAATCAGCACAAAATATCTTCTTAGGTCTCCTAATTTAATAATTTAGACTCAAAATAAATTCCATCAGATGTCTTTCAAGATCCATGTTTTGAGAAAGATGGTATTGTCCAAGGAGAGCGGGACTTTTCCTTTCTAAAAAAAGGAAGCCAACAGCAATCATGAATAAAAGTGGGTAGAGAGTATAAAATTCTACTTGTCTTTTCTTGTGGCTTTGGTGGCTTTGCCAAATGGGCCAAATGGGTTTTTTTTTTTTTTTTTTTTTTGTTGTTTAAGGCAATGGACGGCAGCAGAAAAGGGGGAGAGCAGACAAGCAGCAGATAAGCTGCAGAAAAGCAAGAAAAAAGAAGCAGAAATTATGCAGAAAAGCAAGAAATAATCAAATTGGACTCGAACTTACCAATTTTTTATTCAAATAAACTAAAAAAAGGAGTTGGAATCAAACTAAACCTGAAAAATATCATATATCCAATATTAAGTGTACACACCTATAAATTAATCTTTATATATACTTTAAAATAATACAGATCAATGTAATCTAAAATGTTATTATATTCATTACGGCAATACCAAATTGTAAAGTTAACTCTTAAAAGTAAGGCCTATGGAAGACATCTGTATTATATAGCAACTTCATTTCCATCAGAGAGTACACATCATTGAACAAACTAAGAAGATACCTGTTGTAAATCGAGCAGCTTCCTCTCAAGATCTCTAACAGCATCATGTGGCTCTTGAATTTCGGCCAGAGCGTCCATTATCTACAATTTGATACACAATTTTGGAAATGATCAATCTTAATCAGAAAATTAAGTGTTTGAACAACCCAAGCTAGAAGAGTTAGGAGCTTAAAATTAATTGTTCAAGATGTCAAAAAATGTGTCAAGTTTGTGAGAGAATGCACAATTTCAACAGTAAAAAGTGCTTATTTGGGGGCAGAGAATAAAAAAGGATATTTAACAAACCTGGCCTCCCCCTTGTTCTTGGATTGCCTTCTGGAAAATTTGTTCAGTGTCTCTTGTCTCGATTAATCTTTCAATTGTCTGTACAAAGTTATATAATTAGAAAATGAGCTTTCACAGTGGTATAGAATCTATAGATATACCATAATTTCAACAGTGCAATAAGTTTTACCTCTTCATCAGCTCTTGTGCCCATCACTGACATTCACAAAATGCAAGAGAAATAAACTATAAAATCAGATCATGGAAATTCAAGTAGAAGCTCCAGAAATAGCAACCACTGATGAGTGGCAAGTGAGGGGTTCAAACCTGTAAAAACTTGCCTCTCAACAACATCACGATACTCTTGATGGATGGTGTCCCTTAGAGTCTGCATGTTTTAAGTTCAAAATTTAGCGATGAAGGAAACAAAGATTATGAGATTAAAACAAAACTGACCAAAAAGCATACAGACCCGGCGACTTAAAAATCGATTCTAATAAAATTGAAAACCCAGTCATTCTGGCAGTCACCATACCACTGAGAAAACATCAAAAACCAAAATCAGATGCCAAAAATCAATAAAAATAAAATACGAGTTTTATTAATCGGGTAGTGAATCGATAAAATAGCACGAATGCTGGTTCAAAAAAAAAAAAAAAATGAAAACCTTGATACCAAAGGACTGCAAAGGATTGTTTCATAGAAAGTAAAAGAATAAATTGAATCAACTGAACATGCTTCTTGCCAACCAACAAAGTAAAACACAGGGAAACAACCATTTCTTTTATCCCATTTGTCCAACACCACCCGCATTTCAAACAAAAAGGAAGAGTTTAATAACTAATAACTTCAGGCACTTTCCAATTGTCAGCGAGCATGATAAAGACCATGGATAATATATTGTGTTCATTTACCTGCCATCTTAAGTGACCAGAAACTGAAAATTTCTTATCAAATGTGTTAATGCTGCAATATATAGGATGACGGGGAAAATTCCAGTGAAGATTCGTTGAGGAAATTGACAGTGTCACTACTCGCCTTTGGAAAGATGTCTTTTCTGGAAACCCCTTCAAAGTGTTTAGGATCCGAAAACTTGTAATCGATTAGAGTGTGCCGATTAGGGTGATTTGCTATCTAGGACTCACTTGGGAGTTGGGAGCGAAGTTATAAGTCGCAAGCTCTTGAAATGCAGTAATGAATTTGGATAGTATTGGACATGGAAGAAAATATCACATGCACAGCACGCTACAGCGACCATAAGAAGAAGAAGAAGAGCAAAAACCATGAATCGAACTCAAAAAAGAAATCATCCAAATAACATCTCAAACCAGAACCCAAATCAAATGCACCAAATCTCACATCAAAAAATAAATTGTACAAATTGACATATTGGTAGAAACCCAACAGAGATTTTAGAGAGAGAGAGAGAGAGAGAGAGAGAGAGAGAGAGAGAGAGAGAGAGAGTACCAGAGGGAGTGAGATATGGTTGTACCTGGAAGCCAAAAATAAATTATATAAATTGACCTTAACATTTGTTGACTCTAACAAACTGATACATAATAACAGTTGTTTAGGATATAGATATGGGTGTACCTGGAAAGATTAAAATTCACCATGCAAGCCGTATTCGTGGAGGACTTGCTCTAGTTCTTCCATAGTGATATACCTGAAAATCAGAATGCATTTTGGCAACATTGTTATAAATAAGATGTTGAAATTTAAGAGCATTATGTATAAGATATTAAAAAAAAAAATTTTAAAAAAACCCCATCTATTATGATCTCTGCATACCCTGGCTGTCTCGTAGGAGAAGCCGATGAACAGTGGCAGTAGAATCAAGCAACCAAGTTATGAAATACGAATTTAAAATGTACCTATTTACTGTGTCTGTAATGAATCTGTGAAATCAAATAGCTTAACCCTAAAAAGCACCACTGCAAATAGCATAAGAAAATTGAAATTAACCCTAAAGAAATTGGAAGAGAAGAATATGAAAAGGGAATACCTTTCGGCCCTTTGAGTTATTGGAAAAAAAACCCAACAGAGCAAAAGCCTCCAACACCAAAGACTGTTGTGGGATTATACTTAAAATAACAACTAATCAAATAGAACAAAAAAAATATGGAGGAATCATATCAGTCACACTTACCAAGTATTGAAAGATATCATTTCGAGCAACAAAGTCAGTCTCACAGTTAAGTTCAATAATAGCAGCCCTGTTTTCATTCTGAGCCAGAGCCAGCAAGCCTTCAGCAGCCATCCGAGATGACTTTTTCGACGCCAAAACCTTCCCTCTCCTCCTCAATTCCTTCTGAGCAGCCTCTGCATTTCATTAAAGAAACCAACTTTGATAAGGATTAAAATATATATATATACAAAAATTAAAAGAGCCATGTTCAAAAGAGTTTTCTAATTATCTCGAGGAGAGGAGGTCACCCAACATGACCAAAAGCAATATTTCTTTTACTACAGCTATTAAACATCAATTTCCATCTGACAACAAAGCTTAAATTACATGGATAATATTTATGGTTATAAACTGAGAACACAACCTGACGTGATCCATGATAATGCACTAATTTGAAGAGCAACCACACAGGCATGGTTATATTCTCTCTCCCTGTTCACAGACAAAAATACAAAAGGGGGTTTAAGAGGTGTACCTGTAGTGAGTGAGTGAGTGAGTGAGTGAGTGAGTGGGCGAGTGATGCTGCGACTGTGAGAGGCTGAGAAGAACACGGAGATGGGATCGAAGAAGATCAAAGATCTGCAGCAATGGCGCTGAGATGCCCACTCCTCCCTTTCCTTCTCTCCGTGTCGCTCTGTCTCTGTCTCCCTCTCTCCCTCTCCCTCTCCCATCTCTATCTCCATCAGCATGGCCTCCCAATTGCGAAACCCTCAGCGAGCGATCCTTACTCCTCCCTCTCCCACTCTCTCTTTCGCGCTGTCTCCCTCGAATCGTACACCCCTGTGACTCTGTCTGCCTGCAAGCCGCATGCCTTCCTCTCACCAAATCCCTATCTCTCTCCCTCCGTGTCTCTCTTCTCTCTCTGCTCGCTCGGTCTCTCTCCCGACGGCATGCTCTCACCGAGTCCCACTGCAGCTCAGAAAGAAAGGAAATGAAAGTCTCTAACCCACCCAACCCGTTCGAAACCCTACAGACTAAAATGACCATCGCACCCCTGCCTTTCCACGATCATCAACACGCGACATGAAGATCAGCGGCAGAAAGATTCAGTGGCAGCCTCGTAAATAAACTGAAATTCAGGTACAATGAACAGTCAAGAACTATGCCAATTGCAATGCTTTCTTTAGACTAAAGTAACATCATTGAAAATGCCATTATTAGTTTTCGAAAAATCATAAATTGAGGTATTTTTTGTGGCAAAAAGTCAAAAGAAATAAGTTTTTTAGTGCAAGACCTTCAATCTGTTGAGTTATATTATATTTTTTTGATCGTTTGACAAATACTAACAAAAGGACAGTATTGGTGATTAATAAAGTGAACCAAGTTTTCTAGAACGATGTTAAAAAAAGATGATGGCATATGCTTGAAACTTTGAAAGAGCAATAGAATATGATCGAAAGTTAATCGTTAGTTTTTGAAAGGGCATATATTGAATTATATGTTTGCTTGAAAAAGTCGGTGTAGATGATTAAATAAAGGAATCATCTAAGAACATTGTATAATTTGGTGCCGCGTGCATTACATAAAAATAAATTTTAGAACAACAAATAATTTTAAATATTTTAATATAATACATGCGGCATCAAATTATTGGACATATCAACATAACATTTAGCAAGTCATTTAGTACTACAGTCTAGTAGTATTCCTCTTCACTGGTAAGTGACAAGCCTTAGGTTCTATTATCGTCAAAGGTGCATTTGAACCACATTATTGCTAGCATATTCTAATGTTTAGCCCACTTTTCACCTCATTAGTGTAGATAATATCGTTTATTAAAAAAAAAAACATTTAGCAAAAATTAACATCATGAATTAAATTAATGTGCGGTAGTTAATTTCAAAGATCAATTTTGAAATTCAGATATCAAAATAATGAGTCATGTAAATTCAACAGCCATTTATGATCGAAACCCCACTTATATACAATGATATTGATATGTAGTTTGTTGGTTATATTCCGAATACACTAAAAGATAAACTAGAACACACCTTTCAACTGAAAAATAAATTTAAACACACCTTTCAACGACATAAGTAAAAGCTGCCCACACTACACACCACTACATGGCCTTTGTTCCTAGGGTTGAAGGGAGTCTATTGGTGGTGGTGATCGATAGTAATTGTTGTTGAAATCACCAAAAAAAATGAGAAAATCGCCAAAAAACTGTGGAATTTGTGGGTTCGTTTTGTAAAATTGGGTTGGAAATTGAGAAATATAATACCACAGAGATGTTGGGCTTGCCGAGAGCTTTCCATAGACACTAAAATCACCTCAATCGGACGTTCGACGGAGGAGATACAACCAGGTCAAGAAACCAGGTCAAGGTTTGAAATCGGATCAAAAAGACAAAGTCTTGGTTAGGTGTTTCCCTCTCATTTCCTTCCCTGTTATTTTTTCTGATTGGTTCCCTCTTTTTTTTCTCTTCGCCCATCTCATAGGCTGACCTCCCTCCTTTTTTATTTCCCCTTTACTTTTCATCACAGTCGTCCATCCTTCTCCTTTTTTTTTTTTTTTTCCTTTCCATCCTAGCCACACACGTGGCACAATCCCAATGCTCTAGAAAATCTGAAGCACCCTAGAGAACGTTAAAATTACAAAAATGCCCCTGATTTAAAATGCTAATAACTCATTCATTATAACTCCGTTTCACGAACGATTTGCGCCTATACGTTCATGAGATTTAGCTCTATTCGAAAATATAAATTGTGATCTCGAAAGGTCTACGGATTTTAAATAATTAATTTCCAAACTTCGAACTTCGCATTAGTTTAATTTAAAATCTAAATTCAATTAAACTAATATAAATTCTCAAAAATAATAAAAAATCTTGTTAATCCAAAAACGTAGTTTACAATAGTGAAATCTAGGAATAGGATTTCATAGATTGTGCAATTTCCAACCCAACAAAGCCATTGACAAAACGCTCTGACGAGACATGACCAACATACATAAACAGGTCACATTTCATTGACAAAATTGAGCAGACGGAACCATCCCACATACACTGGTAGGTACAAAGACTACTTCTGCTCCAACAAATGCAATAACTCAACCTAATGGCACACTGGGGGCAGATGAGTATCAGAAGGACACACCAGCCCAAATTATGGGCATGTCTTGTTCAGGTCACTCTGGACTATTCAATACTGGAGCAGCACATCACCAGTAGTTGAGCATCGCTGACTTAGTGGTCCAATTCCTCCAACTGCGCACAACCTGGCCCAAGAAGGCCCTAGCTCCGCGCTCACAATCGTGCCTACCTACTCCACGGTTCTCAGTAACCCTTAATTTGTGACCATGGCTCCCAACCGTCCTGATCTTGCACCACATCTCCCAGTTGTGCCACTTAGCGACTCATATCTGCGCCGACCAAGTCCACGACACTTCAAGCTTCAAAGCATCCAACGACGAAGCAGAATACGAGGCCTTACTAGCAGCCTCTCCTAACGAAAGACTTAGCGGTGAAGCTTGCAATCCATTCAGATTCTCAGCTGATCACCAATCAAGCTTCAAGAGAACACACGACGAAAACATCTAACGATGGTGCAATTACTTATGGTATACTTAAATAGGCTTTGGAGGCGATTTATTTCCCTTTCCTAGAAAAATCTAATTCCAAGTCCAAGTGGGAATCTACATCAAAGTTAGAGATCTCTACACCTGCTGCTCTTTCTTGCGAGCAATCTAAATAGGCCCAACCCCTATTTGACCATATATCAAAGTTGGAATCACATAATATCTTGCAATTACTCTCACAATTCGACCATATGTGGCCGGCCCCTATTCTCCAAATAGGGCCGGTCACTCCCCTATAAATAGCCATGCTTTCCCACTAAAAGGAAAAAAATCAATTGTCTCCCCAAAAATTCCTAAACACTCTCTCTCAAATTCTAATTTTGGCATTGGAGATTCTTCGGCCAAAATCCCCCCCCCCCCAATATTCATGAATTAAATTAATGTGCGGTAGTCAATTGCAAAGATCAATTTTGAAATTCAGATATCAAAATAATGAGTCATGTAAATTCAATAGCCATTTATGATCGAAACCCCACTTATATACAATGATATTGTTATGTAGTTTCTCGGTTATATTCCGAATACACTAAAAGATAAACTAGAACACACCTTTCAACTGAAAAATAAACTAAAACACACCTTTCAACGACATAAGTAAAAGCTGCCCACACTACACACCACCAACTCGTAGACTTATCTTAACGTTTAACTAGTGCATCACTGTTTCAAACATTTTACACAGAGGATTCAATCATACACAGAAAAAGGACATGTGAACAATGCCAGTAGCAGCTTACTTCTCTGGATGGCCCCTTTTAGCCTTACGACGCGCACGGTTGGTACCTGGAACAGGTTTTTTAGCGTTTGTACTGCATAACGATGCACAAAGTCGCAATCAGCAAACAGAAATATGTTAGTATTACTTTTCGTTTAGAGAATGCGGTGTGCATGCATAAGCACGTATAAGTAATTAACCTGAAAAGTCAGGAGAAAGTTCTGAACCAGAATTATAATGAGCAGGGCCAACAAAGCCGAGGCCTGCAACATTTTAATTGCGACTAAATAAGGAGATCAAAAATAAAATTCAAAGAAAGAAAACAGAACAAACAAAAAAATGCAAGATTGGTTTCATTACACGCACCGCAAACCACTCCAACTCCTTTGTAGCAAGAGGTCTTGTCAGTTCATGCCTCTTCAGCAAATCTTTTACTGTACCTTGAACCTTGAAGAAATATGGATTAAAAAATTTAATAAACTACTATAGGTGGTTCGCTGAATGGCTTAGGCTACGGGTGCATCCACCAGGGCAAGAACATCAAAAGGAATAAAAAGTAAACCGAAATTCATTCACAACATGCAGTCACAGTCTTCAACAGCAAGTAACATATGTACTGTAGACTGTTCAATGCGGTCACTATAAGATAGCAGATCAAACATATATGTCATCTTATGTTACGATGAATTGACTGGTCAAAGCAGTTGATAAGTATCGTCATCAAATGGAGAAGAATAAAAAATGGAAAACGAAGGAATAATAAACGAACTTGTAGCAATCAACCATTGAAGTCATTTGTATCTGACAGTAGCATGGACTACTAGAATTTGAAGGACCTAGTCAGTTATTGAAGGACAACAATACTCAGTAAATTAAGCATAAACTTGCAAAAGAGAAAATTGTAGAAGTGAGGTATAATGTTCTTCAAGTGGCCATACAGCAATTAATTGTACCTTCTGAATCTAACCACCACACTACTTCGAATACCATATATAACATAAGGGAAAGATGTGTGAAACCATATGATATATAGAGACCAGTAAAAAGAAAAGCATATGTGCGAATTGAAAAAAAATAAGCAAACCAAGCTTTCGCATCACTTTCAGATTCAACTGAACCATGACGGATGAGTTATCTAAATTACTGAAGACGATTGCAAAAATGAACTTTAAATAACCTTAATTATATGACAGGCTTAAACAACACCTTCAAATCCTATGTTCTTAAGAAACTCACTTGACGGATTTTTCTGAATTTACAACTACCTCAGAAAGAATATAGACAAACATTGGGAGACAGTTAAAATGACAAAATAATGAATAAATAAAAAAATTCACATTCTCTATTTTTGAAAACAAATCATTGATCTTCTTCTCGGCTTCATTTACCCGGTCTTTCAAGTCCCCCTTCTCATTACGTTGCGATTCCTTTTGAAGTTTGTTAACTTGCATAGAATGAACCTTAATTCCATGACAAGATTAAACAAAACCTTCAAATTCTATGTTCTTAAGAAACTTACTTGGCCGATTTTTCAGAACTTACAACTACCTCAGAAAGAATATAGACAAACATTGGGAGACGAATACAATGTGAGAGAGAGAATTCATGCAACGTAATACCTCATTTAACTCTTTTTCCTTTAGAGTAGCTTCAAACTTTGCCTTCCACATTTCCACCTGAAGACAAATTTAGAAACATAGATTGAGCATAAGCACCAACCCCCATCTAGAAAAATACGGTTCCGCAGAGACTTAAAAATTACCTCAGCCACTTTAACTTCAAGAGCATGGTCAGTTTTATGCATTTTGGTCTCCTGCTCATCATTAGCCTTCCCAGTCTGTAAAAAGATCATCAAACATCATTTCACTATCCCCGCGGGATAAAATTAAGCTAAATTCCAAGTAGCATTACAACTACTAGTATAAAATGATATGAAAGAAAAAGAAAAAAGAAGCAGACTTCTTTGTTCAGCAATCAGCAATGTATGGAAGTCAAGATAGTAATAATAAAAAAAAAACACCAGAGCACCCCAATTGTGTCAAACATTGGTGCTAAAGAAGGATGTCAGCTTACATTCTATACAAAAGACATTCACATCAAAAACTTATTTCAGGGGAAATGAACAGAGGACTCATCACAAAAAGGACATAAAACGAATCGACAATATCTATAAAATCACAAAAATACAAACCAAAACAAAACAGTGATTGACAGAGTTGAGTTAAATAAGACAACTTTTAGCATCCTTTTTATTCCCGTACTATCATTCTTTACTGAACACTTAAATCCAATGCAAAACAAGGTTCTGTTCTTATAATCAGAGTCACTAAGGACTTTCACTATGAGCACATTCAACTACAAAATACCTTTTCTTCCAAATGAGAAAAAATAACTTACATTCTCTATTTCTGAAAGCAAATTATTGATCTTCTCCTCAGCTTCATTTACCCGGGATTCCAAGTCCTCTTGCTCCTTACGTTGTGATTGTAATTTCTGTTCAAGTTCCTTAACCTGCATAGGAGAATGAATTGACAATTCAGTAGTATTCTCATTTTTTTTGGCAACATGAATGTAGTGGTTTTCACGTACTAAAATAGTCCACTTCATTGTGTCTAACCTTTTTCTCTAGTTCATCGGCACGGTCTTGAGCCTTCACAACCTGCTGCTCAACTAATGACCCGTTTTTCTAATATATAGAACGTAGATAGAAATCAATATGCAGATAAACTAACTGTCATTCGAAAAACAGATTGGGTAATTGGGATTTTGGCAATTGATGCAAATATGCCTAACCTGGAGAGACTCGATTTTACTCCACAAGGAAGAAATGCTATCCGACTCCTTTTGAATTCCTTTATTGCTATGCTCATTCTTTTGTTCCTTATTCTTCTCGCCACGGTTGGATTCTTCAACATTAAAGTAACACACAGAGTCAGCCAGGAAAACCCAAACAGCACTCAAAAACACTTTAAAATACTCGAAAATTTTTAACTAATATCGATGTTTCTACTCACAAAGTAACTAAACAATTAAGCATCGTTATTGGTCTGATTAAAATTATAAAAACTGAAGAATCAAAGCTGTACAAGTAAGCATCAGAGCTCAGCTAATTGGCAGTATTACTTACCTTCCAAAACATAAACACAGAATTATAAATGGAAAGAATTACAAACACTTCCCAATTGAAAAACCAAAGGATCTCCAACTTTAGTAACATGTGTTTGGATGGCGAGAAAACAGAGGGGAAAAACGTTATGAACTCAAAAAAGAATGGATTTGTGATTGCCTTAATCACCAATTCGAGAGTTAATTGAAGGTTTTAAGCTTTAGTTTTATTGTGAAGGATTGTTAAACATGCCAGGCATTAAACAGTATAGTAACTGTATAAAGGAGCCCAGCTCCCAGAAAAGTAATAGATCAGTTTTACATACGAAATCATGAATACCAAAATTATCGGAGCTCTGCTCCTCTCTTCCTTCCTTCCCTGTTCTTCCATCTGTAGTAGTTAAGGTTGAGTAGGGTTGAGATTTGGGTCCTAACAAAATATTGGTCGAGAAATCACAAATTTCATCCAATAAACCCTAGAATTCACAGAGACGATAAAAACGACCTGGCATTATACTGAGCGCTTCCTTTGCTTCCTCCGGAAGACGCCCTCCCATGTGTGGACTACGATGAGTTTGAGCCTCAACCCTAATCTGGGAGAAAATTAGGGCAAGAAAGATTGAGAGAATCGCGAGCTTGGAGGGCGCCATGGAGCATGCAATCACAGCCAACGAAATTCTCACACCGACGGTTTTTCGAGGTTTTTTTGTTTTTGTTTTTTTTGTTTTTTGGAAGTTCGAGTTCGATTTCTTCCGTCTACAAATGTTGAAGCCACTCAATTCATGAAGCTACCATTGAACCTCCTTTCGATAAAATTGTTTATGTGAACCCTACTGCTCTGGTCTTCAACTCCACAAGTTGAAAAACTCACTTTCACAATCACAATCTTCGCGATCAACCAGAAGAACACTGGTTACCATTTTGGAAGTCTTCGGTTGACGGAGTGTGGAGTGTAGGTAGAAAATATGGGATGTAAGTTGAACGTGGTGTGGGGGGTATGAGATTATTACGGAAAGTACGTGGGATGAGGATGTATGAAGATAAATTTTAATTGAAAAAAAGTAAATGTGAAGTGTTTTAATAATATGTAGAGTGTTAATAAAATAAATTTAAAATTTTTATGGGATGTATAAAGTAGGAATTGGATCCTCTCGTGAGCACAAGCTCAGAACCCTCTGACCAACATACATAGGCGGTTGGATTTTGATTAAACGGCTATAAACATAAAGTTTTTCTAAAATTATAATAATTGTAACCGTTGAATCAAAATTCAATGATTTGTATTTGTTGATCAGTAGGCTCCCGATCTTGTGCTCAGGAGAGTACCCAATTCCTATAAAGTATATGGTTGTTGTAGGCAACCAAAGGCCAAGCAGGTTTCATGTTTATAGAATGCTCAAACCCAAACCATACAAACACGTGTAACTTCCAGGCACTCAAAATACTTCACGGAATGGTTACTATTATGAATATCACGTTCCATCAATTTGTGCACAACTTTTGAACAGGTTTTGTAGAAAAAAATACAAATTAAATGATGTATTATTAATAAAAATTTAATACGTTTACTTAAGCAATAATTTAATTGTTTATTTCCTTGTCATTAAGTTTAGCAAATTTAGTTTTCTTAAGCATTACTCTTGTATAAATTAATCTAATAATACCGTGTTAATTTATTGGAAAATTAGCAATAATAGAATAATTTTGTTAGACCAACTCCAATGTTGGGCTAAAAGCCAAATTTTCCCCCAAACCCACTCCAATCCAAGGGGAAAATTGGGGCTAAATGCTAAATGCTAAACCAAGGCCAAATTTCCCCCAAAATTTAGCCCATAAATCAGAGTGGATTCCATCCAATATTTATCGGAATTTAAATTTTTTTAGATTAAAATGTTTATAAAATTAATTAACAATAGTCTACATATTTATTTATTTTTTTAAATTTAATTTAACAAAAAAAAAGCCTAAGTTCATTCTTTAATAATCCCGGTCTAAAATTTTAGGCTAGAACGGTTGGAGCAGAAAAGTTGTTTCTAGGCTAAAAGCTAAATTTTCCGGGCTAAAATATTTGGTTTTTAGCCCAACCATTGGAGATGGTCTTATGGGTGATACTATCTACACACCAATTTTACTTTCTATACATATTTTGTCAATTTATGTTCTTTAATCATTATTTATTTTTTTTGTCAACTTTAATCATTTCAATTCATTCGATTCGACGGTAATAAATTGAGAATAGTGTGTGAAATACAAAAAAAAATAAAAAAAAAGTGTGTAGATGACAAGATCCTTTCATTATTTGCTTTCTGAAATAAAAAGAAAAATATAAAATATGAATAATAGGGCAGAGGATAGAAAATGCCTAAAGCACCCTTGCTTATATAATTGTGTTTGCGAGCCAAATTGAGGTTGCTCGTTTAGCCCACTACAAACATTGTCTACGGAAAATCGTGTTGACTAGAGTTGCTCTCATCGCTCTCATCCCCAGAGCCAGTAAGCTTTTCTCCATGCAATTATTATTGCACTATAAGTGAGAGATTTTTTTTTTTATAATTTTTGTTATCTGAGTGTTTTAAACGTTTCTTTCATTAACATTATCAGTTATAAGAAGGCTAAATTAATTAAGCACGGTAAGGGAGATAAATCTGACTAGCACAATATTGAGATTCTTCCAAATCCCTGTTCTGCCAGACTCACTAGATTAATTGGAAAACTATTATCAAAGACTTTTGCTTATAGGCTTATAGCCAAGGAAAGATTTACTCAAAAGTGATTCATATAACTACCTACCCTTATCTTTCCTTGGCTATAAACAAAAGTCAGTGATACTAGTTTTCCAATTGACGTAGTGAGTCTGGCAGAAGGTGGATTTGAAAGAGGATGAGGATCCCATCCGGATTGAGGATTTTAAGGATCCATGCATTATAATCGTTTATTATATATTGTGTAGTTAGAAATTATTAAAATTTTATTATTTAAAATTAAACATAAATAAGACTTGACGAAAACAGATCGTAAAATATATTATAAATGGTTAAAATTTAAGAATTCTTAATATCTAAGGATTCTTAATATCCCCGATCTGGATGGGATCCTCATCCTCTTTCGCATTCACCTTCTGCCGGACTCACTACGTCGAAAGGAGAGCCTGTATCAATCACTTTTGTTAATAGTCAAGAAAAGATAAGGGTAGGTGGCCCCATGAATCACGACAGTAATTTAATATGCCCCATTAAACACGTTCATATTGAGGTCTGGTAGTGTTTTTGGCACCCAGCTTCCCCTCTTTGTTAGAGGTAGATAGCCTGTCCTTCTGTTTGGATACTATTTTTATTTATGCAATTACGATTAAATTATATCAACATTTTATATTTTATTATTATTTTTATAAAAAATATAAAATATTAATATGACTTAAAATAAAAAGAGATCGTACAGATAGCAAACAGGAGGGCAGACAAATTGCCTTCTTTTTTTTGTTTCACCTTTTAGTGCTTTTAGTGGTGATGTCGGCATTTTGTCCGGATGTTTATGATGATTATTGAGTTGTCTAGTTTGTATCGACATCTTCTTATTTTTACTTTTCCGGCCTTTTTAGCTTTTTTGTTCTTGTGGCCCGTTTGGGGTGTTTAATGAATATTACCTCTCTCACCAAAACGAAAGAAGTTAAGGACAATGGTGGGGTAGCCCCACGAAGCACGACATTAATTTAATATGTGTAATACTATTCTTACTATGTAATAATATCATAATTATATACTATCTTAAGTAGTATCTGATGTGAACATTTATCTCATTTAAATTAATTAATTTATTCAATTAAAATCAATTTAAAAAACTAACAATTAAATGATTAATTTTAAAAAACAATCAAAGAGAAAGGAGAAGGAAGTCGTGAAAGAGAAGGGGAAGGAAGGAGCAGACGTGAAAGCAGTCTCCTCGGAGCTCGAACCGATGGGCTGTCTGGGTTGTGCTCCTCCTCCGATCTTTGACCCTCTCGTCCTCCTCCGTTCAATTTGTGATCTGCCTGAGAAACTTCATCAGTCTCTCCCTCTCTCTCTCTCTCTCTCTCTCATATTTTTGTTCATTTAATTGCTTAGTGTTGTTTAGCTAGAAATTAAGCTATTTCGATTTAATTTCTACGTCCTTGATTGCAATGTGCGAGAATTTTGTTATTTTCACTGCATCTACTGAAATTGTTTTGTGCATAAAAATCATGAATCTTTCACTTTAAAGACTATAACTTTAATTAGCTTCTGCAATCACTACCCAAGTTCTAAAAT
This sequence comes from Pyrus x bretschneideri, assembly GCF_019419815.1. NCBI lineage: Eukaryota > Viridiplantae > Streptophyta > Magnoliopsida > Rosales > Rosaceae > Pyrus > Pyrus x bretschneideri. The sequence goes on along the minus strand of NW_025999390.1, from coordinate 5,651,488 downwards.
CTGAGTACCCAAGCTTACATTCGGTCAAATTGTTCCCGAGATTCAAAGAAACAATTGGGTCTGTTGTAATATAAAAGTTGAAACAAAGTGGAATTTTGTTATGTTAGAGATTGTAGTAAGTTACAATTTTCGGATCAATTCTGAAAGTTTTGGTGTTGAATTTCAGAGGTCCAGGCAGCTAGAAAAATTATACATAAAATTTTCCATCAGTTAAAAAACCAAGTTGATTTAGATTGTGGTGGTGAAGAATTGAAAGCAGACTCCTCGTAAAACCCAAAGGAGTCGTGGAACCAAACTCCTCGTAAACTCCGGTCATAATTTAAGCAGTTTTTTTTTATTTTTTTTTATTTTTAATTATTGGTTTTTTAAACTGATTTTAATTGAATAAAAGTTCTGATTAATTGAAATGACATGAACAGACACATTAGATGTCATTTAAAGTAGTATTAATTGTGGTACAATTACATGGTAAGAATATCATTATTGATTTAATATAGCTCATTAAACTCGTTCCGCAAAAATATATTTAAGAAGAAATGCTTATATATAACCAGCCTATCATTGTGCTATTGTTAAAAGAATATTGAGTTTTCTTAAGGGACAGATTTAAAGGAATTTGGTTGCTTACATTTTGGTGGGATCTTTTACCGTTTTAAATTTTGTCTCTCTTTCTATGTCTTCACCGTTGAACTCATGCATTACTTTTCCACACCAAATAGGTCTAAAGTAATGCTAAGAAGATTGAATTTTTAAATCAAATGATTTGTCGTCAATAAAAATAAGTACGTTAATCAATACTTATTGACTAATTGTAAGAACAAATAAGTCTAATACGAGAACAAATAAGCCGTTTAGAAATTTGTGCACAAAATGTGACGACAAATAAGCCTTTTAGAAATTTGTGCACTAAATGTGAGGACAAATAAAGTCTAAAAAAAAAGTTTCGATGCACCGTGAAGCATTTTTTTCTTCCTCTTGAAAGATTTCAAACTTTCATACCTAACGTGAGAGTGTTTTTCTCCTCTGTGAGTATCTTCTCTCCGTTGTGAGAGTGTTTTCTTTTCAATCTTGGTGGTGAGAAGCTCAGTTTGCCCCGAAAGTCATTTACTTCCTCCGTTTACTACAAATTCCCACAACCCTGCTTAATCCCTAACCCCCAAATAGTGCGTTTAATTCGGTCCTGTCTTACTTCAATCAAATCCCTCCTTTTCTCACTCCTCCATTAATTTTTGTTCCTAACCCCGAGTTAATCTAAGCTTTTATTTCATCATGTACGAGCTGGTCTGTGGTGGCAGGTTTGGTGATAGATGCAGGTTTGCCAGTACAAGTAAAAGGATGTGCATTAAATTCTCCCAACAAGACATTGCAGAGGGGGGGGCGATGTAATAACTCACAACCACCCACCTACTCGGAGGTAACATTGCTTTAATCAACTATCAGAGTTATGATTATTAATGGCATACCTTATTTTGGATCTGGAAGATCTAGGAAATTTTGACATACTTTTGCCTGGGTCTTTGTGGTCCTGCTTTACGCTCAACGGATATTTGCAAAGTGTGTGGGGGCGAAAGAGACAGAAACGAAAACAGAGCAAAGGTGTAGAATTTCTACACGAAATACACGTTGCACACGGTTGGGACAGGCAGTAGTGTTGGAACCCACACGAAGAGGAGAATGGCCGGTGCTGAGGATGAGGAATTGGTGGTTCACCTTGAAAGGACGATGGATCTCTCGACTATGAATCAAGGAGTAAAGCTAGTGGGCACGACTTTGGTCAACAAAAACCTCAATAAATAGGGGGTAAGAAACATCTTAAGATCCTCTTGGAAGGACTTGGGTGAAGTGGAGGTGAAGCGCGTCAAGGACAACACCTATATTATCACTGTTCAAGAAGATACGGTTACAAGAATTCTGAACTAGGTACCTGTTGATCCTAAAAATTACAAAGTTTACGTGACGTATAGGCCGAGTAACTAATAAGCTAACTATGTCTTTCGGTTGAATGCGGAGCGTGCCAACTCGTCGGCTGAGCTCGGTCGAGAAGTAAAATTTGTTGATGTTGCGTTGAGTGCGCTGCTGAATTCTTGATCTTGAGATTACGGCCGAGGAAGGAACAAATCTCGGCCTTCTAGTTCTCGAGCCTGAAGACAAGGCTGCTAGTTCTGCGAAGTTCACGAATCGTTGGCGTCTGATTCGGTCACGGTGATTATATTCGTGAGAGTATAAGCACGTCGAATTGACACCAGATTATATGGACACACGTATTCAAGGGTAATGTGTGTCTTGATGGTAAATGCGGTTCGGCCCTCAGAATGCCAAACTCTGAAACTCACTTGGGAGTATCCAATCATAAAACCACTCGGCGTTTAATGCGCCGAATGTCGTAACTCGTAACACCTTACTTCGCCGAAAAGGCTAATAAGATGACCTCTGTCAATAAGGATTCGAAAACCTTTCTCGATCGAAACTTGGATAGGTAACCAGTCGGCCTCGACGCAGTACTGTTTATCCAAACTGAAGGTGCTCCTCGGTCGACTGATTCTACGGTAATAGTGCTGTTTATCTAAATTGAAGGTGCTCGTAGGTTACCTTCACAGTGCTGTTTATCCAAACTGAAGATGTGTCGGCAGAAAAAGAAAATAAAAAATCTCAAGATGTTTGAGATTTTGCATAGAGCAGTTGTGTGTTGAATTGGAGGTCCTTGAATTGCACCCTCATTTCTCTATTTATAGCAACAAAACCCAATCTTAACCATGCTCGAACTAGGACTCCTTACCCTAATCCATCTTATCTTAGCTAATCCCACTTTTATTAGGATTTTGAATTTAACCTCTTACTAGGCCACATTCACTTCCACTTTTCGGTATCCTTATCTTGCCGAGAATCCTTACTGCATCAGGACTTAACTACTTCATTCATCTGCTTCGCAATAGGGCCCACCTACTTCCTATTCATCTGGAATATTCTTTTCCAAACAGGGCTTGGCCGACTTTTAGTTAGGCGGCCCATGAACCGACTGGTTTGTAGAAATCCTCGAACAGAGCTTCTGGGTCGAGAACAATTCCATACTCGGCCCAACCCAATAATTTTAGGTCCAAACATTGGCCCCTTTCTTCTGAGGTCGTCAACCACCAATCCTCGATTGAATCTCGACCTTAAAGAAGCGAAAACGTCCTTTGCCTTTAGACTTAACTGTCTCGATAACCATCACCATGCGCATTTATGAAATATGATTACACGATCTTTGTTTTTCCTTATGTCCTGCCACGTGTCGATTATCCAATAAACCTAACAGCCCTTAATCATGGCCCTCGAAAATGTGCGTCCGCTGAAGCGTCTTTTCCTCATCAATGCATTAAATCAGCCGCCGCACGCAATCGTGCGTCCTAAAACCTCGAGAACCTCAATCCTATCCTTATATCCAAAATGATTGGCCATTTCCTGGTCAATTTTTCCCTCAAATTTGAAAATCAAAACGCCTCAAATCATCAAACGTTTGACCTTCCTCTCAATACGCTTATAAATATCTGAAATTCTCCCATTCGTACATTTCACGCTTCTAGAAAACTTCGAAAAATCTCTCCGCCATTTTGCTTTTGAAATCCCAGAAGAAAAAAAAAACAAACTTTTATCCCATAAATCCTCCCAAGCATTCCTCCAAAACTCTTCCAGACTTTCCAAAATGACTTCCAACACCTTTATTTCCAAGCTCAACGACGAATGCAGCAAATGCAAAAGCATTATCGATCGGAGCGCCATCAAAACCCTACGCTTCGAGAGTGACCTGAGCACTACTCATCAAATCCTGGGGCCACTCTTCAAGGATGCAGTACATTCGTCCATCACCACCCTATTTAAGGCTCATTGCCTGACACCCTTACTACAAGGGTTCGACTGGTCAAAGTGGGACCTATCGAAGCCCTAAGGAGCCTGGCCTACTACCAATGCCAACTGGGCAGCTTGGGTTGTTCAAATGGAAAATTTCTTCAGCCAAGAGTGGAAGGCTTTTGGTATCTATGATGTCATCAAACTCTCGACCATGGAGCTAGCCATGGATAAAGAACTCCTTATAGCAGCTGAGTCTCTGGTGCTCGGCCACCAACACCATGGTCATTCCCTTTGGCCCTTTCGGCCCTACCATCGTTGATGTCTCGGCTATTCTTGGGACTCTTCCCTTTGGCATCCCAATAGATGTTACTCTCTTTAGACGCCCATCGAATCTCGACCTTAAGGCGCTATTTGACGAACTTCTTCAACTACAACACCCTCATCCTCCACTTGGTTGGCCGAGGTGAGGCAAGTCTTTGGAAGGAAGAACACGAAGCCTTCATATTCTACTGGTACAACAAATTTATTTGTTGCACCCATTCAAACAAGTGTTTGGTCGAGAACATGCCAGTGGCCGAAGCCCTGGCTAGTGGTCATACTCTGGCGTTTAGCTCAGTCGTTCTCACTAATCTTCTTTGCTACTTAGCCGAGGTGACTACTGGAAAAATTGACCCAAACCAGAACGGTCCCCTCTGGGTCTTCCAACTCTGGCTACAAGTCTATTTCGCCACACTTCGGCCAGACATCTCTGCCTTCCAACCTACTATCTCGCTCGGCTTTCAATTGGCACCTCGATCGTTGTCTCCTCACCAGGCCGAAGAAGTCTTCAAGTACCTCTTTGGCCTAGAAGTCCTCTCCGACGACGAATTTTTAGTGTGTCGTCGTCAATAGCACCCTTGGTCCATCAGGCTTTCAACATCAGCCTAGAGTGAAAGTGAAGATGTTGCCCTTCACCAAAATTGGGGGTCGATCGTGCTAGCATGCGTCATTCCCCTTGGTTGTGATTCTTGCTGAGCGAGTTGGGAAGTCTACCACCCCCACTTCACGGCCTGACAACTCGGATACCTTCAAGGTTGTCCGCTACCTCTACTCACTTTCCGTTCTCTCCTTAGCTGAAAACGCATTTCTGGCTCATCGGAGAGGGAGTGCAGAGACTCCAAGAAAGAGTTTCAGGATCGGTGTAAAACATTTCGCCTCTGACCAACTCTTCCTGAATCTCTCGGCATAGACACCTTCAGCGACTGGTGGGAAGAGTACACTGGAGCCTTTTTTGGGGTTACGGTCGAAAAAGTCACCGACAAAATTTTCAGCGATCGGCCAAAGAAAATCTCTGCCCCCCAATCTAAAAAGCCAACCCGAGGTAAACGGCTATCTTTTCTTCTATTTCTCTTTTCTATTGTCACTGATCCTTGCTAATGTGATCTCGTTTTCTTAGATGGTCGGTCGTCAAAGAAAGTGGACGTGATCACCACGGCTGCGGCCAAGAAGAAATATGCTCTCTCTAAGAGGAGCAAAACCAATGTGCAACCTTCACAAGGCAAACGGCCTCTTCTAGGGGCTGAAGTGGCCGGTGAAGCTCCCCGACCCTCAAAACGTGTCAAAAACTTGACGAAGAAGGGGGAACGGGAGATCCACGTGATTTCCAGCCACACTACTGGAACAACCGCAACTAGCAACTTTCCACCCGCCCCGATCGTCCAGGCCCTAACAGAAAAACAGCTAATGACATCCTGCCAAGTAACACGGGCCGTCCCTGGGGTCGTGGCTGATCTAGGGACTGCTCCGCTGGTCGAGGGACCTGTAATCTTGGGGCCAACGGTTGCGCCTGCCCTGGAGAAAATAACCAAACCCGTCGGGACAAATTTCTCGAAGAAACAGTCGACGATAATCTTGGAAGAGGTATAATTATGTCGCTAGTGACCCTTCTTCATTTTATCAAATTTACAATTCTTAACAGCTTTTTATTTTAGGCAATGAGAGCGATGAGGGTGACGAGATTCTGCTGGTGAGTCGCCCTCGACCAACCAGACCTACTTTCGCCAATCTTTCCCCCGTGGTCGAGGCGGCTGTTCAACTAGATCCTCATATGACCGATCGTGGGAAGAGACCCCTAGTTGAGCCTGAGGCGACTGCAGAAATGCCACTCCATCCATAAGATAAAAACCTCAACATTCCTCCACAAGAAGTTACCTCGGCTTCTGTAAGGCTCACTCCCCTTTCTTTATTAATTTTATCATGACGCGTCTGAACCCAGGAAAATATTAAATGTAAGGTGCCCGAACGTTCATTTCACCGACAATTCTATACGTCGAAGGGTGTTATCTATGTTTCTTGGCCACCTCAGTGGCCATCAAAGGTAGAGAAACTTCATCGACTGCGTGAATTGAGAAGCAGTCTTAGATATTGGGCTCGGCCATTAAGTTCTCTAGGTTCGAGCAATAAACCAGAGGACATGGCCGAAGTCTCATCTCGGCAGGTTTAGAAACAAATTCCCTCTGTTATGCATTCCTTGTAATTTTCTTTTTGTTTACAAATTTTCTTTTTTTGTGCAGCCTTCGTAAGAAGTCTAACTTGACGCTTTGATTACGACTACATCGGGAGGGGCTAACTCTTCAACGACCGTAACTAAACCTTCCGTGTTAACGACCGAACCAGATGCCTTCGTCAAGTTGCAGGAATTACTGTCCCTTAAGGAGTCACAAATTCTTGAGTGCCAGGGCCTCGACTCCAAAGGGGCATATCTGAACAATCTTGTGGCTGATGGTCAGTTAAGCAACGAAGCCATTACTCGAGCATCTTTTGCTCTGGAACGACTCGAGAATATTTCGGTATTTTTGAGAGAGCTCTTCGGGCCAAAAATGACTTGAAAGCTATGATGGTTGTTTAAGAAGCTCTGCGTCCATGGGTCGACATGCTGAAGACGAAAAAAGAAGCGCTGGCCGACCTCGATCATTAAATTACCGAACTTCAAAACCGGAGGTCGGCAGTTGCTTCCGAGCTAGCAAGAGATTTCGAGTCGGGTGGCTAATCCTGCCTGACCAAATATGCTACTAGTGTACGGCATGTCAAGCAACTGAAGATGGACAAAAGGAATCGGCAAGTCGAGGTCACAATGGATGACCGGATAATACTTCTTTAAAAGGAATTGGCATGTCAAGCAGCTGAGGATGCATCTCCTACGTGACCGGATAATACTTCTTTAAAAGGAATCGGCATGTCAAGCAGCTGAAGATGCATCTCCTACGTGACCGGATAATACTTCTTTAATAATTTCCCATTGATTGGTAATTTGTGAATTAAACCGGTCCGGTCTCTAAGATGATATGCCCCTTTGCCGAGAACTTTATGTACGACGCACGGCCCTTCCCAATTCGGCGACCATTTACCGAACCTGGGGTCTTTAATTCCTATGGGCAGCACAGTTTGCCAAACTAATTCTCCCTCGCCGAACGTTTTCTGTCTAACTTGTTGATTATAGGCTCGCTCGGCAATCTTTTTCTGTGCACTAATAAGTTATAAGCGTCAAGTCGCGCCTCCTCTAAATCTTTTAACTCCTGCCCCATGGCCTGATTGCATTTGGCACTGATCAAATTACTCTATTCAATTACTCGCAACGAATTTTTACTAAGCTCAACCGGTAATATTGTGTCGTGTCTATAGGTTAAGGCATATGAAGTTGTTCCAGTGGCTGATCGGAGTGAAGTTCGATAAGCCCATAATACTTCATTTAGCTTCAAATGCCACATCCCCGGCCTCTTTCTTACCATTTTTTCAAGAATACTAATCAAAACTTTATTACTTGCTTCGGCCTGTCTGTTCGTTTGCGGATAATACGGCATAGACTGCTTAAGTCGAATTTTTAGGTTCGTCACATATTCTTTAAACCTGTCGGCGTTAAAGATTGTACCATTGTCAGTTATGATCGTTTCTGGTACTCCGAATCGAGTCACAATATATTCTTCTACGAAACTGCAGACTTCTTTGGACGTTAATTCGGCGTATGATCTTGCTTCGACCCACTTTGTGAAGTAATCTGTTGCCACTAATATCCATGCGTGTTTTGCTGCTCCAGAAGATAGCGTGATTTTGCCAATTACGTCCATTACCCATCATCTGAACAGCCATGGTTTGGTAACCGAATGGAGTAATTCGGCCGGGACTTTCTGTGTAGGCCCATGAACTTGACACTGTATGCATCCTCGGGCATATTCGATGTAATCCTTCAATATACCTGGCCAGAAATAGCCGTGTCGACGAAGTAGCCAATGCTTCTTACGCCCGGATTGGTGAGCTCCACAGATCTCTTCGTGCACCTCGGCCATTGCTTGGGCAGCATTCTGTGGGCCGAGGCACAATAATAATAACCCATCCTCACCCTTTCGATATAATTCATTCTGGTACGACACGTAATTGGTGGCGTAGACCCTCGTCCTCCGGTCGTGTCTATCGTTAGGGTTGTCGAGATATCGTAAAATCGCCTTTCTCCAATCATCTGATCGTGTCTCGACAACACATATTTCTATGGGGTCTCCTCACTCTAGTAGTGATGGTAAAGACATCACTCTCATGCGTATAACGTGATTACGCTGGAGGACTTGCGAATTGATCAAGGCTGGGTAAGATCGTAGTTTTGTGGGTGTTACCTTGCCTAACTTGCCCTCCGTGAGTTGTGCTCCAGAGGCTATTTGGACAAGTTCGTCTGCGTCAATGTTTCGAACATGCGAAATGTGCTCAAATGTAATCCGCTCAAATGACTCGGCCAAATAGGTGGTAACCATATGATAGGGCACCAAAGTACAACTCATGCAAAGAAAAATGCCGTTTAATTGGTTAATCACTAGTTCGGAATCACCGAGGACGAGGACGCAGGCTGCTCTTAAGTCATGGAGGACGTGAAGGCCGATGATGAGAGCTTCGTACTCGGCCTGATTATTCATACAGCTGAAATCTAACTTGAGAGAGAAATACCATCAATAGTGGTCGGGGGATTGAATGACGATACCAACACTAGCCGAGGTAGCGGTGCTAGATCTATCAAAGTGCATCGTACAGTAGTTGTCGTGTGTGTGGACTAAACCGATGTCGACTTCGCTACCCCTAAAACTATAAGGAGAGGGGTGTTGGGCCAAAAAATCGGCTAGGGCTTGACCTTTGACGGCTTTTTGGGGGACATACTGCAAACTAAACTCAGATAATGCCATGGTCCATTTCCCAATTCGGCCTTTGATGATAGACTGAGCAAGCATGTAACGAATAACATTTATTTGGGCGATGACTTGGGTAACTGATGGGAGCATGTAATGTCAAAGTTTGGTCGAGGCGAAAAATAAAGGTAAGCAAAGTTTCTCGATGGGTGAATATTTGATCTCAGGTAAATTTAAATTCCGGCTGAGATAAAAGATAGCTTGTTCGCGCCCAGCATCGTTATCTTGCGCGATGAGGCAATCAATGGACTCGTCAGTTGCCGAAATGTACAGCTTGAGAGGCTTACCGTGACGAGGCGGTACTAATATTGGTGGTGTGGTAAGGAAGACCTTGATTTACATGAAAGCCGCTTGATGTTCTTCGCGCCACTCAAACTTGTCGGAGTCCTTAAGTTTTAGGAGTGTAGAAAATGCTTTCATTTTGCCTGCCGAATTAGCTATGAAACGGCGGAGAAAATTTATCTTCCTGAGCAACGATTGGAGTTGCTTCTTAGTCATCGGGGGTGGACCGCTAATGATTACGTGAGCTTTATTTTCGTCGACCTCGATGCCACGATGGTGCACCAGAAAACCCAAAAAATTACCAGTCAATACACCGAATGCGTATTTGGCTGGGTTCATTTTGAGATTATGTTGACGCATACGAAGGAATGCTTGCCGAAGATCATCCAGGTGCGTTCGACGACTTTTCGATTTCACAACCACATTATCAATATAAATTTCTACGACCGTACCGATCAAATCATGGAATATCGTATTCATAGCTTGTTGGTATGTAGTGCCGGCGTTCTTGAGGCCAAATGGCATGACGACCCATTCGTAGGTGCTGAGTGCCCCCGGGCAATGGAATGCGGTCTTGTGAACATCAGCTTCAGCAATAAAGATCTGGTTGTAACCGACATGGCCGTCCATGAAGGATAACATTTCATGATTGGATGCGGCATCAATCAATAAATCCGAGATTCGCATTGTGTATTCATCCTTGGGAGTTGCTAGATTTAAATTACGAAAATCGATCCAGATGCGTAGGGCTTCATTTTTCTTTAACACCGGGACGATATTGGCCAACCATTCGACGTACCAAGCGGTCCGAATAAACCCGACTTTCAAAAATCGAACTAATTCTTCCTTTATGCCAAGCTGTACTTCTGTCGAGAACCGGCGTGGGGGTTGTCGAAAAGGCTTACACCTCATTCTGATGTGTAACTCATGTTCGACGAGGTTTCGATTAAGGCCTGGCATCTCATGATAATTCCACGCGAAACAATCTTTAAATTCATGAAGCAGTTTACAAAGCTCGACCTTCATGAGGGGCAGCAACAATGCACTAATAAACAACAGTCGAGGCTCATCGGCTTTGCCAACATTTATTTCTTCTAATGGGTCTTTAACTTGGGGCCGATTGTCTTCGAGTTCGGCTGGTGCGGCCTAAACTTTATCTAACGATAAAATTGGGCCGTTATTGGGTTAGGCCAAAAATTCGATTAAGTTTACGCCCGAGTATGGTTGCTTAGCAATAGCATACCAATGAGCCAACATACGTTCCATGATAGATGAAACCGCGGCTTGATGCCTTTCTCGTTTGACGGTGTCAGTCATCAACGTTGGTAATTAGATCAGCCAAGCTGAGTCTTGTCGAATTCTGCTGTACAGTCTCGGCAAAACACAAACCCATGGAATATATTTGGGAAGAAAAAAAGGGGGAAAAGAATAAAAAGTTAGCCATTAGATTGATAATTGATTGTACATTAATTAGTAAGGAAAATAATTATGAGAGTCTTAAATATAAAAGAATGATAAAAGATTATATTTAAGACTTGTCACGTGGCCAATTTTGAATGGATTGTAGTGTCACTCAATAAAATCCAGTGACAAACCAAGTCCAACACTAGTTTATCTCTAGTAAGTGAGATAAATCTGGCTATCACCAGTGATTTAAATATCGATATTATAGGCGACATAGCGCGAAAATACTTGAAAAATGCTGAAAGTCTCAATCTTGCGCATAGAGAGATTCGAACCCCTCCTTTTGTCAACCATGCACCTGAGCCTTATCCAACTCGCTACAGATATGTTTGTGATTACATATTCAGCCTGTAATATTTATATGGTCGTTAAGATGTCTGCAAGGCTTGCAAGCTAATATTTATTATCTAGGCGAAGGGCAAAGCCCGATCATGAAGGGCTAGTTAAGATGAGTTATGAGGGTTGTTAGGAGCAAGGGAGTGGGAGTAGCTCTATAAGAGGGATAGGGGCTGATGAGCAAGAGATGATACAATCCCCACAAAAGAAAGCCAAAGGTGAGGAGGATAGCTGGAGCACAACGGAAAAGAAAACGAAAGCTACTGAAAAGTTGAGTAGGATGAGCATAAAGGAAAGATACCTAATGATGGAAAGAGTTATCTATGCGGAGGAGCTGCAAGAAATACCGGTAAAATATCAGGATATGTGGGAATACCTAGAGGATATGTCTGCGAGGGAAGAGAAACTTATGACAGCTAAGGAAGCGGGAAGCCAATCCCGAGGTGGTGGCAGCTGGCCTTCAACAGCCGCAAGGTCACCATGATACACCTATTTTGGAACTGCCATGGTCTGGGGTCGGACACAGTAATTCGGGCCCTACATGGGCTTATCAGGAAACATAGACCCTCTATGATTTTTCTATCGGAAACAAAAATGAAAGATCATAGAATTGAAGGTGTGAGGCTGCGTATGGGGTATTCGAATGGTTTTGAACATAGCTCCGATTGGGAGAGTGGGTGGTTTAAGTTTTTGGTGGAATAACTTAATCACAGTGGAGATCTTTGATTCCTCCAAGCACTTTATTAATGCTAGATGCAATTTCAGAGACTCTAATGGGGTTTTTTGATATATGGGAGTCTATGGAAGGTTTAACGCTCGGAGAAAAATGAGTTTTGGAGAGGGATGGTTCAGAAGTTCAACCCTAACAATATCCCTTGGATATGTGGTGGTGACTTTAATGAATTCTTATGGGAGTGGGAAAATTCGGGTGGAGCGGAAGTGAGATACAATAGAACTCGGTACTTAGAGGATTTCATGGGTAAAATTCAAGTGATGGATTTGGGCTTTAAGAGACTGGGGTTCACTTGGAGAGGAACGAGGAATGGGCAACTAGTAGAAGCTCGGCTTGATAAAGGTCTTGTCAACGGCCATTGGCAGTCATTATGGCTAAACACCATTGCTACTCATTGTACGGTGTTGAGATCGGACCATTGTCCTATTTTGATACAGTGTGAGCAAAATGAGGTGAAAAGGAAAAAACTCTTTCGCTTTGAGGCTTTTTGGGCAAAGGAAATTGATTGCCGATAGGTCATTCAACGATGCTGAAGGATGCGGTGGAGTGGTGATAGTATGAAGAGATGGTCTAGGAAAATCAACGATTGCCGCGACAAATTATTGAGATGGAGTCGAAGGAAATTCAAACAGAAAGGGCAACAACTTGACGAGATGATGAAGAAACTTGGGTCCCTTCAAATAGATTGGGGAGCTAATGCACAAGAGATAGAAGTGCTCATGAAGAGGGTGGATCGATTGTGGAGTCAAGAGGAGAGCTTCTGGCAACAGAGATTGCGAGTTAAATGGCTTCAAGATGGAGATGTTAATACCTCGTTCTTTCACCAATCTACAATGCAAAGAAGATGTTGAAGCAAAGTCGTCTCTTTAAGGAATGGGAGTAGGGGTTGGGTGGACAACCCACGGGTGGTAAGGAATATTATAGATAGCCATTTCACAAATCTCTTTACCTTGGTGGGGCAGCGGGATTGGGGTTTGATCTTGGATTGCGTCACCCCTAAAGTCACTATGGAGATGAATGAGAGCCTTACTACTCCGGTTTCGATGGAGAAGGTTAAGCATGCGGCTTTACAGATGGGTGGCCTAAAAGCCCCTGGACCTGATGGCTTTCAAGGTATTTTCTACCACTCTTATTGGGATGAATGATGTAAATGAGCTAATTGTGGACCTGATGACTGGTAGACAAACCCCAAACCGTATGAATGCTACTCATGTGGTGTTGATCCCCAAAGTGCCAAGCCTGGAAAATGTAAACTAGTTCCGTCCCATAAGTCTGTGTAATTACTCATACAAGGTTCTATCAAAAGTGATGACGAACCGTCTAAAACCACTTCTGCTAACATTGATTTCTACAGCTCAAAATGCATTTGTTGCAGGGAGACAAATTCAAGATAGCATTGGTATTGCTTATGAGATTTTCCACTTTCTCAAGTTGAGGAATACCAAAAGAAAATTCGAACTTGGAGTTAAATTGGATATGCATAAAGCATACGACCGTGTGGAGTGAGATTTCTTAATGGCGATGATGGAAAGATTGGGGTTCAATAGTAATTGGAGGAATCTCATAATGGGATGTATATTATCGGTGAACTTTGCAATTCTGCTTAATGGTCAGCCAGGCGATAAATTTCCTCATTCCAGAGGTCTTCGCCAGGGAGATCCTTTATCCCCGTACTTATTTCTGATGGTGAGTGAGGTCTTTTCTCTACTTATGCAGCATGCAAGTGAGATAAAAGGAATTGAAGAGATACAATTGAATCGCAACGGTTCGGCCATTTCTCATTTATTTTTTGCCGATGATACTCTCATTTTTCTGAAGGCGGAGAAGGATAACTGCCAAAATCTAGTCTGCTTAATTGATGAGTATTGCTCTAAGTCAAATGTGTTCTTCAGCCGTAATGTTCCTGCAGGTTTGGCGAATGAGTTAACAAGTATTTTGGGAATGGACAAGGTTGATGACCCCGGGGTGTATCTGGGTGTCCCAACAATTTGGGGTCGCTAAAAAAAATGTGGTTTGGCTTATGTGAAGGGGCGTCTTTTTGGGGAAATTGCAAGGCTGGAAGAAGTTTACTCTATCAATTGCAGGGAGAGAGGTTTTGATCAAGGCTGTGGCACAAGCTATTCCGGCATGTCCTTCAATTGCAGGGAGTTCATAACCATGTCCTTGAATTCTACAGATAAGTTTATTGCCTTTTCATGTCGATTTCGTTATTGTATTCATGATCCTAATGTCTTGTTGTTGCTCTTATGATTTCAGAATATATCTTACATGTGGTATCAGAGCCACACAACAAGCTTAGGGTTCAATTCACAGGTAATTTGATTAACTGTAGATGATTGACACAAGTGAAGCATAATTTGTGTTTATCTTTTGGTTGGCTATTTTGACTATTCGATCGTGTGAGACTTCATAAAGATGCTTCCGCAATTTTGTATCACTTGAGTTTGCAATTTTGTTTAGGGATTTAGGTCCAAACAAATTGAAATTGGGCATGGAAAATAAAAGGGAAATAATTTAACTACACGGTGAATTTGGAGTTCATAATTAGTCACCGGCTAATTGTTTTTTTTTCTTTTCTTCTTCTTCCTTTCGGTAGATTATGGGGTTTTCTTGAGTATATAGGGTTGTCTTCTTTTTCCATAATAATTATCGTTGTGCTGCAGAGAAGGATTACAACACGGATTTATGTTTATTGTATTTATTAATTATATTGTTGTATTGATTTCATGATTAATTAAATCTGTTGGAAGGAAACTTTTATTGGGGCTTTCAATGAATTAGATTATTTTCGAACCATAAATCTTGCAATTCAGATGGACTTTAGTTATTTTGACAAATTTGAAATTCATGTACCTTATTTATATGAGTAGTTCTGGGCTATCGATTCTTAATTGAGATTTTGGGGAGTTTTTTCAATGGCATCGTAAATCTTTTGCAGACGCTTGTTTGGTATATGTGCATATTTCGTATGGCTGATAGACATTCTAGTTTTTGATAGACTTCCCTAACTTCAAATTTTATGAAATTCGGTCATATCGTCATATTAAATGGACTTTAGATGCTGGTATTTTTTCACGTTTTTTGGACAAGAAATGGATTTATGGTAAATTTTTAAGTGAGATACCCTGTTGCTGGTATTCTGCAGACTTCTGCAGAATAATGTGTTTGTAATATTATTTTGATATAGAAAGAAATAGAAAGAAAAATATAAAGAAAAATATTACAAGGCCATTTTGATACAAAATAGTGTGGATAACAAGACCATTTCATTATTTGCTTGCTGAAATAGAAAGAAAAATACAAAAGATATGAATAATAGAGGTGATGATAGGAAATGCCTAAAGTACCCTTGCTTATATAGTTGTTTTTGTAAGGTTGCTCGGCCATTCCACCACAAGCATTGTCTAGGGCAAATCCTGTTACTGTTGACTAGATTTGCTCTTATCGCTCTCATCATTAGAGGTCAGTAAGCTCATCTCCAAGCAATTATTATTTCACTATAAGTGAGAGATTTTTTTTTCTTGTATAATCTGAGTGTTTTAAATGTTTCTCTATTTAACATTATCAGTTACAAGAATGCTAAATTAATCAAGCACATTAAGGAAGAAAACTCTGGCTAGCACAATATCTAGACTTCCAAATCCATTCTGTCAAACTCACTACATTAATTGGAAAATTAGTATCAACCACTTTTGTTAATAGTCAAGGAAAGATAAGGGTAGGCAACTATAAGAATCACGATATTAATTTAAAGTGGACATGCAAGAAAGTAATAGAGTCTTGCGTTAATGTGGCGAAAACAAGTAAAGAGTCTTGCAAGGTATCAACCAAGCTATCATTCATGGAAAGATAAGGGTAGGTATTATTCGATTCACATTTAAGGGTAGGTAGCTATATGAATCACGACATTAATTTAAAGTGGACATGCAAGAAAGTAATAGAGTCTTGCGTTAATGTGGCGAAAAAAAGTAAAGAGTCTTGCAAGGTATCAACCAAGCTATCATTCATGGAAAGATAAGGGTAGGTATTATTCGATTCACATTTAAGGGTAGGTAGCTATATGAATCACGACATTAATTTAAAGTGGACATGCAAGAAAGTAATAGAGTCTTGCATGTGGCGAAAACAAGTAAAGAGTCTTGCAAGGTATCAACCAAGCTATCATTCATGGAAAGATAAGGGTAGGTATTATTCGATTCACATTTAAGGGTAGGTAGCTATATGAATCACGACATTAATTTCTTGTAAAGTATAATTCGATTCATTTGATTGACAGTAAAGTATTATATAGTGCCTGTGATTTAAAAAATACCTCTAGTGTGTGAAAAAAAGCCTATTATACACCTTTTTATGACATGAAAACTTGTCGGCAACAATTATAACTTGTTTATATTGATACATTATGAACAAACGACATTAATGTTGTCTATTATCTAAAAGGATTTGGTTGCCTATATTTTTTTCTAGGACCTTTTTACCATTTTAAATTTCATGCTTCTTCTGACTATTTCTGGCTTCGCCACTGAACTCATGTATTGCTTTGTTTTGATTAAACCAATGTTTTGTTTGGTCATCAATTCTGATTATGATGATAATTGTCTTTTGAGAGAAAATTGGAAAGTGGCATCAATTTACTAATTGATCATTTTGGTCTCTATCAAATAACTAAATAACCATGTTTCCTCTTTCGAGAACTCTATTGCTCAATGCCAATAATGACATACTTTTATGTTTGATTTAATCTTTTGAGAATCATTGAATATCTAACAAAACGGTTATTTAATAATGTTCTAAAGGATTATTTTGAAAAATCAGCATTTGAATTTATATGGTGAATACTTTTGTCCCAATGGGAATTTCAGGAAATCAATCACCAATTATAAATTATTATTATAGCAAATCATAAAGTTCTTCTAACATATTTTCATCTAGCCAAAGCTGTTAAAGGTATATTTATTTTGTGTATTTTATGTTTTGCTAGCTATGCAGGTATTTTCTTTGCATGATTAGTTTCTTCCCAAAAGTGTAACAATCATGCAATTTGGAGTTGGTTCGATCCTCCACAACTCGACTACTTCCATGATGAATCTTGCAAGATCGAGAATGAGTAGGTAAATTTGCCAATCTTTTGCCTTAATTTTTTGTGAGTTCTAAATTGGATTAAAATTATTGTTGAAAAATTGATGTTGTTGAGATATTGTGCCTAATATAAGCCTAATTTTGATACATATAGATTGGTTCATTATGTCCACACCAACTATTTTGTGACTCAAACAAATTTGTTTAAGAAATTTTAATGTTTTGGGCATATTAAAGGTTATTTATCTAATGAAATGAACCTTTAATTGATATAAGAAATTTTCGTGTTTTGAGCATATTAAAGATTGTAAATTGGTTTTATTTAAATTATGATTAATCTGAAATTTTGGTAGAGCTTGGGAAATATTGATGGAGTTTTGCATACCTTGCAACGTATCCTATTTGATTACAATTTTGATAGATTTTTCTAACTCCAAACTTTGTAAAAATTTGCCATGTTATATAATGGATTGTGTACACTATCTTTATTTATTCAACTAGCCTATATTTTGTTATATGAAAACCACTTTCTCTAGTGTTTATTCTTGCAATTTTGAGTGTTTGCCCCAGTGGGAGAAATAATGTATTATGGGCTTCACACTCATCAATTTTATCGGATGTCTTTAATGGTCATAGTTTTGGTAGATAAAACGTACATTATCATACTTGTTTATATTTTATTTGTTATATATGCAACTAATCTTGTAGGAAATTCAAGAAGGGTTAATGAGTATATTTTGCTCAAAAGTGTTTTGCTTATTAATTCTTGTATGTTGTTCAAGAAATTGGACTTGTGATTTATATGTTATTCACGCTCATCAATTTTATTGGATGTCTTTAATGGTCATAGTTTTGGTACATAAAACGTGCATTATCATACTTGTTTATATTTTATTTGTTATATATGCAACTAATTTTGTAGGAAATTCAAGAAGGGTTAATGAGTATATTCTGCTCAAAAGTGTTTTGCTTATTAATTCTTGTATGTTGTTCAAGAAATTGGACTTGTAATTTATATGTTATTGATGGATAATTAATCTGCTCAAAACTGTTTTCTTATTCAATACAACTATAAATCAATGTATAATGAAGCATAGAATTGACAAGATGGTATATACTTCATCTGCTCAAAAGTGTTGAAGTTACATACGTTTGCCCTTGTATTTTATGTTTTGGCTATGCAAACCTAATATAATTAGTTTCCGTCCAAAGATGATTCTAGAATTATGTGCTTTTGATGCATTAGAAAACATTTAGTTAAAGTATTCTATTTCTGTCAAATGTTAGATGAACAAAATTGACCAAATGATTTTGTATATTTTTTCAGTCACAAGAGTCACTTCCCTACAGATATCTAGAATAAAGATGTTGAGGTCATAAATTTTATGTTCTAGATCCCATGACTAATGTTTTACTAATGGGAGTATTTGAAAGGTATCTGTTTCGTTTAGTGGGAGTGTTCAAGAGGCATGTGTTCAATATGGGAGTTCAAGAAACATTTGATTCAGTTAATGAGTGGGAGTAGACATTCATCAGTCGGTTTTGTTCTCTACTCAAACTTTTAAATAAGCTAGTTTTCCCTTATGTTCATTTAATTGTTGTTCTTGTAATGTTCCATTGACTATTGAAGTTTGTTTGACAGAATAATTATACGAGTAAAAATGGAGTATAATTCAGTTAACTATTAAGTATGTTGATGAGTAATTCAACTATTTTGATTACCATGATTATGTTAACAACAAAGTGCTGTCAAAATGATTGTGCATGTGATTATAGAGTGCAAGTGTAGCTAGATATATACTTGGTTTTCTATATCCAGCAATCAATCTGAAAGTGACAGGTTGTTCGAAGGGAAGTTGCATACTATTGTAAGACTTTGTGATCACCTTGTATTCATTCATTATTGGGCATTATCGTTGGCATTCAAGTAGGAGAATGTAAGATCTTGTTGAGTAATTAGCGAGATCATATTGTGAATGTCAACAAGATTTCTTGAGAATACTTGGTTGACAAGTAATCTTGTAATAGCCCTAATAGAGTAAGAATCGTGAAGTCTTAAACCCTAATGCAACTAACTTATGGCAAAGCCCTATTACGGTAAACCAATGTATTAAAAGCATGAGGCGTGGGCGAGGCGTTGGAGGCGAAGCCTCACGGGATTTAATTTATATATATATATATATGTTTTATATATTATAAATATAATTGTATAAAAACAATACTATGTAAAATAAACATCCATTCTCAATTTTTCATTCAAATCCATAGTCATTCAAAAAATAATATCATTTAAATTCATCATTCAAATGTAATATCCAAATTCATCATTCAAAAGGTAATACAAACAAAGAAAACAATCATTCATCCCTCATAGAAATCAAAATGCAAACAAAGATATTAATCAATCATCCAAATCCTCTTCGTCCAAATAAAAGGCATCATCATCTTCATTGCCAACTCTAGATGACCTTGTAGGGTATGTCATCGATTCATCAAAAGATTCTTCTGAATCATTACCAACAATTTCCAAAACCACACACAAACGGTTAATAAACGGTTTGTGCAAGTAGTGGAGCAAAGTATTCAATTAATTAACATGATCGTGACAAACCCCACTTATAGTATGCAGAGGCTTGTCCGCAATTTATATTTTTGGTCAATGTATAAGTTTATTGTGGCTTTAGTTTAAACTTTAAACTAAGGAGCTGGATCTATTTTCTGTCTATTAAGTTAATAACCCTTCTACACTATCACTTTCTGACCTATTACCAAGTTACCCTTATCTACTTTTCTATCTAATACCAAGTTACCAACTATTCAAATCTACAAACAAGGCAGCAGTAGCACGCAGAGGCAGAGCTTCCCCAGAAAACCTTCCCCAAAAAACTAAATCCCTAACTTTTTCAGAATTTCAGAAACCCTAACCTTTGGGATCTTGCTGAGGGCACTAGGGTGACGGTGCTGGGGTGACGGCGGAGGGGTGATGGCGACGTGGTGACAATGCTGCTCCAAGCAGCGTGGCGATCGGGCTTTTGGCGCACGAGAGAATAAGCAAAAAGGCGAAGAAGGCAGAGGCAGACTCAGGCGATCGAAGGTATGGTATGAATAGGATGTTTAAAACTGAAAATCCTTACCCAAACGGCGTCGTTTTGGGTTTGCCTCACCGCAAAACTAAGGTGTTTACCTCACTGCCCAGCCTCAAAGGCGCCCTAGACGCGCCCCGATGCGAGTTCTTTAAAACATTGTGGTAAACATAGATTGATATCATGGTAATATATTGATATGGTTATGATTATATTGATATTCCTTCCAATACTAGGACACGATGGAATATTCAAATCACATATAAAGGGGAATGTCCCTGCTCTCATATTTCAAGTTCTAATAACCCAAACCCTATTCCTTGGCAAAGAACATATTGTATACTGAGAGTAGAAGACTTCATTCTCTTCCATTCCATAATGTCTTCGTCTGCAATAGTGGGATATTTTGGAGTATTGGAAGGAGAAGACAACTTAGAGTTCATCAATGGCTTCATCTTCATAACCATGTCTCTGAATTTTACAGATAAGTTTATTTCCTTTTCATGTCGATTTCGTTATTGTATTCGTGATCCTAATGTCTTGTTGTTGCTCTTATGATTTCAGAATATATCTTACACCTTTTCAAATTCCCCATAACTTTCTGTAAGGAGCTTGATGCTATGATAGCTGACTTTTGGTGGGGACAAAAAGACAGAGAACATCATATCCATTGGGTCTCCAAAGAGAAGCTATGCCTTTCTAAAGCCGATGGTAGGCTTGGGTTCAAAAATTTTGTGGACTTTAATGACGCTCTACTGGCAATAATTTTTTAACGGAATTCCAAGTGGGCAGAGGTGCTTAAAGCACTCCCTAATTGTTCGTTCCTGGATGCAGAAAGGGGTGACAAAGCGTCGTGGGCTTGGTCTAGCTTATTAGCCAGCAAAAACATATTACTTGGGGGAGCACATTGGCAGATTATGAATGGAAATGATGTGCGGGTTTAGATCGATAGATGGATTCCTTCCATTTCGTTGGGCCGACTAAGGATTATGATGCCATGTTAGAAACTTCAATCGGTGATTCGGAGCTCAGTGACAGATTGGTGTGGCCTTTTGAAAAAAGGGGAATTTTTTCTGTCAAGTCAGGATACCATCTTATAGAAGCCCGGGTCCATCGTCCTCTACATTTATTCCCAGTTCTATCTGGAAGACTATGAACCATACATACAAACCAAAGGTTCGATGCTTCATATGGAAAACCCTTCACTTCGCCATTGCAACCATGGCGAACTTATTCAAGAGGAGATAGGCGCAATGCCCTGTTTACCCATTGTGTTCTTTACACGAGGAATTAGTGGAGCACTTATTCCTTCTGTGCCCATGGGTTGAATTAGTTTGGTTTGGGGGTGCTCTTAATTTAAAAATTAACCCTGCTTTGATCACTACCTGGGCAGAATGGCTAATTGACATTTCTGAGATAAATGGGGGTTCTAAGTCAGAGGTTACAACGAGGCTCTCCTATATTGGCTTCACATGTTGGCAAATCTAGGAGGCCCATTCTAATGCGTTGTTTAATCATGTTTCGATTAACCCCAAGACAGGTAGTCATCTTAATCGCCAACTTGGCTGGAACTTTCAATGAAGCTGCTTGCCCAGTGCACTGCACCTCTTGGCTGAGTTCCCCTAGTGCTGTTGAGGTCCATTGGTCTCCGCCTTGTCCTAAGTTTATCAAAATCAACGTTGATGCCAATAGGAGGCCAAGTTTGCAGGTGTGGTTGCGCGGGATATGGAAGGAAACTTTATAGCAGCTTGTCGATACTCCATCAAAGCATCTAATGCAACGGTGATGAAAGCAAAGGTGCTTCTCCATGGATCCGAATTGTGTATCTCCCGGGGATGGAACTCGGTGATCATCGAATCTGATTCGATGGAATCCATTGCCAGCCTTAGGAATACTTCAACTCTTGGAAGTTGGGAAGCCTTCCCCATTCTTATGAAATGTAAAAGACTGGGGGATAATTTCCAAACTTGTCGCTGGTCTTGGGTTCCAAGATCTGCCAATCGTGCAGCGGACTTCATTGCGTTGAGACAATGTAGGGAGATGTGTGATGTTATGTGGGTCGATTGACCTCCCTCTTCCTTTGTTCATGTTCTTTGTAACGATGGACTCCTATGCCCTCCCTAAACACCCCGGTAGTTTGAGTGGTGACGTTTTTAGCATTGGATGCGGCGTCATTGCTCCTTGGACCACTCACACTACTTTCTACTTTTGCTAGTTCTCAGTTGTTTGCCTTACTGTAGGCTCTCTGTATTTCTCTTTGGCTTCTTTGCCCTAGTTCCATGGATTCCAGTTTCCGAAAAAAAAAAAAAAAAAAAAAAAAAACTTTCATACTTAACAACTCACTACTAGTGCAATATGCCTCTCTGTTCTTCAATTATTGGCCTCATGGGCCCTAATTATATTTGTTTGTTAAATAACTATTCGTTAATCTTCACGTGAAGGGACCAATTATTGCCAGATGACGTAACCGTGATGATGTCACGCTGTTATGGGTTGTTGTCACCAGCCAAAGGTTAAAAAGGATTCATCTTACTAGTTACTAATCTCACATAAGAAAGTTAAAAATTTCCAAAGCACATTAAAAATACCAAAATAGTTTAAAAAATATCAGCACATTAAAAATTTCATAATAATTAATTTGTAAGTGTGAAAAATATTAAAAAAAATATGCTAACATAAAATTGTGTCTGGTAAACGAAAAAATAAAAGTTCTGTGTTTCTTCAATATCATGGGTGTAAAATAGCAAAAAACAAAAGTAGTTCTACTCATGTTTCTAAAAAAACGCTTTCTAAAAAAACGTTTTTTTATGAAAGGCAGCTGAACAATTTCAATTAATAAAACTGTCATATTGATAATCCTACCCTCCTCTCTTCTTTTTACTAAAGCATTTTTAGTACTATAGTTTATCAAACACTTATCTGCTTTTTTCACAGTTGTTTATTCTTGTAGTATAGCATAAGCAGTTCTAAAACGCCACAACAATCTCAAACTAGCTCTCAGTCCATCTAGCAGATTGCGCAATAAGAGAGAGAGTTTTTTCTTCATCTATAGTTTGAGTTGTTTAAACTTTTCTCTCATTAAAATTATCAGTTATGAGAAAGCTAAATTAATCAAGCATGGTAAGTGAGATAAATCTGGCTAGCACAATCGAGACTCTTTCGAATCTACCTTCTGTCAGACTCACTACGTTAACTGGAGAGCTAGTATCAATCACTTCTGTTAGTAGTCAAGGAAAGATTAAGATAGGTAGCCCCTTTAAACACGTTCACATTGAGGTCTGGTAGTGTTTTTAGCACCCACCTTCCCCTCTTTTGTTTAACCTTTTTATGGTGATGACAGTATTTTGTCTGTATATTTAAGATGATTATTAAGTTGTCCGGTTTGCACCACCACCTTATTTTTACTTTTCCAACTTTTTTTGGCTGTTTGGCCCGTTTTGGGTGTTCAATGGATATCACTTTTGACCACTAAGAAAGAAGTGAAGGACAAGGGTGGGTAGCCCCACGAAGCACGACATTAATTTAATATAGCCTATTAAACACGTTCTGCAAAAATATATTGAATAAAAAATGCTTATATATAGCCAGCTTATCGTTGTGCTATTGTTAAAAGAATATTGAGTTTTCTTATATATCTACAAGAAGGCAACTTGACCGTACAAACTGCTTGTTTTCCTGAACACAAAGCAAGTGTGAGTTGACTTCAATTTTTTCTTTCTTTCATTTTCGATGAGAAATACTTGTTATTGGCATTTTAAAAAGTTATCACACACTCATTTTAAAATAAATACATTTTACTTCAAACAGTGTTAGACGGCACATTGTTAGTACCAATAACAACTTACTTTTCTAATTTATTATCTTTCTTTTTTTATCCCTTTCATCTGGATATTTGACCCAATAATTCGAAACATGGTGACAACTGAAATCTAATTTGGTGCTTCCTATGAGCTCGAAGCTGATTCCAACCCAAATGTGTTTACAGTTAAATTTTGTAATCTCAAAACTAAATCTTAGTACGACAAACAGTTTTGTTCCTAACTCCGTCATGTTACACATTAACTATATTAACTGTCGAAGAATTGTCTAGGCCGAAACTTTATTTTTTTTTCCTTAATTTGACTTCAATAAGAGGTGATGATAAATGTCTCACCATCTTGACTCATCTTTCATCATCCAATTTTTATACCCACTTTTTTTTTCTAAGGGAAATTCAGCTGTTCCAAAAATTTGGTACTTAATTAGGTGAGTTGGAGATGGCACAACCATCCAAAAAGTCATTCAAAGCTGGAGAATTTTAGAAGGCATAAAAGGAGCACCAAGAAATAAGAGAAAACATTGCAAAGATCCTTTTTCTGCGCACCCTGTAAAATAATGTCCATCTTTCTCAAACCCCTCCCTCTTCTCTCCCTCTTCTTCTTCGCCTACTATCTCACAAACCCTAATGTGTTTGGAAACTTTAGGGTTCTTGAAACCCCACTCATAGTTATATACAATGGAGGTGGTGAAGAAAATGGGGCCAACAAGTATGATGAGGGAGAGTATAGAGGTGGGTGGGAATTGGTTTCTGAGAATTCAGGTGTATCGGCCATGCACATGACCATCATGCCTAATAGTAACAAGGCCATTATGTTTGACGCTGCCGGTTTCGGTCCATCGGAGATCTCATTGCCTCCTGGAGACTGTCGTCAGGTTTTCGATGAGAGGGATGAAACTGGAGAAGACTATGAATTGGATTGCTGGGCTCATGCTGTGGAATTTGACACTGAGACTGCAGCTATTAGGCCGCTTAAGGTATGTATAAACTAGTTTAAGGGTTTCATAACTACATAATATTTTGAGAATTGGTTACGAACTTTAAATCGAAAAAAAAGAACGAGGAACACTAAACAAAATATATAAAGGCACTAAATTAACTGTTGTTTGTATAAGTGTCTCGATTCAATTTTTGGTTAAAAAAATTTAACCAGTTCAAATATTTGTGCATATTTCCATTTGTTTTGCTGTAACTTACTTTGTCTTTGTTAGTTTAAATCAGATCTTGACAGACACATGGTGCTCATCTGGTGGATTATCAGCTAATGGCACTCTTGTGCAAACTGGCGGATGGGCTGATGGAGGGAGGTCTGTGAGATACCTCTCTGGATGCAATACCTGTGACTGGGAGGAGCACCCCATGTCACTTTCTACCTCAAGATGGTATGTTATATTAATTTGTTAGTTTTTCGTTAATTATATCTGATGTGCTTATAAATAACTGTAAATTATTGATCGTGAAGTTAAAACAAATATTGATGATACTAATCTTAAGTATTTTACATTTTAAATAGGTTCTCTACCCAACAAATATTGCCAAATGGCAATTTCATATTGGTCGGAGGCCGGCGCATGTTCAATTACGAGTACATCCCTAAGGGGGGAGATTCTAATGATGTTTACTTTCCATTACCATTTCTCCAAGAGACCACTGACCCGTTTGAGAATAATCTCTACCCGTTTGTTTTCCTTTCCACGGATGGCAACATTCTAATATTTGCGAATAAGCGTTCAATTCTACTCAATCTGACCACCAACAAGATTGTCCGGGAGCTTCCTGTCCTTGACGGTGGGTCTCGAAACCACCCTGCATCCGGCACGGCGGCATTGCTACCCATAAAACTCGGTGATCCGAACGCGAAAGCAATCCGGGCCGAAATCATAATATGTGGTGGAGCGGATCCTAGAGCTGGAAAGTTAGTTGAGAAGGGTATTTTCGTAACTGCATTGCAAGATTGTGGAAGGATTGACATAACGGACCCAAAATCCACATGGCAGAAGGAGATGATGCCAACACCAAGGACTATGGGAGATCTGCTGATCCTTCCCACAGGTGATATCCTTATAGTCAATGGGGCCAAAAAGGGAATAGCAGGGTGGAACTTCGCACAGGATCCGAACCCGACCCCATTACTTTATAGACCCGACAACCCAACAAAACAACGGTTCACAGAGCTAAAGGCGACAACGATACCGCGAATGTATGGTTCAACCTCTACGGTATTGCCAGATGGCAAAATATTAGTGGCTGGGAGCAACACAAATTATTACTACAATTTCACAGGCGTAGAGTATCCGACAGAACTTCGGGTCGAGAAATTTTACCCACCATACTTCGACCCTTTACTCATCTCGGACCGACCCGCGATAACATCGAATTACAATGGTAAAATGGTAAATTACAGAGGATATATTGCGCTGGAGTTCAAGTTGAAGAAAGCTGAGGTGGACCAATCAGATTTGAAGGTGACCATGTACTCGCCACCTTTCACAACACATGGTTTTTCCATGGGCCAAAGGCTTTTGGTATTGGCCACAAAGAAGTTGGAAAATGTGGAATCGGAATTTTTTCGGGTGGAGGTTGCCGCGCCGCCATCGGCGGAGATTGCTCCTCCGGGTTTTTATTTGATCTTTGTTGTGCACAATGGAGTTCCGAGTTCTGGGATATGGGTGCAAATTGCATAGAGGATTTCGTGCATCTTTTTGGGTTGTTGTACATACATTGAGACATATTTTCATTGATGGTATTGTAAACTTGAATATACTTCTCATTAGGGGTGGGTTCAAAAAACCGAAAACCAAATCGAACTGAAGTCGGAAAAAAAAAACCAAACTGAAACTGTTAAATTGAGCCGAACCGAATGAAGTTTTTATAATTAATTATGAATTAATATTTTTATTACTTAAACAGTGTGGTTCTTTCAGTCTGAAAGGTAAACCCTACCCCCTTAATATTTGATAGTAATGCTTACTATTGTTGTCCATTGGAATAATCTAATGGGTGAGGAAGGGGTTTGTCAATTAGAAAAAATGGGAGGTTTTGATTTAAGGGCTTGTAACCTTTGGCTGTGCATCTGATGAATCCTGACAAGGAGGTGCTTCTGCATCTGAAAGCGTGTGCGAGGCGATCGGACTTCCAATTGGGTCTGAACATTCATACCCTTGTGGTGAAAACCGGGTTCGACTTCGGTGTTTCTGTTAAAACCAGTTTGCTCTGTTTGCATGCAAAATGTGGGTATTTGGAACATGCACATAAAGATTTAATCTCTTCCCTTATTATGGTAGAAAGGTACCTCCATAATCTAGATATCTCTATTCAGATTTGGTGTAATTGTTAAAGCTCTGTGTCAGCTTATCTGAAACATTCTTTTAATGCGAATGTACATCTCCACTGCCTGAAGGCGAATTTGAAACCCGATTGCTATGCCATGGTTGGCGTACTTTCTGCTTGTGCAAGATAAAATTTCAAAACCGAATAAAAAATACAAAGACCGAACCGAATCGAAAAAAAACCTAAGCCGAAAAAAAAAATGAACAGAACCGAACAAACCAAAATTTCAGTTCGATCCCAATTTTGACAAAAAAATCAAACCGATTTGAACCGAACCCGACCCTACTTCTCACAAAAAAATCTTGAATATATTGGATCGAGCAATAAGGCTAGCAAAAGAAAATCCTACCAAAAGGGGTAGAAGAAAAAGAAAAAAATACTTAACCTAACTGCTGTTACTATGAGAGTTGCCGTAATGGTTTATGCAATGAGATGCAACTAGATATATGTGTAGGCAACATCATAACAGCCAAATTACTTTACCAAACTCCAAAATATATATTTGTTTTTTTTTTTTTTTTAACAAATGATATTATCTAGAGAGTAGGCTTAACCTCATAATGGACTAGCAATAATTTGATTCATATTCGCCTTTTGGAGATAATCAAATTTAAAATATTTCGCCTTTGAATTTGGATTGACAAAAAATATACTTGTTAAACAACGTATGATTAGAGAAAACAACATAATTATCGTCTAAATTTCTCCCTTAAACATTACGCAAGTGTCAGTCCAAATTCAAACATTTTGGTCCGTCATCTATTCTAAAAACCAAATATTATACAATATTTCAAAGGCTTGAACTAATTTATTTGTCTTCTCTCTTAATTAATTAACTAGCCTCTCTGCACGCACTAACGTGCGTGCAAGAGGCATTTTTGCATCACGGGCGCTACGCGCCTCTAAATGTGTATTATGTTTGTTTTGTTCCATTGTGGTTGTCAATTTATATGCTTTAGAAAGTATGATACCAAGTTTGGAGGTGAGGTATGAAATGTAGAAGATGACTGCTCCTAATTGGAAGCAATAAATTGAAGTTGTTGACATGGATACTCTCTCACATGCAGCAATGCCTATTACGGTGTTCTCAAGCACGTGCGAAAAACACTTTTTAAATCATGGCACGCTACACGCAACTTACACATTTTAGATGTATTTATATGCGAGGATTGGTTCAAAGTATAGAAACATAAAATAAAGGCGATTATCATCTCTAATAATACAGGCGGAATCTAAAGTATTTTGTCTAGAATATGTAAAAAAAAAAAGTAATAAATAACAGAGAAGATCCTTATAATTTAGTTGCAACTAAAAGTTAAAATAAAAAGTATAAAAACAATCCGAGAAATTTAATTGACCTTGATGCACATGACACCAAAAAATATAATGAACTCATATCATTCCGTCCTGTTGAAAATTTAATGCGTTTGGTTAAAATCAAATATTAGCATTATTTGTAATTGAAGTGCATTAAAAGTTGAAAAAGGGAATTAAACATTAAAAGAAAGAATGTAACCTTATGTTGAATTCGAGGGAAGCAAAATATCTTTGTACACAACATTTCTTGTGAAGACTCCTTCATTACCGTGTAACTCTTCTTTCTTTACCAAGACTTTTGTTGTAGACGTTGAAACTCCTCTTGATAAAGCCACGTACAATTGTCCATGACTGAATACGTGATCTGGTAGATAAATACCCACATTTGGTATTGTCTGCCCTTGTGATTTATTTATAGTTAGTGCAAAACTCAATTTCACTGGAAACTGTTTTCTCATCATTTCGAATGGGAGTCCTGCACTTTCTGTGGTCTTTAAAGAGATTCTTGGTAAAAACACTCTAGTTCCAGCAAATTGTCCAGATAAGATTTCGGCATCAATTAGATTATTGTAAGCTCCATGGCAAGCCAATCTTGTACCATTGCATAACCTCATCATTTCATACGCACGTTCAAAAGACCTTCTATTTATCACAGGTGCTGGACGCTCTTAAATTTTTTAAATGTATTTGATAAATGTGTAAACGAAATAATGTTAATGTTTAATCATACGACGTAGGTTACATTTCTTCAATATATCATGACCAAATTCTGGTACTTTTTGATACATTGATTCAAAACAAAAGATAAACAATATGTACATCCAAAAACATAAAGTTAACTTGTAATGTCATGGTTCCATTAATAAATCATGGCCTCTTTAATCATGCTCTGTTTTAATGGTTTAGTCTCATTAATCATGATCTTTTTCATGTCCACTTACTACTATATTTCCCAGTTTTTTTTCTCGCATACTATGCTATCTTTACCAACCAAACAGCCTAAAAAGTTTGTGACTCATTGCACCTCTGCAAAACATTCTCCTTCACTTACAGAGTAGCAAGAATAAGGCACCACCCAATTGAATATAGTTAAATAAAAAAGGTATACCACATTGTACAATCACATGACAATAAAGAAGAAACCTGACTGCCCTTTGAAGCTGATTTACGCACAGTGCACGAATGAAGAAATCAACAGACCTAAAATTGCAACACTGTTCCAAAAAACACATCCGAAATTTAGAAACCCCAATTTTATTTATGCAATGAAAAATAAAAAAAAATTAAATTAAATTACCACTAGAATTCTTTATGGAGAGAGCGAGTCTGAGTCTTCGGAGGATGCGATCGTAGTGGGAGAAGGGGCGGCCGAAGGCGACAAAAACGACGGCATTAGAGGTGGAGTGGGGACGGTGAGAGAGAGTGCTTGAGAATGTGGTGGACACAACTATGGTAAAGAGAGCCTTGTCCTTGTCTCGTGGCGAAAACTCCTGCTATTCGGTTTATGATTCCACTCTCATCCCCAACGAACACTGAAATAGTATGGCCACTGATTCATACCAATCTACATACACAGTATTTCAAATGTAAACCCAATTATCAATAAGAAAACAAAAATCAGCAGAAACGTGCTTATCGACAGACCTAAAATTGATTAATCATGTAGCTTTACAGCTGAAAAAGGGTACATACATAAGAAGCTGCACATGCAGAACCTCAACTCACAATTGAGCAAATTAGGAAAAAAAACCCATATCATAATACAGTCGAAATACAAAACTATGCACAAACATAGGAACTATCTTACAATTGGGTTTTATAAAAAGGTGAGACTAAACTCAAGAGAACAAAAAATCCAGCAGTAAAATGAAACTAAAGAATCAAACCCCAAGAACAAAATCAGAAAAAAAAAAAAAATGGAGAAATTCAAAAGGGTAATGGAGAAATGGAGGTGAAAAGAAACGTACTGGGATCTTATGGAGAGGTACATGGGACTTGAAGTAGATGTAATCTCCAGGAAGAGTGAGAATTGAAATATATGCTAATCAAAAGTCCAAGCAACTAATGAGGAAATTTTCGAGCAGTGCAACCATGTAAATCCATGGAATTTTCAATGCTTCGACACTGTAGTCCCAATCATTTTCACGAATCTGCAAGGAACAAAGAAAATGAAAAAAGTGAAAAATCAGAACTGGACTTGGGGATTTTATGTGGCTCTGTAGATGCCCAATCTAACCCATTGCGTAAGATAGTCACCATTCCGAATTAATGACAGAAAAAAAAGCCCATAAATGAACCGTAGGAAGTTGGGTACCTGGAGAAGATGGCAATGAAGGCGACACTTTCAGTCACAAATAGCTTAATCAAAGCAAGATCCAGATGAACAACAAATGGGTAACTGAGACAGAGTGAGAGAAAGATCGAAGCTTACATGAAACTTGCTGGTGCGATTGGTTCTGAGTGAATTAGTGGGATGAAAACTCCTTTGTATTTCTGCTAGTGCGGTTGGAGCGGTTGGAAGAAAACTGCAGTTTCCTTCCATTACGCGTTTTCTTCTCGCAAGTAGTGGGAAGAAACTGCCTCTACTATTTTGTTAATATATTTTTTTATGACAAAATTATCCCTGTTATTTTGTTTGTACTATTTTCAGTTAGTTTTAGATTTTTTTTGTTTGAGGGGGTTTATAGTCCAATTTTTTTTGGTGAAACCTTGAGACACCAAAATTGATTGCTGGCTTTCTAATATTAGAGATTAGAGATTAGAGATATTAGAGATATGGTAATTAGTTCCAACAAAAACAAAATTTGGTAAGTTAATTACTTTTCCTTTCTTTGTTCAAAAAAAAAAAAAAAAAACTTTTCGTTTCTTTGACCAACAGAAGAACCAACTTTTACTTTTTACCTTTTTTTTATTCGGGTAAAAAATTCTCCACAACCGACTTTTATTTTCCAACACTTTGAAAATAATTTACCGCCATCGTAGCTGCACTTCCCAATACTTTCAGGAATTCAATACCCCCCCCAAAACTTCACAAATACCAAAATTTACCCCTCATTTCTAGATCCGTAATTACCATGTTCGCCCAACTCTTTTTCACTTTCACTTTTTAGATCCCGTCTCTCTCATCTGTGGCCGCCATCCGAGTCCTGTTCGTTTATTTTTTCAGCCTCTCTCCCTCCCTGAAAATCCCCAAATCGCATTCGACCGAATCGTCGTCTCTGCTATTCGATCTGAACCTCGCCCTAAAAACCCTATCTTTCTCTCTCCCCGTCGACGAATTCAATCAGTTCCAGAGAAATTAGGGCTTTTTATGGAGAGAATCATCGCAGAGAAGTACAAATTAGGTCGCAAAATTGGGAGCGGATCGTTCGGTGAATTGTATCTTGGTTTGTGAATCCTTCAATTAGCTATTTTTACCCCTTTTTTCTTTAAAATTTTGTTATGTTTGATCCTACTGATTAATTTTTGTAAATTTTGATTTTGATTTTTTTTTTTTGTTTTTCAGCAACGCATATAGTGACTGGCGAGAATTTGGCGGCGAAGATTGTAAGTTCGATTCGATCCCATTCATTTTTCAAATGTGATAGGATAGTTTGAGTGTTTGTTTCCGAGGAAAATAATTTCCGGGAAAAAATTGAGTCCGCATTGTATGTAAATTAATAGCCTGCGTTTTGAGCTGATCAAATTATGGTTCTTGTGATTGTTAGTGGAATCTTGTGTCAGAATTAGGTAAGGTTCTACGTATTTTGGTACAGGTGGGCGAGTGCATGTTAGGATAGTATTGTAGGTCTCGAAAATTTCAAGAATTTCATAACTTGGGTGCATTTTGGAGTCGGAAGTTCTATCTTGCGGTTAGAATGGATATGTGTTTTGAGTGGGGAAGCATTGTTCTCATTTACCTGTTCTCGTTTCAGGCAGACGAATAGTATGATGTACGAGCGATTGGTTGTAATTTGTTTTATTTTTTATTTTGGCAGGAAAATAACAAGACAAAACATCCACAACTTTTGTACGAGGCAAAGCTTTATAAAATTCTACAGGGAGGAAGTAAGGATTCAATAGAAGTAGTGTTTTTTTGGAACTACGTGCTCTCATAAGCTATCACCTTGGATCTTATTTTCACTATACACACACACACATATATATAATGACTTGAGTTTATGACCCTTCAGGTGGTATTGCAAGCATAAGATGGGCGGGATTTGATAGGGATGATAATGTCCTCGTCATTGACTTGCTGGGACCTAGTCTTGAAGACCTCTTTGTTTACTGTGGGAGGAGGTTTTCACTGAAGACAGTCTTAATGTTGGCTGATCAGATGGTAATCTAGAATATTCTCTTTGATAGCTTGTAATTTGTTAAGCATATAATTAGTTGTTGTTGGAAAGCGGTTTTGCTTCTGTCTTATGGATTGCTTACATAGATTCTTGCCATATTATTTCGTCAGTTGCAATTTAAAACGTCTCACTTTTTAAAACCCGCACCTGATTACTGAATGCTAAATGTTTGCGGATCTGTAAATATGATTCCTTTGTTCATTCAATTGCAGATTACTAGAATAGAATATGTACATTCTAAAGGGTTTTTGCATAGAGACATCAAACCAGACAACTTCCTCATGGGTCTTGGCAGGAAAGCAAATCAGGTAATGTTAATGCATTCCTCTTCAACGTCTAACTTGCAGGAACAATAAAGCTTTTAGGATTTCTCAGTTATTAACCATTGTTAAATACACATTAATCAGGTTTATGTTATTGATTTTGGACTTGCAAAAAGATTTCGGGACCAAAATACACACCGGCATATTCCGTACAGGTAAAATTCCATAATTTGGTTCGTACTTAAATCTAGTGGGAATTTTGTGTCTTGAATGAGCTTTTCCTACTCTCAACAGTATTTCGCTTCTCAGTATGTGTTGTTATCTTTTCTTTTTCAAACTCATACAGAGAAAACAAAAGCTTAACAGGAACTGCACGCTATGCTAGTTGCAATACCCATTTGGGAATAGGTAAGTAGAGATGTACTGTTTATTTAATTTTGTTCGAAATGTTTTGACTATCTTTTTTTCTCATTTTTTGGGTTCATTGTTCTAGATCAGAGTCGTCGGGATGATTTGGAGTCACTTGGATATGTTCTTCTGTACTTCTTAAGAGGAAGGTATGCCATAAAGTCAAACCTCTTTTCTGAATGAGAATTTTATATTTTGAATTATTTTCCACTCCAGTTAGGATTCTTGCTGATTTACTTTTATTGGTGAAACCGATGCATTGGCTATTGCAATTTCATTTTGATGACAAGCACTCTTCGCACAATGTTTTGACCAGATATCTGGGTACTCCTCTATACTATTTTTTGGCCTGGCTGACTAATTGGTTTCTGCATTTAGCCTTCCTTGGCAGGGTCTAAAAGCTGCAACAAAGAAGCAAAAATATGATAAGATTTGTGAGAAGAAGCTATCAACTCCCATTGAGGTATGTGCATCTTGTGGATAGAAGGATCATGTTTAGAACTCAATCCAACATGGCTGACTTGTTGAATGCTGTTTCTGTTGCATCTCATCTCCTAAAATTTTGCATTAGGCATTTGTTTTAGTTCTTTCCCATTTTATGTTACATATAGAGTTTACCGGGAATTGTCCCATATAATCTAAATGAGTTCAGATTTTAAGAATTCTTATCAAGAAGTATGCAATTATAAAACAGCTTGCAAATTTTTTTTTTGATTGTTTTGTTTGTTTGTTTGTTTGGTTTTTTTTTTTTTTTTTTTTTCCTTCTTTTCAAGAGGGGGGGTTTCCTAATTTCTTTTGGAAGCTTTCCAGAGATTCATTACAATTGAGCAAGAATTTATGATGTATCCTTTTTGTGTCTTTAAATTTGTATTCTCTATGTACTGATGTCACATTTGTTTTCCAGGTCTTATGTAAGTCGCATCCTGTGGAGTTTGCATCCTATTTCCATTATTGCCACTCTTTAACATTTGATCAACGCCCTGATTATGCATTCTTGAAGCGCCTGTTTCGTGACTTATTTAGCCGTGAAGGTATGATATTTATTTCACCATTTCTATATTCCTGCAACCTATAAATAGTTGTAAAAAATGCCAGTGCTTTGTACAAATGAGCTTCTGCTTCATGGAAAAGTGTATAGAATTATTAAATGTGCTGATCTAGGTGTATTTTGAACTGGCAGTCTTTGTCTATTGATGTTTAAAATTGCTTTCCATATCTCACAGGATACGAGTTTGACTATATATTTGACTGGACAATTCTAAAATACCAGCAGGCACAGCAGACAAGGACTCAGGGTCAATCATCTGTTAGTACTTCATTACACTTTCTTTTATTACTTTCTCCCATTAACTGCTGCTAAAATTGTATGCACAGGTCCAAGTTCTGTTCCATGTATGTATCTAATTTTCCTTCCAAGTACTGATGTTATCATTCTTACTCGTTTGATTTTGTTTCTTCTAAATTCATCTCAGAAACCGCAGCCACCTGTAGTTGTCGCTGGTCGAGAAATTCCTAGCGGTCAAGCAGTGCCTACGGATGCGATGAGGCATAAAGGTAAAGGTCCAGTACTCCGGTTTTCACTTGAGGGAAAGCTTTTGGTATACTAGAGCCTTGTTGCTTACATTCTCGGGGAGTCTGTTTATCCAGAAAATGTTGGTTTATCAAATATTTTTTATGTCTAAGGTTTTATTTATGGATTTCAGGCATTCATGATGTTCCTAGACCAGCTGAGGTCACAGCAAATAAGCGGCCAAGCAATCATGCGCATCCAGATGTTCATATGCAATATAGATCTTCAACAGCCCAGAATTTGGGTGCTAATAATCCTGTTGAGAAACACGTAAGTAACTTGTAATGTAAACCATTAATGTTTGCTTTTGCATGTATCTCTCTCGAGTCACCTCCAATATTCTTGTTTGCACGGAAGATGTACTCATGTATTTCATGTTATGCTGTACTGGGTAATTGTTTCAGAATGCGAGTAATGCACCTATGCCACCTACTGCATTTTCTCTCAGAAGGCATTTTCAAAAACCAGAGGGGCCAGTTGAAAATGCAGACATAGGCCGGAGAGTTGGGAATCAAAATGGTGCTTCAAGCAGTTGGATGCCATCAGTAAACCAAATTTCTTCAGCAAAGTAATAGGTATGGATTTTTATCGTGCGAAATTATCTTTTGTATGCTTTACATTTGTTTTGTGTATCAAATGAAAGATAATCGCTCCAAACTGCATAAATAGTTTTCAAGCTATTCAGCCTTGGTTTTTTTTTATTTTTTATTCAGCTATAGATCTGAAGGAGATTGCTCAGAGCATGTGTCTTTTGGTAGCAAATGCCATGAAGTTTGGGTTGCTTGTTTTCTCCCATGTCAGATTGCATAACACATGTGAAAACTTCAACTGGCAAAACTTGAACGCACAGGATGTGCTTGCACTTCACACCACAGAATGGAGTTTCCGGGTGCATCAGTGGCAAAAATGACAGCCCATATCGTGTTGTGTGGATGATGTGTAAAGTGTATTTTCCATTATTCTGATAATAGATGGTAGATAGATCATACTATTTCGTTTTCTTTTGCGGCGTTACAAGGTTGTTTTGACCATGTATTTCATTCAATTCAGGATTGAGTTGCTTTCTGTTCTAAATCTTTTTCGGATCAAAGCCCTGGGTATGTTCACCAGGTCCTTCAGAACCTGGAAAAAAGAGTAAACTAGTATTTCAGGTATCGACTGCATTGACCTTTTTCTCAAGGGAAATGTCCCTCTTGGAGTTGCTGTGTTTCATTTGTACATAAAATGCTCATTAATGTTATTTTTCTTTGCTTCAGATCTTGAATGGGAGAACTTCATTGGGCGTCTTGATCTCATTGAAGCTTTAAGCAGTCCATAATTTGAAGCAGTAACGAACCCTAATTCGTCCGAAGCCAATCGTAATCGTAGTTATGAACTTACGATGCATTTTCTTACATCACATAAATACAAATGTCTGAAAGATGTTTTCTCCATCCATTCTACAAGGCTAAATTTTGTCTCTCCTCTTTTGTTCATGGACTTCTTGTGGTGTTCTATAACCCTTTGTATTTGTTACTTGCCACTTTTGAATTTTATAGGTCGGAAATTGTAAGTGTATCAGCCTCGTGAGGCTGAGAGATCAGGGGGTATGATTATTTGGATTAAGATAATTAATCACGAATTTTAAATAAATTATTGGATGTAGGAGTGGGGGACCTCGGAATTGTTGGTCC
The DNA here is from genome assembly GCF_019419815.1 of Pyrus x bretschneideri. NCBI lineage: Eukaryota > Viridiplantae > Streptophyta > Magnoliopsida > Rosales > Rosaceae > Pyrus > Pyrus x bretschneideri. The sequence continues at coordinate 5,614,764 of NW_025999390.1, read as the reverse complement.
TCACTCTCACAAGTCACAACTAAGACATGATTAGGCTCTAAGTAATGATGAAAGTTGGATCTTAAACTGATGCCAATTGCTCTTGCTGCGTGGGCCTTCGAGGGTTGTTGGAGTGGAAGTACAAAAATGAAACACAGGTGTGATTGCGGCAGCATCTCGTTATTAGTTCATGTCTTATAATGTAGATGGATGATAGATTTGTATGCTTAAAGTATAAAATTAGTAAATCGGACACATATTATAATATAATTGCAGTATTATGCTTTGCGTGACAGTTCCACCGAACAATTTCTCGTAGAAAGAACCCTTTACGCTACTCGGACACAGTAAAAGTGTTTTGGTTTTGTTGTTTTGACTACAAAAGTTATATACAAGAGAAAGTGAAGAAGCAGCTTTATACACAGACTTACTTTAAACCTTAATGTAGGGCACACATTTGTTAGATTTCATGCATAATATATTTTGGTCGAATATTCCCTAGATTTCATGATTATAGGCCTGGTGGACGTGGCAGCCATGGCCCATGGATCGCACAAATTCAGGAGAATGGACACAGGTGTATTGCTCGCGTTCTATATCAATAAAATAAAGAAAAGTTAATGAAAATAGTTTGAAAATTTTGAGTTTTAATAATAAGAATAAAATAAAGAGTAAAGTGAATAATATTAGGATTGACTTTTTAATGTAAAAATATGATTTTTCGTTAAAGTGAACAGTACCGAATTTTTTTCATTAAAATTCCCATAAAATAAAGACATACGTAATTTTCTTATATATATTTTTGTTTTATTACACAGAACATTACGTGATAATATATTTATATCATATAAATTGTTCTTGAAATCCAGAGGGCACTGTATTGTCAAGGGCCCGTCAGCCCCGTATATAACTATAAGACGAAGATAATGGTGACAAAAGGAAACTCTGGTAATGATGAACAATGGCCGCTCTGAAAATGGATCTTTGCCTATTTATGCATAATAAAGCACTGAAATGAGGAAAAGGAGAAGGAATAATGAAGTGGCGACAAAAGATGAATATTATTCAGCTTTATTTGTGTCTTTTTGAATTTGTAGCGAAATGATTTTTACACTTTATTTTATCTTTGTAGATTTTATTTTAAGTGGTTGATTTTATAAAATGTTAAAATTACTAATAAATTAGTAACGTTTTTCACAACAAATAAGAACTGTTTGGCTTGTTTTAGCTGAATAGTCATCAATCCGTAATTGCAAATCAAAATTGATATGTTTACTGAAGTCATATAGTAACACAAAAAGAAAAAAAGAAATACACTTGTCAAATTACTATTTGTCTGCAAGGAAGAAATGTCCATTCCTAACGTGTAATGGAGTCATTCATTTGTTATTGCAAATGAGAATTGATATGTATATTGAAGTCACTGGCAAACACAAACAACAACATGAACCAGCCTTATCTCATTAGATTTTGTGTCTTATCTTCCGTTAGCTCAAATGCTATATATATATATATATATTAAAGTTTCTTTCCGAGTTTTTCTAGATCTTCCTCTGTCATTTTTGTTCCGAGCATCTGTCTCATAGTTGCATTTTCTAACTGAAGCTGTAGATCTTCGGTTCACGTGTCCAAACCACCTTAACCAATTTTCTCTTATCTTATCTTCAATTGTTGCCACTCCTACTTTACCTCGAATATCTTCATTCTTAATTTTATCCATCCTAATGTGCTTGCACATCCAACGAATCATTATCATCTTCACTATTTTGCGCTCGTTATTTTTTACCACTCAACTTCCGTGCCATAAAATATTACTAGCCTTATTGCCGTGAGAAGTCAAGTATTTTTCAATAAAAAAAGCATGCAACTTACTTTTGCAAAGCCATGTTAAATAGGTACTGCATAGTACACCCTCCTCTTCATCATCTCATTCATTCACTCTTGCTTTCATAGCTCAACTGAGATGCTCCCAATACCAGAGCTTTTCCGATGAGTCACCACTGAATGAAAATATTTATTTGGCTTCAAAAGTAAGAAAACAGAAACTTCATAATATTTATTTATTTGTTTAAAGAATGACTGGTGTAATCTAACTCTGTGTGTTATGGTGATAGTGAGCTCCTGCAGTTTGAAATGCTCAACAAACGGACTACTGCATGGCGGGCTGGAGAACATAGACGAAAATGGCGGTATAGTGAGCGGAACAGCGGGGTCGTCTGCACCACCGCCAGAAACTCCAACGGAGTCGATGGAGTTTCTGGCCAGATCGTGGAGTCTCTCAGCCATGGAGATCTCCAAAGCTCTTTCCCACACACGTGTGAACGTTGCTTCCAAGACCCTTGACAAGTCAGCGTTCAGTTCTGATGATGGTGTTGAATCACACGACAGAAGTTCCATGCGTTTAATGGAATGTGTAAGTTAATTAGTTTCTTAATTATACTTAGCAAATTATGCCATAATCTATATTTGTGTTAGATGTGATCTTATGAACATCTTGGCTGCTTCAGCAGTTACCCAGTGGAGTTAGCCCTCCAGTTTCGCCAAGAGACAGTGAAGAGATGAAGGTACTCTCACTCTCTCTCTTGAAAAATGATCGTCTGGTACCATAACACATGCACGTGATAGAACCATTAGTTAATATGATATGAGTAGACGACATAATTGTTTTATGCTTCTGACAACTAATAGTACTCGCATATAATAAAAATTAATATTCAAAGTTTTTCCTTATAAAATGCGATTTTAAGTGTTTTTTGTAACTATGAATTTTGAGGGCTGACTTGTGAATAGTTAATAATTATCGTTTATGAGATTTAGTTGATGAATTATGACCTCGTCTAACAAAGAAAAAACTTGGTGCTGCTAGACCAACTAACGCGTATAATTGATGAATGTCTGCTTGGAGGTTGTATCATTTTTGAAATTTGATTTGGGAGTGCAGAATCATCATCATGTGTTTATGTGCACGAGTGCATGATTTTAAACCAAATCTATAATTTCGTACCTACTATTTTATCATATATACTAAATTACTAATACTGGATTACAAAAAGCTTCTTTTTCGATTTAAATATTGTATAATGGGGCACAATCAGAGCCAGGAACTTTTACTGTTTTACGGCCGGTTAATATGTGCAGGAGTTACTTTTACTACACCAAGCACTCCACCCAGACTTCCTTTCCAGCCAGCAACAATTTCTCAATCATGGGGTAACTTCAGTTTTCACCACTCAACTTATCTTGTACATGAACTTCTTGAAGCGTAATTGTGATTTACGTGGGCCTCTTTATTTATGTCCCTTGATTCTCTTTTGATTAATTCAATCGAAATGCCAGAATACAAATAAGGCCAGAAGGAAAGCGGGTGTCCGAAAATCATTTGTCGTCGTAATTTTTCAATTCCTCATTGTTGTATCCCTGCAGCTATACAAGAGCATTTTGCGAGGGAAAACAATGGGCAGATGGTTAAAAGATCAGAAGGAGAGGAAGAAGCATGAAATCCGAACCCAAAATGCGCAGTTGCACGCTGCTGTTTCTGTGGCTGGGGTTGCTGCTGCTGTAGCATCAATTGCAGCTTCAACTGTATTTCCTGAAACATCAGCTGCCAACCAGAAAACTCCAGTATCCGAATTGAGGATGGAAACATCAGCTGCGCTAGCATCCGCAGCAGCTCTAGTCGCTTCACGTTGCATTGAGATTGCGGAGGAAATGGGAGCCGAGCATGATCATATTGTATCAGTTGTCAGTTCTGCAGTTAATGCAAGGACTAATGGAGATATCATGACCTTAACTGCAGGAGCAGCTACAGGTACACTAAGACTCTACAAGATGTACTAAATTCCATCATTTTACACTTATATTCAACCAAATTTTAAGCTAATCAAACGCACAACTCAATAAAGTTAAGCGCACGCTAGTTTAAAACATATTAGCAACGGTTAAACTTGATTGAATTAGCTAAAGCAGTTTATGATCAATGCACAGCTTTACGCGGAGCAGCCACACTTAAAGTGAGGCTGCAAAAGGAGTACGGTGGCACAACTGTTGCTCTGGCCGAGGAGAGATGTGAAGGCAACCAATCAAATGCAGCATTGAACTTTGTCTCAAATGGAGGGGAGCTCCTTAAACGTACGAGGAAAGGTAAACAAACGGCATTATTAAGACAGGCTAATGCAGCAATAATGAATTCAGCTAAATAACTTCATGGATAAGTTGAACACACCATCATGTAACTTATGAATGCAGGTGCTCTTCACTGGAAGAGGGTTTCTTTCAATACTAACTCAAATGGGCAGGTAAAATACCCGATACACGAAAATTTGGAAAAGAGTATCAACTTCTAAGTTGAAGATTTACTGATTAGTTATAGACCTACTATTTCTAAAACAGCATCACCAAATACTTATTCAGAAGTGGAATAATAACAGGTTTTAGCCAAAATGAAAAGCAAGCATATTGCGGGAACATTTACAAAAAAGAAGAAATGTAAGAAAATTCTCATACCTTGATCAAACATTTTACATCGACTTCTACCCTGTCAACCGTGATGCCATGCTGTGATGCATGCAGGTGTGGTCTCTGGAGTCTACTGTGACATCCCAGCTTGGCCCGGCAGGGAAAGAGAAGATGGCAGCAAACCAAGGGCATACTTTGGGATAAAAACAGCTGAAAGGACAATAGAATTTGAATGCAGAAGTCAAGGTGACAAACATATGTGGACTGAAGGGATCCGTCATATGTTGAATTTCATGCCAACATAACACAATTCCAAGAAAGGTTAAAATTTGGATTTATGTAAAATTGAACGTGTTAAGTTTTTCACAACAATCAATGTGCAGTTATCACAGAATCCAATTCTATATCTACGTTTCGGTGGGAAAGAATGGAACTTATAACAACTGTTACAATCTTATACAAAGTAATGTATCTATAAGTTTAGTTTGGATACGTTCTCTCATGGCTGCTTCAAGATAAGTAGCGTTAGGAGGTTAGGATAATTTACAGTCAAAATTGTTACAAATCTTCCACAGGCTCAGTTTTTTAGTTGTTGGTGATGCTTTTCTTCACTCTAATTCCTTCAGAAAATCAGCATTATCAACAAAGACCTGCAAATTGGAGAGGGCAAAAAAATCGGATCATCTGCTTTAAAATATGATAATGATTCATATAAAAGGTACGAATATGACATAACACCAATGTGCTATTTCAATATTGAAGTTTGCACTCTAATTGGTACCAGAACTACCGACTAAGAAAAAATGCAACTAAATTGGACAGGACATACCGATTTCCAGCCATCAGGGTCGAGGCAAGCAGTTATCTTTGTGTTGATACCTGGCAAAGGCCCAGGATCAAGAATAATCTTCCCTCCACTTAGTTTGATTGCTTCTGCAGTCTTGTAAACATCATCTGTGCCTATTGCGATCTGTTACAATTTGGGATTCAGATTTAGTATCCTTCGTATAGTAACATGGAAATTGGTGAGCAGACTGGTATAGCTCATATCAGTGCTTTGAGAAATAAAATATCTTGTAAATACCTGCGCGTAACCATTTCCCTTGTCATAATCTGTGATCCCATAGTTGTACGTCAGTTCAAGCACTGCATTCTTATCTTCAGGACCGTAGCCCAACATGGCAACAGTATACTGGTAAACAAGCAGAACCAGCTATTAGGTAGAGTAGCAAAATGCAAATACTGCTAAACAATTGTTTTCTATTTAATCAGATATGTTAGAAGGGTGAAATAGGGGAAGGGGACACGGCTAAACCCCATGGCGAGTTCATAAAATGTATTTTTTGCGGGCAGACATTAGAGCAAAGTTGTTAGAACAGCGGCTAAATTTATATAAAGCGACACTTAGTTCTAGGATTCTAATTGGTGGGAATACATTTCACGAGTCGCCCCTGTAGCAGTCAGGCTCAAAATCATAATCCGGCAAGAAGGTATGTTATGGGATGCCTTCAGTAAACCACTACTGCCATGTACCCAGAATCCAGGAAGCAAGAAGCATTGTGAAAATAATGAAGAGACAGCTCACAAAAGATGGCCTCTAAATACAAAGTGGTATCACTATGTATGGGCACTACATCAATTCATAAGGGTCTTCATGCCCATATCACGCCTACACAAACAGCCACATAAATGGCAAATTTGTGATGGCATGTTGCCGTCACAATTTCTATTATTCCAGGGGTATCATGCGTATCAGCCTATAAGGGAATTTGTCAGTGGGTCGCATGTGTGAAGTTACCTTGTATTCAGGTTGATCTCTCTTGTGGAGAAGTTCCATCCCATAAGCCTTCATGTTAAAAAAAACACAATGGTCAAAGCTTCAGGAAAGCTTACCTATAAAAAGCCGAACCAGGAACAAATATTTAAAAAATAAAAGAAATTCGTTTAAGACATCTCACCTTCTTATAAAAGTTAACAGCACGGTCAAGATCACCTACACGAAGCATCACTTGACGGAAGGGCTCAGGTGAAGGCCCTCTCTCCAAAAGCTCAAAAGTGTAGCCATCGGGATCCTCAACAGAGGCAACTATTGTACTGCCACCTTTGGCAGGACCAGGTTCCTTGGTAACTTTCCCTCCCTTTGCCTTTATAAGTTCCACGGTTTTGGTTACCTACAGAAAATTTGCATTAACTTAAAGAAAAAAAAAATTTGGCATATAAAACATTATGGATAAGAAATGAAAATTGTAAGAGATAATGCTCCAAAGCTTCTGAAGAGTATGGATGTTGAACGGACAAAAGAGAAAGACAGAAGGTAAAAAGATAGACAATGAATTCATTCAGCTTAAAAGTTAAAGCTGAGAAGAGTATTGATTGTAATTGTAAGTAAAATTCATTGGTTTTATAGTTCAGTAGATGGACAATGAATTAAAAATCCAAACCAAGAAAACGCACAAATAAGAGTAGTTTGTCATGAGAGAAAAACCACAGCGATATTAAGAAAAAAAGAACTTACATCTTCAACTGCAATGCCAAAATGGCCAAAACCAGTCCCAATGTTGTACCTGTCCACTCCGTAATCTACGAGTATAACATAATGCAATTCACATTCATATGAAAGCATACAATATAAAAAGTCTTTCTATTAAACTACAAAATAATCTTGAACCACACAGAATTACTTATAAAATACTTACTGTATGTAAGTTCAACCACAAAATTGGATTCTTCTGGTCCATATCCAAGAAAAGCATTCGAATATCGATCCTCAGGTATGTCACGTTTTCTTAACAGCTTCATCCCCAAACATTCAGTATAGAATCTGCATCACAAAAGATTATAGTCTTGTCCAAAGAACTATGCGATACGGAAGCAATATTTCTTCTACTAAAAAGAGGCATACTTTATAGTCTTGTCCAAGTCCCCAACACGATAAACAACATGAAGCATTCTTCTTTTGTCATTTTTTACCCACTCCAGTGCATTTTCCTTGGCAATAGCGGTGCCTGCCTGTGCCAAATTCGCAACTGGGGCAGCCTCTAAAGGGTTTCCCTCTCCTCTTAGCAACTCAGATGCTTTTGCACCTAACAGTTGTGATTGAGGTAGAGCTGGAAAACCACCCCAAATCATAAGCGCAAGGCATATTATAACCAACTGATATATTTTGTTAATCAAAATGTAAATTTAATTAAACCGAGTGCCCCCAATTCTTTGTTAAAATTCTTAACTTGATTAAAAGTAGTCAAAATATATGAAAAGCAGGGGTAAAAGTTTTGCAAAGGTGAAGCATTATACATATTAATTTATGCTGAATCATGTAAAGGTCACACCTTTTATTTATTTTTATATTGGAATTAATTTAAAGGTTTTCTTTTTGATATAGGAACTTTTGCAAGGGCAATTTATCTTCAGAATTATAACAGTTAAACTGAAGCTTTCGTATAATTTGAATTTTCTTAATCTTCACGAAAACCGCATTACGAAATTTGATATAACTACATTGATTTTGCCCAAGAAGAAAAAAATGAAGCAAAAAATTTCCACTCTGTTATTATATCATACATTATTCAACCCAGAACTCAGCATAACACATATACATTGCACATTTGAGTTAAATTATATTGCTACAGTATAAAATTATAAAACAAAACAACCCACAATTAATCAATACAAATTTCACAAACACAAAATGTAATGGAAAAACAAACGTTGGGTTTTTGATACTTTGGAGGAAGTAATTACCAGAGCCGAGCTGAAAGAGAGCGAGTCTCCGGGAAGTAGAATAAGAAGAGGCAGAGTTTCGCACACCAAAGAACCTTACGGACGGTGGCGTTGGAGCCAGAGAGGGTCTTAAGAGATTCAGAGTAGCCGATAAAGATGACATTTTTTGGTTCCCTTTCTTCTGCACCACACTGTCTCGCTCACTCTGAGGAGTTATCTGCATGATGGAGAGATTGTAATTGGGCCTTGCATGTGCTAATGATGGACCCATTTGTTTTTTTTCATGACATGGATTTTGGTCCAACTTCTAATAGAAATATTTTCATTCCAAGTTTCAATGTGAGGTTTATAGCTCGTTTGACAAGTTTTTTTAAATGATTGAAATTATTTTTAGATAAAATATTTTTGGAACTAAATCTTAGTAAAAATGTAAATTAATTTTGGAAAATCACTTTAAGTGCTTCCAACAAGAAGCACGTAACTGTTGCTTTTAGCATGAAGCACTTCAAGTACTTTTGCAACTCAAAAACATTTTATCTAAAAAGTGTTTTCAATCATTTAAAAGCACTTGCCAAATAAGCCATTAATATTCTAGTAGATAGAGTGCTGAGTTCTTATGCATCAGTTTAAAACTTCTTTTAAGTTATTGTAGTAGTTTTGGTCCTCCCTTAATAATAATGAATTAGCTAATAATAACTAAAAAATATTATATTCACACATTCCAAATTACTTATCTCACACATTTTTAATTTTTTAATATTTTCTACACACCACTAATACTTGATAAAAAAATATTAAAAATTTGAAAGAGTGGGATAAGTAATCTCCCTAACTAAAATTTGTTCGTTTTGCTGTAGTGCTAAAACTACATGGCTACTTAAGAGATGTTCATCAGGATGGCTCAGTTGTTGTGAGGGAAATCAGGCGATTCTGGCAAGCTGATTTACATGGGGTTACGGCGGCGGGTACCGTCGGCCTCCTTCAGCTGGGATTTTTGCTTTTTTTTTTTTTTTTTTTTTTTTTTTTTTTGTGTCTGTTTTCTGCATTAGGGTTGTGTATGGGTCAGGGTTATGTTAGCATTCGGCTTGGGTCTTTGGCGGTGGCCTTTGTGCATATCCCTTTGGTTTAATGAACCTTAATTTACCCAAAAAATAAAAAAATAATAAAAAAAAGAAAACCTATTTATAGCTGATCATCTCACGATTGCAAATACATCATATAAAAGTTGGCATCGATGATACTTGTTCATGGATACGCCACTGCGAATATTAATTCCCCAGAAAAATGGATGAAACGATGGGGATCCTGTTGGTATTCACCGGAGTTTGCTTACTCAATACCAAAATATGTGGGTGATAAGTTTACAAACTCTATCACACCTCTCACTTTGCACTCTCAATAAAATTGGACAAAGAAAGAAATAGAGAAAGGAGGGAAGCAACAAGCTTTGGCAAAACACTTGGACTTTGATATATGACAAAAGGTTTACAAACTGATGGAATAAGAAAGCTTACAAGCTTCTTCACAATTGGAAGTGGGATTCGGATGGGATCATTCTAAAGCCTAGCAAGGAGGCTTATTTATACAAGCAGAAAATGAATAAACAATAAGACAACACATGCAAACAGATCATGTGAACTTTGGACAGCTTGCACACAGCAGCTCACATCTCTGCTGTCTTTCAACACACTTTCAGCTAGCACATGGAGGAAACTTTAGTCTTTGTAGTTGCAGCATGTGTGGATACAACCTGTAAAGAAACTACCAGCTAGCAGCAACCTTTTACAGCCTGTTTTTATTTGAATTTCCAACACGCCCCCTCAAATCAAAATGCCTTCATGCGTAGCATTTCACGCAATAACCGGAATGATTCAACTGGTAGTGGCTTAGTGAAGATGTCAGCCACTTGTTCCTTTGTGTGACAATAGACAAGCTCAATTGTCTTTTGCTTCACATGGTCCCTTAGAAAATGGAACCTGGTATCAATGTGCTTGCTCCTTCCATGTTGAACAGGATTCTTTGCAAGTTTGATTGCAGACACGTTATCCACATGAATCACAATCGATTCCACTTGTGGATGACACACTGACTTTAACAGATTTCTTAACCAAATTGCCTCACACACGGTTGAGGCTACAACAACATACTCGGCTTCACATGATGACAAAGCAACAATTGATTGCTTCTTTGAAGTCCATGAGAAAGCTGTTGATCCTAGAAAAAACACATAGCCAGTTGTGCTTTTCCTTTCATCTTGGTTACCTCCCCAATCACTATCTGAATAACCAAATAATTTTGCATCTTCACCAAAATTATAAAATAGACCATAGTTTAGAGTACCTCTTATGTACCTCAAAATTCTCTTGGCGGCCAGCCAATGAGACTCCCTTGGTGTTTCCATGTATCGACTCACGAGTCCAACACCATAAACTATATCAGGTCTTGTGATTGTAGGCTTCCAACCAAGCTTTTGTACACGGTTGAGTTTACAAACTCACCTTCTCCTTCCTTGGACAGCTTCAATCCAGTTGCAACTGGAGTGTTGACAATATTGCACTTGTCCATATTGAATTTCTCCAATATATCTCTCATGTACTTTTGTTGAGAGATGTAGATACCGTCACTTCATTGCTTCACTTCTATGCCAAGAAAGTATGACATTAATCCATTGTCAGTCATCTCGAATTCACTGAACATGGATTGCTTGAACTCACAGAACATTGCTTCATTGTTTCCTGTAAACAACAAGTCATCTACATAGAGACAAATAATTAAGAACTCACCTTTTGCACCATTCTTCATGTAAACTGAATGCTCGTATGGACATTTCTGAAATCCATTTTGGTGAAGGTAGTTATCAATCCTTGAGTTCCAAGCTCGTGGTGCTTGCTTGAGGCCATACAAAGCCTTCTTCAAACGATACACCTTTTCTTCTTCTCCTTGTACTTGGAAGCCTTCTGGTTATTTCACGTACACTTCTTCCTCAAGAACTCCATTAAGGAAGGCTGACTTGACATCTAATTGATAAATTTTCCATTTATGCTGAGCGGCAAGAGAGATTAGTAATCTTACCGTGTCAAGTCTTGCAACTGGAGCATAGACTTCATCATAGTCCACTCCATACTTCTGTTTGTAGCCCTTTGCTACAAGCCTTGATTTGTACCGATCTACACTCCCATCTGCAGTGCGTTTGATCTTGTACACCCACTTGACACCAATAGCCTTCTGATTTGGTGGGAGCTTTGTTAACTCCCAAGTGTCATTCTTCTCGATGGCATGGATCTCTTCTTCCATGGCTTTTTTCCAACAATTTTCTTCCACAGCTTCATTGAATGAGAGAGGCTCGTGGTCTGCATAGAAGCAGAAAAAATTGGTTTCTTCTTCTTCTTGTCCATAAATCTCTGTGAGACTCCTTAACCTCACTGGAGTTGAGGAGCTGCTTTCCTCACTAGATGTAAGACCACTCCTTGCAATTCTGTGCACTGGAGTTGTTGTGATTGTTTGAGCAGGCTGTTGCTCAATAGGTGGTACAACTTCTGGTTCTTCAAAATCAGTGGAAACGATCTTCTCTTTACTGACTTCTTTGTTGTTCCACTTCCATGTCTCTTCCTCACTGAAGATGACATCTCGACTAACCACTAGTTTGCCAGTTAGTGGGTTGTAGAGCTTGTACGCCTTGGACTCTTCACTATAACCCACAAACACACTTCTCACCTCTATCATCAAGTTTCCTCCTCTTGGCTTCTGGAACTTGAGCATATGCAACACACCCAAAAATTCTTAGGTGTGTAACATTCGGCTTGTATCCACGGCTTGTATCCACTCCAAGCCTCTTATGGTGTCATCCTCTTGACACTCTTTGTTGGACATCGATTCAACAAATAAATCGAACAAGCTACAGCTTCTACCCATAACTCTTTTGGCAAATTCTTCTCCTTAAGCATGGACCTTGTCATGTCAAGGATGGTTCGATTCTTTCTTTCGGCTATCCCATTTTGCTGTGGGGTATAGGCAGCAGTAAGTTGATGCCTAATTCCTTGCTCCTTGCAGTATGCTTGGAAAGCATTGGAGGTGTACTCTCCACCTCTATCTGATCTCACAGCCACAAGCTTGTGGTTGCTTTCAGCCTCTGTGAGTGCCTTGAACTCCTTGAAGATTCTTAGGGCAGTCGACTTTTCCTTGAGAAAGTAAACCCAAGTCTTCCTACTAAAATCATCAATGAAAGTAATAAAATACCTATTACCTCCATAAGACATGGGATCCAATGGACCACATATATCTGTGTGCACCAACTGCAGTGGTGCCCTTGCTCTCCATGTATCACCAACAGGGAACGATAGTCGTGTTTGCTTGCCAAGCACACAACCTTCACATACTTGGCGTGTGGCTTCAATTTGGGGCAGACCACGAACCATTCCTCCACTTGACAGCAACTTTAGGCCATTGAAATAAAGATGGCCAAATCGAAGGTGCCATTTCCATGACTCATCTTCCATTACACCGATGTTGCAACTCCCAATCTTTGTGTTCAACTTCAACGGGAACATTCGGTTCTTTAACATTTGAACACGTGCAATAAGTTTTCTCCTTGCATTCCTGAGAGTGAGAAACATATTCTCCATATGTATAATGTACCTTTTTTTGAGCAGTTAACCAATGCTTAGAATGTTGCTCTTCATACCTGGTATGTAGTAGGTATCGGAGATGTATTCTTCTTTACCATCCTTCTGGATGATCTTGATCTTCCCTTTGCCTTCAACTGGCAATTTTGAGGAGTCACCAAGACTTACAGATCCATAGGCCCCATCTTTTAGTTCGGCAAAAAACTCTTTCTTTCCACACATGTGATTGCTTACACCAGAGTCCAAATACCAAACATCTTGTTGGCTACTGGAATCATGGTGTGCTAGCAAGACTGTAAGTTCTTCATCAGTATTTCCACTTGATTCTGCCATGTTGACATGCTCACCATTTTTATGTGAACATTCATTGGCATAATGTTCATATTGCTTGCAATTGTGACATTGGATATGCGTCTTTCCTCGAGTAGATCTCCACTTCTGAGACTGACCTCGATTTTGTGCATAACCTCGACCTCTTCCTCGAGCTCGTCCTCGGCTACGGTTAGATGAACTCCCATGACGTGAGTTCCACTGCCCACGACCTTTATTTGGTTTGTCAATATTCAACTTTGACTCCAAAGCTTGCTCTAGCGTTGTGGGGCTTGCATTCTTCTGAATGCGTTGCTCGTGAACTAGGAGGGATCCTAGTAGCTCCTCTGCGCTCATCACCTCCAAATCCTTGGATTCCTCAATGGCAGTCACCACATGCTCAAACTTAGATGTGAGTGACCGGAGTATCTTCTCCACAACTCGTACTTCATCGAGTCTCTCGCCATTTCTCTTCATCTGATTTACTATCACAATGAGCCTTGAGTGATAGTCGGAGATGCTCTCTCCTTCATTCATGTAAGCAGTTTCAAAATCTGCTCGAAGTGACTGTAATCTCACTTTCTTGACCCGATCTACTCCTTTGTAGATTGTACTGAGTGTGTCCCATACTTGCTTGCTCGTTGTTGCTTCTGCAACCTTCTCGAACGTTGAATCTTCTAGACCCTGGTATAGAAGATACACTGCCTTTTGGTCATTCTTTCGTAAGTCCTTGAGAGTGTTCCTTTGTTCTGCAGTATATGCAACTTCTTGCTCGGCAGTGGGTACAACATACCCATTACTGATAACTTCCCATAGCTCCTGTGATCCAAACAATGCTTTGAATTGGATGCACCATCTTTCATAATTTTCTTTCTTCAATGTGGGAACTTGGAGTTGCACTAAATTAGACGCCATAGCTACTGCACTTGCCAGAATGGTATTCTGGCTCTGATACCAATTGTTGGTATTCACCGGAGTTTGCTTACTCAATACCAAAATATGTGGGTGATAAGTTTACAAACTCTATCACACCTCTCACTTTGCACTCTCAATAAAATTGGACAAAGAAAGAAATAGAGAAAGGAGGGAAGCAACAAGCTTTGGCAAAACACTTGGACTTTGATATATGACAAAAGGTTTACAAACTGATGGAATAAGAAAGCTTACAAGCTTCTTCACAATTGGAAGTGGGATTCGGATGGGATCATTCTAAAGCCTAGCAAGGAGGCTTATTTATACAAGCAGAAAATGAATAAACAATAAGACAACACATGCAAACAGATCATGTGAACTTTGGACAGCTTGCACACAGCAGCTCACATCTCTGCTGTCTTTCAACACACTTTCAACTAGCACATGGAGGAAACTTTAGTCTTTGTAGTTGCAGCATGTGTGGATACAACCTGTAAAGAAACTACCAGCTAGCAGCAACCTTTTACAGCCTGTTTTTATTTGAATTTCCAACAGATCCACTCTCAGCTCTCACGCCCCAAAAATAAATATTCAGTGATTGCACCATTTTTCAATGTAAATTATAATCCTAAAGTGTGAGCAGAAAACAAAATTTCTTCTGCATATTTAATAGTTCATTTTCTTGCAAATTATCTGTATAGTTTGGCCACAGCTGCACAGGCAGCAATGTTATTATAGTATATAGTTTTGAACTTTTGGTCGATAAACCTTTTACATAATTATGCGAATAACTGAATAAGCCTAAGTTTCCACTGATAACTAACATATATATACATATATACATATATACATATATATATATATAATATCAGTTCATATTTACAATTGAAATTAATGTTCACTAAGGGATAATGCAACAAAAATAATCCTTGAAACCATCAATAATTGAAACTATTTTACTATTTATTTATAATCACGTAAAGGAAATGCATATATGGAAGAAGAGGACACAAAGTGCACACTCAGAGGACACTCATAATATTAGAATATCGCAATTGTTTTAACTTTTATCCATTAATCTCAGCTTTTCGTATGATGGTATCACAGTGGGTTGGTGCATGGCACGATCAAAACTCAAACCCTATTTTTTATTCTTAGAGTTACAGAAGAAACACACTGCAAACCGGGAAAACAAATTAGGGTGTAGAAGGTGGAATAGCACACTAATATAGCTTTTTAGTTTTGGCTACAATTACATGAATGTGGTACTAAGGTTTTTTTTTTTCATGTGCATAGACGGTTACAATATCATAGTACTACATTTTGCCATATTATATTTTACGAGTTACAAAAAGTGTATTCATAAATTAAGAACTAATCCTAAAACAAATTAGAAGATTAATTGTAAAATTTAATCCTTATGGGTAAGGAACACAAATTTAATCTTTAGATGAGGAAATTTAAGATTACCAAAGAATTTTAAAATGATGAAATTTTATTATCTAGAATTTGTGAAATTTTTTGTTTAGTTAACCTAAAAGAACAATGGAATTTGAATACGGAAATTGTTATTTTTAAACTCTCACTCATAGAAATTGGGAAATGATACCTATTTATATGGAATTAAACTTGGGAATTGAAGGTCCCAAATTCTAAGTTCTTTTTTTGACACGGAAATTCAAAATTTCTATGTTTATGAATCCAAACAAAGAATTTGGTGCATATTAATTTATAAATTTTGACTTTTGTTAAAATCTCAAATTATTTTCATCATCCAAACATAATGTAAGACATCAAATACCAATGTACCTTAAATTAAACAATAATAAACAATTGTTAACTAATTAATTTTTTTTTCATCACAAATCCCTTCCAAGATTTTAATTTTTTAAAAGAAGAGGACGATGATCCTTGTTTACAAAATAATTTATATACCAAGATATCATCGTATCTCCTTTCTGATCTTGATGCCAAACAAGGTAAAGTTACCATGTAAATTTCCAATAGTACTGAATATTGGACTAGCTATATTGTCATTTCTGGTTTGCTTGGTAATTGGACAACTTCTGAAGCAGTCAATAATTATATTATTGGACCCAGCTGGATACGCATATATACATATATATATAAAACCTGGTTCATCAATGTTGATATCCTTATAAATAGTGTATACATTTTCATTGTCCTAGCAACTGCAAAATTGAGAGACCCTATAGGCCAGAGCATATAATGGCGAAAATAGCCTTGGGAACCACCGGTGAGGGTGCCCTTCCAGAAGTCTGGAGAGCCCTTGTGGTTGAGTTTATCACTACCTTCCTCTTCGTCTTTGCTGGTGTCGCATCAGCCATGGCTACTGGTAATTTATACGCACATACCCAATTAATTATATGCCATTGCTTTATCTTTTATAGTGTTTCAATAACCATTTAGTCTCGTGACTCACAAATATTCCATTTAATGAAAACATCTATGATTTCAAATCTCATATAAACCAAATGAATTGTTCATCAAGATAATTTCAAAGGGAAACGAGGAAATATATAATCTCTCCAACTATTAATCAATCACCCTACACATGAAATACCGAGTACTTGGAAAAACCTCTCGTTGATTAATGACCAAAACTCTTACATCGAATATGTAATGTTTAATCACTAATATGTTTGGGTTTGGTAGTTCATCATCACTATCATGGACACAGATCCAAGATCATAATTTCTCTGTCGTTTACTACATGATTACTAGTCATGTATTTTTGGTTATATTATGTATATGGTAACCGTCTGAGTTGTGGTGGGGCAGATAAGCTAGCAGCACATGCACTAGTGGGGTTGTTTGCCGTAGCTGTGACACATGCACTAGTTGTGGCCGTGATGATATCCGCCGGCCACATATCTGGCGGTCACCTTAACCCTGCCGTCACTCTTGGCCTCCTGTTTGGCGGTCACATTACCCTCTTCCGATCTATACTCTACTGGATCGATCAATTGTTAGCAGCTGCCGCAGCTTGTTACCTTCTAGAGTACCTCAGTGGATTGGTATGTTTAGAATTTTTCATCACGCTAAGTAGATGTCAATTTGTAGTTACTCAAATTTAAATTCACTATGAATCTCATTTATATCGTCATGTTACATGTCACATAATTTAATTGTTATTTTTTTTGGCAGACTACTCCAATTCATTCACTTTCAAGTGGGGTGGGCTATTTAGAAGGTGTGATATGGGAGATTGTCCTCACATTCTCCTTGCTATTCACAGTCTATGCTACAATTGTTGATAAGAGAGGATCTCTTAATGGATTGGGCCCTACACTAACTGGATTTGTTGTCGGGGCCAACATCCTAGCTGGCGGAGCCTTCTCAGGAGCTTCAATGAACCCAGCAAGGTCCTTTGGTCCTGCTTTGGTAAGCTGGAATTGGACTGACCACTGGGTTTATTGGGTTGGTCCTCTCATTGGCGGTGGACTTGCTGGGTTCATTTATGAAAATTTCTTCATTATTGGGCAAACTCATCTCCCAATTCCAACAGTGGAAACTGCTCTGTTAGGTTAATCTGCAGCTCTGCTTGTTATGTAACTATTGTATTTGGTGGGTTGGTAACTCAATAATTCAACCCCAAAGCTATTTTATATATTTACACATTTCCATTCATGCATGCATAAGCGACAAAATTGTAGCATTATTCTCAAGCTAACGCAAAAAATTTTGAGTCTTTCCCTCCTTTCTTTTTGGACCAAGCTGAAGCTTCACAAATCTCCTTGTTCATTGTGGCAGCATGGGCATTGGAGTAGCTGAAAAAAAAAAAGTTAGGAAGTAACAGCGATGAATGGGTTGGTACATCTCATTACACATTGTTGGAATCATTGCTTATGAACTTTTAATTTAGCTACCCAAATTTGTGACAATACTAATTGCAGAAAACATCATTCGTTCTAATTATCTCACTGTGCAAATTAATTGATATAAATGGTAATAGAAACCAATAAAAATAGGAATGGCAATATCTTCGATCATGGTCGAAATTTAGAAAATACTATAATACTGCATGGCGGGTAATTGTTAATGAAGATTTGTCGGACCAGTGGGCTCTATATACTTGTAGTAGTTTCTCTAAGGCTTAGTTAAAATAACAAAGATCCAATACACAAAATGCATGGAAAATATGTTTTTCATAATCATTCTTGGTATAAAATAAAAAGGTTGCATGCAGCAACAGAAATTATTGATTATTCTGATACTTTATGACCTACTGAAAATAATTACCTTTGAAGCAGCTTCCTCTCAACCCATGACGACAAGACAGGGTTAGAGAAACTCCTGTCCCTATAGTTCAATCCCACTCCAGACCTTAAAACTCTGGTCCAAACTTGCACTATAACCCGAAAACCCCGTTACAATTTTGTCCATCTCTAAACAAGGAGCCAAACACCTGACAGGCCCTCTATGCCCATCCAACACAGCCAAACACTCATAAGCAATTCCCTTCCTCTCTCCTCCAATCCCTAGTTGTTGTATCCTTTGACCCACTAAATATCAACTCCTCCACAACCACTAGGCGAAGCACTGCACACGTGTGACCCTGTAAAACCCCACCATGGTTAAATCTACAGGCAACTTCTCCTTCTTCCAAAAATTAATGATTCCATCCGAAGATCCAGAGTAGAGGAAGCAACTAGAGTTAAGTGATGAAGTGCTTAGGGCTATGGCGTTTATGGGGAATTTCAGTGTCATGGTGACAGTGTGAGAGTTTTTTTCCCCAAAACCCTTCTCCAAATTTTTACTGATCCATCCGAGGAGCAAGTGAAGAGACATCCATCATCTTGGTTCACCATAATTGCAGTTCATGTTCCACAAACGAGTCCACGCAGTTCTCGGTTAAAATTCTCCAGGGTACTGTTGTGTCCTGTAAGCCGATGTATATCAAACCTTCTGCATGACAATATACTAAGTAGGAAACACATTCTTTGTGTTTTATATTTTTGTTGGTTTTTGAAAATAAGGGAAATGAGCCTTTTTTTTCTTGGAAATGGAGGAAACCTTTTTGGATTTAAAATTGTCCGAGGCTGTATTCCATATTCTGATTTTGTGATCTTTGCGTGTGGTGAAAGGCATGTTACTATAAGCCAAAATGCTTCTTATTTCACCTGGAGTCGCCTGGAGGCATCTAACTCCATGTAGTCTGGTTGCCTCCATGCGCGGATTTGGGTACTCTTGGAGCCAGTAAAGCCTACTCCATGCCGCCTTGAAATTGCAATGGAGTAGACTGTAGATGGTGCCTTCGCGGTGGTAGGGGTGAGGCAATGCACAGTGATAGAGAAGTGAAGGGGATGGAATTTGGAGTGGGGAGAGGGTCCATGGGGACTCTGGGCTTGGGGTTGGCGTTAGGGTAAGTATTGTGGTGTGGGGGATGGAATACATTGAAGGGGCTGCCAATTATCAGTTGGAGACCTTAGTCACACGACTTGGTGATCATTATTGGAGAGGTCATTGGGGGAGTCTTCTATTGCATCATTTTCTTCTACATCTATGAAGCCAAAGACAGATTTCTTGCCATGGAATCCAGGGAATTAGGGTTTTTCGCAATTAGCAGGAGGGCTCGCTAGACATAAAAATTTAGAAAGGGAGAAGTATTATGTACTTTCTAAATTTTCTTTACAGCTAGAGAAATCAATGACTATATATATACTATACTTTGATTTGGAAAATCTGTAGGTAGGATCCATTACATAGTTGCTAACTTTTCTTAAATGAATTTCCTCTTCCAAGTTCCAACCCTACCGTCCTTATCCCATAAACATTAATTTGGGTAACAGAAAGGGCTTGTATAAGATCAATAAGCCAACATATTGCTGGTGGTTCGTTTTGATTGCTATATCCATATTAGGTGAAGGTGGAACGGTGAAACAATATTGTAGAAAGATACAGTTGGGAGAATTTGATGAGGGGTAGCTCGGATTAATGTGATCAACTTATACCTCTATCAAGAACTAATTATTATTTTTATCTGCTGTCATTGACTCATTAAAGAAAATCTTCAGCAGATTAACGTACGTTTTGTTAAGAGAGGCATAGAGAGAGGCTGATTTCATTATACAAAAGAAGATGATTACCATACAATTACAGAGAGAAACCCGGCTCTATACCATGTTAAAATAGAAAGAGACAACATAGAGAGATTGAGGCATAGAGATAAACTGATGACTTCCATGTGCATAGGAAGATTATTACTGATACAATTACGTACAAAGGAGCGTATGCTTTTTAACCACAGTACTCCTTAATAACAAGACTAACCACTCTTATCTGTCACTCACAATATGAGAACTTTAACAAACTTGACTGCCAGATTCTCTAATCTAATGAAACCTGTCACCTGTCACATATGCACAGGACTAAGTACAAAGTTTATGTCCCCGACTAAGTGTAATTTTCTTTTTCTGATTCAGTCCCTTGTACTGGCAAAGTTCCTTAGACTAGAGAGTATGACTATGCATGGGACTCTGTGAAGCTATATGCCATGCCTAATACTAATATTGACTAATTAAGCATTGACACAAAAGTCCCATGGAAACCATATGGCACCCTCTGTGGCAATGTGATTTTCACAATCGGTTCACTCTGAAACTTCATTGCATCAATTACATGAACCTGCATCAGCAAGATATATAATTGTTTATATATATATATATATATATATATATGTGATACAGAAAAACAAAGTTACAATTGGGTCAGAACTCACTTGGGTTACATGAGTGTTTTCATTGTGGACAAAAGTGACAATCCAACCATCATCTTCCTCTATGCCTCCATGTCTAGGCACAAAAACGCTTCCACTGCAAAAGTTGTTCTCCTCAAACTTATGGTATTCCACCTTTATCCACTGCTGATCGCTACACCTTTCCTCCTGATCCTATTATTATCAGTATCACAAATATAAATATGTACAATCACAAAAACGTAAGGGATTCCTATTAAGATAATGACAAAAGCTAAGTCTCATAAATTGTTGGGTTCATGCCTTTTAAGAGTATGTTCAATGGGAGAAGGGTTTTTCTTTAGGTCAAAGATAATTGGAATTGGGAGAAGCTAATTTGGTTTTAGCTTCCACTTTGCACCTCGCACAGAAATATGGAATTAAGGTAAATAATCTTTTGTCTAATTGGGGAAGCCTTATGGCCTCCCCCACTTAAAGATGTAAAGTAAAAAAAATATCTATATTCCACAAAGCCTTCTTACATGCATTAATTTGCAATGCTCATGTCATGAAGGGCAATCCTAATATCCCTCTCTCGAACATTTTCTGGATCAATCATTCCTTACTAAGTTGATGCCCATCCCATTTGGCACCTAGAATTCTCTCACCCAAATTGAGCCTTAGATTATTTGACTAAAAAAAAACTGTAAACTAAAACGAAATATGAATTCGTTACCCCAGATGGTGTGGAATGTGATTGATCATCCAAATATAATTTTGCTAGAGCTCCAAATTTACCCAAGCCTAATACAAAGTAATAAACATCAAGTCAATAATATTTAAAATCATCAACAATTGAGAATCAAGTAAAGTTTATATTTTCGTTAATTACCAGAGTTACAGCTTGCCACAGAATCAATGACTTGAGTATAACCATACTTGTGTTTTAAACCAGTGTATCGTTCGTTGATAAAAGGAAATTCCATGGCAAATTCAGTTCCAGTTAAATTTTTCTCCTCCTCAACTTCCCCAGACACCATGTTCAGTCTCCATTCATATACACGAGCAAAGAAATATCCGGTTCCAGCATCATCATCTGCTGCAGAATCATCATGATGTGCAAAATTGAACCCCTTGGAGAACCACTCAAACTTGTTACCAAAATTACCAACTCGTTCATCAGGACCTGGTATGAGAGATGTAAGAGCCCTACATCCCCTCACCACAACAACCTGTCCAATTATTTATTTATCAATAAATATAAACTATATATAACACGGTAAATATTAATAAATTTTAATCTTGATCATCCTGTAATTAAGTTCACTATAGTTTTAATTAGTAAATTACCTCATTGTCCTCCTCAAAGCAATTGAGAATGTGAAATGTGCAATTGGTTTGTACCTCAAACCATTTGACTGACTCTGCATTACCATAACGTGGCATCACTCCAATCCTCGCATACCCTTCCTTTTCATACTTCATTAATCTATATGCACATAAATGTATACATATATAGCATGAGCACATTAAAAATATCACAAGAACAGCTAGATTACTTCTTTTTAAATTCAACAACTCTGACAAGATTTGAATTCAGAACATATACATATAATACTTGAATGCCACTAAATCAGACATGTATTTTTACTTACGGGCCACCCATGACAAGTCTCTTTATATCCATGGTAAGGGGGTGATCAATGATTACATTGTACCTGGTGCCAAGAGAACAACAAACAAAAAGGGTTATAAATTTACAATTTAATCAGTATTTATGATAGAAAGTAATTAATAATTTGCAGGATTGATCTTTGGCTCTATTTTTCTGGTGGTGGGGGAACGTTGATTTATAGTTTTATAGCACTTACTTCTGCGTGACTCCTATATCATGGCTGAGGACGCTTCTTTTGAATTTGAGATCAGCCTTGTGCAATTTCTTTCCATCAGCTGAAATAGCAGTAAAACCAATTAATTACATGTTTAAACTCCAACATATATAAATAACACAATGTAGTTACAAATCAAACGAATTAATTAACTACCAGAAATAACCCCCAGAACATAGTAAGGTTTCTTTGCAGCTGTCCCCATCATGACCAGCTCTCCGGAACCTGGAGCTTTCTGAATTGCATATTAAAATCAAGATTAATAATTAACTATTTTAGGCAAATTAAATACTATATACATATATATATATGTATGTATATGTATATGTATATGGGAAAATACATAGGAGAAACGAAAAAACCTTTGGATGGCTAGTGAAAGGTCGATCCCAAGCACCATCGACATCCCAATCAGAAAGAGTTTCTAAGGTTGAGATGTCCACCTCTTGAGGCAGGTGATCCTCTGTAATCGAGTAAACCCTTCCTGAATGCTCAAAAACATTGGTGTTGCTAAAGTATTTATTGACTGTGCCAAATCTCAACTGCGAGATTTTACAGAAGAAAAACAAACTTAATTATATAGTCTGCATATAAGGATGCATATATTATAGTTCTAAATCAAGAGTAATGTTTTCTTGCGAGACTTATTGTCTAACAAACGTCACAGTATGACAGAAAACAACTTTATGAGACAATCTCATAAGAAAACATTTTTTTATTTTAATAGCAGATATAGGGTTTTATGTGTATGACTTTCCACCAAACAAATAGCAATCATCGATATAACTACCGCATTCAGAAGCTGCGCTGCTAAAACTGCTGAAGCATCTCCTTCTAGGACTGGTAAGAAACATGGTTTGTTATGCATTTGTTTCTCTAGCTTAAATGTTTCTGTCTCAACATATCTGTTCTTGTACGAGACAATCCAACTTCCATTTGGATCTTTTTTAAAGTATACTGCATGAAGCATTCCTTCTCCATCTACCCAAGTCTGGTTTGATTGCCCAAAAATTGAAACTGCGGATTTCAGACCTCCAAATAAAGGATTGTTTCCTGGAAATATATAACATATATGTTAAATAAGGACTAGACCCCAAAAGTGTAAGCTGACAAAAATATGTACTTTGAGTTAATAGTGATCTCATTTGGTCTAGTGACATGTAATTATTTCAACTTAATCGGAGGATCATATATATTCTATGAATTTCAATATCAAGCTAATTTCGGATGATGAGAACTCTGATACCATGTTACACTAAACTTCAAAAACTTGAGCTAATATGGAATTAGTCAAGAACGAACAATACAAACATTAAGTCACAAGGCCATTATTATTTAACACTATTCGTCACAAATAAGAAAATTAGTTTCTGGCAATAAAGAAACGACAATAAGAAAGTGTTTGGAGGTCACATACCCAACGGCGGAGCCTAGTACAAGGCTCCGGTGGGCTATAGCGGAGAGTTTTAGTTCTTTAAGCTTAAAAGTACTAGTCATTTGGGTTATTTTATTATTTTTAATTGTCTTAACCCACTTAGCAAATGAAAAGTTTGTATTTTAGAGCTGTTTTTAGGAAAATAAAAGTTAATTAATGTTAAATAAACTCAATTACTAATTTAATAGCAACAAATTAAAACTTCTACACCACGCATATGTTTCCCTTAATTATATTATTCATTTGAAAGTTTGAAGGCTAGAAGTCTAGAAAACAGACTATAAATTTCTTACTTCAAATTACTACTTTTAAGTTTATTATTATATAGCTTTATGTAGCCAACAAAAAAATTGAGCATTTAATTTTATAATAATAATTTTAGCTTATAGCCTGCCCACTGAATAATTCCTGACTATACCATTGACATACCATTTCTTATGAACACACCCTCAGAAAAGTCAGCGGGAATTTCTCCTTCAGTGCAGATGACCTCAACAAGGTCTCCAATCTCTTCAACTGGAGCAAAGTTTTCCTGTAAGAACGGGATATAGAATTATATCAAATGCATCGACCATGGTAGTGAAGTGCTAATGTAATGCTGGAAAATAAATTTCTACATCAAATGTAAATTATGGGAATACGACCATGCAGTCTCATAAGCTGTAAATTGATTAATTAGCTAGCAAAAAAATATAGCTAATAATTAAGCTTGAAAAAAAATGAAAATATAACTCTTGATCGGACTCAGTTGGAAATAAATTGGCATAGGGAGAAACAACTTCTTATAAGCACCGGTAAAATCTCTTAATTTCCCGTTGTGAGATTTGCATTCTCAAAATACCTTACAAGGCTAAATACTTTTGGGTGACCAAGAGTGAAAACAACCAACCTGAGATGGAAGCAATGGTTGGTCCACGAATTGGAACATGGAGTTCATGAGTGCATCTAACAACTTCCCAGAAGCGTTTTTCATGTTTTTGGACACATCCACCTTTATCAATGGAAATTTCTCCAGCTCTTTGAGTAGAGGCTAGAAAAACAGAAAGTAATATGAACAAAATCTCAAATCAAGTTCAGAAAATAATTGTCAATTTAAGCATAACCCTAATAAATGAGAGAGAGAGAGAGAGATACCTTAACAGTCAAGGAAAGAGAGGTTTTCAGGTGATTAAAGCTGTGAGATATGAAATGGGTTTGAAAAGACCCATTAATTGCATGTAAGTTAGCATAAGCAGAGCTTGCCATGGATCTCCGTCCCTATCTAACACCACTGTTTAGGGACAGAAATAGCATCTTGCTTGCACCAACTTCGGGGCTATTTGTAATAGGGAGTCCTAACATTTAATACAATGTGGAATCTTTAGGCTAACTTGAAATACAACATAGGACAACACATGTTATAATATAATAGAAGGTATATTTTAAATATTTTTATTTATACGATATGATACATAGGATATTGCTTTGTATTTTGGTACGCTGAAAAACTCCAATATATGATGACATCAAAATTGAATATAATTTTTTGTGTTGGAACGGTCACGGGCACGGCTTCAAGATTCTTAACATATCCTCTGGATATTAGTCCTAGTCTTGAAAGGTAGGCCTACATGAGCTGCAGTGCGCCATTCTTTTATAATTCACGATAAAAACAAGGGTGGCAAAAATAATGCCCGTTCTCTCAAAACACAACACTTATCCAACTGTTTCAAAAATTAAATTAAAATCTCTTAAAAACCAACGTATTGAAAACTTTGGTTGATTATGTTCATTACTTTTTAATATATTTAATAAAAAAATAATATTAAAATAAATAAGTAAAAAACTAATTGACATACACGATGCTCTTGGTTGAAGGTAAGGTGGAACAGCTATGGAGGCAACTGTCAAGCGGAAGTTGGCATGGGCGGCATGGAGAAGGGTTTGGCACCGGCGGCATGGAGAAGGGTTTGGCGCCGGCGAGTGAGGATCTCGAAGGTTACGCTTTGAGGGCGAGTGAGGATCTCGAAGGAAAAGCTACGATTTTCATGGCTGGGTTTGGAAAGAAATATGGCGATGGAGTGGGGGTCTTGCCAGGAGGAAAGGAAGAAGGCAGAGAGGGCGGATTATGTTTCTGGTTTACCACGAACCTGTGTTGGGAGGGGTAAAATGCTCCCCTGTAAATATTAGTTCCTTCTCAATACTGTCTGTACGTGGCCCGGTGATAAGCATGGCGGATTTGGATTACGTTAATTTTGGCTTCTAACATGAACTCCTATAATGAAGCTTTTCCTTTGTTTCTTTCGGGAGAAAAAAATTAGGTTCACATCCTTATTTTTGTTACTCCATTGATTAAAATCATATTCCTTTTGAATTTTTGATCAAGGTCCTTGGGTTTTAATAACATCATTAATTATTTAAATAATAAAATATTTTTATTTTTAAATATATTCCTTTAGTGTTAAAAATGTTACAATTAGTATATTTATATTTATGGCTAAATTTTTTATCATAATTTTTATTTTTAGCTTGTACCTATTTTTAATTTGCAAATATTTTTTAATTTGTACCAAATTTCTTTTCATTTTTAATTTGTACCCATATATTAGTTTCTTTTTGTGCCCATATTTTTTAAAGTTTTATTTGTGTTTGTACCCATGTGTATACCGTCACGTGACATTGTATATTTAATCAATGATAGAAACATTACATATGGTATATTTATGTTTTATGCCTAAACTTTGTATCATATATTTATATTTTTAGTTTGTACCCACTTTTAATTTGCAACATTTTTTTTTAATTTGTAGTATTTTCTTTTTAGTTTTATTTTGTACCCATGTATTAATTTCTTTTAGCGCCTATATTTTTAAAATTCATTTGTACTCATAATTTTTAATCTTTTATTTGTACCCTAATTTATTTATAATGTACCCATTCTTCTTTATTACCACTTTGTTATATGTGAAATGTACCATTTTTTTGTAAAATGCACCAATTTTTTAACTGTGACATCCCGTCCCGAAACTATCGAACCGTACGTGTGAAATGACCATTTTACCCCTAGTTTGTTCTATTAGGTTTTTGGTGTTTAGTGTGGTGTGGACAGGTGTGGGGGTCACACACACACACATTCACACTTGCTATCTCTCTCTCCCTCTGACTTTCCTCTCTCTCTCTCCCCCGAGCTCCATTTCTCCTCCTTCCCTTTGAAAACGTACGGACAAACCCACAACCCACACAATCCTAACAGATCGTGGAAACCAGCTACACCATTCAACTCGTAAGGTCGAGGCGAGCTCAACCATACCATTTTCAGGTGAGGAATACTTCGTTTTCACGTCGATTCAACAATGGCCGAATTGAGTACTGTTCATGCAAGTTTTATACATTGAGTTTTTGGACTTTTGAAGCTTGTAGAGGTGTTGGTGAGGTTCCCAGGAGCGTCGGAGTAGCTCGTTGGACGAATTTGGACGTCGGGAAGGCCTGGTTCGAGGTTAGCCGAGCTTGGAGTTTTTGGACAGGTATAATCTCTAGGTTTTAGCCCTTAAAACTTGTTGGGACATGTTCTACTAGTCTAGAGCTTTCTTTTGGTGCAAAAATCTTGAAAAACGGTTGAAAAACGAGCGAGAAAACCTAAGTTGCAGGTTTTCCGGCGACGGCGCCGGCGAGGGGGGTTGGCCGGAGAAGACAGAGGAATATTCCGTTAGGGTTAACGGAATATTCCTAACAGAAGCTAACGGCGTCAGTCAGGGTTAACGGAATATTCCAGGGAATATTCCTGACGGCGTCACCTGACGCCGTCAGTGTGCAGGTCACGTGGCCGCGCGTGGGGGCGCGTGGACCCGTGCCTGTGCTGGCGCGTGGGGGCGCGTGCGTGGTCCAAAAATTATTTTAAAAATATGGTTGTGATCGTGAGGTTGTGTAGGTCACGTTGGTATATTCATTTGTCCATTTTGAGCAATGTATGAGAAGTTATTTTGAACGGACGGTTATGTGCTCTAAAGTTAACGTTTTTATAGTTAATTCGCATATAGGTGACACGTATCCCGAGGACGAGCGTGCACATTCGAGGCAGGGGGGCTACGACCCTTCTACATACCAGTGAGTGGGCTTTTGTTTTCCGTATATACCTATATACATTTATATTCCCAGAAATTGATTTAAAAAGGGTTAATTGCCTTATGCCATGTACTTTATTATTTATCGTTTATGCATCGTTGCATGCATCATTTGTGGCATACATATACATATGCATACGTCATATATATTTATGTGGGGGTGCTGCGGAGGCATAGGTGAGTGCCAGGTAAGCGTTAATTAACGATTGCATTAAATAGTGGTTAGAGATGATTAGAGAGCTCATAACCTGCACCCCCGGTGTTAGTGCTCCCGCCCAGAGTAGGGCACAATCCTTCACGTGTTGTTCACCTCCCGCACCATACGCTCAGCTTGGATCCAAGTTAGGTGCATAGGCCTGTCGTACAGACCACAGTAGGTGGTTCCGACTCGTAGGTGACCCGCGATTATTCGCACAGCCTTCACGTGATCGTAGCACTAGAGCGTATATACATGTTACACCCAGGCCTGTCGTACAGACCCTTTAGGTGGTTCCGACTCGTGGGCAGGTTTAGTTATTGAGATTGACATTTGAGCTCTATATACAGCCGTACAGGTCGCGTTAGGTGACTCCGGTTGTCAGAAGATTGTGTGATTGATACGACTCACACCTGAGCACTTGCATATCATTAGGAGATTTTGTCATAGCACATATTGAGCATGATTGGCATACCCTTGAACACGTTTGAGCATATCTATACATACGTACATATGTTATTTTCTGGGACGTATACAGGTTTTACGGCGAGGGGTTAGTTGTGTTTTGCTAAATGGTTTTCAAAGAGTTTTGTTTTTGCCCACTCACGCTTTTGTTTTGCGCCCCTCCAGGTTCTAGTTGCTTAGCCGTTGCGGTGGTTTCCCTTGCGAGCTTTTCGGCGTTCTGACAGACACTCCACATTGTAGGTTCGCCTTCGGGCGTACTACGGTTGTTATTTTATTTGGACTGCTATAGACCTGCTCTGAATTTGTATCGCACTAACTAGCACTTATTCTGGTACTTGAATGCTAGTTTTTAATTATTCGTACTTTTTATTACTACTCTATTAGCTTCCGCACGTGCACATGGCTACGTCGCCTTTGTGTGACGGCCAGCACGCTCCTACCTCGGTCGGGGTGTGTCAGTTTGGTATCAGAGCCTAGGTTTGGCAGTCCTGTGTCCTTGTGAGAATTCTAATAATTTTGGTGTCTTCTGTCAGAACTATGCCGCCTCGTCGGGAACCCCGTCGCTCTTCTGAGCCTACGTTCCCCGATATTACTCAATTGGGGGAAGCTTTTGCTACAGCCCTTCAGGCAGTGATGCGCCCTCCCCAGAGGACTCCTCTGGAAACTATGTACAATCTGAAGTTGGATAAGTTTAAAGGCAGTGAGGGACCCGAGAACGCAGAGCGCTGGCTAGAACATATAGAGAAGACTTTTCGGGTGCTACATAATCAGGGGAACTTGCCTATGGAGAGATGGGTTGAGACGACCGCTTGGTTTCTTGATACGGAATCGGCAGCTTGGTGGGAGCAGGAGCTTCGTAGGTTAACTCCGGATCAGAGGGTCGAGTGGAATGTTTTTACGAGGTTGTTTAGGAGAAGGTATGTGCCCCCTGAGTATATTGACCGTAAGAAACAGGAGTTTTCCGAACTGAAACAGCGGAAGATGTCAGCGAATGAGTACTACCGTAAGTTTACGGACTTGTCCCGTTACCACCCTGATGTCGCTGGTAATCCGGCGGAGATGCTCCGTCTTTTCCGTTTGGGCACTAGGAAGAAGTGGCGTTCTATGGCGTCTGCAATCCACAGCGAGACTTATCGGGACTTCTATGAGATACTACTGAGGATCGAGGATTCGGAGAATATGTCGAGCGATACTGATGAAGAAAAGGACGGCAACCAGAAGAAAGATGACAAAGGTAAAGGTCAAGCATCGCTTGGGCCCCGTCAGACTCAGAACTTCAAGAGAGGTGGAGCTAGTTCTAGTTCTTCGAGTGGTGGCTTCAGTGCCACTGGGCAGGGTCGTGGAGGTAGATTTTCTGGTGGCGCTAGAGGCCAGAGGCAGGGCGATGGTGGGCGAGGCAGAGCCCCAGTTTGTCGTAGGTGTAACAACCGTCATTTTGGTGAGTGTAGACGTGGTAGCAATGGTTGCTTCACATGTGGACAGGTGGGACATAGAGCGGCACATTGTCCCCAGGGCCAGCAGCAGCAGAAGCCACAGCAGACCTTTATGCCACCACCTGCACCACTCCAACAGATCCAGGGTCCTAGTGGTTACGGACAAGCAGGTCGAGGTGGTGCCTACCACTACCAGGGTGATGCTGTACCCTATGCCTCGGGACAGTATCAGTATCCTCAGGACCCCTACTCCCAGGGTAGTTACCCTCAGTATTCGGGCGGCTATATGCCGTATCCTCCAGCTTCAGCCGGCGGTTCTCAATGGTATCAAGGAGGACAGTTTCAGACAGGAGAGATTGCTACCAGTAGTGCAGGGTCTTCGAGACAGACCGGTCAGCCCAGTCAGGGGCGTGGTACGCAGAGTCGTGGTGCTCAGGCGAGCAGAGGTCGTGGCGGACGGCATCAGGGCCAGGGGCGTATACACAACATTTCTTTGCAGGATGCTCAGAACAACCCGGATCTGATTATGGGTACGTTAAATATTCTTGGTTATTTTGCTAGAGTCTTAATTGATTGTGGAGCTACACATTCTGTGATTTCTCATACATTTGCTCAAGTGACGCAACCTCGCCCCACACCCCTAGGGTATGATTTAGAGTTCGCTATGCCTAGAGGGGAGAGATGTATTGTGGATCGCGTGTACCCAGGTTGTCCAGTGATAGTGGAGGGCGTGGTTATGCCCGCTGATCTTATCCCGTTAGATATTGTGGATTTTGATGTGATTTTGGGCGCGGATTGGTTGCACCCCAATCGTGCCAATATTGATTGTTACGGGAAGGTAGTTACATTTCGTCGTCCTGGACTACCCGTGGTTACCTTTGTTGGTGAGCAGAGTGGGGTGAGACATGGTGTTATTTCGGCGCTACGGGCGAAAAAGTTGTTGACTAAGGGTTGTCAGGGGTATTTAGCCCATGTGGTGTTGGATGAGGTTCCTCCTTGTGGTGTTGAGGACGTGAGGGTCGTCCGACACTTTCCAGATGTTTTTCCCGAGGAATTGCCTGGGTTACCACCAGATCGAGATTTAGAGTTCACTATCGAGTTGCTTCCAGGTACTAATCCTATTTCGTTGACTCCTTACCGTATGGCACCTGCTGAATTAAGGGAATTGAAAGTGCAACTGCAAGAATTAGTGGATAAGGGTTTTATTCAGCCTAGTACTTCACCTTGGGGCGCTCCAGTGTTATTCGTAAGGAAGAAGGATGGAACTTTGAGACTGTGCATCGACTACAGGCAACTCAATCGGGTGACGATTAAAAACCGTTATCCCTTGCCTCGTATCGATGATTTGTTTGATCAACTGAGAGGTGCTTGCGTGTTCTCTAAGATAGACTTGAGGTCTGGTTACTATCAGCTGAAGATCAGTAGGGATGATGTCCCTAAGACGGCGTTCAGGACTCGTTACGGTCATTACGAGTTTCTGGTTATGCCATTTGGGTTGACGAATGCACCAGCCGCTTTCATGGATTTGATGAACCGAGTATTCCAGCCTTACTTGGATAGATTTGTCATTGTCTTTATTGACGATATTCTGGTGTATTCTAAGTCGAAAGCGGAGCATGTTCGACATCTTACTTTGGTGTTAAAGAGGTTGAGGGAACACCAACTATATGCTAAGTTTAGCAAGTGCCAGTTCTGGTTAGACCAAGTTGCGTTCTTGGGGCACGTCATTTCTGCTCAGGGTATTTTGGTTGACCCTCAGAAAGTTGCAGCGGTAGAGAATTGGGAGCAACCGCGAACCGTCACCGAGGTGAAAAGTTTCCTTGGATTGGCAGGGTATTATCGGAGATTCGTTAAGGATTTTTCGGTGATTGCCTTACCACTGACGAGGTTAACAAGGAAGGATGTTAAATTTGAGTGGGATGATAGGTGTGAACAGAGTTTCCAACAGTTGAAGCATTGTCTCACTCATGCACCTGTTTTGGCACTCCCAGACGATAGCGGTGATTTCGAGGTTTATAGCGATGCTTCCTTGAATGGTTTGGGCTGTGTATTGATGCAGCAGGGTAGGGTGATTGCTTATGCTTCGCGGCAGTTGAAACCTCATGAGATGAATTACCCTACACATGATTTGGAGTTGGCTGCTATCATTTTTGCGTTGAAGTTGTGGAGACACTATCTTTACGGAGAAAAGTGCAGGATCTTTACAGATCACAAGAGTCTCCAGTATCTCTTTACTCAGAAGGAACTTAATCTTCGTCAGCGGAGGTGGTTGGAGTTGCTCAGCGATTACGATTGCACGATTGATTATCATCCTGGTCGTGCGAACGTAGTGGCTGACGCGCTTAGTAGGAAGTCACAGGGCCGCATTAATGCGTTGTACGCTAGTCGTGTTTCTCTTTTGGCTGACTTGCGTGCCACGGGAGTGAGGTTAGAAGCTGAAGATCGAGAAGTGGCGTTACTTGCTAATTTCCAAGTTAGGCCAATTCTTATTGATCGGGTACTTGAAGCTCAGGTAGCTGATCAAGAGACTCAAGCACTAATTCAAGCTCGTGAGCAAGGAAGGAGGCGAGACCTCAGAGTTCGAGATTCGGATGGCATGTTGATGCTAGATGGTAGAATGTTCGTGCCTAAGAGCGTGGAGTTGAAGAAAGAAATTCTCGATGAAGCACATATCTCGGCTTACGTCATGCATCCAGGAGCTACGAAAATGTATCATACCATTCGACCATTTTATTATTGGCCAGGTATGAAGAGGGAGATAGCCGAGTATGTGAGCAGTTGTGCTGTTTGTCAGCAAGTTAAAGCAGAAAGGAAGAAGCCGTTTGGGTTGTTGCAGCCGCTTCCAGTTCCCGAGTGGAAGTGGGAAAATATCACCATGGATTTTGTGTACAAGTTGCCGCGTACACATAATGGCTTTGACGGCATTTGGGTGATCGTTGATCGACTCACTAAGTCGGCCCATTTTATTCCAGTGAGAGAGAAGTATTCTTTGAGCCGTTTAGCGGAGTTGTTCATCTCGAAGGTTGTGAAGTACCACGGTGTTCCGGTGAGTATTGTCTCGGATCGTGATCCACGGTTCACATCGAAGTTTTGGGTAGCTTTCCAGGAAGCCTTGGGCACGAGATTACTTTATAGTACGGCGTATCATCCACAGACCGACGGGCAGTCAGAGAGAACTATACAGACCTTAGAGGATATGCTGCGAGCTTCGGTGTTGCAGTTTGGTGACGCTTGGCACCAGCGGTTAGATTTGATGGAGTTTGCTTACAATAATAGTTTTCATTCAAGTATTGGCATGGCACCATTTGAGGCTTTGTATGGTAGAGCTTGTCGCACACCGTTGTGTTGGTCAGAAGTCGGAGAAAGGGTCTTAGTAGGTCCGGAGATCGTTGAGGAGACTACCCAGAACGTCCAGGTAATCAAGACTAATTTGAAAGCGGCACAAGACAGACAAAAGAGTTTAGCGGATCGGCATGCTACAGACAGGGTGTACGAAGTCGGAGATTGGGTATTTTTGAAGCTTTCGCCGTGGAGAGGTGTAGTGAGATTTGGTAAGAAAGGCAAATTAAGTCCACGGTACATCGGACCATACATGGTCGTGGAGCGAGTTGGTGAGGTAGCTTACAGGTTGGAGTTACCTCCGGAGCTAGCCAGAGTGCATAACGTTTTCCACGTGTCTATGCTCCGACATTATGTTGCTGATCCATCCCATGTGATACCTCCTCAACCGTTAGAAATTAATCCAGACTTGACGTATGACGAGGAACCGGTGACGATCATCGATTGGAAAGAGAAGGTTCTGCGGAACAAGACGGTGAAATTAGTGAAGGTTTTGTGGAGGAACCATTCCGTTGAGGAAGCGACGTGGGAGACAGAAGATCGGATGAGGGATTTGTATCCTAGATTATTCTTTGGTTACTAGGAGTCGTTTTCGGTTGTTTTGAATTTCGGGACGAAATTCTAATAAGGTGGGTAGGTTGTGACATCCCGTCCCGAAACTATCGAACCGTACGTGTGAAATGACCATTTTACCCCTAGTTTGTTCTATTAGGTTTTTGGTGTTTAGTGTGGTGTGGACAGGTGTGGGGGTCACACACACACACATTCACACTTGCTATCTCTCTCTCCCTCTGACTTTCCTCTCTCTCTCTCCCCCGAGCTCCATTTCTCCTCCTTCCCTTTGAAAACGTACGGACAAACCCACAACCCACACAATCCTAACAGATCGTGGAAACCAGCTACACCATTCAACTCGTAAGGTCGAGGCGAGCTCAACCATACCATTTTCAGGTGAGGAATACTTCGTTTTCACGTCGATTCAACAATGGCCGAATTGAGTACTGTTCATGCAAGTTTTATACATTGAGTTTTTGGACTTTTGAAGCTTGTAGAGGTGTTGGTGAGGTTCCCAGGAGCGTCGGAGTAGCTCGTTGGACGAATTTGGACGTCGGGAAGGCCTGGTTCGAGGTTAGCCGAGCTTGGAGTTTTTGGACAGGTATAATCTCTAGGTTTTAGCCCTTAAAACTTGTTGGGACATGTTCTACTAGTCTAGAGCTTTCTTTTGGTGCAAAAATCTTGAAAAACGGTTGAAAAACGAGCGAGAAAACCTAAGTTGCAGGTTTTCCGGCGACGGCGCCGGCGAGGGGGGTTGGCCGGAGAAGACAGAGGAATATTCCGTTAGGGTTAACGGAATATTCCTAACAGAAGCTAACGGCGTCAGTCAGGGTTAACGGAATATTCCAGGGAATATTCCTGACGGCGTCACCTGACGCCGTCAGTGTGCAGGTCACGTGGCTGCGCGTGGGGGCGCGTGGACCCGTGCCTGTGCTGGCGCGTGGGGGCGCGTGCGTGGTCCAAAAATTATTTTAAAAATATGGTTGTGATCGTGAGGTTGTGTAGGTCACGTTGGTATATTCATTTGTCCATTTTGAGCAATGTATGAGAAGTTATTTTGAACGGACGGTTATGTGCTCTAAAGTTAACGTTTTTATAGTTAATTCGCATATAGGTGACACGTATCCCGAGGACGAGCGTGCACATTCGAGGCAGGGGGGCTACGACCCTTCTACATACCAGTGAGTGGGCTTTTGTTTTCCGTATATACCTATATACATTTATATTCCCAGAAATTGATTTAAAAAGGGTTAATTGCCTTATGCCATGTACTTTATTATTTATCGTTTATGCATCGTTGCATGCATCATTTGTGGCATACATATACATATGCATACGTCATATATATTTATGTGGGGGTGCTGCGGAGGCATAGGTGAGTGCCAGGTAAGCGTTAATTAACGATTGCATTAAATAGTGGTTAGAGATGATTAGAGAGCTCATAACCTGCACCCCCGGTGTTAGTGCTCCCGCCCAGAGTAGGGCACAATCCTTCACGTGTTGTTCACCTCCCGCACCATACGCTCAGCTTGGATCCAAGTTAGGTGCATAGGCCTGTCGTACAGACCACAGTAGGTGGTTCCGACTCGTAGGTGACCCGCGATTATTCGCACAGCCTTCACGTGATCGTAGCACTAGAGCGTATATACATGTTACACCCAGGCCTGTCGTACAGACCCTTTAGGTGGTTCCGACTCGTGGGCAG
This sequence comes from Pyrus x bretschneideri, assembly GCF_019419815.1. Taxonomy (NCBI): domain Eukaryota; kingdom Viridiplantae; phylum Streptophyta; class Magnoliopsida; order Rosales; family Rosaceae; genus Pyrus; species Pyrus x bretschneideri. The sequence goes on along the minus strand of NW_025999390.1, from coordinate 5,578,953 downwards.
GTTTAGTTATTGAGATTGACATTTGAGCTCTATATACAGCCGTACAGGTCGCGTTAGGTGACTCCGGTTGTCAGAAGATTGTGTGATTGATACGACTCACACCTGAGCACTTGCATATCATTAGGAGATTTTGTCATAGCACATATTGAGCATGATTGGCATACCCTTGAACACGTTTGAGCATATCTATACATACGTACATATGTTATTTTCTGGGACGTATACAGGTTTTACGGCGAGGGGTTAGTTGTGTTTTGCTAAATGGTTTTCAAAGAGTTTTGTTTTTGCCCACTCACGCTTTTGTTTTGCGCCCCTCCAGGTTCTAGTTGCTTAGCCGTTGCGGTGGTTTCCCTTGCGAGCTTTTCGGCGTTCTGACAGACACTCCACATTGTAGGTTCGCCTTCGGGCGTACTACGGTTGTTATTTTATTTGGACTGCTATAGACCTGCTCTGAATTTGTATCGCACTAACTAGCACTTATTCTGGTACTTGAATGCTAGTTTTTAATTATTCGTACTTTTTATTACTACTCTATTAGCTTCCGCACGTGCACATGGCTACGTCGCCTTTGTGTGACGGCCAGCACGCTCCTACCTCGGTCGGGGTGTGTCATTAACACTATGGATACATTCTTTTGCCATTTATTATTTCTTATTTTTACATAGTTTTTATCCATTTATTCAATCAAAATGTTTGAATTTTTTTATTGGAACCGTTTCCAATAGTATTATAATGAGGGATTTTAAATTTATAGGATTATAAATCTCATAAAATATCAAACAATTAATTTCAAAACTATAAAATATAAATATTAATAGTAATATAATGAGGTGTACAAAATCAAGGGACTTTGATCAAACTTTGAATATTATTAAGATTTTAATTAAAAAATGTTAAGGATTAGGGACCACATTCAAAGTATCCCAAAAAATAATAGTGGAGGGTTAGGAATTTTGGATGACAAAGTTTACAAATAATCGGACAAGTAGATGTATTTTTTTGGTTGTTGTTGTTCTTAACAATGTCCACATGTCAAAAAAATGAAGACCGAAACCGCATTAAAAGTGCTCTGGCCTTGGGTCTAGCAACCTTAGTAATATTCTTAAAAAAAACTTGCCGCAAGAGGAAGGATATGTATAAAATAAAAGACAAGTAGCCTCGAAGCCTCGAAGGAGGACTATTAATTTCTAGCGTATACTAGCAAAAGTGCCCGCGCGATGCTGCGGGTTTTAAAACTGTATAAAATACATAGAAAGTTATAATATGTATATACACTATTTACATATACATGGGACTCTATTTAGAACCGTAAAAAAAGGTTTCAACTTCCACATAACAAAAATAGTTTGCATAAATCTTACTAAGAATTCTAATATATATGAAGGGGTCATGTAGATGACATTTTATTAAGCATAAACTGAGCAACACAAACCGTACAATTGATATTCACATCAATCAGCTATACCAGAATCACTAATCAAGCAAGAGTCGATGTAAAAAGTTTTGCTTACGTGCACAGTTTTCATCTGTTGGAAGGGTGCAAGTGCTTTTCAGCAAGACATAAAAATTTATCTAGTGAAGAGGCATAATGTAATGGTTATGAGTGGCAAGAAGAATTTCAGCATAACTAAATGTGGTCAAAGTTCAAAGAACTTTGAAAATGAGATCGCGATTGCAATAACATATAAATAGAGAATTGTAAAGAAGCAGATACCAGTTTTTTACATTAGATTTTGAATGTTGATCCAAAGTTCATAGTGAAACGGGTGATGAACAACTCTATTGTTCCCCGTATTTTAACCAAACAAAAACTGTTTTGTCATTAAATAAAAACCAGAAATTTGTGTTTTCAAAGCTACAACATCACTGAAAACAACATGGGACAAAAATTGAAAAAAACGAATTGAAAATTAATGTAAGCAAAAAAAAAAGAAATAGAAACTTAAAATAAACATTATGAACTGGTGATGTAGTACTTTGTGAAAATAGATAAATACAAAAATTATAGATCTTGGTTTATACATTTGTTGCATAAATTTGAACTAACAAATGAACTTCTAAGTTATCAGAAGCGTTTAAATTGGAAATAATAGATTCATAGCAGTTTGTCCAATTATATTCAATACCACTAAAGCATACTATGAGACCATGTTACAGGGAACAAAGAAAAAATTATATAAACAATTGAAACAATATAATTGTAAATGTAAGTTATGTGATCTATGGTTAAAAAGTATGTAAACCACCTGGATATCAAGAAATTAAAAGTAAGTTAAAATTATAGAACAATTTGGCCAAAATGATAAAGTAGAATTAAAATTAGTAAAAATTTATGGCCACAATTAAAGCTAACTTTATTAATTGCAATGTAAATATTATTCAATCACTCACAACACACCATTTCCCTTTTTCACAAAAAGCAGAGACCCATTTTTCATTATTTATTGAGAAAAACTATTTGCAAATGGCCAAAACTTAAATATCCAAACAAAAACCACAAAAAACTCATATGCAAACAAAAAATAGTCCCTCCGAAAAAAAAACTAAAAACTAAAAAAAAAAATCCATTCCATCCAACAAAAGATTAAGGGAAAAGGAAAAAAATTATATACCTTGATGATAAGGAGCTTGCAAAGCCGCAGAGAAAAATTGGAAATTCGAGCAACAACTCTTGCTGCACCTAAAAATCAAAGCAGATCAGAAAAGTACACCCAAAGCTCGAAAAAATTTAAATCACACACAATTAAAAAAAATAGAAACTCATTAATAAACGTTTGATCGTATCCTTAACTTTTTCTAAAATCAAAAATCAAAATACATCAGACGACCACACATAAACGACGGAAAAAAAATTGAAATCCCATGTGGCAAGAAAACCAAATAACTCACAAAATCAGCCAAAAGATACAAAACAGGGAAAAAAGCTAAATCTGGGTGAGAGAGAGAGAGAGAGAGAGAGAGAGGAAGAGAGAGCAGACAATAGGCGTTTTAGTTTTCTGAGAAAGAAAACTCTAGAGAAACAGAGGAAGAGCACTCACCTGTTCACTTCCCTTCTAGGATGGCTGACACGCGGACAGAAGAGGCAAATTAGTAAATTTACTGTGCTGTGTAGGAAAAAGGCTGAAAACAGGTAACAATTGAAGGGCAAATCCGTTAAATCACTGTTAATGAACAGTAACTTCAACTGAGTTTTAGTATATATAACTAGCAAAAGTGCCCGCGCGATGCTGCGGGTTTTAAAACTGTATAAAATACATAGAAAGTTATAATATGTATATACACTATTTACATATACATGGGACTCTATTTAGAACCGTAAAAAAAGGTTTCAACTTCCACATAACAAAAATAGTTGGCACAAATCTTACTAAGAATTCTAATATATATGAAGGGGTCATGTAGATGACATTTTATTAAGCATAAACTGAGCAACACAAACTGTACAATTGATATTCACATCAATCAGCTATACCAGGATCACTAATCAAGCAAGAGTCGATGTAAAAAGTTTTGCTTACGTGCACAGTTTTTATCTGTTGGAAGGGTGCAAGTGCTTTTCAGCAAGACATAAAAATTTATCTAGTGAAGAGGCATAATGTAATGGTTATGAGTGGCAAGAAGAATTTCAGCATAACTAAATGTGGTCAAAGTTCAAAGAACTTTAAAAATGAGATCGCGATTGCAATAACATATAAATAGAGAATTGTAAAGAAGCAGATACCAGTTTTTTACATTAGATTTTGAATGTTGATCCAAAGTTCATAATGAAACGGATGATGAACAACTCTATTGTTCCTCGTATTTTAACCAAACAAAAACTGTTTTGTCATTAAATAAAAACCAGAAATTTGTGTTTTCAAAGCTACAACATCACTGAAAACAACATGGGACAAAAATTGAAAAAAACGAATCGAAAATTAATGTAAGCAAAAAAAAAAGAAATAGAAACTTAAAATAAACATTCTGAACTGGTGATGTAGTACTTTGTGAAAATAGATAAATACAAAAATTATAGATCTTGGTTTATACATTTGTTGCATAAATTTGAACTAACAAATGAACTTCTAAGTTATCAGAAGCGTTTAAATTGGAAATAATAGATTCATAGCAGTTTGTCCAATTATATTCAATACCACTAAAGCATACTATGGGACCATGTTACAGGGAACAAAGAAAGAGGAAAGTGAAAAATGAAAGATGCTGGAAGCATCTTCCCACACAAAACGCACGCACGGGAACAAAAATGAGAGAGGGGCAAAGTGGCCAATTCATCATACAAACCCACTAAAGCCTAAAACACATGAAGAGAATAAGGGGTAAAACCACGTAATTTCACTGTGCCGAACACAAAAAACAACGGGCCATGGTGATCAAAAGAGGGCATTTCGGTCAAATCATTGTTAATGAACAGTGATCAGCAACTGAGTTTTAGTATATAATTTGTGTATCCACATAAGGTTATGTGTTCAAATATTTTTTTTTTCCAGTAGCACTTGTATATAGTTTTTATTTTTTTTGTTTGTGTTGTTCTTTTGTTCTCATCAATTTGACTGTCTATGTAATTATTGTGAGTATAAATGTACTTGTCAATCAGATTAGTTGATTTTCGAGTAACTTATTATTTAAGTGATTTGATATTTTAGTGATCTTGCAGCTAATATGGGACTGGAATTCTCTTCCCTCATCTTTTCATCCCCTTTCATCCTCTTTCTCTCAAATTCTTTATTTTGTCTTTCTCTTTTTATAAAAAATTAATATAAGATGTTGACGTGGTTTAACCGTGACCATTCAAATAGGAGATGAGGGAAGAGGAAAGAAAAAAAGAGGAGAAAGAATCCTACTACGCCAATATGACTAGAATAATAGTTTATGCATGTCATAGTTGCGTTGTATAATAATTGTATTGTCGCAAGGCATTGTTTTAGATGCCATGGTTGCATTGTTGATTAAGCATAATTATTCTAAAACTCCAAACAAACCCTACATGACACATCCCATAGTTGCTATACTAATTTGTAATTAGATTGAAAGGAACTAAATTCATGAGGAGGAATTAAAATGAGATGGAATTAGAATCAGATTCTTGTTGAAATTATTTATTGTCTGAAATCAGCGTAGGAATGACATTAATCTATATAAATTGTTTACTAATCCACTTGAATCGGAATAAAAACTAATGTGACCAACTCTATTTTATATGCTAATTATTTTTAATAAAAGAGTAGCATTACTCGTAAACATACCTTTGGTCTCGTCTACTTTTTGGTGATTAAGAAGGGTAATGTTAGGGAGACCATATTTTTAAACTATAATAATTACTATCTCATGTGTTAGTGATGTATACAACTAACATTCAATTAAATAGATTCATTAGTTGACGTGAAATATACATATCATGTGGTACATTAAATGATCACTAACGTAATTTAAAAATGTAGCATTTCTAACATATTTTTTTTAAAGAAAATTGAGAGAGAATGTAGTCATTAATTTATTCATTTGTCTAAAGAAAGTAACTAGTATCAAATACGACACATTGTTTTTAGACCAATTATGTCAGCCAATATAATAAAACTTGTTAACAAGACGAAGGCAGAAGCTAAAAACAACCAGTCTTAATAGGCAGCTGACCAATCTTAATCAGTTTCCAAGCATTTATAATAAGAAAAATTAATGAAAATGACTTGAAAATTTTGAATTTTAACGATAAAGACAAAATAAAGGGTAAAGTGAATAGTACCATGATTGACTTTTTAGTGTAAAAATATGATTTTTCGTTAAAATAAACAGTACTATAAGCTTTTTGTTAAAATTCTCTTTTATAATAATGCATGTATAAAGAAAGAAAATATCCAGCAATTGCTTATTGGACGTCAATCTCTATCTTAGCATTGGATTAATTAATTGTTCGCGTAAAAAAAATGAAGATTCGTTTGAGCTTAAAAGCATCTTCCCTTGTCTAATGCTTCTGGATTAGTGGTTCGAGGCTTTGGAATATGATCTAGAAATAAGCCAACTGGCTAACAACGGTGGGTTTGTTTCATATAAAATTACAAAGAAGATGAAGCTCTTTTGTAATCTTCAGCAAGTCAACACAGGGACATTTTGAAGGAAGGGGATCCTCTCCAGATCCTTTCCTCTTAATCCACCAAGTTTGAGGATCCAGACCGTTGAAATTTGATCCAACGGCTACAAACATGGGCCCACTTTAAAAGTTATAATAACTTTAGCCGTTTGATCAAATTTCAACAGCCCAGATTCCCAGACTTGGTGGATTAGGAGGAATGGATCCGGAGATGATCTCTTTCCCATTTTAAAAAGGAGTAGTGACACACTTTCTACCATCTCTCTAATAAAGATAAGGTCCACCAACACATGTGAGTTTCATTTCTATTAGAAATATGATATAAATAAGGGAAATGTTATTGGCACTCCAACAATCTCATTCTACACTCCTCATAAATGTATTTTTCTTTCTAAATATAGAAAGTTTGGAGTGTATAATGAAAATTTTGGAATGCCAATAATAATTCTCATAAATAATAGTACAAAGAGTAATGTCAGGAAGACCTATTTTTAAACTAAATGATGTGATGGTTGATCAATGACAGAGCCAATATTTTGACTTAGAAGGGGCCTCTTACAAATGTTAGAAAAAAAAAATTAAACGGATAGTATTTGCAAAACTATTAACCAAAACATCATAATATATAAATGAAGTAACCAAAATTCAAAATAACATAGATCGATAATATTACATATTCCCAATAGAGAATTTTTATTTGCATTCTAAAAATCTCATTCGATACTCCTAACTTTCTATAATTATAAAGAAAAATACACTGGTAAGAGAGTGTATAATGAGATTTTTAAAGTACTAATAATATTTTCCTTCCCAATAATCATAACAATTGTCAAGTTTTCATATTTAAAACCATTGCATGATAGCCTCGTCCTCTGTACTATTGCAAGAGGGATTGAGAGTAAAATGCATATTTTGGGTTGTAGGCTAACTAACTAAACTTCAATTTCTTTTTCTTTGTTGGAATAATGGACTTAAATCTTCTAATCTACAAAACAAATACTATTTGTTGAATTAATTTACATATAGAGATTACAATCTATATCACGTTGACAAATTACAAAGAATTAAAGATGAGAATCTGTGGAGATATGGAGTTCATGCTCCACTGTAATTGCTGCTCCAGTGAGACAGTGTGAGAATAAAAAAAAAAAAACCGAGAGTTATATGATGAGGGTGCAGTGAAATCCTTTTGTTTCAAATGAAATATTTATTTTATTATTGGGAAGCGCAATGGAGATAATCGATTGCGTAAAGGTCCATATCAATTAAATATTTTAATATTGAGAAGGGAGCCAATTGAGTAAAAGTCTATATCAACTAATAACAATATTAAAAAGGGGGCAATCTGATATGGAAGTGCATTTGAAATGGTAAAAGCCACTGTGCTACAAGTAGGAAACAGGTCTGAATTACAGAAGTTGGACTGGGAAGAGGGCAGGACATGCACTAATTTATTTATTTTTACAAAGGCAGGGTAGGCCTAGGATTATTGTGGTCTTTAGGTTCTTCGTATTTATGATTAATAATTGTATTATTATTTACGTAATAATTAGCATACTTATTTTCAATTGGTTGTATATAATTTGATTTGTAAATTTGATATAAAAATTTGATTTCTTTAATATTATCTTAGTATAAATAAATAGTAAGAATAACATTTTTATTTGGAAAGTAGACAAGTTAGAACTTTCAGCTTCTACGGGAAGCACATCCATATTTTCAATAAAGAAACTTTTCCAAATAACACTTGAAGTGCTTCATATTATCTTAAAAGCACTTCTAAACAAATTTATCTTATTTTTTTAGCCTTCTAAAAATTAAAGCACTTGAGAGAATTCGAGTACCCTCGATTCTTTAAGAGGCCTCCAGTGGATATACGTGGATCTCTTGGAGCCGAAGTGAAATCTGCTATTTACAGTACTGGATTCAACACATATGATATGCCTCGTTTGGTAAAGGATTGGATTATAATGGATAAACCATTATCTTAAAGGTATGCTGCAAGAAGATTTTTTTTTTTTTTTTAAGCTAAGATTTTCATGGCTGGGTTCGGAAGGAAATATGGCGGTAGAGTGGGGGTCCTGCCAGGAGGAAAGGAAAGAAAGGCAGAGAGGGTGGGTTAGTAAGATACGTACTCATTGGTAGAAGAGAGAATTCAAACTGAAAAAAACATCTTTTAGTTCCAATGCAACCTAATTAAGAGAACTTTAATTATGTTCTTTGAAAAATGAGAAGTCACACCAGCCATTTATTCTCATACACTACATCGACCACCAACCTGTGTTGGAAGGGGTAAGGGGGAAGGGTGATCTCCTTTTAATAGTATATAAAAATACTAAAACAATACCGAGTAGCAAAAATGCTCTATAGTTCCTTCTCAATACTGTCTGCATGTGGCCCGGTGATATGCATGGTGGATTTGGAATACGTTTAGTTTGCCTTCTAATTGCATGACCTCCCTATAAGGATTTCCTTTGTTTCTTTCGGGGGAAAAAACTAATTGTGGAGGGTTGGGAATAGATGACAAAGTTTACAAATAATTAGACAAGTGAGGTTTTTATTGTTGTCGTGATTTCAGAATATATAGAAACATCAATTTAATTAGACAAGTATAGGAACATCAATTTAATTTTGTACAAAAGTGATTTCAGAATATATAATTAGACAAGTATAGGAACATCAATTTAATTTTGTACTTCTCCCACTTAATTAGGCGAATGCAATAGTATTATGTAATCGTTCTAGGTCTAATGCCAAAGTTCAGACTCCTTAATACAGATCCTTTAATTACACTCTACCTTTTTCACAGTTAATTACAAATTTACAAGCCATTGCATTGTCCTGAAGCAAACGAATACACACGATGGCAGTCCATCGATTACTATATCACAACTCACAATTAACATTCTATAAACCCCGAAACTGCGACAAAAAAAAAGTGTGAAATCTCAGAACTTGATGATGACATTACGTGGAGGATGAGATTGGCATGAAAGCTCCATGAAATCCGTATGGTACTCTACATGGCAATGTAATTTGGGCAACAGGTTCACTGGAAAATTTCTTTGTGTCGATCATATAAACCTGAAAAAATAATATACAAAGTTATACTAACTGGACAGCACTTCAACACATAAATGTGAATCAATTTAAAGAAAAATAATAAAATTTCTCAAAACAAGACTTGAAATATACTTGAGATATGTTGGTATCTTCATTGTGAACAAAAGTGATAACCCATCCATCATCTTCTTCAAGACCCCTTCGGTTTGGGACAAAAGAAGCTCCACTGCAAAAGCTGTTCTCCTCAAACATATGAGTTTCCACCTTTATTTCCTCTTCTAATTGGCCTTCGCTTATCTAGTAATCCATGCAATAAAAGAATAAATAATAGTAGTCACATATCCATGCATAAAATTGCAGGAGAAAAATTAACTTGAAAAAATGTTCAGGCCTATTTGATTACCAAAGAAACTTCAGCTGGTTCTTCAAAGTGTAGCTTGGCTAGACCACTGTATTTGAGCATTCCTGAAAGACATATAGCCATATATCATAACCATTAATGGTCTGAGAAGTGCAATTTAGAGAGTAGTTAAGTTATTTTTGGGAATGATTAAGCCTAATTACCTGAGGCAGAGCTTGCGACGGAATCAACCACTCGGGTGTAGCCATATCCATTTTTATAGCCGGAAAAAGCACCGTTGATCATGGGAAAATCCATGGATAACCTTTTTCCGGTGAGATATCTCTCATTGACTTCCCCACTTTGGATGTTTAATCTCCATTCAGAAGCATGAGAAAGTAAGTTTCACTCATCTGGTGAGAAATCATTTTCTTGACTTGTACTTGTGGGCTTCAATTTTCTTGGCAACCACCCAAATTGATTCAATGCCATGTCAGGTCCTGGTATAACTGAGTCCGGAGCTTTACAAGCCCACACTACAACCTGCTCTTCCCACAAACAAAATTAGATTCCAAATGCGGTTTGGTTTGCAAGTTAATTGGAAGTCTAAAGCATGGGAAACAAAACTTACTCATTTGCTGACACACTAATACAAGTGGTCTCACATACAATGGAATGAACACCTCTATTAAAAAGCGTCTCAAAAAATGCGTCCTAGTTTTATGCATACAAACAACAATAATTGGAGATAATTCCTCCAAGAACATATTGAAATTTCAAATGAAATTGCCAATTTGCTTAAGTTACCTCATCACCGTCTTCAAAACTATTGATGATGTGAAATGTGCAATTGGGTTCAACTTTAAACCAGCGGACTGAATCTGCATCGCCGTAGCGTGGCATCACACCGATTCTTGCATATCCTTCATGATTGTACTCTACTAATCTGCATATCAAAACCAGCACATCAAGCAATATATATAACATTGCACACATGTTTTTATGGGGATATAATCAGAATGTGTAGAGTAGAACTATGAAGGATGCATCACTTACGGGCCTCCGTTATCGAGTCTGTTTATTTCTAAAGTTAGAGGAAAATCCATGATTAAATTATACCTGCAAGCAAATTATGCACGATTTTCAGTTAATTAAGTTGCAAAAGTTGTCTTAGAGATTAACAAAATATGATCACTAGCTTTAGTACCTTTCTGTGACCCCTAATTCATGGCAAAGGCTGCACCTGTTGAGTTTGAGATCTGCTTTGTAAATTAGTTCCTTTCCATCAGCCGAATAAGGGGAAAATACGTGACATGTCAGAATTTCCGAATGTCTTCTTTGTTATTATTGAAGTCCTGGATTGTTTTTAAATGATATTTATGAAATGGGCAATGCTATATGTAACACTTATTGACTCTCTCTAATACAGATGAGTCTCACATACAGTGATAAGTCTGTCTCTATTAAAAAGTGTTAGCAAAACAATACCTGAAATTATTCCAATTTCCATAAATGGTTTTACTGCATCAACTCCGAGAATGACCAGCTCCTCTGAGCCTGGAGCTCTCCGGAACATTGAAAAGAAAACCAAAGAGAACCAAGTACAAGTGACGAAACTGAGAGATTAATTAGTATATAATTTAAAACAATTGTTAATGATACTCTAAAAATTTTATTTTATATTCTCAACTTTCTATAATTAGAGAAGAAAAATACAGTTATGAGGAGCGTAAAATGAAAATTTTGAAATGCTAATAACATTTCCTTAATTTAAAGTGAAAGTTAAGGGCTGTATATAGCCCTAATTTTACACACACACACACCCCTTAGGGTGGCTGGTAAAAGGTGTGTTCCAAGCTCCAGAGACATCCCAGTTGCCTAAAGTTTCTAATGTAATGATGTCAATCTCTTGAGGTATGTGATTTTCAGCTATGGAGTAGAACTTCCCCGAATGTTCGAAAACATTTGTGTTGCTCAAATACTTGTTCACTTTGCCAAACCTCAACTGTAAGACGCATCACAAATTAATAAGAACAAACTTATAATTATATCAGGTTATATATGTACATTAAGTTGATAGATATGAAAAACCCTTCATAAGTTTTTAACTTTTTTTTTTTTAACCCAAGCGATCGATTTTCATTAAAACTATACGTTACAGAGAAACCTAAAACAACCAAAGCTGCACACAAGGCAAACCAAACCCTCCCCAAAATTCACAGCAGCCTAGACTACTGGAGAGGAGAAGAATCCTCGTACAAATTATCATGGTGAAATCTGGCGGTTCCTCAAACCACAAGCACGGAGTGGATGAAACCCTAATAAGTTAATGAAAGAGACACAGAGATTTTGAAATAAACTACGTTATAGCATGCCTACCAAATTGAGCAGGTAAGCGGCTAAAATAGCCGGCAAATCGCCGCCTATGGCGGGGAGAAAAGACAGCTTGTTTCGCTGTTTTTCGAGCTTGAACGTTTCAGTTTCAACGTGTCGGTTGTTGTAGTGGACAGTCCAGCCTCCATCACTGACGTCGCCGTCCCTACTAAAATATAAAGCATGTAGTATGCCTTCTCCTTCAATCCATAAATGACTTGACTGTCCCAACACAGATCTTGTTGATTTCAATCCTCCAAATAGAGAGTTTGGCCCTACATAATATATAAATTGAAAATTTGTCACAAAACAAATATATAAATTGAAATATAACGTCCTGCAGTACATGCACAAAATAATTCAAACAGTTGAGTGGTCACCAATTAGCTCCAGTGCTGGAGAAGTAGGGGAGCATCTACTAATAAAATTCCTTTCTGATTTCGTAAATCATATTGTTAGCCAATTTACTTCTTCTGGCAAATATTCAATTTTGACCAGTATTGTGTTGAACTGATAATTAACTCAATTAAGTATAAGTCAAAATAAAGAAAATGTTTAAGAAAAAAAAAATACTCATATTTGACAACTTAGTTGGATTAGTATAATATATAATACTAATCTTAACATAATTAGTTTGCCAAGTTCACACCTATCTCAACTTTGTTAGAGAAGATCATGAGTTCAACGATCTAAAAAATAAAAACTTAATTCTGCCGATCGAAGTTAGCTTTCTATGCATGTATAACCTTCCCTACATCATGTACACATAATTAAATGCATAGAACCAGAAAAAAAAATATAAGGAAGAGCGTTAAATATGATGTGATGTACGGCAGAATTTCGATATAGGTTACCGTTAATGTTTTCCTTGAGAAATCCGCACAAAAAACATAGTAAAATGTTCTATCAATTACAATAAAATATTGTATTGATCTGACATCTTAATTAACGAATAATATATAAATAGTACTGACCATTTCTTATGTAGATACCCTCTGGAAAATCATCTGGGATTTTCCCTCTGATGCCGCTGGTGACAGCAACTTCTCCTCCCAACTCATCGACCGGCCCGAATTTGCTCTACATTAATCAACACAGTAAGTTTCAAAGTAATTAATTTAAAATTTTGTACAACATTAATTTGTGAGAAACTAGCTACTGTAGTGCCTGGAAGTGATAGTAAGCTACCTGAGATGGAAGAAACTCTTGATCGATGAATTCGAACATTGAATCTACCAAGAAATCCAACACTTTGCCAGAAGTGTTCTTGAAAGTTTTTGTGACATCTATTTGCATGGGAATTATGATGAGTCTATATTATACCATATATTTTACCCTAATCTAATTTATTGGTTATCTTGGTATAATTTTGATACTTAGTTACGTATTTTCAATGTAGGACATTCGACTTCCTCTGAAGCAAAATTTGATCAAATGGATGAATTTTAGAGTGATTCCAATTGGAGGATGTTCGTGTGCCTTTCAAGATGATTGTATCAAAATTCCAGATTTTTCTACCAAGTCGTTTAACCGTGACGATGAAATTAAGGCCCAGCGCGCAGTTTTCCCTGATTGATGTTTTTGAATGTTTTGGATATTTTGGAGGTCAAGATGACATATTTTGAGGAAAATTCCTTCTAAGGATTTGTAGGGGACGTCTTCAGCTTTCAAAATACACATTTTGGGACCAAATCGGAGTTGATTAGGTCGGTCAAAAGCATGATTTTCTGAGAACTCCGAATTCTAGTTCAAATAGGAAACCTTTTATTTTATGTTTTATCATTTAATTATGTTTCCTAGTTTTATTCTAAGACCTTTTCAAGGTAAGGTTTTATTTTCTAGTAGTATAAATAATGCTTGTTAGCCATTAGGGCTCTCTACGCAATATTGAGGGGAGAATGCAATACTTTGGCTTTGGAGAGCTTTTAACGGTTCAAGTTTATTTTTAAGGTGTTTTCTATCCATGTTCTTAATAATATTTTGTTTTATGATTGTTAGTAACTAGTTTTGTTTACTAGGGCGAGGTCATGATCCTTAGCAAGAATATGTGGTTTCTTTTTAATTTTCTTATGAATTTATGCATGTAAGTTTTGGATTGTTAATCACTGTGCTTTAAACTGTCTCTATATCTTAATGCTTAGCTACCATTAGGATGTTTAGATAAGTAATTGGATGCAATTTTGGCGAAGGGCTGTCCTTAAAATTGACTAAGGCTTCTTGTGGTTATAATATGTGTGACTACTTAAGATGGACAACACGTCTTAGGAGTTACATGGTTTTTCAAAAGGTTTTCACAAAACTTAATGAGTTTTGCATGTTCACATTCAATTTGGACGCCACGGACGGGTTGCATGTTAGATATACGTTCTATGTTGGGGGTTCCAAGTAGGGCATATTTTAGGAAAACCTAACCTTCAAAATATGTATGTGTAATTCATAAGGAATTAGAAGAACTACCTAGGATTGTTAGGATGACGGCTGAACCCTAGGTTTTACAAATTGACTTTCTTTAAATTGTTCTCTAGTTAATTTCTTTAATTGTTTTATTTTAAAATTCGTTTTTATTATATGAAATTCTAGAATCAACATTTTCCAAACTTTGTTTTCAATAATTAATTAAGAGTTGGTTTTAAACATAAATTATTCATCAATCCCTACCGAAAATGATATTGCTTGAGTCGCTATACTACGACAACCTTGTACTCTTGCAAGTATTTTTAAGTGTTTTTATCCCTACTTTTACAGGTGGTAAAAATCCCCATCAAATTACTTGTTCCATTTTTCCCATCATAAATGGCTGAATCTTGTTCTTTACATATAGTTGAACAAGTCTGGTATAAGATGTGTTTATAAATATAGACACACACACATATATTTATGCATTTGAATTATTGAATGAGATCAAGTAAACTGCTCACCATGAAAGCTGAGGAAAGGGTGTTCAAGTAATAAAGATTTTTAGAGACAGAGGGCTTCTTAAGAGCAGAGCATTTCAGTTGCAATGGCATACATGAAGATGCCATCTCTCTCTTTCCGCGTCCTTATCTCTCAGAGCGGTGGCTTACAACTATATATAGGGGTGGATATGGAGACACATTTTGACACCTATTTTGAAGGGCTCACTTCGCAACGTATCTTAATTATTTGAACCATTTATATTTTAACACATCATTCATAAATCATTTTTACAAAAAATTAGACAAAATCAAAACTATCATAACATTTAGTTGTAATGAAGAAAATTGACGAATACGGTTCAACAAAGAAATGCCAAATGTTAAATTTTAATAGTACACAATGAATACGTTGAGTATGGGGACGTTGACGTTAATGAATACGGTTCACAATCAATGTTGAAGTACAATTGGTTTCACACTAAAAAACCAAGCAGGGACGTTGACATTGGATGATTTCCAACAAAGCTTGAACTTGACGAGAGTCCCCAATTCTTCGGCAGTTCCAACTCATTCATTGTGAACCGTATTCGTTAAATTTTAATAGTAAACAACATTAAATTTACATGATATGCGATGGCAGAGCCTCAAGACAAATGCTACGAGCTCAATATGATTTTACGGTGCGTAGCATTTCTCAAAGAATTTCAGTCTATAAGAAATTTGTGTTTGTTTCAAGGGAAGTATTATTGACACTTCAAAAATTTCATTCTAACTCCTCATAAAAGTATTTTGTTTCTAAATATAGAAAGTTTGGAGTGTGAATGAAGAATTTGGAATGCCAATAACAATTTCATGTTTCAATTATACTCATTAATTTTTCGAAAGGGAAAAAAAACGTTTAGGTGTTAACTTTTTGGCTAAGTAATTACACTACAAGCTTATTTGATAGTGCTTTTACAGTTGTTAAGATTATTGTTAAATAATTAAGAATAAGGGTAATTTTGGTTCCAGTCAACTCAATTATTAGATTGAAAGTCCTTTAACTACCTCAGAATTTTAGTATTATTATATTTCTATGTCATCTTTTTTATATATTAAATTAAAATTTGTAATTTAAGATAAAGAAGACTAATGAAAAGAGTTTGAAAATTTTGAATTTTAATCAAAAGTCATGTAATGATTTTATTTAATGGTTAGTACAAAACCCAATATTAAACAAGTCCAATTAAAATGGCCCAACTATAATAACATACTGATATCTCGATTTTGCCCCTGACCTTTTTGGGTTCTATTCTATTAGTTTTGTTTTCCGTTAGTTTAGTCTTGTCAAAGAAAACTAGACCGCCTTCGGTTTGGGAGATGATGGCAAATCCAAGACAAAGAGAAGACGACAAAGACAAAGCATGAGAAAATGGTGGGATCCAAGTTTTGGGTGTAGTAGTGATTTGAATGATGATGCGATAAGGCGGTTGTGTGGTGCGGCGGTGAATCGCACCCATGAATTAAACTAGGACTACTTTGAATATTAATCAAATCAAACCCTCCATCTTTTCCCGCCCATATTTTTTTTGAATATCAATTAAACTAGGATTATTCTAAGTGTGATTTCATGGTGGGTTCTACCTTTTCAAAATTACATCTAGATGTGATTCCTGCCAGTTTAATTTCAAGTTTTGGGATCCGAGGTTTAGTTTTGGTTGTTCATGGTGATTTTAATGGTGATGCGGTGTGGGGGTGATATGGTTTGCAGCCATAGATGTGAAAAAAAATAGGGAAAAGATGGTTGGAAGGTGAAGGAAGCATAATTACTACACTTATTTTATTATATCTTTATTTATTTGTTTTGTGGTGGATTTGTTTTGCTTATATTATCAAGATAGAGGATGTGTATAACGGCTTCCATGAGACTTACTTGGATGACGAGTCTGTTTAGCAGTTTTCATTTTAAAATGTATAATTAGTAGTAGAATTTAGAAGCTTGTCAAACTGAATAAAGTGTAGCATTTAATTAAGCATTTTACTTAGATTTTGGCACATAGAGGTTGAGAGAGAGAGCAGGAGAGAAGTCACCATTTTTTTGGTTGAAAAACGGGGCTAAAAGCAAAAGCCCAACACAAACCTACTCAATAATAAATTTAGATCGGGACATCTTTAGTGGGTTCTCGGAGAGAAGTCACCATTTCAAATGGGGTTCTCATGTCTTTACTCCAATACAAAATAAAAAAATAAAAAATAAATAAAATTGAATATTTATAAAGTATTTGTTGAACATTAGTTCAAAAGTGTGATTATATATTCTTGTTTGTGATTTGGTGGACGTAATCTCGTATAATTTATGGAACTTCTCAAAACTAAACTAAAATCACTCACACTATTTATGGAACTATTGCAAAATAAAAAAATTGAATATTTATAAAGTATTTGTTGAACATTAGTTCAAAAGTGTGATTACATATTCTTGTTTGTGATTTGGTGGACGTAATCCTGTATTATTTATGGAACTTCTCAAAACTAAACTAAAATCACTCACACTATTTATGGAACTATTGCAAAATAACCCATATTATTTCTAAAACTATAGCAAAATAACCCACACTATTTTTGGAACTGAACCAAAATAACTCACACTATTTCTGAATTGGAACAAAATGAACATTATTTCTGAAACTATAACAAAATAACCACACTATTTCTGAAATTGAACTGCAAAATAGCTCACACTATTTCTAAAATTAAACCAATATGACTCACACTATTTCTGGAACTCTTGCAAAATAACTCACATTATATTTGAAACTACAACAAAATAATCCGCACTATTTCTGGAACTGAACCAAAATAACCTAATAGTTATGGAACTACATCAACATAACTCACACTATTTATGAAACCAAACCAAAATAACTCATACTATATCTGGAATTAGAACAAAATAACTCACATTATTTCTGAAATTGAACCAAAATAACTCACACTATTTCTAAAACTGAACTAAAATAACTCACGCTATTTCTGGAAGGGAACAAAATAAACACTATTCTTAGAAATACAACAAAATAACACACATTATTTCTGGAAGGGACTAAATACACTCTGTTTTTAGAAATACAACAAAATAACTCACACTATTTTTGAAATTGAACCAAAATAACGTAGACTATTTCTAAAACTATCGTAAAATTACATTCCAAGTTATTCCTACCATTTCAAAATTTGTACCACGCCACGAGTTTCATTTGCGGATTCCAAAACGATTAGTAGTTTTTTTTTTATGTTCACACTTCAAATTGGTGATCTATAACGGGTAGAGATTTATTTATCCTTCTAGTTTTATGGAGAAATGGGTGCAAGGAATTGGGATTTTTGGTTTTTTCTAGTGCCATGTAGAATTGGGATTTTCGGTTTCTTCCATGGTTTTTTTACTTTATTATGCCGTTGATTTTTTTAATCCAGCCCACATAGAATTGGAGGCTTATGTCCTTATGGTTAATTTTGAGGAATTTTTGGTTAAAAAAAAAACTATTATTAGGTGGTTTTTTTTTATTAAAGTAGTCTTGGTCTAACCCCTTTTCAATAAAACTCTCTTAAAAAATTAAAAGTCCAACATTTAAGGGATTTAAATAAAAAAATTTATGTAATTCAAAAGCCTAATAATTACGAGATTCAACTAATCGATCAAATCTAAAAAAAATTAAGAATTTCAAATTTTATGGGATCCTATATTTATACATCTCGCGGATTATGAGACTTAAAAATAAAAAACAAAAAACAAATTCTACAATAAAAATTCGTGCACACTACACATATTTTTGTGAATTTTATTGAGTAGTGTGAAGGGAAATAATGTACCCCATAATTTCAGACATACAAAGGCAATGTACCCATGAACTTGACCCAAAAAATGTATGCATCCATAACACATCAATATCATATAGGTACACACTGAATTTACAAGAAAATTATAACTAACATTGTATTCCAAAATTTTAAAAAAAAATTATATATATATATATATATATATATATATAAAAGAGGAAACTCATGGGTACATTTAAAAACTCATCAAGGAAAAGAATGTACATTATACCACATCGTTTTATAGACATGCATATGTGGGTACATAAAATGCAGCAACCAAAAACCATTTTGCATAATATTCTCCAAAAACTTTGTACCCATATAAATATGTAAAACGAATTTGAACCAACCAAAACATATTGTAGCAATAGATATATTTATTAGAACGAAATAACATGTAGATTAAAATTGTACCATGAAATATGTGTAGCCAACCATACATTAGATAATCAAGACTAATATATAACAATAAAAGCAAAAGAAAAAAATAAAAAGAAGAAAAGAAGTTGACTGCAGAATGGTGTAGGCATGCTGCTGCTACAGTTCACACATAGCCCGCTTACTCTACAGTATCTGCATGTTTGCATCAACCAAATTCCTTGACAAAACGATGCCTGCATTACCTTGCATATGCCACACAAATCTCACAAGCTAATTTGTATTTTAATCACGGTAGATTCCCTCAACATATATTACATTGGATTAATCTAGGAATAGAGAAAATTGGGTTTGGGGTGTTATAGATTCCGGATGTGCATAAGGAAAGAATAAGAATGGAGGAGTTCGAATGGATTTTCATTGTTATATACTTACACATATTGTTTGTTTTGCTTTAAATGAAGGAAGGGGTGATATTTCAATTATGATGACGTGTAATCTTTTAAATACTAAAATGATGACATGGAATAAGTCGAACGACCTTGATCTAAAATAAAATATGAAAATTTGGGATGGGAACCTATTTTTCCTAAGAATAATTTTAGTGAGATCACCTTTTACAAACCATATCTTTAAATCATCCGACATGGCAAGTGGCATGTATATGTCAAGACATTTAATACAATCAGATAAATTTATTAATTAACGTGATATGTATAAATCATTTATCATGTTAGATGGTCACCATTGTAGTTTAAGAATGTTATCTCCCTAGTATTTTTTAAAAGAAAAAATGAGAGAGAAATTTAAGCATTAATCTATTCATTTGTCTAAAGAAAATGACTGGTGTCAAATACGACAAATTATTTTTAGACAATTTCGTCAAATACGACACCAGCTTAATCGACCGACAATCTTAATCAGTTTCAAAAGCATAATAATCTATGGATAAGTATAAAGAGAAAAATATGTAGCATTGGTTATTGGATATTAATCTATATCTTAGCATTGGATTAATTAATTGTTCAAATCAAAATATGAAGATTCGTAGTTTCCAATAAAAAAAAGATGATTCGTTTGAGCTTAAAAGCATATTTTCTTGTCTAATGCGTTTGGATTAGTGGTTAAAAGCTTTGGAATATGCTGGAGAAATAAGCCAAATGGCTGACAACGGCGGGCTTATTTTACACAACAATTACAAAGATAATGAAGCTCGTATGTAATCTTCAGCAAGTCAAACAGGGACATTTTGAAAAGTAGACAAGTCAAAACTTTCGGGCTTTAGGGAAGCACATCGACATTTTTCATAAAAATGTACCTCTTCAAAAAAAATATTTGAAGTGCTTTTGAGTATCTCAAAAGCACTACTCAAAAGCACTTCTAAATAATCTTCTCTTATTTTTTTAGATTTTTATAAATTAAACTACTTGAGGGAAACTCGAGTACACTCGAGCGTACTCACTTCTTGAGAGGTTTCTACTGGATATATTCTAAATCTTGAAAAAGAGAAGGCTATTCTCAACAGCTATTTTTTATAAATCACAAATCGGGGGCTACATGGAAAGTTACTGTGTTACATCGATCTGAAGGTGTTCTAAATCTGGTGGAGGGATCTCTTTTTCAAGATATTACAAGAACCTTCCACAAATTAAGTGTCCATGATTATCAAGTATGGCTCTGAGATCTAGCTAGAGAGACTTTACGCTGGTTACTCTCAGTAGATGTGAAATCACCCAGCTTTCGATTAATCAATCGGAGGCCGTGGTTGCGAGCTGCATCCGGATAATTGCAGACGTTTCTGCAGGGGCAGCACGGCCTCGTTCTAAACAGTGAAGATAGCCGTCCACTAGAAAAATATAACCAAGACCCCGACCAGATCAAGTATCAGAAATGTTATGAGCACAACCAATGCATCCCAGACAACGTTTAGATGGCCGAATGAAATGAAGGGTGGGTTCTGGTATTCTATCTCACACTTCGTAACATTCTGGTTATTAATATTCTTTACATTGTTTTTACTTGAGCCTGAAGGAAGGGATTTGATACACCTTCTTTGAGTACCCCTTTTGTGTTGTTTAGCCAACTCGGCCAAGGACAAGCTCAGAGTCCGAGACCCATTTGCTTCTCTATACGAGGGAATCTCCATCGCAATACAATTGTTGACATATTTACTTAGGAATCAAGAAACTTATGAGAGGAAAATGAAAGAATGAATGAGTCTATCACGAATATAATTTATATAATTCTTTATTTTTAAGTATTAGATTACGAATTTTTAATAAGATTTCATGTGTTAGGAAACAAAATAATTGAAATATATACTCGTGCCTTAGTAAATGCATGAATGTCAAGATTCATAATTAAACCATAAGGAAACATGTGATTATAGTAAAGTACAAATATTCATAGACATAAGTTATAATTGGGATCTCGAATTGAGTAGGATGAATGGTGTACATGCTTACGTTTTTTCTATCATTGTTTTTCATAATTTTTGTTGAAAATTATTATTAGCATTCCAAAAAGTTATCTTATACTTCTAATTCATCTATATTTTAACGAAATAAGATTCCAAGATTATTTTTTAGAATATCAATAGTATTGTTGATCCAATTAGTCATAACTTCACTTGCAACTAAATTATAAGTCGTAAAACGATCTTCATATCCAACGTACACTTTCCTAACTTCAAACCTCCATCTTTTTATTATATAGCTTAATTTCGTATTGTCGATTTTGTGCTTACAATTAAGGGAGTTTTAACGAAAAGTCTGCGGTACTGTTCACTTTAACGAAAAACTACATTTTTACACTAAAAAGTCAAACCTAGTACTATTTACTTTACTCCTTATTTTATCTTTATAATTCAAACTCAAAATTTTCAAATCATTTTAATTATTTTTCCTTACAATTAAACTTCATGTAATACCAATATCACATCATAGTTAAATTTGGGCGTCGATCCTTCTCATGCAAGTAACTGTCTTCGGGAGAGTAAACCATATAGGGAAGTGTGATTCTGCAGTCCAATGACCCAAATTACTATTTACCAGTTGACCTGAAACTCTGAAGGGCTGAAACGGTCCAGTTGCATGTTTCATGTGCACGTTACACGTGTCATGGTGGTGACATAGCACGTGAAGGTCTTTGTAAACCCTGCGGTGATGGCATCAAAGGATCACATGCCCCAAATAATGGAAAAGGATCGGAATCAAATGGCCCAAAAAAGGTTTAATCAAATGCCCAATCAAGCCCAGGTCACAGGTCCCACCGCATGGTAGGGACCAAATCAAAGTTATAACATCCCTACCAAACCAAGAATATTTTTCTTTTCTGTTAGGTAAAATACCCAAGAATTTTCTCTTTGTCTAGTTGTTGGAAAATGAAAGTTCTGCTCTCCTAAATTCATCATTTTTTATTTTGAGGTCTTGTGATAACTAAATACGTATTAATCATAAAATTATATAGAATTTGATGGATTTTGTTTGACTCTAAAATCAAAGCGTATCCAATCAATTATACGAAAATCTTGTGATATTCAATTATGACTTTTTGTGAGTCTACAAAAACCTTGATGTATTTAAAATTTCATTAATTTTAAAGGATTTTATAGACTTTGAGTGTTTATCTAGTAAATTTTTTGTCATATCAAATCTAACCACGCTCTTAAGATTTTGATAGATTTCATTTTTTTTTTCATTTTTGATAGTATACTCCAACCCACCATAATGCAACGACTATCCTTCCACCACCACGTCGCCACCATCTTATCATGAACTATCATTCCCATGAGCACCGTCACCACTCTATCACCATTGCCACCACCACCACTTAGCCCTTTCACCACCTCATACAAATATTTTGTCATGATCATAATCACCATTTAAACAATGTAATAGCAATGCTTATTATGAATTGGCCATTAAAAAATCCGTGCCAATCCACATAATTATATTTAAATCTATGATAAAAATCCCACAAACTTCATTAAAATCATGTAAAATTCAATTAAAACCAAATGGATTCTATGGAAGCTAAGTAAAATCCCTCAAAATTCAGGTATTTATAATTCAATAAAAATTCATCAGACGTTATATACAAATTAATGTAGAACATCTACCATAATAAAAAAAAAAAAGAATTTTAAAAATTGAAAGCTTACCTACATGCAAATATTATTTAAGTAGAAACTTAGTTAATGTGCAATAAAATATGCCTTTAGACGTTTCGGTTTGGGTCTGCCAACAATTATATAATGCAGAATGGCATAAGTTGCCAAATGATGTGGCCCTGCATTTACGTATGCGTACTCATGCGTAGTATTCTCCCCCAAAAGACGGATTTTTGCTGTGCTAAAAATACAGCTCGATACACTAAAACGTCATAATATAAATAATTTTTTTTTCAAGTATTCAAATACTTAATATGATACTTGATATGTTAAAGCATGTTTCCAATACACACAAAAATTTATTATCTTAAAAAATCCCCCTTTTTTCATCCTCAAGAAAATTAAAGTCTCTGCGACATTATGTTCCCTTTTGCTTTTCTCTTTTTCCCCCTTTTTCTTTCTCTATACTCACATAAATAAATCTTACAAAATATTAATTTGTTCACATATTTTATCATCTCATTTATTCATTTCTTCTAGAAATCAAATTCAAAATATGAGATGCAAGTGAGAGGTCTTAGGCTCGATTCTCGTCAAACATTA
The DNA here is from genome assembly GCF_019419815.1 of Pyrus x bretschneideri. Lineage (NCBI taxonomy): Eukaryota > Viridiplantae > Streptophyta > Magnoliopsida > Rosales > Rosaceae > Pyrus > Pyrus x bretschneideri. The sequence continues at coordinate 5,555,245 of NW_025999390.1, read as the reverse complement.
ATTTGAACTACATTATTGCTAGTCCATTGTGAGGCTTAGTCCACTCCATTTTCTCTTAATGTAGATAATATCGTTTCTACAAAACAAAATATGAGATGCAAGTAATCGGCAAATATACAATCCCACGTTGCATTATTTAAAGAAAAACAAATCTTATATCTCCATCTACAATCACTTTCATCTACTTTATTAATATTTCAATGTATTTAAAATCAAGGTGTATTATTATCACACTGGGAAGAAGTCAATATTGATCTAAATACTTATTTTATGGTGCTCCAGGTACATAATATTTTGAATATTTTAACTGTTAGATTTTTCAAAAAATTAAAAAAAGTCAAATTTATTTTGTTGAGTGAGATTTTTATATGGAAATTGAAGCCAAAACGAGGAAGAAAAAAAAAAAAAAACCAATTAAGTTTTTAGTATCCACCTTCATAGATTAGGTTGCATTAAAAAGAAAATTATTAACTACCAAGAGAGCCAAGAGAAACTTAATAAATTTATTATATTTTGTAGTTATGTATATTTAAGCCATAAATAAAACTTTATGGAATTGCCAAAGGATGAAGCTTCTACCGACTGATAGCAATGCAACGCCGCAAGCAACCAATCAATCACAGAATAGTCGCCGTCTGGCGTCTGCTAAAACTCGTGTGAATTGCAAACTAATTAATCAGTCTAATCTCTCATTTTCCTGTCAACCAAGGCAATTAGGAGGTGCCGTTTTTGTAAATATTTAAGACAAGAAAGTGTGTAGCTTTGGCAAATTGGAAAGACAAGTCAATGAAAATCTCGCAGCTTCCCGCATCTCGGTAAGGCCATTGCAGAAGGAGAGCGAAGAAGCTCTGCAGCTTTTCTCTGAAAGCAAAGGTATTCCCTTGAACCCATTAAGCTATTCTGTTTCCTTTAGGGAGAAAATAACTGTTTGGTTGCTGAGAAAGTGTGGGAATTGGAAGAAAACGTAAACCAGGCTATGAATGTAATGTTAGAACCGGAACTTGGTTGCAAGCCAAACCCAGTTTGTAGAATTTCGAACAAATTTGGAATCTTCATTTTTGCTTCTCTCTCTCTCTCTCTCTCCACTCAATCAGCTGTGCTTATAGTTTTGAAGTTTGATTCTTGATTTTTTTTTTTTCTGTTTTTGTCTCCATTTCTGTATTTGTTTACATTTAAATAGTTGCAAAATTATCAGAGTTTAATGGGTTTATCATAGTTTAATGGATTTTTTTATAGAAATTTGAAGAGTTCTTTGTGGTTTGTTTGGTGGAAATCGGAAGATGTCAGCTGTAATAGATAATTCAAATTTCTTGAATTTAATTTGATTGTTTTGGAAATTAAGAACTGCAAGGATTGCTGTCTAATTGTTGATGAGCAGCTTAAATTTCTTGATTGGTTTATGTGGAATTCTTCAACAATTAGTTGCATGTGTTTGTTTTTAAGGTATCATATTAACTGCATTTGAGCCCTTGAGGACTGATTGAAGAAAGCATTCAGTTTTTTCAGCAATTAGGAAAATAGCTATCTCTTTAATAATTACAGTTTGTGATTGTGGAACTGGGAAATGTGCAGGGTGGATTATGTTTTTTGACAATTTTGTCGAAAGTCGCCCAATAATTACTAGAGCGGTCTCTCAAAATGGGTCGGGAGCTTTTGTCTATGTATCAAGCCAAAACGAGGAGATTGCTGTGGATTGTGGGAATGTTGTTTGCTGTGATTTTAGTTGTCTGGCATCTTGAATTTCCATATGGTACTTTCTCATCGTCTATACTCTCTACTGCAAAGGTTCCGGTAGAGGGGAAAAGTCGCTTCCAAGCTGGGGATTCACCATCTGATTCTGAGGCGGTTGGTAACATGTCGCTTTCTAATGATTTGAACTACACTAGTAAATATGGAACTCACGAGATAGGTAACGATAGTAGGACGTTGGGTTTTGTATTAGAAGGAAGTGAGGGCTCAAACAGAACTTTAGAAATTGATGAGGATACAGGTGAAGATCAGGAGGAGCCATCTGATACTTTTGTAAAGCAAAATAGAACTTTTATTGTGAAAATTGTCAACCCCTTGGAGGCTGACGTTGCACAAGAGCGGCGTAAACAATTCTCTTTTGAAAAGCAAAATACTACCGAGACTACTTTTTCAGAAGGCGGGACTAGGAATGAAAGAAATACTACAGATGAAGTAGTAAATCCTACTGCTGGTTTTCCAACCACTTCACCTGCATCCCCGATGATAAATTCATCACCTATCACAGCTCCAGCAATTATTGAAACAAACGTTGGAGCACCCCCTATAGCTGTTGGCTCAAATGTGACTTTGGTTCAGAAAGATTTGACAACCTTGTCTCAGAAACCCAAAAAGTCTGAGCAATTGCATAGTGACCTCAACCAAACAGAACAAAGTTCTTCAATGACTAGGGTCCCCGAAGTGAACAAAGAGCCAGAGCGTCCGGCCTTGGATGCATATTCAATATCTGATATGAACAAGCTGTTGCGTAAGAGTCATTCCCCGTACCATTCAGTGGTACGCTTTAAAGATTAGATTTATGCTATTTGAATCTGATTTAAGTTTTTCTTAAAATGCTTCACCTCTTTGTTCTTATTTTTCACTGTTTTTTTTGTGTTTTTGTTTTTGGTCAGAAACCACTATGGTCTTCACCGGTTGACCGACAGTTGCAATTTGCAGCATCACAGATCGAAAATGCACCCCTTATAAAGAGTGATCAAACTCTTTATGCTCCACTATATAGGAATCTTTCCATGTTTAAAAGGTAAGTCAATGAAACCGTTGTATGTATGAATTCTTACAGTACAGTCTCGTTTAGAAGTTATTGTGAACAAGACAGGCTTGTGTCCACAAAAATGTTCTTACTGAAAAGCGTTTGATGGTATCTGTCATAAGCTGGTAACTTATTGGATAGGATCAAATGAAAGTTTTGGCGTATCCATTATCTTGCAATGTTAGTCGTTACTTTTTTCATTTAAAATCATTATAGTTTTTCTACAAATTTTATAAGTTGCGTTTGCGACTATTCAATTAATTATTCCTCTCAAGTGAATTCTCATCTAATTTGCAGGAGCTATGAATTAATGGAGAACACTCTTAAAGTATACGTATACAGGGAAGGACAAAGACCCATATTACACTCGCCATTTCTCAGGGGAATATATGCTTCCGAGGGATGGTTCATGAAGCTGATGGAAGCTGACAAGAGATTTGTCACTAAAAACCCACTGGAAGCCCACCTATATTACTTGCCTTTTAGCTCTCGAATGTTAGAGGAAAGGTTATACGTGGCCAATTCACACAGTCATAAAAATCTTGTACAATATTTGAAGGACTATGTGGACATGATTGCTGGGAAGTATCCTTTCTGGAACAGAACTGGAGGAGCCGATCATTTTCTTGTTGCTTGTCATGACTGGGTATGCTTTTCATGCTTCCTGTACGGTTTGGTTTGCGATTTTTGTAAGGGTATCTATTTTTAATTTATCTCTAAGTAGCATTCAATTTCAAACTGCAGATAGTTTTGAGTACGTTATATCAGTATATTTTCTAATAAAAGCTATTTCTTCAGGCCCCAACAGAAACAAAGGAAATTATGGCTATGTGCATAAGAGCCCTCTGCAATGCTGATGTCAAAGAAGGTTTTGTATTTGGCAAGGACGTGTCTCTTCCCGAAACATACATCAAGAATGATAAGAAGCCTCTCAGAGATCTCGGAGGCAATCATCCTTCCAAGAGGCCAATACTCGCTTTCTTTGCTGGAAACATGCATGGCTATGTTAGGCCAATCCTGTTACAGCATTGGGAAAACAAAGATCCTGACATGCAGATCTTCGGTCGATTGCCTAAAGGAAAGGGAAATAAGAACTACATCCGTCGTATGCAGAGCAGCAAGTACTGTATTTGCGCAAAAGGTTACGAAGTGAACAGCCCCCGAGTGGTAGAGGCCATTTTCTACGAGTGTGTTCCGGTGATCATATCAGACAATTTTGTGCCTCCATTTTTCGAAGTACTGAAGTGGGAGTCGTTTGCTGTTTTCGTGTTGGAAAAGGATATCCCAAATTTGAAGAACATACTCCTTTCGATCCCGAAGAAGAAATATCTACAGATGCAAACGAGGGTGAAAAAGGTGCAACAGCATTTTCTGTGGCATGCTAAGCCTGAGAAGTATGATATTTTTCATATGATACTGCACAACATTTGGTACAACAGACTCCATCAGATAAAACCCAATTGATACAGTAACATTATAGTCATGTAAATTCTGTATTTTCATTTAATTTTTTTAATTTTTAATTTATTATTCAATTTTGGTGTTGGAGTAATGGACCCTCTTGGAAAAAAGGTGAAATAACAAGGAAGTGAAGTGGCAGGTTGCATTTGAAATTTCAGAAATTTTTGGTTTCATGAACTGTTATTAAAGTATAAATATATTGTGTAAGCAAAGGCAGAGAAAAGATTTTTGTTCCCTCTTTTTCCCACTCTTCTTGTCATTGTGCATATATACCGACCATATATCACCACGGCCACCACCACCCACCATCATCTTCACCATCATGACTGTTGCCACCGCCACATATTGTTGTCTTTACTGTACCTGCCAACACCATCATCAACCATCATCACTGTTGTCTCCGCCACCACTACTAACACATTTCCTATCATCATCACCATCACGACTACCGCCAGCACTAGATATTGTTGTCTATCCATACGTGCCGCCACCACCATCATCACTGTCGTCTCCACCACCATTACTAGCATATTTCCTAACTACTAACTCTCATTTATATATTAATTTTATCCGCTTTAAATTTCGTATTTAAATTTCATTGTTCTTTAAAGTTAAAACCAAATAAGTATATTTACAAATTCTATAAAATAACAATTCCATCATTTCAATTATTTTATAATTCTTTAGTAATCTTAAATTTCTTCATCCAAACATAACGATAGAGTTTGACGAATTTTCTTAAAATTCTTTATATTTTTAAACTAATGTTAAAACTCTTTAAAATTTCAATTGAATACTGCTTAAGCTTGTTTTGGGTTAAACATCCTAGAAACAAATCCGTACAGTTATGGAAACAAATGTTGGTTATGAACAAATATGTGCATGTTTGGACTTAAGAGGACTGTATCTTACTCGGTAATTTCGAAAGTTTACGTTTAAAAATTGTCATCCTGCACACCTTCTTATACAAACTTTTTCTTACGTTTATAAATTTAAGTGTAGATGAGTTTTCAAGGTGACAATAACATGTTTTAAGTTAATCAATTTAATTAAGAATTTTTTTTTTAGTACATCGATATTTTACATTAGTAAAGGAGGAGTTTGGTTAAACCATACAATGAACATCCTAATTTGGTATCGAATTCGTCATTTATAAGATTCGAACCTAAGACCATCTCACTTCTAAGCGAAGAAGAATACCATTAGACTGTAATATTGAGTGATAATTTAATTATGAAATTAATTCAGCTTCATTTAGTTTGATCTCTCTAGAGTTTAGAACAATCCCAAATCAACCGTTAAAAGTTACAGAGCAAGCTCAGTTATGATTCCAGCACGTGGCCCGACCATTGTTCACGTCAAAGTTAGTGCACGCCTCGAGCCTCTAACTCCTTAAGATTTATATCCTGACCGTGCGAACATATGATTCTTTACGAACAACGCACTCAGATTAATCCAACGTCTACAGATAATTGTTTAAAATGACGATTGCCACACCCTATTAGTTCTCGCCTCGGTTGGAAACATCCAGCATGACCACTTTACCCTTTGTTTGATGCTTCCTTCGAATTATCAAGGGCAAAAATGTCTTTTTGACATGAGCAATCAAAATAATAAAAACAAACGAAGACAGAAGCCGTTCTTCATCTGTTAGCAAAACCTGGAAAAAGCGGTTGAACAATACACATTAACCTGCAAATCTGATATATCCAAATCCTAATATCCATATTTTTTTCATGATTTTTAATTTAGTTTTCCTTTAATTTATCTGTTTTGTCAATAAATTAAATCTTTGGAATTTTTCAAAGTTTATTACGTTGATCAATTTTCAATGAAAAAGGTAGGTGGAAACAAAAAGCAGATAAAGTCTCTTATCATCCGATCAAAACCAAACAGCAAGACATTAGATTAAATTAATTTACAGAGATTGGTGGTGGAATACATGGCTACTTCTGTCAAGGTGAAGAGCGGCGGCACCCTGCAGGATGGTTCTTCAAAGGGAAAGATTGGATATTCTGTCACTAAGAAGAAGATTGAGAGCTCTTCAAGCAAGCAGCAGGCAGCTGATTCCAAGCAGAAATCTGTGCAGACTGTTACAAAAACTGAGGTAAAACGCATGTCAAATTTGATTGAATTTTTTGAACTTTTTGACCTTAAAGTTTTCTTCTTTGGATTGGGTTTTCAATTGGGTGAATTGGGTTTGTGGGGTTGTGAATTGATTTAGCTGTTTCTGATGGATTAGGTGATGTTCTAATTTGGAATTGCTAATTAATTTGGATGATTGACAATGGCATAGTGAAATTTGTGGTTCTGTTCTTAATTTTTGACCTTAAAGTTATATTCTTTTGATTGGTTTTTCAATTTGGTGAATTGGATTTGTGGGTTCTGAATCGATTTATGTGTTTTCCATGCATTAGGTATATTGGTTTGGGGTTTCTGGTGTATTCTGAATTTCTAATTTCGGTTTCTTAGATTATTTGGATAGGCGAAGTGATCTCCGCACTCCTATTTTCTCCTTCTGCATTCTGCCCCTTGTTTATGGTTTTAGGATTGAATAAATCTAAGGAGAATCAAGAGGCAGAGGCAAAGGGAGGAGCGCAAAGGAGAAACAGGGTGTGTGAAATTCACTACCCCTTGGATAATTGACAATGACATGGTTGATTTGTGGTGCAACCTATGTTTCTCTGACGGGTTCCAGGGTTCATGGTATCAGACTTGACTGTATTGATTTCATGTTGGGTGTGATGGATTCAGTATTAGTTGTTCAAATGTGCAGGTAAAATCAAAATTGAATTCGGTATCAAAGACGATAACAAAGAAAACCACGACAAAAGTGAGAGAGAAGAAAGTATACACTTTGGCAGGCCAGAAGTTTGATCCTCCAGAAGAGGTTCTTCTTTTCCCATCACTTTTATTTATATGCTTGTTTTAGTTTATATTGATAAAGAGCCACTCATCCCTGTGTTTCTTTATTGCTTTCTATTTCCAGAGAGAACCTTTGAGGATCTTTTACGAGTCATTGTCCAAACAGATACCAACAAGTGAAATGGCAGAATTCTGGTAACTTTTCCTTATGTATATAAATCTTTTATCCTTCTATTTGATCATATGGGGAATGTACAAACTAGTTAAATTCGATTTCACTGCAAGGTTGATATTCTGGGAAGTAACTTTATATCTGCGAGGCACCCTTCCATTCAAAAGTTCTTCAAATGATAGTGATTCCTCAAAGCCAATTTAACCTTAGTTGACTGCTTCCGTAATTTTAGGATCCAGGTCATGTTTAGTCCGATGATGGTGCCTTTTCACAGTCTTGGATATGCCTAAGCCAATATTCATCTGGAAGAATTGCATATAATTGTTATGTGGACAACAACCATACCAGTAAGCTGCATGTTCACTACCAAAACAAGTATATTTTTCTATAGGTGATGGCTTCCAACTCTATGTGTAGTTGGGATGGATAATATGAATTTTCAATGAAGTGTGAAGAGTGTAAACTTTATAGGAAGTGAGAAAAAGTCATAGTAAAGCAGCTTTCTATGTCCCTTCGGTTTCATAATCAGAAGTTATTAGCTAAGCAGCACAAAAATCTTTCTCTTATTGAATCAACAAAACAGATAAAAATTCATGATTTTGCACAGGCCCTGTTTTTTTCCCCGATCTGCACTGTGGTAGGTTGGCTATCTCTCGATAATTTACCCCACTTTTTTCTTATTTGATGAACTTTATGAATTAGGACTTAGGACCAGCTGTATTTGTTTCAATTTATACCTCATTTGACTGCGGCACTGAATGCTAACCCGAACAATCTTTTTTCGAAACTTTAGTCAGCCAGTTTATTCTTGAAACTTTATGAGAATGAATGGACACTACACTGACAACCATGGACATTTGAAATTAAATCCAGAAACACTGTGGTTTACTGATGAGCTCTTGCACGTTATATCATAACATTGGAATTAGATTCTCGTCTAGAAACACTTGGTTAATTTGGTAGAACAGCATGACTGTCGCAAATTTGTCTATGGATTGTTTCGGTTTTGGTAATATAACTTTATCTGATCTAACATCGGTAGTTGTTGAAAGTGCCTTACATTCTAAATTTTTCTTTGGAACACGTTTGATCAGTTAGAAATAGAACCATGGAAAACAATAGTAATTTTTAGCAGATTTAAAAATTGACCAATCTTAAACAGTGTGAACCAAGATCAGTTTTGCATTTGGTTGCTGCTGATGAATGTGCTCAGGTTGCAATTCAACATGATCCAACCCATTTGCAGTCCTGCAATAGAATTCATTTTCTCTAGTCTTCGTTGCTTTTTGCAGCACTGTGAATGAATGGCTAGTGGGTCAAGCGTTTCTGTGCAATGTGCGTATCAGAGTTTCTGATGAAAAACGCTCTCAAGTTTTTGAATACACGAGGAATCCCCCTTGAATGTGCAATACTCTTTGGCCTCTAATCCTCAACTATATTTGTTGAACTTGAAAAACAAATCACTTTTGGGTTTGCATAGGTTTCTACTTTTCGTTGTTTGTTTATTTTGTTGGGTTGGTTAATGAACTTCTTATTTACACTAGTGCCCACACAAATTTGAAAACTAACCGATGAACTTATAAGAGCCTAGCAACTGTTCTGGGGTTCGTTTCTCTTGTTGATTTGCAACATCTCATATAGGAGTTAGTTTATGATTGGTGTGCATTGACTCATGAATTTTGGATATGCTGCTGAATTAGGTGCTATGTGAATTTCTTCTAAACGTTGGTTGTGCTCAACTCATTTGCAGGATGATGGAGCATGGCCTTTTGTCCCCTGAAAGATCCAGAAAGGCATACGAGAAGAAGCAGAGAAAGCAAAAGCAACTCCGTTTGGGAACCCCTATTAAGTCTACACCAAAACCACCAAGTAAACCTGAGAGTTCACAGAGGCCACAACTGCAGGCATCTAAGAATGGCGATGTAAAAGCCATGAAGAGAGTTATCAAAGAGAGTGACGACGACGACGATTTCATTTTAAGTCCCAAGAGAAGGAGAGCGTAAGCGAGAAAATTAATAAAACCCTTCATTCTCTGCAGCAGTGTACTTTTAGAAATTGCTCTATTTAGATTTCTTTGTATTCAACCAAAAGAATTGGGCGGGAACTATTAGACATCAGACAAGGTGAGAGAAAGACATTCTTTGTTACTGTCTAACTTATGGAAACAATAAGCAAAGACTTCCATTTTTACTTCTGTTTCAATACTTGTAGTAGTTCATCAATTGTGTTACAAACGCTGGTTATCCGAAAAATAACGTTATCGTTGAGGTCTTGTTTATCTATGAGGTAACTCAAGTTCAATTGACAGGGTGAAACAAATCTTCATACCTAAGAATAAATCCCACGTTTCGGCTTCCAAAACCTGGTCAACAGCCGGATTAGCAACAAAACCAGATTTCCAATCCACATTGAGTTTTACAATGAAGGTATTTTCCTCAATGGAGAGAGAAGCTTTCAGCTAATTGCGGTTCTAATTTCTGAAAATAATGCAAGTTTGCATATGTAGGCACAGTTGTGAATCACATAAATGTCTGAGCATGAACTGAGATGGGGAGATTCAATAACTGGTAGTACATCGTTTTCCTTCATCTTTAGGATTCAAATGAATTAGATAATTAGCTCACTATATCTAAATACGTCAAACGAAGAAATGGATGTCACTTTCAAATTTTATTCTGTTGAAGGTTGAAGGAATGGTCTCTAGAACTTATCCCTTGCAATCCTACCTTTAATTGTATTCAATTGATGATAGAAGAAAGAGTCTCTGACATCGTCTAGTGATCAAAGATTAAGGTAGAAGAATGATTAATCACAAAAAAAGCATCGTATAGTAATTAATTATGTTTTTTTGTTATCCCATATGTCACGTGATTAAGGAAAGAAACACAAGGGGATATATAACTGAGAATTGTTAAGGATCTCAGACTGAGATTACATACATTAATTAAGTAAAATGAGAGGTGGTGTGTAATATATGTGAATAAAAAGATAAACATTGAGCTATACAAACCGAGAGTAGCTAAGAATTAATCTCCAATTGAGATGCCATTTAAGTAATTAATTAAGATGTGAAAGGGTCTGTGATGCATGTGGTATCTGTCATCTCTGTCATTGTGGTCATGCCTTCATGGCCATGGCCGGGCCGGGTGGCTCACCCAATGCCAACAGCTGCATTTAATTCACACTGAGTCAGTGATAGCATCTGCATTCCGAGCAAAGGGACTCATATAGAGTTACTACTCATCGAACCACTAATGCGGACCATTTGTAACAAAAGCATGAGCTTCCAGTGTGATCGAAGACCAGTGACTGCATCAGCATGGTCATACAATACGTATTTTCTAAAAATTAAAATCAACACAAACACTGATCAGTTTGCTGAACCGCACGTGAGTTGAACATGAACTCACATATATTCTTTATTATCTAAAACAATAAATATGATCAACCAATTAGAAATCTGTATATATATCTATATATATATAGGTCATCAGGCTCCACATACCATGTTTGAGATTAATGTTTAGTCTGATGTGTGTAGACTCATGAACATGCTTTCACATGAACTGCATGTGAATAGAGCATGAAAGTAACAGATTATTTACTATTTAATTAGTGTAGAGATTGATAAATATAAGAATAATAATGATAATAGTAGTAGTAATAATAATGTCGATCGAAGATTAATTTGAAAATTGGGTAGACTAAAATATAATTTATATTGAATGGTTCAACTTTTAACTGCATCAATGTTTTTTGTGATAAAACTCAGAACTTTGCAGGTGTTTAAATTTGAACAATATCGATGTATACTCAACTTTGAGATCTCGACAAATAATTCTAAATAATAAGAAAACATAAATAAAAAACTGATTTCTTGAAATAATTAATGAATAATGTCTAGAAATGAATTGAACCAAGCTATAATATGTCATCCAAGTTAGGGGAGGTGTGTGAAGGAATCATATGACAGATGAAATTAAAGCCACATGATTTCACAGTTGCAGAAAAGCCCCCTTAATCCCAGTGCAGTCCCATCCCATATCCACATTTAAATCCAACAAAACATACAGGTCAGTGGAATGAGAGTTGGCCATAACAGATACAAAGTTGAAACTACTAGCTAGCTAGGGGTTTTTGCCCAAAAGAAAAAGGTAACTAGGGTTTTGCTTTTCTTCTTCTTTGATAAACTCTGAGCTAAAAAGTCCCCAGCAGCAGAAACCATGCAGATACAGTGTTGGGATTTTGTTCATACCAAAAAAATTAAATACACATTAACTTCTTGCCTGCTAGTAGAAACTGGTCAATTCTTTGCCAAGGTACATTAGTCCTATATATGAGAGTACCTGACAGTTTGTTATAATGTTATAATTCTAGTAAACATTGATTTGATTTATCACAAAGGTTTATTATTGTTTGTGCCAGAAATCATCCTCCCCAAGTCGGCTGTGGACTTTCCTCATTCTAATAATATTCCCCAAGAGAATTGTGTGTTTATACAGTAAAATGCACTTCATTTTCTTGCAAACAATCAATGTCAGTGCTGCATATAATATACAAACAACTTCATAGCAGGTAAGCCAAGTACCACCGTACAATGCCACTTGAAAACTAATTAAAGAATCAGCGAGTTAAGTCACTCGCACGCGTGAACTGATCTTATTAGCCGTTGATATATGTAGGATTCACAAACTCACAATGAATCCTAACATTTGGGCAACTTGAGTGTAGCATTTCTCTTAAAAAAAAAAAAAAAAAAATCACGAAATGAAATGAGAACCTACTGCTATTGCTAGCTAGTATGCTAAAAGATTGTTTTACCATTTGACATATAAGAGAAATGAATTGGGAAACTACTGGTAGCTATGCTAGTATGCTTAAAGATTGTTTTACAGCCACACAATGCCCACTTCAAACTAGCTAATTAAAGAATGATCGAGCACAGGTAAGTAAGGTCATTCATGCACGTAAAAAATTGAATTGATCTTGGTCGTTGATGTATGTAGGGTTCACAAAACACTAGTGGTATACTCTTAGGTGGCTAAGCATGTTCTTACAAAATTACGAAATGAAATGAGAACCTATATTCCTAATGCTAGTATGCCAAGAGATTGAGATACCATAGGGTAAAAGTGACCCAACGTGACAGACACCATCTAAATTCTAATCATCTAAAGTTCTAAACCACTTTGATGGAATCGCATTATATAGAGTCTATACCTCTATAAATCCATCACTTTTCGTATGCGCATACACTCAAAAGTCTAGTCACTTGAAATTGCATGCTATGTTAAATATAGAAACAAATCAAAATCTTGATTCTGCAACTTTTAAATCCACACGAGACTTGATCTGCCTGATCAATTGCTAAGTAAAGCCACAAGGACCTCCCAACCCCAATAATATAATTGTTTCCACGGTAGTTGGGTTGAATCAAGTTTCCTCAATCAAAAGCATAAATTATCGAAGAAAATAACAATAATGTAGATTTTACATTAGCGTTCTCTTATCAAACTTGTATATATCATAGTGTAAGAACTATACATTTAGGTTATAAAAAAATCACATAATCAGTGGTTCAAATTTATAATTTTGTCAAAAGTTATTGAAGAACGAATTTTTCATACTTGTGCACGTACCAAATTGTTATTTTATCAATACTGCAGATCATCAATTGGAAATCACAGATCAAGTCAAATCTCAAGAGAATATGTAATACCCATACAATTTTTTAGTTAACTCTCCCAAAACATTCTTTTATCATTATGTTATACTGTCAATCCTTGTAGTCATTGATCAAATCGATCCTTATGAGAGCATTATTCTAAAAATTCCTACTAGCGTCGTCTATGTATTAGGCGGTTGACCACTGTCCGATTAATTCTAAGACATTTGGAAATTAAAAAAGGAGACCGTATATGCGCCTACCTAGCCCGCCCAATCTCGTCTAGGTGCCTAGGTCACGACTCTTACTTAAACAGAAAATAGATAACTTTCGTTTTGCATTATGTTCTAATGCTTTATAATATATATGTCATTCTATTTTGCAATTTATGTATCCTAATGCAATTATATATTTTTTAAGTATAAGCAGACACTTATGTATACAATATATAATAAATTTACTTAAATCCGCCTAGTTCACCTAAGGCCCCCACCTAGGTCCCACTTAGCTGCCTAGGTGCTAGACCCCAAGCACCATTCGACTAGTGTCTAGCGTTTTTTAGAACCTTGTATGTGAGTGTAATACATAAAAAGCTTGACCACCAAACCTAACATGTGATAACCCAAGATGTCCTTTTTAACATGTGATACTATATGAACTTCGAAATTATATTAGTCGATGGTTGTTGTTGATGAATTTTTCATTGAAAGGATTAGAGTGATTAGTGATCTGTTGGGCTGGATGATTTGGGGGTGCATTTGCATGGTTGATTTGGGTTAAATGGTTGTGTCGGGGTACTAATTATACACAATGTTCATACGATGATTTGATTCATTTCAACTGATAGTTCTTGCATGATTTGACATAGCTACGTACGTGTGCCGTGGTATTACGGCCACATGATCAATGCTTAAACAAAAATTGCATGGCTATGAATTTAAGTTGTAGTACACTAGTACTGCCTGTGGAACTTTATATGGATATGAGCACTTACTCTCTGCTCACAACAGAGACCAGAAATATCAAACGTATATATGGGTCCAAGATTATGTATACATCACCACCTCATTAAGAAGGTACTTTTTCAACTTGTTATTAAAGTACCATGTACCCTATTGGAATAGTAAAGAATATTGTGAGGTCTCAAGGACGATCGATGATGATGATGCTATATGGTAGTTTTGATTTCACCTAACGTAATTAAGATGAAATCATAGATTGATCTTTGATCAAAATAGAGTAACATATATTGTACTGTACAAATGCGATGTAATTTATAAATTATAAGGGAGAGAAATGCAGGTTTATTGGCCTAGATTAGAATATCGTTTGTACAAAAAGATTGGTAGAGACAATAGATTATGTAACAAATTAAGTTGTTTAATGATTTATCATTGTACGTGTTATTAGCATAGCAAATAAGGTTCAAAGTGAACTAAGAATATTATAATAAAACCAAATACGATAACAATATTTAACAAATGAAATTTGATGTCTCTAGCAATATTCGTTTGTAAATTTGAAGTGGACATTCAAGAAGGGAGCCTAGGCAAAAAAGACTCTTAATTTAACTGTATAGAATTGTCATTTTCAACATGCAATGTTGTAGGGTAAAATCACATTTATTAGAATATCAAGGCACCATATAATCGTGGACCAAGCACAATAGGAACCGTTGCCATGGATGGGCCAAGATCGATCGATCATATAATGGTTGGGACCCCATGATGAAATGTCTAATATAAGTTGGTGTTCAATGCAACATTGCAACCACTACCTCATCATATGGATTGGAGGATCACTTGTCTAATTCTATTTCAAGTTTTGCTGTCACAATATCTTCCTAGATTGAAAATCTTTTGTTGTACTTGCTTAACAATGTAATAATTCAGTTTTGAATCAAAATACTGAGTTGATTTACTTATCTGATGTTACTTAGATGACTACAAAATTTCCTAAAAGTCATAAACCCACTTGTATGATGAAATCGGGATGAGAGAAAGTCGAAAAGGAACGTACAAAATGGAAGGAACCTGGCACTTTGACTACTCAAATTGTTTTGAACTAATGATTCATACCCAATTTGATTAACTAAACCAAGTTTAGTGCAAAAGGCTCTAGTTCCCACATTCTCTATTATACAGGATAGCAACTTATATGTCATGGATACCGTTAAATATTTTGTGTTCATATTTCAATATATATATATATATAGCTTACCTGTCATACAATGCGATGCAAGATGATATTTAATATTAGTGCATGCAGCAGCGTGGACCATGCGGTGACGATGATGCAAACCCTTACTGATTGCCGCCACCTCACCCAACCCCCCCTAATTATGAGAAACTTTTCATTGTGACAGGAACACGTATGGTACATCACTTGTTTTTATGAAAGTGATGAGAAATTTTATTTTTTAAATTATTAACTTTTTAACACACATGTCCCATCATTTTTATAATAATAAATGATATATCATCTTGTGTGCTGATCACACTGAAAATTTTCTGCTTAATTATGTACCACACGTACTTTCAACAAAACCATCCTTATCTCCTCTCTTCTTTTCTCTGTTTTTTTCTCTCCTTTAGCTTTTGGAAAATTTTCCTATCAACCAAACACAAATTAAAATAACAAATTTGATCAATAAAAGAAATGACAAGAATGTCGCTTTATATGCACACGCATTTAGAGAAATTCTTGAAAACTTAACATGTTACGTTGTTAGATTGTTGAGATTAGCCGCGCAAAACCATGTTAGAGTTTGTAACGTCTTTAGGTATCTGGCTGGACGACATAATACACTACATATCTGTTGACTCAAGGGCTTAGCTTGGTAAAGAAGGGACGATATAGAGGAAGAGAATGCAAGCTCTCCAACAATCCCCAACCATATACATTCAGAGGAATTTTTCCGTTGAGATTAGTAGCTTACACCGGCTTTGCGGGTTAACTAAACGTAGTCCATCAGGATTAAATTAACCCTAATTTATCAGAACCCACTACGCAAGGGGTATTGCCCACTTGGTTTCGTTTTTTTTCTTCAATCCAATGTGTAAAGAAAGTTGAGGTTCTACCGTAAAATCAATCAACAATATGAAAAGTAGCCTAATTCGTTATAAGTCCTTGCATGATTTGGTCCCTCATTGATGTAGGACTTTGGTCCTCACATTCTCATAATGCGTCCCTGGTTCATAATACCATTCTCCCCACCTTTAATGTAGTTTAGAGTAAGAATGTCACTTGTATTTGAGAGAACAAACCCCTAATTATCAGGATCAACCCGGAAAGGAGGTCGACAAAGAGGAAGAAGATAAGGGACAAATGAATAGTGAAACATGGGTGAAAAACTGCTAAAGATATCAGACCATGAAATAAATGGCTTGCATGGTGGTGCTAGATGAAGGGGACCCCACGGAACCATTGCCCTAAAGCAGTGTGACCATCTCTCACTCTCCTCTCTCCTCTCTCCTCTCTCTCTTTCTCTCCCCCCATATTTCTTGTTTGTCACTCACTCTCTCTCTCCCTCCCACTCTCATTCTCTATAAATGTTGTATGACTCATCGGGAAAGATATCAAATACAAAAAAGGAAAAAGATTGAAACTTCTCCTCCATAACTAGCATGCTCCCATTTCCTTCCCTCTGCTAAAGAAAACCAGTGCTACACTCTTTCACAACAAAATACGCCAAGTCCTTTTCTTTGAGACATTTCCACAAGCACTTACAAGGCACCCATTAGAAATGAGCGCTGATCAACCCCAGAGTTCAGAAACTGAAAGCAGCTCCAACTCGTCCACTTCCGCATCGCCTCCTTCCTCGCCTTCCTCACTCCAAACCCAAAACCCACAAAAACCCAGCTCGCCAATTCACCAAGGAATCGACACTCCCTGCAAAAAAAATGCCAAACGAGTCAGAGACTCCAGCAAACACCCGGTTTATCGGGGGGTCCGAATGAGGAACTGGGGCAAATGGGTATCCGAAATCCGCGAGCCTCGGAAGAAATCGCGCATTTGGCTCGGCACTTTTCCGACTCCTGAAATGGCCGCCAGGGCCCACGACGTCGCCGCTTTGAGCATCAAGGGCAACTCAGCGATTCTCAACTTCCCGGAGCTCTCCGACTTGCTGCCTCGCCCGGTTTCAAACGCCCCCCGCGACGTCCAGGCAGCCGCCAGCAAAGCCGCGGAAATGCACCAATTCGACTCCATCCCGTCAATGTCGCCGTCCCCCTCGTCGCTGTCCTCGCTCGTCTCGGCCATAGACAACTTGTCGTCCGAGTCGGACGAGCTGAGCGAGATCGTCGAGTTGCCGAGTCTGAGTTGCGAGTCGACCGAGTTGAGAAGCGAGTTCGTGTTTGTGGACTCGGAGGACCAATGGGTTTATCCGCCGGCGTGGCTGCCGCGCGTTGGGGAGTTCGAATGCAGTGAGTTGGGGGCGGCGAGTTCAGTTGGGTTTGAGTGTTTGTTATGGGATTATAATTAAGTAGCACAACTTGCCGCACTCGCACTCGCACTTGCACTCGCACTCGTACGTAATTGACTCTTCATTTTATTATTTATTTAAATATATTTTAAAAAATAATGAACTTACTAATCACTCGCACTACCACTTCACTCCTTTGTGTATATAGTTTAGCCGTTTCTGCTAATTAGCTGTTAATTAATTAAGAGTTTGTAAGTGTGAGCTTTCTTTGTTTATTTTTGGAGTTTTCAGTGTTTTCGCTCTTTGGATTTTTACTGTGAAGGGCTTAAATTCTGATCATCTCTCTCTCTCGTTTCCTTTTTACTTTGTACTCTGCTTTTGTGTAATTGTACAGTGTACTAGTCTACTGTTTTTAGGATGGAAAGCAAATGCCACGAGACGTTTTCTTTCCTCTTTGGTTGGCAACTTTGGTGCAAATAGAATAAAGCCTTTGTCTTTCGGTTTCTTTTTCTCATCAAAACTAATTGTACCCGCAACTTCTTTCATTCCATACTCATTTATTGGCATGCTTGTCCTAATTTGCAAATTCATTGAGCTTCTGATATACTAATGGGGAAGCGCCACCGGTTTCTTAAGCGTTTTGGTCCATCACGGAGGGAATTTGTCCTGTAACCGCGAATATATCTTGAGGAAAACTAACGAAAAATCTAAAAAAATTTCCCTTTTAATGAAAAGTCATTTTTAAAGTCATAATGCATAGTACCAGAGAAATGTATAAATGTGATTTGTCGTTAAAAGTGAACAGTATCGGAAGAGTTTTGTTAATCTTCCCTGTATCTTGTCCATTTTCATGACACTCGTCGCGAGACTCTGTTGTTGGAGTGCTATATAGGAACAGGGTGATCCATTCATTCCCTTACTGTACAACTCATCACGAGGCTCTGCGACTAGAGTGCTATAGGAAGCGCCGGATTATTCAGTGTGTATTTACAGCACTCGTCACAAGACCCTGTTATTGGAGTGTTGTACCAAGGACGTTCTTGTACGAAAAGCCAGATACATCTCGATCCTGCTGAACTCAAAATCTCCTTTTCGTTGGAGTGTTGTATAAAAACAAACGATATCCCCGGACGTACGAGAGAATTCTTTTGTTGGGTACTCGAATTAAACAAACACCATGCAATTAAGAACAAGTCCAAGGGAAAAATGGGACTGGTGATGCAAGTCTAATTACTAATCGAACCCACGGAGGGTCCTCCTCCAAATGAATAATACAATAATAAGAACAACAACAGTGACACTACGGAGAGTAGAGAGACTGCAGTTCTTTGAAAGAGAGATTTTATGAACGTTTGGTGGTTTGAATTTTTGGCAGATGCACGCTTGCTAGAATCCAGATGGTGAAACATGATGAGCTGTGAATGGGACAATGACAGTGATAGTTAAATATTTTACCATACACGGAGGCAACAGCTATTGGTCTGGTTTCAGCTAGTTTTTCTCCTTTCTCCGTTAAAACTTATCTGCATCGATCCAATCCTTTTGCAATTCATGACATTGATTTTTTGACCTCTGTTCTGTTTTGTTGTTTTGTGGTGGAAAAATGAAGGCTTTGCCAGAAAAGCCAAAGTCCATGATATTTTATCTCTTTCTCCTATTGCTGAAGAAGAGACAAGTTGGAGAACCATCCTTGATTTTGAAATTGCAGCAGTTATATTATATCTATATATTTCAGTGTTTGGCGTGCACTAGAGCAGTTACTAGTTTGATATACAGATAAAAGGATTCAAAGGCTTAAAATCACGAATCTTTCGAGCTGATTTTAGTACGCTTTTAGCTTCGGGCACTCTTCGCGCGGTGGCTACATATTAGGTTATCAAATATTGAGTCGGGGTATTTGCAAAAATCTTGAGCCTATATATCAAATGGCTAAAAATTTGGGAGTGTTATACACTAGTATATACTAAAAAAAAAAAAAATCCAAAAACTGATTTTAGTACACCTTTTTTAGCTTAAAGCACTCTTCGCACTGATACATATAAAATTATCAAATATTCAGTCTAGAAAGCAAATGGCTAAAATCCTATAATACCAAAATAAAATAGAAACCACTACCCTTTTGATTTCCAACTGCAAATAATTATGTTGCTGAAAGTTAGCTCAATTATTTGGCCACAAAACAAACTACAGCTGATATTTACCAATGAATTAGTGATCGATTGCATGGTTGGATGGCATTTTTACGTCCTCTATTTCTATAGTGCATGCTTTCAATTTTCAACCATTTTGGTCCCACGACCTTTTGAAGTTGATTTTTCATGGTTTATATTAACATGGGGAGACAAGTAACACATGCACAATTACCATACATTTGGACTCTCCAGAACCATAGGGTAATCAAGGGAGTCCGTGCTAGTGAACCAAAAGGCATTTTTTCAATAATGTTATGAAGATCAAAATTTTAAATTAAATAATGCGTCATTAATAAAAAAAAAATAGCAAGCATGTTATTCAACGCTTAAGTGATAATTCAATCATGAACAACCATATCATTTAGTTTACAAAATTCGGTTTAAAAATTTAGTCTCCCTATCATTACCCTTTCTCAATTATTGCAGAAATTGACCACTTCAATTGTTCTTGTTTCTGGTTCCTGAAATAGCTTAGCCCTCTGTGGTAATCATTCTTGTTAATTACAAAAGGATAATGGTGGAGTTAGAAAAACATGAGTTTGATACAAGTGAACGACAAAATTGATCAATTGAGAACCAAAGATATATATTGTATTTATAGAGTTTTAAAAAGTTAGCAAGTTAGCAATTTGATTTCTTTTTATATCAATATTTTCTGTATTAGCGTTTTGCATCAATCAACAGGATCCTCGTCGGATTCTTTTGATGAGGATTTTAAGGATCTGTAAATGGTGTTCGTTCATCGTTCATCGTACATCGTGAATTCAGTTTTTGTCAAGTACTGTTTGTATTTAATTTTAAATAAAAATATTTAAAATGATTTCTGACCGCACTACGTACGATGAATGGATATGATTCACGAATTTCTGGAATCCTCACAAAAAAGATGAAGATTTGAATTCTTGCATTAAGACAAGGATTAAGATTACTTTCCTATTTGTTATTAGGATTTATTATTGCTTTCTTGTTTTTCAAGATTAGGTATATAAATACATTTCTTGTAACTCTTTCGAAATAAAGTCTTGGCAAATTAGAAAACATGAGTTATGATATAAGTGAATAACGAAATTGATCATTGAAGGATCTAAGGTATTGTGTTAATAGATTGTTAAAAGTTAGCAAAGTTAGCAATTTGGTTTATTTTTATATTAAATTTTATGTACTAGATAGGGTTTATGATTGCTTTCCCATTTGTTTTAAGATTAGGTACTTATAAATACATCTCTCGTCTAGACAAATAAATATGTACATATAATTTCTTTTTTCTCAAGATAATAAGAATCTATTTAAAAATTAGTAAATTAGTTTTTTCTTCTTTTACATCATTTGGAACCATACACGGTGTCACATGTAAAATTCTCGCACTGCAGCCTGCAGGGTTTTAATTTAAAGTAAAACGGTACAATAATAATGCAATAGAAAAAGAAAGTATAAGATCTTCAACGTATGTCACAAAATCATTAGGGGTTGATAAATACAAAAAAAAATTATTAGTTAGTTATATAGATTAATTATTAGGCCAAAGACGAAAGGTGTAAACTAGAATACTTACCTAACAATATTTATTAATTATTAGATTTTATTTTCTATTTTTGAATGATTACTTCATGCTTTGGTACGTAGGATTCGTGATCCAGTACATGATTAAAGCTGCCAATATAAAATCAAGCAGTGGGAAAGGATGAGACAAGTTAATTAATTAAATTATTTATGATCAGAATTATGCAAAAGCATTACAGTGACGTTATAACCCCTATTATTTTTCTTGATAGCTTGTTGGTGTCTGCAATAATCTGCATGCCTACCAGACTTTCAAACACGATCGTCAGGGTTTAGTCAGCTGAGTTATAATAGATTATGGATAGATTCTGATGTATTCTACCAGTCCACCTCCGAATTAATATTTTTTTTATTTTTTTATTTTGTCGAAATTCAAATTTATTAAAGATGAATTGAAATGTTTACATCAGAAAACAGAGTGTTAAACAACCACTCTGGCTCAAACCGATCCCACAAATGAAACCCCCCCCCCCACACGCGTGACATAAGAAGTCACTTGATGTGCAACCTCATTACAGACACGAGGAGTAAACAGAAACTCTACTGAACTCACTTGTTGTCGAATATGGTTCATATCCCAAAGGATACCTTCCAAATTTGCCTCTAGAGCCAAGACCCCATTAATAATATCCACCAAGACCTTCGAATCCGTCTCGAATTGAACAAACTCGAACCTAAATTCCAAACAAGCCATCATTGCCAATCGCAATGCTTCCGCTTCCGCCATCAAACTAGTGTGAACACGAAAAATTCCTGAAAACAAGAAACAAGAATACATGTACAAAATAATATTTTGTGTATTTAAAGATTTTGGGGTTACGATCTCTTAAATTTGGTCCTCTGATTCGATCTCCGTAAGATGTAGATTTGTTGATCCAAGGGCCGTCGATGCTTGATTTTAGATGAACAGTTGTAAGTTTCTTCAAGGGCCTTCGTGGCTTTGATCTTGAAGGTTGATGGAAGTTTCTTCAAGGGCCTTCGGGGCTTGATCTTGAAGGTTGATGGATGAGCGGATCTTCAAGGGCTTTTGGGCTTGATCTTGAAGAACGGTTGGTATTCTTCAAGGGCCGTCGAGGCTTGATCTTGAATGAACAGTTGGTTTTCTTCAAGGGCTTTTGGGCTTGATCTTGAAGGTTGATGGATGAGCGGATCTTCAAGGGCTTTTGGGCTTAATCTTGAAGGAGGATTTGACGAAGAACGAAGAGTGCTTTCTTGATCCTTCGGGATTTTCTTGAGAGCTTTAGAACTTTAAGGCTTCAAGGTTTTGGTGTGTGTCTTTGTTGATGTTGTTGATCCAAAGGGCCGTTGGGGCTTGATCTTAGGATGAACGGATGATGAATGATGAACACTTTCTTCAAGGGGCCGTCGGGGCTTAATCTTGAGTTGGTGGAAGTTCTTCAAGGGCCGTTGGGGCTTGATCTTGAGTTGGTGGAAGTTCTTCAAGGGCCGTTGGGGCTTGATCTTGAAGGAGGATTTGACGAAGAACGAAGAGTGCTTTCTTGATCCTTCGGGATTTTCTTGAGAGCTTTAGAACTTTAAGGCTTCAAGGTTTTGGTTTGTGTATTTGTTGAGGTTGTTGATCCAAAGGGCCGTTGGGGCTTGATCTTAGGATGAACGGATGATGAATGATGAACACTTTCTTCAAGGGGCCGTCGGGGCTTGATCTTGAGTTGGTGGGAGTTCTTCAAGGGCCGCTGGGGCTTGATCTTGAAGGAGGATTTGACGAAGAACGAAGAGTGCTTTCTTGATCGTTCGGGATTTTCTTGAGAGCTTTAGAACTTTAAGGCTTCAAGGTTTTGGTGTGTGTAGAGAAATGTATTTGTGAATTGGTGTTTTTTCCTCTTGATGGAGAAGCCTATTTATAGGCTTTGAGAGTGAATCACCACCACAAAATTTTCCCACCCAAGCACTATTACCTAATTTTCCCACTTAATGCAATATTGAAATTGAAGTGGTCTAACAAATGGCCTAATTTTCCACTTAATGCAATATTGAAATTGAAGTGGTCTTCTTTATGGCCTAATTTCCCACTTAATACAATATTGAAATTGAAGTGGTCTAACAAATGGCCTAACTTTCCACTTAATGCAATATTGAAATTGAAGTGGTCTAATTTATGGCCTAATTTCCCACTTAATACAATTTTAAACTTGAAATGTGTTTGCTTTGTCATTGCCCAAATAAGAAAAACTTGCTTTGATCCGTAATGGATTGAAATGTGCTTACCTTGTCATTGCCCAAATTGAGAAGAAAAACTTTTTTAATCATCCAAGGGTATTTCTTCCTATTTTGTTGAGTCACATGCCATGTGTACAATTTGTACGACACGTGGCGTATGCCATGTATGCCCTGACACGTCAAAACTTTAATACGTTGGTGAACATTTGTTTCATCGAAATTTCGATGTCTACAACTAGAACCACATCTTATATCTCCTAAACCACCATCAGCTCTAAAGATCCCAGCAAAGTCCCTCGCTACCCACACACAACCTCTCACACTCATTTGCTTACACCAAGCTCCATCACAGTTCACCTTAATAGTACGAAAAAGGGGCTTCACCCCCCGCACCTACACCTCCCCCTCAAGGCCTCGCTTAGGACCATGTTGCTGCGCAATCTGCCCGGCCCTATCCTCAAGCTCCCGCACCTGTTGGCTTAAGAGCTTTAGCGCTTCACTCGGTGGTATAATAACTGTCTCAAATACTACACTATTTCGACACTTCCATATCCGCCGCAAACCACATACCACCTACTGTATAAGTTGTTCCGTATCCTTAGTCTCATCATATTTTTTACATAGCCACTTCCAGCACTCCAAAAAGTCTCCACCCTCCACCGTAAGTACATCCAATTGGAGCGAGGAACCAAACCAAAATACTTGAGCAAACGAACAACGGAAAAACAAATGTACCTGTGTTTCCATCTCTTCGTCACATAACGGGCAACTATTCTCTAGTCGAATACCCCTTCTTAGCAAATTAGATCTTACTGCAAGAATATTTCTACAACTTCTCCACATAAAATGGCATAACTTGGGAGGAACTCTCAACCGCCATAATACCAACCGTATCAGATCTCTATCATCTTCTCTACTTGATTGCCCAACACCTTTCCGCCCTAACTCCTTGTTCCTGTTCATCTATTGAGCAACTAGATACCCAGATTTAATCGAATACATCCCATTACGATTATAGTGCCATATAAGACTATCAGAACAACCATATTTGCTCAACGCCATACATATAATACTACCAGCTTCCGTCGGATTAAAACACATTTCTATGTTCTCCTTCTCCCATTGCCCACCAAGTGCTACAATGTCAGACAACTTATTAGGCATATCAATATGTCTCGACAAAGGCTTAAAAGTTCTTGGTGTTGGCATCCATGGATCAGTTAAAATATGAATATTTCTTCCATCTCCCACCCTTCAACGAACACCTACCATTAGTACTTTCCTGCCTTGTAATATTCCTTTCCATCCCCACGATGTTCCTCTACCCACCAGAGCTGTCACATCCCGGCCCGAGGCGAATCACTTCCTAGGCCCGCTCCACCACCGTAGCACGATATTGTCCGCTTTGGGCTTACCATTCCCTCACGGTTTTGTTTTTGGGAACTCACGAGCAACTTCCCAGTGGGTCACCCATCATAGGATTGCTCTCGCGTGTTATTCGCTTAACTTCGGAGTTCCGATGGTACCCGAAGCCAGTGAGCTCCCAAAAGGCCTCGTGTTAGGTAGAGATAGAAATATACATATAAGGATCACTCCCCTGGGCAATGTGGGATGTTACAATCCACCCCCCTTAGGGGCCCGATGTCCTCGTCGGCACACTCACGACCAGGGTTAGGCTCTGATACCAAATTGTCACATCCCGGCCCGGGGCAGATCACTTCTTGGGCCCGCTCCACCACCATAGCACGATATTGTCCGCTTTGGGCTTACCATTCCCTCACGGTTTTGTTTTTGGGAACTCACGAGTAACTTCCTAGTGGGTCACCCATCATGGGATTGCTCTAGCCCCTTTCTCGCTTAACTTCGGAGTTCCTACGGAACCCGAAGCCAGTGAGCTCGCAAAAGGCCTCGTGCTAGGTAGGGATGGGAATATACATATAAGGATCACTTCCCTGGACGATGTGGGATGTCACAAGAGCATCAAGAAATGATAAGGAATGATAGTATTTTGCTTGAAGCACTTTAGCCAGCATTGACTCCGAATTACAAATCACACACCACCCCACTTTAGCAAGCATTGCTAAATTAAAGGCAATAATTTCCTTAAAACCAAGGCCACCAACGGACTTTTTCTTCGCAAACTTACTCCAAGCTACCCAATGTAAACCCTTATTAGTCTTCTGATCTAGCCACCAAAATCGAGCAATAACCTGCTCAATTTCCTTTACCAATTGTATTGGAAGTTGGAAGCACAACATTGTATAATTCGGTAAAGCAGACGCCACACTTTTAATTAGTACTTCCTTCCCTGCAACCGGCAAAAACTGCTTTGCCCTCTCATCCAATCTATTTCGTACATCTTCAAACACTTTCTTTTTCGATGCCCCAAAATCCGCTTGAATGCCCAAATATTTTCCAAAGCCCTCATGGTGTCGAATACCTAACATATTTGATAATTGATCTTTCAAAGTCTGAAAGCATCCCTCACTAAAATACACCAAACTCTTCTCCATATTAAAGAATTGCCCTGACCCTCCGGCATATTTCTTGAACAACCCCTTGACATTTCGAGCCTCTGTTTCTAAAGCCTGACAAAAAATAACCGAGTCATCTGCAATTAATACATGGGAAATGGGCTTGGCTAGGGGATTCACTGTGACACCCCTTATTCGGTCAATCCGTCCCTCATCATGGATTAAAGATGAAAAACCTTCAGCACAAATAAGGAACAAGAACAATGACAATGGATCCCCTTGTCGGAGACCTCTACTCAGTTTAATGTTGCCCGTGGCCTCCCCATTAATTACCACACTATTCACCACCTCTGCACTCTGATCCTCCCCATTCCAACGAGTATGCCATGTCATACATGACGGTTGAAACATGCATATTATGGAATATTTTTGCTCACCACTCTCAAGTGATGATAATATTTATTATATTATTTATCATCGTTGGATGAATTTAAATTTAAGATGTGTGTAATGATCAAATAAACACAAATCCCAAAATTTAAACTCATCTAATCTAATAATAATAAATCGGGTAGTGCATGTTATGGCTAGTGGATTATGCAAAAATGCACTCCGCATATTAATACTTCTAATTAAACCAGGAATTACTACTTGGGTGGTTCCATTACCACAACTAAAAAGTATAATGAGAACCTAAGGTTGATGTAATGATTCTACAACATCCAAGCATTGAACTAATCAATTTAAAAAAGTGATATGTATGAGTGTCTGATCAGTTTAGTAATTGAAATTTAGTTTTCATCATTTAATCAAATTGTTCAATTAAAATTGACTATGATATTTGTATTAGTCCTTTTCATTAGTAAAATATTGTATAAGTCTTAATTAAGAGGTTCATAATAGTTTTCATAGATACTAGTTAAACAAGATTGACTAATTGGCTGGTTCATTACTATAGTTACAATTTGACCACGAGGCCTTATGATCATGTGCAATAGTTGTTAATTAGAACATGCAAGAACATTAAACTAACTGACAAAACGTGAAGAAGCTGAGGATCATTTAAACAACTTTGCAAGTATAAGTTTTATTATATTCAAAGCGTGAAATGCCAATTTAATTCTTAAACTATCACCTCAATGAAAATTAGATCATTGAATTATTTTTTTCGGTAAAATAAGTCTTTAAATTCATTAAGAATTGCTAATTTCATCTCTATTATGATATTCAAAGCTATTTTATCTAATTTTTCGTCAACTTAAGTCACTTGACACACTTTAGAGTGCAATACAATCATTTTTTCACCTATAAGCTCTTAACATTTCATATAGGTTGTGAATCTAACGTTTAACTTAACATCCAAAGTTAATGTACACTATTTCTTTATGAAATACTACCTATTTACCCTCTAAAATTAACTCTATACACTATTTCTTTATGAAAAAACTACCAATCTACTCTCTAATGTGTATCACATGCAAGTAACGTAATTTAAATTAACGGAAAATTGAATATATTAGCTTCGAATATAATATTAGGAATATAATTGACAGATTTTTATAATTCAAAAACTAATTTTTCTAGAAAAAAAAATAGTTTTGAGACTTAATTTTCACTAAGGTAATAATTCAGAAACTAAATTGACAATTCGTTCTTTAAAATAATAGTACTCCTTAGATACTAATTAGTTTTTTATTTTTATTTTTAAATCTCGACGTGAATTTTATTGAATTAAAACTAAAAGTTATAAAAGAGCGACATGAACCAGACCTTTTCAAGAAAGAAAAAAAAAAAAGTAAAAAGGTTGATAAATGAATCTGAACAAAATGCAATATCTGTGCTTTTTGACCAACAAAAATGAAGAATTGACCATACAATAGAGTTGCTCTCCTAATCATTCAAAACTCAAAAAGTGCTCAACACTTGCTAATGGATGTATGACTTTTCTAATAACTAGACTTATATCGATCCGACATTAGGTATCAAAAATCACCCGTAATCCCTCCGTGCAATTTCCTTGTCCTCGGCATATACAAGTTTTGTATGCTTCTCAAATGATAATTCACTTATATCTTGTAACAGACTTTTTATGCAAAGGGATTTTCATTTTTTTTTTTCAAAAAATGGGGATTAGGTATGTGATTCACTCCACATCGAACTTCAACGATTCGAATGGTCTATTTTGTAAGTTTCGAATCATAAATCATCTTTGCAAAAATTCAATTCAATCCGAAACCATTTGCCTATTTAATTATCAAGATAAAATTTCATTGTTTCTTATATAACGAAGTTTTCGTTAATTTCTTTGAACCCAATTAGATGTCTTAAACATTTCCGATTTAGCTAATATTTTACAAAGATGATCTATGAGATGCAACTTGAAAAATAAAGTGTTCGAATCATTAAAATTCGATGTAGTGTAGACCCCACAACTAATCCTTATTTTTATAAAAATTAGAAATCTCTTCCTTTAAAGATATCCTATCTGTAATATATTATACAAAAACATAGACCATCCTTTCGAATAATAATTTCTGTTCATTACGACTCGGACAAACCATATATACAGAGAAAGAATCTTTCATGTTTTACGTATAAAAAGATCCAAATTGTACTGCTACTCTTATATGGATTTGGATCCTCTCCTGAGCTAATGGAGAGGATCCTTCTGATCAATCATTATGGACAGTTAGATTTTTATCCAACGGTTACAATTATTATAATTTTAAAGGGATCTCTGTTTGTAGCCGTTGGATAAAAATCCAACGGCCCTCGATCACTGGTCAGGATGATCTCTCCATTAGTTTAGGGGGTGTGATATCTACACATCTCTTTTTACTTCTCCCACACTTTTTTGGTTTTTAACCATCGAATCGGATGAATTGAAAAAAAATCAATGAACATAAATTAATAAGAGTGTATGATAAATAAAAAGAGATATATGAATAACACATCCCTAGCTCAAGAGAAGATCCAAATCCGATAGATATGAGGTCTTCGATCTTTTCAGGACCCCTCAAACCCATCTCTCTTTATTGAACGCGTTTTGTATAGTTTGCACACCTGTATTACGAAGATCTTCTGTATCTGTACGATAAGTCAACATCCACGACCCCATTCCTAGCATTATATATATAACCTTTTAAACTTTGGTCCTCTAACTTCAAAGCCAAGTTGCAGCAGCGAAGACCCACCCAAATTTTGATGTTTTTAACATGTTTTGATCATTTTATACATGTTTTACTCTATTTTCTTTCTTTTTTATTTTTTATTTAAGTGGTATGTCTAATTTTCTTCTTTTCTAATTTGGGGCCATTATTTGATTAAATACGCAGTCGGTGCCCTACTAATTGCCATTGAGGGGCATATGCCCTTTGGAACTTAAGCACCAACAACCAAAAACGAATTATTTGGATATTTTTGTTAATCATTTAATAATATTTTTATGGTTTCCTACTTGTCTTTAACTGTAGGGTGATTTTCATAAGCCTATCTTTGGCGGCCAGGACATCAAGAGAAAATGTACAATTATTGCTTTTCATGTGTAATTTTTAGTGGTTCATCATTTTTCTAAAAGTAATTTTTCTTTTTTGTCGAATAATAAATTTTATTAAATACGAATATAAATATTTACATCTTTAACCAAGACATTAAGCAACTATTCCAAAATTTTCATACTCCATCTACAGTAGCCTATATTCGTAATTACAAAGGAAGTTACTGAGTGAGCCGCTCTATTGTGTTGTCGAGGAGCAAACATGAACACAACCGACTCCAATTGTCTAGCTAATTGTTGAATATCATGAATGAGGCCGTCTCAGTTAGCATCAATCACCTTGCAACCCTTCAACATTTCTATGAGCATTGACGAATCTGATTCAACGACTATCACCTTCATAAGTTAGTAGATTCTTAGTCCATAAAACAAGTAGAGAAATCAAAATTAGTCAATACCCGCAAGAGAAAAGACTAATTTAAAATATCAAAAGCCTTAGATGTCAACTTTAACTCCCATAATTCCACCACGAAATTAACTTGTTTTGAACAAAAGTAACTTATAATCAATACTGTCTGTTATACGTCATCTAAAAATAAAAGTAATTTGTTGAGGAGAAACGACGCGTGCGGCTGTGGGAGAAAGACGCCCTCTGAGACAATACAGCCCTATCGCTTTTGGTGAAAGACATTATGAAAGGTTGAAGCTTAATTGCACTTAAATTAAGCTTAAAATTGCTCTTCAAGGCTCAACTTCCATACCCAAAAAAGAAAGAAAATTTACCTTCCTGTTGCCCACCTTTATCTTTCTATAAAGTTGAACCACCTTTTCCACTAGGATAAAGCTCTTGGGACTTTCCTAGATTTCTCTCTTCCAAAGCCAAAGATTTATTGTCTCCTTTCTTTGCCTCTTTCCTCAAAGGGACAATGGCGTAAATCACGTGGTTATATTAACAAATCTATTATCCCCACGCGATTAATTATGTACGAAACAGACAAAATAGACCGTTCTTAAGTTAAATATTCAAGTAATTATTCTCTCCGCCAATAATCTTAATGCAAGAGGTCACATCGTACTAGTTGGCTAGATTTAGATTGTCCCACTATAACCAAGCACATAAATATCCCCTTTAAGTATATTTCCCTTCAAATCGGATGGATGATAGATCACTATCCGCTTGCACAAAGCAAAGCTTGTGAAGCATATCCTCACCCTCTCCGATTATTTTAAGCTTAAGCTTATGGTGTATAAGTTGGATAAGCACTTTCTTTTGTTGATAGTCGGAATTTGAAAATGTAATTAATTAAAATAAATTGAACCACTAATTTTTAGCACCACAGGAAGTGATTAAGTGAAAATGCGGTAGACAATTTCAAATCATGAATGTTCTTTGGTCTTGGGTTCAAGACATCACATTGGTAAAAATATCGGTGATTCCCAGATTGAAAGTTTTAGGAGGACGTGCGTTATTTGACTGTAGCCAGGATTGGGAGAAATGCATTTAGCCTTTTGAGCCCCATTGAGAATTAGTCCTCCACTTCGATAACTTAGACTTGAGCAAAGAAAAAACTAATATTTAGCACTTAGAAAAAATAAAAAATAAAAAACAGTACTTAATGAAATTGTTCATTAAAACGTTCTTATAACACTATATGTTGTCAAACATATTATGATCATGTTTATATGATCAGATTGGGATGAATTATATATGTTCATTTTGTTCAAATCTAATTGTTTCTTTTTTAAGAAGAGAGAAATTTGACCAAAATACATATTATTGAAAACAACGGTAAGTATTTTCTAATGGTTGGTCGATAATATCTATGTCTCATGTATATGAGAGATAAAATTTTCTGCACTTAAAATGGATGTGGCTTAACTGTGACCCCAATCATTAACTGACATATATTAATAAACTTAACTTTTCTTAATTTCGTTGTTAGAAACTTAACATGTGTCAGCTTATAATTAGGGCCACAAAGATGCCACCCTTATTTTGGATGCAGAAGATTATTTAATCTTTGTAAATGAGGGTTTTCTTTTGGTACGTTAATGTAGGGTACATGGAGTGCATATTTTCATTTTACAAATGATAGAATTGTTTATATTAAACTATGAGGAGCGAGGTCTTAACATGAGACTTTGAATGCAAAGACGAATATTCTTAACTAACTTAGCTACAAGCTACTTACATGAGAGTACATATTTGTTTTATGTAAATGTGTTAGCTGTGATTTTATCTAAAATCCAAATCATGTTTGTAACGAGTATATTAACATCCTCAACAAAATTATATATATTATGCATTATCCATCATAAGAAAATTCATATATATTAATGCATTATCCATGAGGATTCATGACAATTTTTGAGGAAGTTGACTTTACAAATCATTTTTTGTTTCTTACGCATCTTTTTATTTTTTGATTATCAAATTAAATAAATCAAATGAAAATAATGATTTAATACAAGAAAAAAAGTGTTTTATCGTTTCTATTCTTTGAATGCCCCGCTAAGTATGCAACTTTGTATGAGTTAGTAAACTCGTTGAATTATAACTTTTGAATTCATTATAAATTAATGGTACAATATAATATATACTTATAACAATTGTTATTGTGAAAAGATATTCTACTAATTAATTACGGAGATGATTTTTATGTAATCAATTCTATTATAATTTATGCCAGAACCAATTGTAAGGTACCAGATGACACTGTGATATTCAATAAAAATAAATAAAGAAGACAACACCGTGATATTGATGGCTCACCGGTCCTAGCAAGCTCAGTTGTCTTTTGACTTTGAGGTTGGATATTTGCTACTTATGGTCATGATCGAGCCTTATAGTCACCCCACTCTATATATTGGTTTTTCTGTGTGCTCTTCCCAATTTGCCGACCTCCCTCTCATTTTTCTATTAAGAATACATAATTTCTTAGTGTTTGGACATGATATTTGTTTCCTTGGACTGACTCTTATATAGAGGAGTTTAACGAAAAATTTCTGGTACTACTTACTTTAAGAAAAAAATCATATTTTTACATTAAAAAGTTAATTATTGTACTATTACTTTACCCTTTATTTTGTCTTTATCGTTAAAACTCAAAGTTTTTAAGTTTTTTTCATTGATTTTCCTTTTTATTTAGGCTTTATGCGGTTGGGATATACATTTTGATGCAATAAGGACGGGCATTATAATTTATTATATTGTTACACAATTAATAACTATACAGAGAAATAATTATCATGCATTCAAAACTATAGTGATAAAAAATTATCGTCATACATGATATCCTTCACCTTCAGTGCGTTTTGGTTCCATTTTTGGAATGGCAATTACGCGCACCTTTCTATTTTGATATGTAAAAGGCCTACATATATCTTCTCCAACCATACATATTAATATAAGGAATTGTTATTGGCACTCCAAAAATCTCATTCTATATTCCAAAAATCTCAACAATCCTCTTCTGACCACCAAATCCTAAGAAATAGAATTCTCTCTCCTCCTATTCTCATCTCCTTCACTCCCCTTCTTTTACATATTGTTTTTTTGTCTTATTATCTCTATAAAAAAAATCAATATAAATATTGACGTGACTATACTGTAACCGTTCAAATAGAATAAAAGAAAAAAAGAGAGAAATTAGTAGGAGACAGAATCCTCCTTCAATACCTTTTTATGAATTTTCAGGACAAGCAAGGTTTCTATATTTAGAGATGCTCAACTAGTTGATATTTGATAATATCTTGTTTCATTCCATAAATATCTTCATGGTATATTACTCGATCGATGGCGCCACATTGTTTGTCTTATCCCTCACCTTCTCTAGCATTTATATATCTTGTTGTAGACAACTAAATCCTTCACATTTCTTATAATTACAAAGTCAAATTTGTTAGAAATTAAGGCATAAAACAACAAACAAAGAAACACAAGATATAACGACCTCCGAATTTGATTGGTGCTGCATGTGTTGTTAGAAAATAGAAATTAATTTGTAAATATATGGTACATGACACTGTTTTCCCTTCAAACCGAGTTAATTTTCAAAATTTATCAAACCCTGAATAAATACATCTTATCTTCCGTTGTACTTATTTATGTTTGCACCATTAATGAACGTCCTACTTTTTAAAAAAGTAAACAAGATACAACGAGATCAGCTGAAATTAGATTATTCATTAATGGTGACCTTCAGAGCTAGGTAGTTTTGGCGATTTGTGCATGAAACCCTAGGATAGTGACGGCGACGCTTGCAGGAGATCGTGACAGAGGTTGATGGCCAGTTGGCAAGCAGGAAGGAAGTGTTGTGAAGGATTTGAATCCTCATGACCAATCATCATGGACCATTGAATTTTTATTCAACGGCTACAATCATTATAACTTTAAAGGGACTCCCTTGTTTGTAGCCGTTGGATTCTTATGCAACGGCCCACGATGATTGGTCATGAGGATCCTCTCCATTAGCTCAGGAGAGGATCCAAATCCTGTTGTGAAGGGTGTGCGGGGGGTGGTTGGGCCTCATGGAGGAACCGGATGTGGAATGAATTATGGAGGAATTAGGGTAGAACTTGGGGAACAAGCTTTACCTTATGGATATGGAGAAAGATGGAGTTGTGATTGAAATGAAGGATGTGGAAGAGGCACTGATCGGATTCCATTATATATTATTGGCAGAGGTCTTAACTGAGAAGGCAGTGAATGGGGAAGTGTTTATCGATCAGTTCACATTGTTGTGGAGGAGGAAGGAATGGGTCTATTTGGGACATAGGTGATCGAAGGTTTTTGATTAGGTTTGTGGCCAAGTGGAACATGCAGCGAGTTTTAGACTTAAAATTTCCTTGGACCTTCAGAGATGACTTTGTAATGGTGGGAGATTGCACGAATAGGCGTGAGGCACGGTGGAATGATCTGTCAATGGGAGATATGTGGGTTCGGATTCCCAAAGTGCCATCATTGAGTATGACGGTTGCTATGACAATAGGGGGAAGGTTAGAACGGTGCTAACGGTGGATAAATCGGCGAGTCGGGAATGCATCGGTAGGTTTTGAGGGTACACATTCGTCTCAATCTACGGAAACCATTGACACGGAGAATGGTGGCTACGTTCTCGGATGAAGGACGAATGTGGGTTCAATTTAAATATGAAGGCTTGCCTAATTATTGCTTCTACTGTGGGAAGATTGGACATATGAGTAAGGTATGCAAGGTATATGTGTTGCGTGGAATGCACGAAGTGACGGTGGGAGACGAATCACTAAGACAAGGGGGTCCACTGTCGTATGAAGGAATTGAGGCTCGTATAAACTTGCTGGGCAATGTACTTAGATCACCGTCGCGAAGAATCAAAAGTTAGAGTACGGGGGAGGGAAGTGGGAAAACAATGGAGTCACGAAGAGAGGGCAATAGGGATCGCGAGGGGCAACATGGGGGTATAGGGATATGTCATAGCAGGTCGAGATGGATAGGAGAGCAGAAGGACAAAGAACAATTTCAAGGAGGGGAATATGGAGGATATGGCCTCATTACCCTTGAAACAAAACAAGTATGCTAGATAGGCTGAAGAGGGGAATGAGAGTATGAATGACCTACTGGCTCGGAAGGCGCATGAAAGAGCTTTTGATTCATAACTTATTGGACAGGGAAAGGTTGTTACGTCGAGGACTGAGAACGTGGAGTTGTTTGATTTTGTTGAACTTAAGGAGGGAATGGTTGAGGATGAGGAAATAGGTCAGAGGGGTTTACAGGTGGATTTGAATGTTCCGGCCGATAGGTTTTAAGGATGAAGGACAACCGAGTAAGGAGTGCTTGTACCATACTTGACCAATCCCGAAACTACTAAGCACCGGTCAACAGCATACCGTCCAGGACCCACAAGACTTTTCTTCCAACCAGGAGGCCAATCACAACACGACACATGTCGGTATCAAAAGCCAATCACAGCGCGACACGTGTCAATATCAGAGCAAAGCTAGAAACTCTTTTCTATAAAAGGGGATCATTCTCCCATAATAATCCTTAATGTCATTTATACTAAACTATTCACTAGAACTCACTAAAAGAGAGCTTGAACCTATGTCTTTGTGTAAACCCTTCACAACTAATGAGAACTCCTCTACTCCGTGGACGTAGCCAATTTGGGTGAACCATGTACATCTTGTGTTGTTTGCTTCCCTGTCTCTATTTATTTACATACTTATCCACACTAATGACCAGAGCAACCTAGCGAAGGTCACAAACTTGACACTTTCTATTGTACAAAAGTCCTCGCTGATTTTGTGCATCAACATTTGGCGCCGTCTGTGGGAATCGCACTTATTCCTACTCTCTCCAGCTTTGTCAAGCTAGTTTCCACCATTCGTACACATTTTTTCGACTAGGCATCCCTCTCCAACATGGGGAGTGAAGGGAGCCACATCACGCAGAACGACACTCCCTTCACACTTAGTGCGAAGCAACGAAAGAATGAACGAAAGAAGTTTGCTCTTCAGGCTAAAGTCGATGAGCTAGAGGCTCAGAACAACAAGATAGCGATAAATAATGAGATCCTCCAAGAGCAGTATGAAAAGCTCTTCAGGATGCTCCATGAAGGTAGGCATACTCAAACATACGAACTCATCATCCCTGAGGAAGTCAACCTCCACCTGGGTGTCCCCCAACACGAGGGATCACTTGCCTTCAACATGGATATCCCTAATGGGGAGCGAGTTACTCATCAAAGTGTTGATCAACATGAGACCTCTCTCGACCCAGCTGCTTTGACCCGAAGCAGGAGAAGTGGAGGAAGACATCTTCTTGTAGAATGATCAAAAGCTGTTTATCGCGACTGTCGGGACTTCCTAAGGCAACGTCGAGATAACCCCATCCACATAAGCTCGAAGGTCAATAACCCAAGGGTTTCTGAAAGATTCAGTCATCTCTCATGCCCCAAGCCAACTGCCAATCTAGGGAATGAACAACATGTCTTTGAGGAATATGAAGGTACAGGGGACTCGGGGGCATTTGGACAGGGTCACCTTGGAAGTCAGTACGGTGAGTCCAAAGAAAAATCTCATGCCCTTAATCAAGCTTTCCTACTTCCAATAGGAGATGGAGACTTACGGAATAAGGATCCAGCAGTACCTGACTCCACTCAGGACCCCCTTGTCCTACAACTCCTTAAGGAAGTAAACAAGTTGAAGGCCGAATGTCAGGCCGAAATACCTGACTGGAACTAACCTAGGCCTGGCCCTCTTACAAGGAGGATCCTCGACACCCCCTCCAAGCAAAGACAAAGCAGAAGCTTGGCTTACAGCTCTACACTGGAAGGGAGGACCTGATTGAACACCTTAACCTCTTTGAGTCCACCATGGCATATCGGATACACACCGACGAAGAACGATGTCTTCTTTTCCCCTCTACCTTCTCTGGCGGAGCTCTGAATTGGTATTGTCGTCTTCCACCTGAGACAGTAGACTCATTTAAGGAACTGAGGAAATGTTTATCTCTCAACACATCTTCCAGACAGATCGCTTGCATTCCGTAGATGACTTATACACTATTGGCCAGAAGCTGGACGAGCCACTACGAAAGTATGTCAGCCACTTCAGCCATAAGTATTCTCGCTGCGCTGAGGCAGATGACAAGACCACCCTCAAAGCCTTCACGGCAGGCCTACGTGACTGTTTCTTCAAGTACATGACCAATGCCAACACTTAGAAGACTTACTCTGGGGTGATGGCACAGGCTTACAACCACACCTCCGCTGAAGCAAGGACATACCAAGGGAACCCCCATATGGTTAACCCCTATCAACAAGTGGGAAGTGGAAGTCAAGTTTTACCAAGTGAGGAGATCTTGGCCATTCAAACACCCATTGCATCATCTCCTGCCTCATTTAGCTACTCGCTAAGTCACCAAACGTATTTGTCTCTTGGTAAGAGGAAGAATTTTTACTCTCAGCAAGCTTATTACAACAAGAGGGATAAAAGTTCGTATCAAGACAACCAGGGGTGAAAGTACCGTTGACTATTATGACTATAGGGCCAAGCCTCATTTTTTCAAAGTGGAGAACTGGGTACTGAAGGAAATGCTATTATAAGAAGGCATACACATTACAAATGTTTTGACTCTTAACCACTTGAGATATTTTGTCACACAAGCCATTCGACAAATATTTAAAGAAGAGGGAATTTAGACAACTTATTCTAAGTCTTTTGCATTCCTAGCACTAGAACATTTGGTCTACGCTGACCAACCCCTATACTCCAACTCAGAGCTTCAACATGCGTACTTTGACACAAAGTATGTGATAATCGAAAGCATGGATCCCTTCATGCATAGCAAAACATTCATAAGCATCACTCATGTCAATAAACATGAACATCATACATTCCAACACATCCATACATAAGCCAACTGTGTTTCGAAAGGGTTTAACATACTTTGTGTCATTCGACACTTGCTACAATGTGCCTCGACACCTCGCCCTTATTCTCACCAACCAAGTGATGAAATGTGAAGAAAGAACTCATCTTCATGTCACCAACAAGGTGATGAAATGTACAACCTATACTCTTCTTCATGCCACCAACCAGGTGATAAAATGTACAACCTGTACTCTAATATCATTTGGCAACTTGCCACTCATGCCACCAACCAGGTGAAGAAGGAACTTATTTTCATACCACCAAACAGGTGATGAAATGTACAACATGTACTCTAATATCATTTGGCAACTTGCCACTCATGCCACCAACCAAGTGAAGAAGGAACTCATCTTCGTGTCGCCAACCAGGTGATGAAATGTACAACCCGTACTCTAACATCATTTGGCAACTTGCCACTCAAGCCACTAACCAAATGAAGAAGGAACTCATCTTCGTGCCACCAACCAGGTGGTGAAATGCGATGAAATGTGATAAAGGAACTCATATTCGTACCACTAACCAAGTGATGAAAGCAACTCACCATTCATTCCACCAACCAGAAGACGAGTGGTACAACCTGTACATGTGAACTCCTAGCATTCATAAATAATCAAAAACCCTCAAGCTTTACAACTCAACTAGGGGAGCACTTATGCCTAACAAGAGTTATAGTTACCAACAAAGTCTTATTGCAAGCTAATAACGGCTTCAATGCATGGTATACGAAGATCAAGCTCTTCAGCCCTCTTACATCTGCTTTAGACATTTCTCCTATGTAACAATGCAAGCACTACAACTCGTAGAAAACTTCACACATTCTAGATCAAGACTGTTCGAAGCAAATTCAATTTATATGGTTCATCCAAACCTTCGACTACTACAAGGTGTGGCTTGCATCACAATCTCTTGCTCAACAGTGTGGAAGCAAAATTTGTATATATTGTCTCTCTTCCACAAAATTTGCATATGTTGTCTCTCTCACATTTTCAAATTTCTAATTTTTTCCAAAAAAAAAAAAAAAAAAAAAAAAGGGAAATTGGGAAATTCAACAACTTCAACAAATGTCAAAAGCTTAACACACTCTTGATCAAGATAGTGTCAAGCAAAATCAATTTGTGGTGCCAACAAAAGCTTCAACAAGTGAAGGGCAACAACAATTCTCAAAAACTTCACACACTCTTGTTCAAGATAGTTTGAAGCAAAATCAATTTATGGTACCAACAAAAGCTTCAACAAGTGAAGGGCAACAACAATTCTCAAAAGCTTCACACACTCTTATTCAAGATAGTGTGAAGCAAAATCAATTTATGGTGCCCAACAAAGCTTCAACACAAAAGCTTCACCTACAAAGTTTCAACACAAGAGCTTCACCTACAAAGTTTCAATACAAAAGCTTCACCACAAGAGCTTCAACAAATGGAGGGCAACAACAAATGTCAAAAGCCTCACACACTCTTGATCAAGATAGTGTGAAGCAAAATCAATTTATGGTGCCCAACAAAGCTTCAACACAAAAGCTTCACCTACAAAGTTTCAACATCAAACAAAGTTTTAACAACAAAGCTTCATCAATGGAGAGCAACTACAATTTTCAAAAGCTTCACACACTCTTGATCAAGATAGTGTGAAGCAAAATCAATTTATGGTGCCCAACAAAGCTTCAACACAAAAGCTTCACCTACAAAGTTTCAACACAAGAGCTTCACCTACAAAGCTTCAATACAAAAGCTTCACCTACAAAGCTTCAACACAAAAGCTTCACCTACAAAGCCTCAACACAAAAGCTTCACCTACAAAGCTTCATTAATGGAGAGCAACTACAATTCTCAAAAGCTTCACACACTCTTGATTAAGATAGTGTGAAGCAAAATCAAGTTATGGTGCCCAACAAAGCTTTAATACAAAAGCTTCAACACAAAAGCATCACCTACAAAGCTTCAACACAAAAGCTTCACCTACAAAGCTTCAATACAAAAGTTTCACCTACAAAGCCTCAACACAAAAGCTTTACCTACAAGCTTCAACACAAAACCTTTAACACCAAAGCTTCACCCACAAAGCTTCAATACAAAAGCTTCAACACAAAAGCTTCACCTACAAAGCTTCACCCATTAAAAAAAAATAAAATAAAAAAGAAAGAAAGAAAGAAAGAAATGAGCCTAGGCCTTCTCTTCTTTGGGCCTAACAACTTTCATACCAAATATACATGAAGGAAGAATTTTGGGCAACCACTTAGAAAGGAAAATGGTAAAGTTTTGTTTGGAAAATTGCCTACTAGCAAGACACCTCCCTCGTCAACTATCTCGACCGGAGATTTGGGGGACTCCTACCATATACCACTACACCTTGGTACTCAGAAATTTCGTGACTACTCAGTGCCTTGGATTTTTCAAGTCCCCAACCGAGAAATTTTCCTCACTCAAGAAATTAAGGAAGCACTACTTCAACCTACAGGGTCCACCCACGAAGTTTCAACATGCAAACTTCAACAAAATAAAAAATCTAGGCTTGGCATTATTGCTCTAATTGAAGAGATCGAGAAGCCTCAACAGCCATTTGCCAACACCATTGTCGAAGAACAAAGCTTCGCCATACCATATCTACTACTTTGTCAAACAGCAAAAGTATCCCATATTATCAATATCGAACATACTCCAGGTTTAACGGACTTGTTTTGACCCTCAAATTCTGGAGTCGAGTCGGCTTGCTCCTTTGGAGGAA
The DNA here is from genome assembly GCF_019419815.1 of Pyrus x bretschneideri. Taxonomy (NCBI): domain Eukaryota; kingdom Viridiplantae; phylum Streptophyta; class Magnoliopsida; order Rosales; family Rosaceae; genus Pyrus; species Pyrus x bretschneideri. Next base: position 5,514,844 of record NW_025999390.1, on the reverse strand, counting down.
ACCAGAAAACCCTCCAACCCAGTTCAAGAATACACCTGTGGAAAGTCAAGTACAACAAAGCACGTGCCGATTCGTCCGTCTTCTCCAAAAACAAGAATACCTTATATCATCTCTTCTTCCTGTTTCTTCTCTTTATCCTTGTTGCTAAATAAGAGACAGGGAGAATGAGTACAATCAGCCGGAACCCAAGATCAACTTACCGATCTGAGACTGATTGCTTGGAACCCTGATTGCTTACCTTGCCTGTCACCTCATTCGGCAGATCTCCTCGCTTAGAAACTTGGGGGACTCCTACTATATGGTTTGTATCATAATTGACCAAACCCGAAACTACAAGTAAGCTTCAAATGAAAATGATACATTACCCTGTGCGTCAACGCCAACTAAAAATACCACTTCTAGATGAAGGAAAAGTACTTCAAAGAGAAGATGCCACATCTACTTACAGGACAGAGAAGGCAAGTGAAGGCGACACCACACTTCGGCACTTGGAAGTTTTGTGATTACTCAATGGCTTGGATCTTGCAAGTCCCCAACTGAGGAGCTTCCCTCACTCGGGAACTTTGGGGAGCACTGTTTGTACCATACTTGACCAATCCTGAAACTACTAAGCACCGGTCAACAACATACCGTCAAGGACCCACAAGACTTTTCCTCCAACCAGGAGGCCAATCACAACACGACATATGTCGGTATCAGAAGCCAATCACAGCGCGACACGTGTCGATATCAGAGGCCAATCATAACACGACACGTGTCAATGTCAGAACAAAGCTAGAAACTTTTTTCTATAAAAGGGGATCATTCTCCCATAATAATCTCTAATGCCATTTGTACTAAACTATTCACTAGAACTCACTAAAAGAGAGCTTGAACCTATGTATTTATGTAAACCCTTCACAACTAATGAGAACTCTTCTACTCCGTAGACGTAGCCAATCTGGGTGAACCACACACATCTTGTGTTATTTGCTTCCCTGTCTCTATTCATTCACATACTAATCCACACTAATGACCAGAGCAACCTAGCGAAGGTCACAAACTTGACACTTTCTGTTGTACCAAAGTCCTCGCTGATTTTGTGCATCAACAAGGAGCAACAAAGAGGGTTGATTGACGGGGAACAACAAGATGAGGAGGTGGCTGGGGAAGGCATGGTAGAAGTGGCTTAAAGCAGAACCCAAGATTCGGACCCTTTTGAATTAGGTCTTGTTATTGCTACCGTGAGTAGGGAGAGTATGAGATGGAAGCGAAGAATTACGGAAGTAGAGGAGGAAGTGGAGGTGATGGGGAGGGAGGATAGTAGTACCTGATATAAGTGAGCTCTTATTTTTACTGAGGAGGATGAAACCAGCCGTGAAAGGTCTCCACGATCGTCATAAAAACATTATGTTGGAACTGTCAAGGAATTGGGGGTTCCTCGATAGTTGATGCATTAGTGGAGCAGGTGCAACTTCACAACCCCGACGTAGTGATCTTACTTTAGACAAAGAATAAGAGTGATCGCTATAAGTATTTACTCAAGTTATTATGGATGGATTTTATGCAACAAGTGAAAACAAAAGGAATTGGTTAGGGTCTATGTGCTTTTTGGAAAGATGAGGTGAATATTTCTAACATTGTTTGGAGTAGTTTTTATATAGAATTGGGTGTTGGTAGCGGTCCGATTCATTCGAATTGGAAGATGATAGATGTATACACAAGTATGGACAATAAAAGGATGAGGGGGCAATGGTCCGAATTTAATAGGACGATTAGTAGCTCACAGGGGAAATGTATTATGATTGGTGATTTTGATGACATTGTGGATGACGAAGATAATAAAGAAGGTAACTACGGCTTTATGGCGAGCATGAGGGACTTTCGGGATTTCTTGACGGAAAATGAGCTTCTTGAATTGGGCTTTGAAGGCGGTACATTGAAGAATAAGCAAGATGATGGGTTGATTTAACAACGGTTCGATAGAGGTGTGGCGACCTCGGGATGGATGAATATATTTCATAATGTGAAAATTAAGCATGTGGTATTGGAAGGCTCAGACCATTATATGTTAATTCTTTCCTCTGACAGAACCACTCAGAAAGGGCCACGCCGTTTCCTTTATGACTTTAGGTGGGGCAAGAATCCGAAGTGTCGAGATATTATTACAGATGCATGGAGGGAATTAGTGGATGGATCTTTGGTGTTTAAAGTAAATGAGAAATTGAAGGGAACTCTATACCGACTTGGTTTGTGGAAGAAGACTACGAAACCGAATTCCAAACGACGTATAGAGGAACTTCGGGCGGAGATCAAAAAGGGGATTGTGGATATGCATGCGTGACAAGAACATATAAAGGCAAAGGAGAAAGAGCTAGTGGTGGTTATTAAGGAAGAAGACCTCTATTTGAAGGTGAAATCACGGAATACATGGCTCCGAAAATGTGATAAAAATACTAAATTTTTTCATGCTCAAATAGTTCAATTAAGGAGAAGTAACCGACTACAGAGGTTGGAAGATAATACTAGTGTATGGCAGAAGGATTCGTTATATATGCAGGACATTATTGTTAACTACTTCAATGCCTTATTTCAGTCTGGTGGTTCTCGGCAGGGAGGGGAGGTGGGGGCTTGTGTGGGGGTTAAAGAAAATAACCTGGAAAATGAAAAGCTCATTAGTCCGTTCTTGGCTAATGAAATTCGAGAAGCAGTGTTTCAAATTCCGGCTGCTAAATCACCTAGACCTGATGGGTTTATGGCTGGATATTTTCAGGATCATTGGGAAGTGGTGGGTAGTGATATCATCCAGATGGTGCAAGTTTTTCATCATTCGGGGCTGTTGTTACAAAAGATTAATCATACACATATGGTATTAATACCGAATGTGATGATTCCACGACAAATGACGGAGCTGAGGCCGATTTCTTTATGTAATGTAGTATACAAGATCATTGCTAAGGTCTTGACGAGAAGATTGAAAAAAGTGATGGATCGGGTTATTAGTTTTAATCAGCCACTTTTGTACCAGGCGGTAGATTCATGATAATATCTTGGTAGTACATCAAATATTGCATTCTTAAAGCAAGGTGTGGATGGGGAGGATGGTAGAATGGCAGTTAAGTTGGATATAGAGAAAGTTTATGATCGAGTAGAATGGGGCTTTTTGATTGAGGTTATGAGTAATTTAGGGTTTCATTTTAAATTTTTTGATTGGATTCGAGAATGCATCTCTACGATGTCATATAGTGTTATGGTGAACGGTGTGCCTTCACGTTATTTCCGACCTGAAAGGGGATTAAGGCAGGGCGATCCAATGTCACCTTTTTTATTTCTCCTATGTGTGGAAGCTTTCTCGTCATATATTCAGAAGCAGGAGATGAATGGGTTGATTAGTGGGGTACGGGTGGCGTCGAATGCAACGCCTATCACTCACTTGTTTTTTGCGGATGATTCAGTGGTCTTCTGTAAAGCGGATGAGACATAGGTAGGGAACATGATTAAAATCTTGGAGGACTATGGTAAGGTCTCTGATCAAATTATTAATTTGGAGAAAAGCTCAATATTCTTTAGGAAGGGTTGTCTGAAGAAGAATACAAAGCGAATTATTTCAAGAATGAATATTCAAGCTTGAGATGGATTTGGCAAATATTTGGGGATCTAGGCAGACTTTAGGCATTCGAAGAATGTGGTGTTTGAATTGGTTTGACGCGATATTGAATGTCGTATTCATGGTTGGGCCGAGCAATTTTTTTCTCCTGTGGGGAAGGAAATTTTGATTAAATCAATTGCAATGGCGATGCCGAACCATGTTGTGACGTGCTTTAAACTGCCGGTGGACACTTGTAAGGAAATGGAATGAGTTATTGCTTAATTTTGGTGGAGAGGTCAGTCTAAAACTAGAGGGTGTCACTGGGTGGCGTGGGATAAAATGACTTTAGGGAAAAAGCTTGGCGGTTTAGGCTTCCGATATCTCATTGGATTTAATTTGGCTATGATTGCCAAAATTAGTTAGAGGGTGCTAAATAACCTGAAGTCAATGCTTGGTATAGTGCTTCGGAATAAATATTTTCCTAACTCCTCATTCTTGGAGGCAAACAAACAAAATAAATCGTTGTGGGGGTGGAAAGTTAATGTATTGGGTAAGCAAGTTCTCAACTATGGGCTTCGATGGAGGTTGAGGGATGGTGAATCTATTAGGGTGGCTGATCCATGGCTTCTCAAGCCTCACTCATTCAAACTGGTGTTGTGGAATGGGGCTTCTAACTTAAAAGTGTGTGATCTAATTACCACGAATAAGTAGGGGTCGAGAACGGATGAAATTGCAACTATGGTGGAACTGAATGATCTGGAATTGATTCAAACCATTCCGATTAGTAGAAGTGGTTGCAAGGATAAACAAATATGACATTACACAAAGAATGTGATGTATTCAGTAAGGTCAGGATACTATGTAGCGATGGAGATGATGCAAAATGACGAGGTTGGTCATAAAAGAGGGGATGTCGAGTTCATCAGGATTGTTGGGATGGATGTGGAAGAGAATGTGGACTCTTATAGTGCCGAATAAACTACGATTCTTTATATGGAAGGCTAATCGGAAGGCGTTGGCGGTGAGGCATAATTTGGAGCGACGGTAGATTCGAGTTGTGAATAAATACAAACTTTGTGGTGTGCCTGATGAAACCGAGGCTTACCTTTTCTTTGGGTGTGAATTCAGTCGTGCGTTTTGGTTTGGGACGTCGTAGCAAATTAATATGGTGGTTATAGAGGGAATGATTTTTTGGAGGGATGGCAGAGATTAGTGGAGCAAATGGAGAAGGAGGGGGATGCGGATTTGATTTTGCAACAGGTGGTATTTGGCTTCTGGCGTATTTGGAAGCGTAGGAATGAGGCTGTATTCAAAGGAACTCGAATCCTACCGCACGTGGCTGTTGAGTTATGGAAGCAGCAAGTCGAAGAGTTTAGGGAGGTTATGGTGGTTATAGTAGTGGAGGGAGGGGAACAACGAAGGACCAGGGGGTCATAGAGAGGGGAGTAGTCCAGGGGAAGGGCTTGGTGGGGATGAAGGTCAATGAAAGAAACCCATCTTTGGGGAGTTGAAGTTCAATTGCAACGCTGCATAGAGGAAGGACACGAAAGTGGGTGGGGTTGGATGGGTGCTTTGGGACTTTGCTGGGATCCCTAAGATTGCGGGAGGGGTAGGTGGGGAGCAGTTCACGGCTGCAATCATGGTGTAGGCAAAGGCGATTAGGCAAGGGATGGAGATAATCATTGGAAGCAATGTTATGGAAACCAGTACTAGATTGGTGATGGAATCAAATTCTAAGGGATTGATTCATATGCTTAACAAGAAGATCATGGTTGATGTGGCTCTTGATATTTATCTCCAAGATATTTGGAGGATGGCAAGCATATTCCAGTTGGTGAGGTTCTGCTTTACCCCTCGGCAATGCAATCATGCAGCCCATTCGGTCGTGGCGCACGTCATTAAGCATAGCGGGAGATTTGGTAAGGATGAGTTAGGTCCAGAGTTCCTTTTTAATATTATAGTAGAAGATGCAAATGTAATTGTTCGTATTTAAATTGAATAAAGTTTCTACCTTTTGACAAAAAAGAAAGAAAGAGGAAATAGACTCTTTTCAACTCTCTCTGGATGATTATTCTCCTCTCTAACCACCCAAATTTTGATAGAGATTCATAAAACACCCAAAATCTCACTAGCTTGTAAACTAACGTTTCTAATATCTCTACTTGTGGCCGCTTACTACTACGGTCTAGTAGTGTTCTTTTGTACATATAAGTAAGAGGTCTTAAGTTCAATTATCGACAAAAACGAATTTAAATCATATTATTATTAATCTATTGTGTATATAATATTGTTTGTTAAAAAAAATAAAAATATCTCTATTTGTGTCTTTCTTAAAAACAAAGAAAGATCCTAACCTAATAATCCTGTAATCTCTCAAAAAACAAAGCCCAAAATTCTACATGGCGACAAACTCTTAATTTGACCACCACATTTTTTTTTTTTTTACAAAAGCAATAGAATGTTTCATTATCATTAATAATTAAGTACAAGAGGTATTAGATACATACAATTTTCTCCAGTGACCAAACTTGTTATCTAGAAATAATTCACATAGATAGGTAATAATTTTAAACCTTTGATATCACTAAAACCAAGAGTCATAAAGTAAATCTGTCACAAAGATGATAGATGCGAAAGATGTAGAATTGGTGCCACACATCAAGTCGTCGTAAACAAAGATGCCACACAAAAATCGTTGGAGAGATACAAACAAATAGTTGTAGCGACACACAAATTCTACTTATCTAGCCGGTACAACTAAACTAAAGCCAATGCGATTGTCTGCCCTCCCACTTTCCACTTCCGATGCCCTCCAGTGCCATCGTGTTTGTGTGGTCGCGGTTAAGTTATTTCAACATTTTATATTACTATTTATTTTTATCTTATTATCTCTATAAAAAAAATATATATAAAATGTTGACGTGGCTTAACTGTGACAACACAAAATAAGAGGGCACGGAATGACACCAAAAGTGAGAGGGCAGACAATCCTTGTCCTGTCGATAGAGGAGGATGCAGGTACAAAAGTGGCAGGAGGTGTGGGTAGAAGGACACGTGGGTCGCAGAGAAAGGACAATAGAAACGTCGGTGCCAGAGAGGTTCCCCAACCACAACCACCTTCGTCGATGCGGCGTCATAACCCGTTACCACCACACACCTAGTAACATGCATAAAACTAAATTCATTACCATCAGAAGCCTTTGAAGTCTTGTGGTTGCATGCTTCAGTAAGACAGCAACCAAAGCCTGCATAGCATCTGGTTCCCACGCTAAAGCCACCGATCGACGTTGTTGCATCGCCGTAGCCGCCACCAATACGAATCCATGGTCACTGAAACCATAGCTTCAAAAGCCCCAGGGAAGTTCAAGCCACCAAAGGAGCTGCAACGGCTTTTGATATGCAGCCCAAACCACCTAAACTCCCAAACGAGCCACCACCATGAACACCTCATGGCCAACACACTCAACAGACAAAGAGCAACAAAATTAGCCCATTAAACTTAAAGAAAGATAATGGTCTGACTCCATCCAACTAGAAAGAGGTGTTGGAGACAGTACTAGAGGAAGAGGAAATGGGAGGATAGAAGAGGAACGAGAAGGAGGCTTAACAAGAAACGTGAGAGGGGAGGGGAGGGAAGAATAGAGGGGGAGAACAAATGGGGAGAACAAATGGGAAGAAGAGGAACGAGGAGAGGATGGAGGGAGGGAGGCTAGGAAGAAAGAAAGGGATGCCGCAGGCCTCAAGTCGGAGCAAAGGGGCGACGGTTATGGGGTTTCTAAATCTATGGTTAGTTTACTAATTTGTAATTAGGATGAGAGGAATTGAATTGAGGGGAAGTTGGAATTGGATTGCTATTGAAGCTGTTTACTTAAATTTTCTAGAATTTGAGTAAAAAAAGTACTAATTCCATATGAGTGTTTACTAATTCACTAGAATCGAAATATAATTCAATATGATTACAAAAATGCCCTTATTCAAAATCTATATAATAAAATTTTATATAATAATTCATAAAATAAAAAAAATAAAAAAATAAAAGCGAATTGCATTAACACAGAAGATCCACCCGCCGCTGTCCAACGCTAACGTCCAGTGCCACTTCTTCCCCAAACACCGCAACCACCCATGCCCAGCGACGCAACCCAAACCCACTACTCCCACTCTCCACCATATCTCTTTGTTTCCAATGGAAAATTTTGAAATCAAATGAAGTGGGTTAGAGAGAGAGAGAGAGAGAGAGAGAGAGAGAGAGAAGGGAATGAGGGAGTTACAGTGGAGATGCCCAAGACTTGAAATCATAATGGAATGGATTGAGATAGCGAGAGGTGGCGGTGAGAAGTGGGTTCTTTGGGAAGAGAAGTAGTGCTGGAATTTTAAAAATAAATGAGGATAGAAGTGGTAGAAAATTTGTATTTCGGATTCCTCACAGCAGGCAGAATTGAAATACCTCATATATTTCAGGAGTCCAATTCCTCCAAAAGAAGGAATTGAATTCCAAAATTTTTCAATTCCTCAAGATTTAGTAAACATTGAAGTACTCCATAATCGATATTCAATTCCACATTTTGATTCCAATTATGGGTACGTAAACACGCCATTAGGATTTTGAGAAAGGAGGGAGATCGCTTTAGAGAGAGTCACGGGAAAGTTTATGCTGTTATGTTGATTTGGTCGCAATAATTAACCACCACTTGATACCACTAAATAATCTTTCTATAAGCTCACTCAAAACCCTAATCCTATTAGTTTTTAAAAAAATTATGTTGAAGGTTAATTGTCTTTTATTATTAAAGAAAATGGCGGGTGTCATTATGTATCATTTTAGAAGGTTGTCATATGTTATATGTTGCAAGGCCTTATAAGGAAACAAAATTTCCCAAATACATTAAACTACCTGGAAAGCATTAATATTTTCAAGTCCAAAACCAAAAACTCTACTTTCTTGAAACATGAATTAATTGGACTGAATTCGAGGAGTGCATAATAACTCATTATGTTGAGAATATGAATTCAATGTCAAGAAATTAAAAAATTTGGCATGTGCTTGAGCTACTCTTTATATTGCTAATTAGTATTGTGTTGTGTATCATTTAGAAGGTTGTCATATCGTTCCATAACTCAAAATTATGCACCAAGAAAAATTATTATTGACATTCTAAAAATCTAATATTGCGCTCTAAAATATAAAAATACACTTATAAAAATGCATAATTAAATATATATAAAGTACCAATAACACTTCCCTTTTCCAAATATACCAAACTGAAAAGCAATAATGTCTTCAAGTCCGAAACCAAGTAGGACAATACTTTTTTAGAACACAAATTAATTGGACCGCACTCAAGCCTCGAGGAGTTCATGATAATTCTTTTCTTGTAAAGAGTGTAAATTCCACATCGGGAAATTAAGGGACCTTGCAAGTGCAAATAAGGAGTTGAGTTACTACCCATATTGCCAATTAATTTTATAGTTGAACATCAACATCCTTCATGATACAAGAGAAAGTTAACTTTTGTTGAGCCTCACATGTAGCGAATTTTTAAACCTAACACACAAATAACACTAATTGAGTGTCATAGAAAACGTGTGGTCGTTGGGCTTCACACGTGAGTCAACTTGCTTTAAAAACATAAAGGAAGTGAAGTTCCCCTTTAGGTAAAACCAATTAACAATACAGAAAGTAACCCAACTTCTTATAAATCACATGCAAACTTTATTCTCTCCGTAACGTAGAATTCATTACTCTCCACAATTTTAAAAACTTTAGGGTTTGAAAAGTATGTGCTGAAATACTAATAATGTTCACAAGAATAATGTTATTGGCATTATTGAGTAGGTATATGTACTGAAGGTTTTGTAGGGGTGAACCTACTAAGTTTTTGTAATATATACGGGATGTCCCTATGTATTTGGAGTGAACCTACACTTTCGTAGCGTGTCTGGTTTGATGTTTGTGTCCACATTGGGAATTGGCCAGAAACAACGACACCTGCTTTGGCACCTAGCCTTTCTTTCTTTCTTTTTCAAGGGGCATATGCATGATACCCTAATTTTTATTAAAAGGGAAAGAAAACTTGTCTGGTGTCTTCAACTCCTGCAACAGTAAGATTAATTCTCGTTCTTGATTATATGATACGGATAAAAAATGGTTGTGGCAACAGTAAGATTCTTGATCATGATTGATCACACAACTACAAATGGCTGTCAGCTTCATAAGTCTCCTTTGAATTGTTTTCCACCAATACTAAACATTTTATTTACTGTGTGTCTCTAAACCATGATATCGAAAAGAAGAAAATTCTCAATCCAAATGGTAACACAGAACACAAGCCACAAAACCAATTTTTCTATTTTCAATTTCTTCCTTGGCTGACAACGAAAGTGAAATAGGGTTTTACGATATTATAATGATTTTTATTTTTGGACAATGATATTACGTTAAAAGTGAACAACCCCGAAGAATCCAAAGTCATTGCTCGTAAGCAAAAGCAGCAGCTAGCATCCATTCATTTATATTCATCATGCATACTAGAAACTAGTAACTAGCAATGATGTGGATTAAAGAGGCCCACCCTTTCTTTTATAAGAATCTTGCGTAGCAAGGTGCACTAAAGGTCTCACACAATGGAAAACGACCAATCCGTAGTGCGAGATGGGAAGCTACAATAATGGAATATTTGGGAGGGGCCAACTAGCATAAAGTTTCCAAATTTTATGTAATAATATTTTGGTACAACTGAAATGACATGCTATTCAAAATGCATTTTAGATTTTAGAAAGTGAAAATGAGCGACGTGGAGGTTGGGATGGGCTATGACTACCTCAAACCAATTTGTAGCTTCGTCACTAGGTACGTACTAGTTATAAAAACCTAAGTGAGAGACATGAAGGTTTGGGTACCTCAAACCTAAATGTAGCTCCGCCCTTGGATCATATCTCGACCTAAAACTCTGGTTTTTTATTTGTCTGATTACTCAATAACTAAAACTTATATAAGCTTAGCAATCCTAGCTCTATCGAAAAGAAGCTACATAACTAGCATAGTCTTTCCAAAACGTATGCAATGTGTAAGAAGCAACATGGGATTCACCTCAGAACTACGTCTAGCTCCGCCCCCCATCCATGTCTCATTATCTATCAACAAGTTTAAAACATGATCTTAGTAACCCTGTCACTACAACACTATCATTGAATTGAAAATCATATTAAAATTAGTCTATTCGGTAAGCCATTTGTTGATGCACAAAATCGGCGAGGACTTTGGTACAACAGAAAGTGTCAAGTTTGTGACCTTCGCTAGGTTGCTCTGGTCATTAGTGTGGATAAGTATGTAAATGAATAGAGACAGGGAAGCAAATAACACAAGATGTACGTGGTTCACCCAGATTGGCTACATCCACAGAGTAGAGGAGTTCTCATTAGTTGTGAAGGGTTTACACAAATACATAGGTTCAAGCTCTCTTTTTGTGAGTTCTAGTGAATAGTTTAGTACAAATGACATTAGGGATTATTGTGGGAGAATGATCCCCTTTTATAGAAGAGAGTTTCTAGTTTTGTTGTGACATTGACACGTGTCGTGTTGTGATTGACCTCTGATATCGACACGTGTTGCGCTGTGATTGGCCTCTGATTCCGACACGTGTCGCGTTGTGATTAGCCTCCTAGTTGGAGGAAAAGTCTTGTGGGTCCTTGACGATATATTGTTGACCGGTGCTTAGTAGTTTTGGGATTGGTCAAGTATGATACAAACACCATTAATTATTAGGAGAAAAACGTTGCATCAATGATTGCAATGGAGAACATTTTCTAGGGTTTCTTGGAAATCCATTACCTATGCAAAGGTTTAGGTTATAACGTCAACCATGGCTCCTGTAATTATAGAAACTCTAACCCATCCCACTTGCCAACGGAATTGGGCAATTCAATCCAACAAAACTCAGAAAACCCTCTCCATCCTAACCTAAAAAGTCAGCCAGCCTGCGGGCCCAAGCATTCTGGACCAAGCAATCGGGCAATTCATGTCGTGTGTGCGACTGATTCTATATTACGTAGCATCCCTAATGAAGATTTTATCCTCCATGAGACTACTATATTTTCAACTTTAGCGAGAAATTTTATCCCCAACGAGCCGAAAAATAGGGCTAGATCCACTACTAGGGCTAGTAACTTCCTTTCTTGGGTAACATAAAATCAGGCTACATCTAGCCCCAAAAAATAGTGGGTCCTACAAAAAAAGTAGCAACCCATGTGAACAAAATTTTATTAATCTCCCTCCACTTGCGAATACACTTATACTCTCCTTTTATTATTACTTTAATTCTTTTTTCTTACTTATTTTTCTTGCAATTTGGCTAATTAATGATTGTTTTAAATTCCATAAGAATTAAAATTTCAAATTGATTTAACGTTCATGGGCATTGATGGGTGAAATTTTCAAATAATTTTTTTTCAAAATTGTATGATCCTAATTTACCAATTGGTGCTAGGTAAATTGTTGTATTATACATGAAAATCTAATTATTTCAGAGGGCAAAGTGAGGTTTGTTTGTTTCAACGGATGAGTTTGAGATAAGAGAATCTAATCTAATGAACGATTCATAAGTAATGAAATCTAACTTTGTCACAATTTGAACTTTTTAGGTTGAAGGGTTCATAAAAAATAAATAAATAAATAAGATAGCACGTCCAAAAATCAACTTAAGAAAAACTAACACAAAAAAAAAAAAAATTCAATGCTTAATCAAATTACTATATAAATATATATAGCCCCTTATTGGGAGAGATTCTTTTATAAAGCCCCAAAGATTCCTTGGAGCTCTAAAATGGGCTATATCCACCACTTTTACAGTCTCATATAGAACCCTTCCTAGAGATATTCTAAGGCTGACGTCAATCACGTTATTATCTTTTTGTGTCAGACATGTGCACTTGAGTCGCGCTTGACGACGAGCCAAGCGATCAACACACAAACGTTGGGGTTGTGTTGCATGCAAACTCACCCCATCCTCCGTTAGATTTGCAACGGCTATCTACCCTACCCTCCATCTTTTTCTGACAAAAAAATTTAAATTAAATAAAATAAAATTTTGGTAAAATCCCTTATTACCATTGGGCCTACATGCACAGCATGGACTGTTGGGATTTTTTTTTTTAAAAAAAAAATTGTAATCCAAAGGGTCTATATTAATTAGTTTAAATAAATATTAAAATTATAAAAAAAATTAATAATTACTTGATCATAACATATGGCGTTTTGTGATTAGTGATAATAATACGTGGCTTGAGATAATTAGTTAAATTGCATTTGAGTAATTACTAGTTAGACAATAATTTTCTATACCCAATTATCAAGGCAATTATTACCTCAATGGAATAGAATTGCTCCTGGAGAGGACGTAATCATTTTCCACAGGGCACACTACTCAGATTACGATGTAATTGCATACGTGGTACATATATGGAGACGGCAAGGACAGGTGCTACTAAACCGGGGTCCGGTCGCAATCGGTGTCGCGTCCGGGCAGAAAAGGAAATGGGAACGGTCTCTGACAACGACTGTCGGCATTTCAGTAGGTATCCACGTGTACAGATGTCACTCACCCCGGGTAAATACATAGGTCCGACTAGAGATTGTAAATTTGGATGGGACTGTATTGTACCGGGCCTCCCATGACAACGATTGTATATGACAGACGTTGGATGGTCGTAGGGTGCGATATTAGCTGTGGCAAAACCCTAATAAAAGCGGCTATCATCCCTCTGGTTCCGAATACAATCTCTTTCTGTTTTAAATAGTCCGTGTTTTTTTAAAGTAGAATTAATCAATTGTTCTCTTTTCATTCAATCGAATGTCTTTAATTTCATCGATTTTGTACGTCTTTTCATTTTCTTTCAAAAAAAAAAAGGAAAGGAGAAGGATTTTCTTCAGTGGATCCCTCTTGTTTCTGTTTTCGTTTAAGCATTGGGAACAACTTTTGCTCATGTGTTTCATTCAAAAAACGGTATTGCCTATCGTCTAGCTCGTTTTGCCCTCATTCTGGTTGTTTTTGTAATTAATTTGAGAATCCTTCTGACTTAATGTCATATTTACTTGTTGAAGATTGTACGGTTAATTGGTTAGTAGCTAGAGGCTACTCTGTTTGCTTGTTGTGAACTATTTGTTTCGCTTATTCAATGAAAGCCATCAAGGAACTTTAAAAAACAAAGTCGTGACGAATGGAAGAACACCATTATAGCAATATAATATAATCACTAGTAGAAAAAAGCTCATCTACCACGGTGGATGTTCGTGATAAATTGTAATCTACCACAAATATCGTGTCCGTTAGTATTCTGGATGTGATAAAAGTCTTCATTTCTACCACAGGCTATGCCCGTTGTCAAATGCAATGTAACCACGGATTGTGCATGTGGTAGATTGGGATCTAATACCACGTGTTATGGTCATTGTGGATTACAAATTGATCACGGCTATAGCCTGTTGTACAAAAATTTTCAAAAAAAAAAAAAAAATTTAATCAATAAACAAATAAAAAATATATATATATATAAAGATATTTATTTACAAAATTGCATATTTACTTTATAAAAATTCACATATTCAAATATTTTAGTAAAAGCTAACAACAAAATGAGTAGTTAAATTAAGAATACCAAATCACTGAGTTATGCTACAGTTGTGTACCTAAACATGTAGACTTTGTTTCACTCTAAAACAAACTCAAGTCCTAGTTCCAACCTTGGTCCTCCAATGATATTCATCTTCTCTGCAACCCTTTCTTCAAGAAAACACACATCTCCAGCAAGCCAATCACACTTCAAATTTGCAGGTGCCTAAACGTATTAGTTGATATTTGAATTATAAACGCTCATGAATTAGAACCACCAACCACCTATGAGACAAACAAGGAAAAATATAAAGCTTAGAAATCAAAACTCATCACTTAAGGACATCATATACAAAATAATTCAAATTCACAAAGTCAATTGGACAAAAGGCAAGTAATCATGATCCAAGTGAGTACACGGTGCATGCCAAAAAAGTACCTAAGACACCTCATGTGTTAGTATCGAGCATATGAAGATCAATGTGCATGTCTTCCTTGATGTGTGTGTGAGAGAGAGCGAGAGAGGAGAGAGGAGATTTTTTCACGGGGCTTACATTATAGTAATTAAGTAGTCACCATTTACCATACTATGTTCTTAGAGGTCAAGACAATAGTTCACCAAACCTTGCAATCAAAATTTTCAATTCTTGGCATCTGTTGAAAGACCGTGAACCTTCAGTGTGTATTGCAGAGCAAACCCCACTCTTCCATTGACTTAGCATAGTTGTAACTGGTAAGTAATCTCTAGCAGCACCTGAAATTATAAGGACCAAAGAGTCAAGGAACATTGAAACTTCATTTAGCATTAGATACAGTACATATTAACTCTTGTTCAACATCTAGCAAAGGAATCATCTTTAATTCTCCTTTTCTAGATAACACTTAGGTAGTCAACTCGTCATGTACGCCATGATAGAAATATCATTTACTACAGTTCAAACAAGAAAGATAGCAATACCTATGACAACTCTTCCAACCAAAACCTTTCTTTGCAACATGAACCTGGAATTCAATGTGGCAGTATAACAAAACATAAAGAAACTTACACCACGTGTAGCAAACTCTCGAGTTTGTTCTTTTACTCTTATAATTCAAACATAATTATGCAGGAACACTAAACTCCCATTATGCAATTAGTTTAAATCAATGCCCCAAAATTAATTTCATCACAATTCATTAGACAACGATAAATTAATCCCATCCAATTTAGGAACCCAACAATTTTCTTCATCATTTCAACAAGTTACCATAACCAGAAACTTAAAACAATAAAATAAAAAAGATGAAGCTTAATTACCCTAAGTGAAAAGCAACCCATATGAGGCAGCAGAGGTGGTGTGCTCGCGATCGCAAACAATGTACAACCACCACCAATTAGCCCCCGCCGTGCACCCAAAAAGCTCTGAAGAGCTGCTTCTGGATCCTTAACTGCTGCTCCTTCCCATTCCGACCTGTCTGCTTGGACTTGCAATATCCTCACATATAAATCGCCCTCTTCGTCAGAATGCTCACCTGACGGTTGCGACTCAGAAACTCATCAATGTCAATTTCCATAAATTCCCTTCACAAACTGAACCACAAAGTTGCAAGTCAACGAATTTGACAAAAAATTAACAAATTTTAATCCAATTGAAGGAGAAAGTTGGGAGCTTTAAAAAATGGATTCTTTATTTGGTTACCGGGGAAATGGAATAGTGGTGAATTGGGATTTTATCGGCAGCCAAACTGAGGGGAGAGAGAGAGAGAGAGAGATAGAGAGCAGTGGAGATACCTGAGGACTCAAGGTGGACGAGGAAAAAAGGAGAAAACTGAAAAATGATGCTTGTTAGTGAAATGTTAAGAGAGAAGAGAGTGACATAGATCGGTTTAATTTCTCACGATTTAGGGAAGGGGAGTTTTGCGGTTACTAGCTGATGGGATGAGATAAACCATTAAATGAAATTTGAGAAGTGTGCGTGAGTGTTGTGAAATTTTCAAATTTCAAAGATGTTTGAAATTTTGCAAAATTCTTGTCCCACCTCTACTATATTTTGTTAGTTAAGTGTGTGTGATTCCACCACATATTATGTCCGTGATATATAACAAAAAAACGATGTGGGGGTTAACAATAATAACCACAAGCATTGTCTAAGGTGGTTTTAGTATATTTATAACCTGCAATTTTGCGTGTGGTCATTCATTACTATTTTACAACAAGCTAAGATTTGTCCATGATAAAATATTGTTATTACTACGTGCTCATTATGCCCGTGGTAAATTTGTACTTTTTATAACAAGCTAATAAAGTCCGTGATAAAATTATCGTGGTAGATGAGCTGTTGTGTTGTAGTGTTTCCAAAAAAAGAAAAAAATCAATAGTATAATTGTTGTAATTCAGATGAATGAAAGGAGGCAACTAGTGATAAGACAATGTCAAAACATTTAGGTGTAGGTCCAAATTTTAACTGTACAAAATTATATATATATTGCTTCTCTAATGGCATCTGTGTCAGATCCCGACCAGGGGGGACCACCTCCCGGGCTCGCTCCACCACCGTAGCACGATATTGTTCGCTTTGGGCCTCGACCACGCCCTCATGGTTTTGTTTCTGGGAACTCATACGAGAACTTCCCGATGGGTCCACCATCCTGGGAATGCTCTCGCGCGTTACTCGCTTAACTTCGGAGTTCCAACGGAACCCGAAGCCAGTGAGCTCCCAAAAGGCCTCGTGCTAAGTAGGAATGGGAATATACATATAAGGATCACTCCCCTGGGCGATGTGGGATGTCACAATCCACCCCCCCTTAGGGGCCCGACGTCCTCATCGGCACATCACGGCCAGGGTTAGGCTCTGATACCAAATTGTCACATCCCGACCCGGACGGGACCACTTCCCAGGCCCGACTCCACCGTAGCGCGATATTGTCCACTTTGGGCCCCAACCATGCCCTCACGGTTTTGTTTTTGGGAACTCACACGAGAACTTCCCGATAGGTCACCCATCCTGGGAATGCTCTCGCACGCTACTCGCTTTACTTCGGAGTTCCAACGGAACCCAAAGCCAGTGAGCTCCCAAAATGCCTCGTGCTAGGTAGGGATGGAAATATACATATAAGGATCACTCTCCTGGACGATATGGGATGTCACAATCTGCACATCTGGAAAGATGTCCTTAGTTCACTTCGTTTGGAATATTTCATGAAGCCATGAGACAGTACAAATAACTGAAGTTCGTTGTGCTGAAGTATACATTAATAAAGGAAAATCTTAGAAAGATTACATTGTACATGAATCTACTTGAGTTATTAGCGTAGTTGTGAGGATGGATAAGATGACGAGTAAAAGTAGATTAAGTTTAGACTTCAAAACTCTCTAATTTTATTGAAAACAAATGTGTATATATCATACCAATTAATTAAGGATTTTAGCTTGATTATATGCATGACTTACCACATTGAGTAGTATTCAAATGTGACACATAAATGTATTACCATTACTCTGTATTAGAGCGTCTTCAAGAGATGCTGTAAAACAATCAAAACTCTATTTTAAGGAGCCAAACCTATAAAATACATCACCAACAGTCTATAAAAGAGTCTCTATTATATTAAAATAAACAGTCACACTTTAAATTTACAGAATCACTTTATCCGTTAAATATTTAAAAAATAATAAAACTTAAGGGTGGACCCTTGAACAAGGTGAAAAGGAAGAGAATAAAAGGATGTTATTTAAAAAAATGAGTAGGTTGAGTTTGAATTATTAATAATAAAATATTTAAATATTTTTTAAAATAGAAAGTGTTGTTGACAATGAAAAATTAAAATGAGTAGTTAAAATAATTTTTGACACTTTTCACTTGCTAGTTTAACAAAAATTTAGAACTTTTTTTTACAAATGGTGTTAGGGTTTAGTCCTCGAACTGCTTCAGCAACCTGCGCGCGCTCCCTTGCTCAGAGCGAATAGAGCTTTTGAGGCAACCATTATGCATGGCTAACTAAAATTGTTGCTGTTACGGTCGACGTTGGCAAAATTAATCTACATTAAATCAGATTCATTGTGAATACAAAACAAAGATTTTCTTTTTGGTTGAAACAAATAAAGCAAGAATTGACGGTGACCCATTTCCTGATCTTCTACGCAAGCAAAGTGCTGCCACACCATGAATGTTCTTGTGACAAGTTGTTAATTTGAATATGTTATCCGTCATTCAATATAATATAATATTGTTGCATAACAATAGAGCGAGGTCCACGTAACATATGTAATATTGTTTCATTTATTTCGTAAATCAATTTCAATCTTTTCCAAATTTTAACACGATGAATAAATTTCCCACGACAAACTAAAACTCTAGAACGTTTAGTCCACGAAAGATATTGGTAAATATTACTAAACCCATCCACATGTTTTTTAAACTTCCGTCGCCGAGTAGAAGATCTCTGTTAAAGTTAATCAAACAAAAGAATATTTAGCAATTAATTTGCAAGCGGGACGGTGTGATAAGTCTGAACTCTACTTCTTGTAATACAACCCCGTTGATCCTTTTTGGGTTTATCTACCCCACTTATCTGATCAAGTGAACACTTCACATGAATGGCTATCTAACGTAATGATGCGATGCAGGGTAAGAAAAGAAAAGGGTAATTCGATTAAGGTCACAATTTTTTTTTATAGGATTAGGCCAGTTGATTTTTTATTTTTTATTTTTAAATAAGAGGCCAATAAAGACAGTGGCATTGACTTTAGTTAGAGAGGAAAGTTGTTTTTGTTGATCTTAGTTAAAGAGAAAAATCGTTTCAATTGACCTATGCTAGATAATAAAATGACCATTGTACAAAATTTTACGTACAAAGTTAAATTAAGGACACATTTGATAACCAATTCAGTATTTAGTTTAAAAAAAATTGAAATTGAAAATCAAAATCAATACTTTTTTTCTGACTCAGAAAATTTTTGAAAAGACACAAAATGAACTTTTAGTTTTTTAGAACTAAAATCAGTTATCAAACAAAACTTTGATTTTTTTTTTTTAAAAAGGTGAAAACATAAATTGAAAATAGCCCCCAAATTAATTAACTATCCATTTTAACAAAGCTCAAAAATAATGTCAAGATATTGTCGGAGATAGATTAGTGGAATATGTTTTAAATAATTATGTTCATTGGATGGATGCTTATCAGTATACAAAATCATTGGCTTTGTTCTCAAGATTGCGACTAACCAGGAGATATCTTGAATCCCTAGTGAAAACAAGAAATTGTTCATCACCGTGTGAAAGCAAAGCCGAAGAACTAGGCCAAGAAATTTGGGGTCTAATGGCTTATGTTCAAACTCATGCAAATTTATAACAACAATTTTAAATTTTCTCTCGTCGGCATGGAAAATATCCAGAAATGATTTGAGAGTGAGACCTCCAAATATGGGACATACTAAAAAGCTCCTCTTAACTTGTAGCTAATGGAGGTATATATCTAATTGTCCCATCGAATGTGTAAGAAAACAACCAGGGGCGGTGCCACCAAGGAATTAGGGTAGTCCTAGGCCCATCCTGACTTCTATGAAAAATGTATGAAATCAACCAATGACCTCAAGTTTTTATTTGCAGAGGTGTGAACCTCATGGAAGAAGATGAAGCAAACGACGTCATTAGGCTGCTTTGGTTTTGAATTTGTTTGACTGTTTAATGAAACGATGAGTGGTAGGGGAGTTTTTAGAAGAGACGTGCAATTTCCTTTTAAATGGAAAAAAGCAACCCCACTACTGGTTTGATTCTCTCAGCTAACGGTACCATACACCCTATAATTTTCTAAAGCAACCCCCCTTTTTCCTTATTTGCAGACCTCTTCCCCTAATCCTTATTTTTATACTTCTTTGTATTTTCTTTAGCCTTCCACAGTCTACCTCTTACTTGGTTATCTAGGTTTGTACATATTTTTCTTCTTAGTATTGAATTTAATAGAGGTTTTCAGTTTTGTGAAGATTACACAAATTGCATATATTAACATGTTATGAATTTAACTTTTACACACATGCATATATATATATATATATATATATATATATGTATATGTATATATATTTGTGAAAGGCTCATCCACACTCAAAATTCTAGCTCCGCCACTGAAAACAACAGTCCACTCGTTAGTAATTCACCGTATACAAATTATTATAACCAAAACTTAGATCATCTCTGGCAAAAGAAAAAAATAAGAATAATTTAATATATCATTTGGTCATCTATATATCAAATAAATTGACAGTTTAAAAATGACATCAACTACAATTAGTGCTATGAGTGCAAATTTTGTATAAAACTATGAACTCTCTATAGTTCCACGCACACACCTCTTTTCTCCTAATAACACATTATTTATGAAAGATGCATGATGACATTATTACTTCCATTGCAAACGCTCAGTTTAGTGAGAGATATGTTTATCTTTTTTCTCGTGACAATATATATTTAATGTTAAGAACATTTCACATTTCACTCGAGTTTGAGTTTTACTCCCTATATTATTAATTACTTGTGTAAAAAATATTATTTCAAATTAAATAGACTAATGACAGTAATTCCTAATAACAAAGAATAACACTACTTCTATATTTTGTGTTATTTTTTAAGTTTTATAATTAGAGAGAAGTTTTATTTTTTAAGTTGTTAATTTTTTAACACAAGTATCTCAGTGACACGTAGTGTACCATCTCGTGTTCCGAGCACAATGAAAAATCTCTATGTTCTGATCACAATCCTAATAGAGCTACTCTACTTTCCCAAAATCACAGGGGAGTTAGTGCTTTACCATCTTTGATGACATATTGAACAAAAAAGCTCCATTCAGCGTACCGTCCCCCACTAGGAAATTTTAAGGAGAATAACCTTCATCAGTGCAGCTAAAAGTTGATGGGTCTCACAAAAAAAATGGAACATTGGTTGTTTATTTTAGCCCCTAAACACCATCGCAATTCGAAAGTACTAGATATATTTGATCGTCCATGTCGGGCAAAGTAACCATATGATATGCATGTAGATGTAGTGAGACTTTTAATATGACAAGTCCTAAGAGGTGCACCAAGCGAAAATTATTGACACTTGATGATATACGTAGGAGTCACAACCACGCCATGCACTACGTACCACAGCTTTTGGTGCTGTTATGTGTCCACTTATCAGTGGACTGCCGTACAACGTGGTCCTGAGTAGAATTAGTAGAGTATGGAAAAGTAAGAAAATGAGAGGATTGCCGGGCTGCGAGCCTACGACTTTGTGGCCTTTGAACCAAAGGCCATTTTTTCTCCCCGGACCTTTTTTGTCAACGACACCAGCACATGTAAGTGCCTCCAGAGGCCTTGGGGAACAACCATGCATGGACTAAGCTAAGCCAGGCTTAACTAGTCACTGCTCCAGGAGGATTCAATTAACTTTTGCTAGTGCCTATAGAATTATTCATTTCAGTGACAGCCTCAGAAACCTAAGCCTTGCGTGAATTGTACTTGTTCAACATTTAATAGTGTAGGACATGGGATTTTTTTTACGGAAAAGGATCATCATCGGATCCTTTTCCTAGTTATCCTCGAGATTCTGTGATCGTGGCCGTTCATCGTACATCGTGTGGTCAATTTTCATTAGGTACTATTTATACTTAATTTTAAATTTTAAATTTCAAATAATTTATGATTACACGATGTACAATCCTTTTCCTTTTTTTACAATGTCAGATGTTGACTAATAGTTAGATTGATGATTTCACCCTAGCTTCTATAACAAGGTTCAGGTCAAATCACACTTAAAATACACTCGTCGAACATGTCAATAGCGTAACATTTTTTTTTTTAACAATCTTACCTGTTATGTTTTTATACTATCTATTTGAACTATTATTCATAATTTTACTATCTTTTAAAGATTCGAAGATCATTCGTATGTATGAAAATATATAACTCTTGGCCATGAAGCTAGCTAGTGTGTTTGTTCTGAATGTGAGAACAAAAAGGTTCCTAGCTAGTTGATTATTAAAACAAAAACAAAATAAAATAAAAACTACACATCGGAGTGAGTTGTCATTCTACCTGGGAATAAAGGTCGTCATATTAGTGTCGATGGTAGATCCACGTAGAGAAAATGAAAGGCTATTACTCCCTATCAACATTCATGCCATTCATCACAATACCCTATAGCAGTCTTCATTACAGCTCATTGTTTATGTGATGTTTTTCTTTTAAGGTTGGGGGCAAAAGTTGCTTGATAAGATGCCTTATAAAGTAGGGGTAAACATATATTTCCTTGAGAGCCGCACTTCATCATGCCTCCACCAAAAAAATAATTTCTGAATTCGCCGTAGAAAGACGAATTATGGTAATTTAGCAAGATAAATAAGACTACTCTGATGATCTGATCTGATAGCGACCACGTCTTAGCTCTTTCGAGCAATGAACAATGAACCAGATATATAACAACATTTTCTCTATGAAAGCTATGTTTCATTAGAGACCTTTGAAAGAGCTCAAGTTTTGCTATGCGCTTAGACATATAGATTGGATTGAACTGGTGTTGTCAGTAGCAGTTTTCTCTCTGTTTATACGTTAATTCTATTGACATATAGGACTGGGCAACCCATGCAGCTTGGTGCAAATAGGCAGACAGATTAAATTAGACCCATGTGAATCGCGCCATGGCTGGCTGCCTGCATTGCAGGGTCATCATGCAACTTATCGTCGTTTGTCACTGTGGCTACTGGTTAGCCAATATCCACGACTGGCCGCTGCTTGACATCTAATTAAGTTTGCGACAATGAGAAGGACTGATCGACCTTTTCACCATAAAACTCCAAGCTGTGGGCCGGAAAACATCAAATAAACGTCCCATCAGTCACCGCACAATAATTTATAAGGTAGTATATGTTGACAAAATTCATTCAATTTTCCTGCTTCTCTTGTCGTCCAAGATGTTTTTCTGAGATATATGGATAAAGATATAGCGTGGGGAATAGTCCTCTCAAACATTTATTTGGTACGTCTTGCATGTGTCAGGGGACTTTTAACAGTGCCGACTATTAATGAAGTAATTCGTTCTTCCTTCTGTGACATGTGGATGAAAGATGAAGCACCATGTTCGTGGCAGCAGGGATTATTGAAGGTTTCCATGGACAAGTTGCAGTTTTGTGAATCATGCATTGCAGACTGCATGCAAAACAGAGCCCTTCAATTCAGCTTCTTCTGCTTATAGATGTGCAAGATCTTGCAGATAGATATAATCGTCTAGAAAGATTTAGCATCCAATTATGTGGAATTAGGGTTTGGCCCATATGATGCAAACTTGTGAACATTTTGGGCTGAATGTAAAATTCATGTGATTAGTTGAAACAATCTATTTGGGTTGGGTATTTTACAGAAGAGTCCCATGAGATATAAAAAAAAAAAACTACAGTTAGAAACTTGGAATATCGTACAGACCTTCACATGAGCAAACATTGAAATATAATGAGCTTTTTTCATCCAAAATAAAGAGAAAAAAATTTTCCAATGGGTTTTAATGCACCAAGAAAATCTAATTGTTTGGTAAAATGAGGCCGAATAACAAATATGTTTTATGAAGAAAAAATGGTTGAGGACAAAAAAATGCGGATTACATAAACAGGAAAGAGGTAAAATATCATCTTTGCATTTGTTTTTCCAGATAAAATTAATCAAACTAAAGAATGAGAGTCTCTTTGGCTCACTTTACTAGTTTTAGTTGCCCGCAGGGCTTTTCTTTTCGTTCAAAATAAAAAATCTCTTTGAATTTGGCGCAATGGAAAAGTTTTTCTTTTGTGATTGAAAGATTACGAGTTCGAGTTGTGAAAATAGCCTTTTTGTAAAACAAAGATAAAGCTACGTACGGTACACATGCCTCTCCCAATTCTCGCAAAGGAAGAAATCTTATTTAACTTGGAGCCAGCTCATTAGGTTTTCTTGACCGCATTATTACAAACATTAGAGTAAACTTTAGAACCATGAACGGGCATATATATAGCTTTACGGCTAAAAACATTTATTCATGATCTCAGGTTTAAAAATTGCCCTAACCGGCCTAATGTTGTTTAATAAAGGAAAAAAATACCTTCAGAACCATGAAGAAACATTTTTTTCGAATATATAGTTCTTGCTGGACAATTAATCACGTTTGGTACTGATGTCTTGTTTGGACGATCACTCATAATCTGTGGTTGGCAATTGACAGATTGAAGAAAACTCGTCGTATAAAATTGGGCAACCTAATAAGTTTGGGTTGCCATTTTTGAAACTCATTGCCACCCAAGAAATGGCCCAACAAAAGCCACTCAAATCATTCTTAAGTGAGTTGGATTGAGTGGGTTTTATGGAATTTGTAAACGATCAAAACTAGGAGGTCAACACAAGACCAGTACAAAAAACCCTTGGTGGGCTCGACATATAAAGAAATTATGAACAACATAATTTAAGTAGTTTAACCTTAAAAATGGGCTACGTCTATTGTGGTAGACTGCCATATAGTTGAAGTGTATTACAGTAGCTCTCAAAACAATGCAATATAAATTTACTCTTGTGCATATGACCGCTTATAAGGTATACTTGTCCCCTTTTATATAGGGTATGAGTGAGCCTTAAAGTCCTGAGCTCTGAAGTTTCTCGACATACTATCATTAAATGGCTTGAACACGTAGACATGACCTATAAGCTATATCCATTGTTCATTTGACATGTGGACAGTAAGTGACATTGTAAATTTCTCTAATTAATTAATAACTAAAATACCATAAATAAGATATTTGTAACATAATTCAATGCATACCATCACTAATAGAAAGCACTTTTAGTGCAGTCCATTACGGTCGGCATCCTATAAGTAGTGCAGTTAGCAAATTTTGTTGTTATAGTTTACCTTGAATTATGAATAAATGTATTTTTGTTTAACTTTTCATTGTTATATTTTCGTTTAGATTTTTGTGGTTATGTTTACATCATTGATTCTATGTGGAAAAATTTATGGTTCCGCCACTGGATCTAGATATTGTTTTAGTACGATCAGAGGAAGATGTACTAGAATAGTATAAGAAGCTAAGAATTAGAATCAAAAGAGTAATGCTAGATAAACTAATTTTTTAGACTAAATTTGTAAAATATATGATGTGTCACTGATAGAAAATAAACACATTAATTAACACTCAAATAATAATTCAATAATTAACAATTATGTCATATGATTTACAAAATATAATTTATCTTCCTTGCATTGTTCAAATCAAAAAAAAAAAAATATATATATATATATTCCCGAATAAACGCGACGTAAAACTAATATAGTATATAGAATATTGCAGCAAACTCTTCGGTTCCCATGCACGCATGCTGTGGTTTTTGTCATCATGTGTTTTATAAATAAATAAATGGGTAATGCAATGGAGATTAATTTTTTTTAAACCAAATTTGCAAATCAAATAATGTGATTGTAAATGATTAAATTATTAACTTAGTATTGATTAACGTACTTGTTTCATTTATATTTTGGCGTCTAAACAATATCTTTTGGAGGAGGTATAATTGATTTGTTTCCATCTTTAATATCTTGTGCCTATATATGTTTGTTGAAGTTCAATTTTCTTTAATCCATATCAGGTCACAATCAATAGGGACTTTCTAAGTTTCTAACCTGTGCGACTTACTAATATCCTGTTCCTGTCCATAACGGACAAGCTTCGAACTCTAACCCTATTTTTCAACTCATTACCTCTCTGCTCGATCATATGCGATGGTATTTATCACTAAATATAAGAGAGCTTTACCAATTAATGTGCTTCACGAAAGAAACATGCATATGTATACATACAAGATATATTGTTTCTCATGCCTAGTTAATTAGTACAGGTCAATACCTATTGGATAATGTAGTTTTGTTCACCTAACAACAAAACACACTAGCTAAGAATAAAAGTGAACGGCTTGACAAGAAAGAAAAAGCCAAATCCAATTTAATCGTTGCTTGTTAATTATAAAGAGGCAACACGGTTGATTTTGAAGAAAATGCTCTAATTCTAATACTATACAAAAACAACAATCCAATTACAATCCATGGTTTTAGCTCTTTTCTAATAGAATCATAAATGGTATCTATCTATTTACTTTGATGAATGAAATAATGTTGCGGTTTCGTTTCATCATATTCAAGAAAAATGGAACAAGTATATATATATATATATATATATATATATATGTCCATATTGGAAGAGGACCCTTTCTTTTTCATGTCTATAAAGGAGTTGACAGATTGTTGATCGATGAATGGAGGTTTTTACTTTTTCTCGCATGGGTTTTCATTTATGGGAAAGTAGTTTTTATTTAAACAAACATTAAGAAGGTTACATATTACTTGGGCACCTTTAATTAACCCATTTACTTGCCACCTAAGTGACTTTTTTATTCTAAGTTAGACGGAGAGTAGGGAATTTGAACTCGAACGAAGAGTTCTTGAGATTGCTAGGGTTCTACCGTTGTGTAATAACATTCATTTGTACTTAAAATTCGGCACCTCGTTATCAAATATTATTACATATTATTTCATCTGTTCTAGAACTTGTGTTAAAAAGCTATTATAAGAGCATCTATGCCGACAAAGGAAATTCTATGAAATCATAATTCATCATGAGCTAGCACTTTTGTAATATTTTTAAGTGTACTATAAAATCGATTCTCCTCCCACTAATTCTGAATCAAGGAACGGAATCAAGTTGCTTTATTGACTTGAATTAGCTCCAAAGAAGACAACAAAAACAAGGGCTGATCTAACGACTAATTAATCAACTTAATTAGCAAATTATGACAAGCTGACACAGCACTCCTTAACAGCACCGGCCACACATTCATATCATGGTTTTGGGCCACCCACTAATAAGATTAATTAGTTTTAATTAAACAAGGTGTTGCCTGTATGGGGAAACCTTAATTTTGTCCGCCACGTTCGAGCAATTATGTTATTCTTTGATTAAAAATTTGTGGGAATCAATTAGGGCATGAAGAGACAGAAGCAATTACAAGGGTGTTGAATCTTGATTTCACTAAGCAACAGGCAACAGGAGAGTAGTAATCCAATAGCAAACCAGACATGACTTTGAATGGAGGCACTCGAGTCCATTAGGTCAAGTGGGCCATTAATCATTCTTTAAATAACTTGATTTGGGATTTCATCATACTCTACGTACTTACGGATTAAGCTATCTCCGACCCAACAATAAAAAGTTTAGCATATTTACTTACTTGGTATGGGCATAATGGGCATGTTTACTTATATGCTATAGGAATGAAAACCGAGAATGGATAAACAACTCCGCTATGTTAATGGAATACCGTTATTTTTTAGGTATGTCATGTTCAAAATTTACAATATCTTGGATTCGCCTATTTTTCATTTCTTTAGTTGTTAGTAAACAAATGAATATGAATGATATTCATTCTCTCTCATTTCATTCCTTGTAAGTAAACATGCTTAAAAAAAAAATTATAGAAGAAAAAATGAGTATGAGATAAACTCCCCTTGCTCATTGATGATCTCGTACCTTGATTTTACCTGTATGCCAAAATCACTGTGGGATTTATTTATTTATTCACTCCTTAGGTCTTAATACACACATAACTAAGAATGATACTATTTCGTTGCAATTTCATTCCTCTTAGTAATACATAGTAAACATATAAACGCATGTGAGAATGTTAAGACAACATGCCCTAAAGTTTTATTTGACTCGAGTCGAAGTAGTGCAAGTTATTCTGTATCAAATGCATACAAAGTCAAATTTGAGTTTTAAACTTTAATTCTTGTGTATTGGAGATAGTTTATACTTCTAAATTATATAAACAAAAAATACAAATTTTATCTTTTATATCTTCTAAGATGGAGTTTCAATTTTAACTCTAGAGTTATATCTAATTTGAAATATAACTTTAAATATTACTCCAAAGGCATATAGAATTCAATTTCTATGGTGCATTGGGGAAGGGTACAATGCTAAGGGAAACCAAAATTTTAAGCCAAATTGTATAAACCAAATGATGTGGTTGTTGATGATTGGATTATCAATTAACTGTTGGTTAACATGCTTATTTTCTATTGGTGTCACATTATTTGGTTTGAAAATTTGGTCTCTTAGCATCATCTACTGGAGACTATTGAGTCAAATTCTTTTTACTCCAAATTTTAGGTACATTCTATTGGTTTTAACTTCTCACTCAAATTACTACAAATATAGTGTATATCGCTAATGGCACCAAACAAATTTTAATTATCAAAGTAAGTGATATTTTGGATGAGGTGTGCCCTTTTGTTTTCCATGTGGAAGAAAATATACATTAATCAACAAGTTGAGCTTTCCATTTTCCTAAATGGGTATGGACTGGGAATTTGAGTGGGAACTAAATTCATGAATAATGGTGGATTATTCATGGAAATTGGAAAACATCATAATTTTCTTTGGAACCGAAATGGCCCAACAAGCTTGTTTTGTCTCACCCACTTTCGACGGCCATACTACCATGACCCATAACGTTTGTTTCTAAATTCCTTGTCATTTTTTTTTATTCCCTTGTGAATTTTTGTATTGTTCCCCGTTGTGGAGTTTTGACACAAATTATGTGGTCATTAATTTTTTATTTTCCTTTTCAGAATTAGTTTCATCCAAAATTCTGTACGAGTCCTAGCTAGTGACCGGTTTGATTAAGGATAAGTCAAAATTGATTTATTGATTTCAATTGGTGGAAGATCAATCCCACATTTGAGTGGAATCTTTCAAACCACAACATGATTTTTTGTGGCATTGGTATTCTTAACACTAAATAGATGAGAGAGCTAATCGCATCTTGGATTTGAAATGAAAGCGAAACTTGTACCGATCCCCGTTTTTTTAGCAAAACATTTGATGAAATAATCAGATTAGGAGTACTATACTTCATCATAGACATACCAGATTCAAGCTACCTCTCATGACATGATGCATTTCTTCCAGGAGAGACAAAGTCTACACTTAAAGTGGTTCATGGTGGATTGAAAAAATAATTGAATTAAGACGGTTGAAATTAGTGGCTGAACTACCTTAAAGAATTCAGAAAAGCAAAAATAATATATTTTAATGCTAATTATATAGAGCCACATGAAGAGTGGCAAGCTATATGAGGCAACTGTCGGTCTTCATGTAGCTCCTCTCGTGGTTAAGATGTAGAGAGATTAATTAAAAGCTAGCCAAATGAAAACCATTTGTTTGTCACCATTAATTTTCATCTGAAGTGTTATTTTGAGGATGTCAGGATGATGTGATTAATTAGCATATTCGCATAATTTGTAACAAAAAAGATGCTCATTTTTAAATTTGACTTTTTCATTGACCATATTCTCACGTTTCATGTAGTTAATCAATGGGGTTTTTGAACATTAGTTCTTACAAAAGATTTAAAAAAATAAAAAAAAAAAACTTGGTGCTAGATTATATATTTAATTTAATTTCTTGAAGTGTACTTTTATCCAAATTTATATTCAATTTTTGTTATTTAATGTATATTTTTATTTAATCTCTCCACATTAAATTTTAATTTTATTAATATGCACATATTTAGTTCTTTAATTATAAATGAACATAAATGAGAAAATATTAAAACAAATTTGTCAAATCCCGGCCCGGGCCCCCACCACAGCATGGGCTTGACTCCACTGTAACATGATATTGTCTGCTTTGGGTTCCTACCACACCATCACGGTTTTGTTTTTGGGAACTCTGAAGTTAAGCGAGTAGCGCGCGAGAGCAATCCCATGATGGGTGACCCACTGAGAAGTTCTCGTAAATGTGAGATGTGTTGAGAGCTCACAAACCTGCACCTCGATGTTAGTGTTCCTGCCCAGAGTTAGGGCACAGTCCTTCACGTGATGTTCACATTCCGCACCATACGCTCATCTTGGAGCCAAGTTAGGTGCACAGTCCTGTCGTACAGACCACTATAGGTGGTTCCGACTCGTAGGTGACTTGCGATTATTCACACAGTCTTCACGTGATCGTAGCACTTGAGCGTATTTATTTACACACAATCCTATCGTACATACCACTTTAGGTGGTTCTGACTCGTGTGCAGGTATATTTGTTGAGATGTGAATTTGAGCCATACAAGTCATATTAGGTGACTCCGGCTAGATGGATGAGCTCTAAATTCAGCTGTACATGTCACGTTAGGTGACTCCGGCTAACATATCATTTGCATTGAGTTATATCACCTGGCTTACATTTTTTTTTATGCTGAGATATTTGACATGGCATATTGGTGAATTTTGCTATACTGAGCATGGTTGTGGTATAGATATATATATTCTATTTTTTGGGAAATTATATAGGTTTTACGGCGAGGGGTTAGAACTTTTGAGAAATGTAATGATTTTGAAAAGTTTTGTTTTTTCCCACTCACACTTTCTGTTTTGCGTCCCTCCAGGTTCTAGTTAAGAGTGTTTTTTGATGGCTTGCGAGGAATCCACGGCAGCTCTGACAGATTATCACCATTGTATGGTCACCTTTGGGTGTTGTATAATTAGCATTTGTCCTGCTGAACTGCACTTAGGCTGCTTATGCTTTGGTTGTGTATTTCACACTTAATCTCACACTAGCACTTTTTCTTAGCTAGTACTGCTAGTAGTTGGTTTTTATTTATTCGCATTATTATTATTATTATTATTATTGCTTCCGCACTGTGCACATGGCTATGTCACCCTCATGTAACGGCCAGCACGCCCTGATTTCGGTCTGGGTGTGTCAAAATTTGTGATACAAAAATATATAAATACATAAGTATACAAAAATGACCATGCCAAAATATATAAAATTGACTTTTTTGTATCGAAATATTTGTACATATATGATTGTATCGAAATATATTATAATGAACCTAAATATATGTACCGAAATGTATTATATTGAATTAATATACCAAAATGTATGTACCGAAATATAGTATATTGAATTAATGTACCTAAATGTCAATACTCAAATGTGTGTACCAAAATATACATACCGAAATGCATTATATTGAATTAATGTACCTATATGTTTGTATCAATGGATATACCGAAATATTCAAATGTATTTGTAGACATCGAAATTTCAGTAAAAACAAATGTTCACCAATGCATTAAAGTTTTGACGTGTCAAGGCATACATGGCATACGCCACGTGTTGTACAAATTGTACACATGGTGTGTGACTCAACAAAATAGGAAGAAATACCCTTGAAGGATTAAACAAGTTTTTCTTCTCATTTTGGGCAATGACAAGGCAAGTACATTTCAATCCATTGAGGATCAAAACAAGTTTTTCTTCTCATGTTGGGCAATGACAAGGCAAGCACACTTCAATCCATTACGGATCAAAGCAAGTTTTTCTCATTTGGGCAATGACAAAGCATACACATTTCAAGTTTAAAATGGTGTTAAGTGGGAAATTAGACCATAAGTTACACCACTTCAAGTTTAAAATGGTATTAAGTGGGAAATTAGGCCATAAGTTACACCACTTCAAGTTTAAAATGGTGTTAAGTGGGAAATTAGGCCATAAGTTACACCACTTCAAGTTTAAAATGGTATTAAGTGGGAATTTAGGCCATAAGTTACACCACTTCAATTTCAATATTGCATTAAGTGGGAAAATTAGGCAATGGTGCTTGGAAAGGAAAAAAATATTTTATGGTGGTGATTCATTCTCAAAGCCTATAAATAGACTTCTCCATCAAGGTATCAAGCATCAAGGAATTCACAAATACATTTCTCTACTCCAAAATTAGAAGAGGAATTCCCCAAATCCTTGAAGCTTTGAAACTCCAAAGCTTCCAACCATCCAAATTCCCAAGAATTCCGAAGGATCAAGAAAGCCCTCTTCATTCTTCGTCAAATCCTCCTTCAAGATCAAGCCCCGACGGCCCTTGAAGAACTTACACCAACTCAAGATCAAGCCCCGACGGCCCTTGAAGAAAGTGTTCATTGTTCATCATCCGTTCATCCTAAGCTCAAGCCCCAACGGCCCTTTGGATCAACAACCTCAACAAATCCACACATCCAATCGTTCTTCAAGATTAAGCCCAAAAGCCCTTGAAGATCCGCTCATCCATCAACCTTCAAGATCAAGCCCAAAAGCCCTTGAAGAAATCCACACAACCATTATTCAAGATCAAGCCCCAACGGCCCTTGAAGAAAGCGTTCATCATTCATCATCCGTTCATCCTAAGATCAAGCCCCAACGACCCTTTGGATCAACGACCTCAACAAACCCATACACCCATTCTTCAAGATCAAGCCCAACGCCCCTTGAAGATCCATTCATCAACTGTTCATCCTTAGATCAAGCCCCGACGGCCCCTTGGATCAACAAACAAATCCACACATCCAATCAACCTTCAAGATCAAGCCCAAAAGCCCTTGAAGAAATCCACACAACCATTATTCAAGATCAAGCCCCGACGGCCCTTGAAGAAAGTGTTCATCGTTCATCAACTGTTCATCCTTAGATCAAGCCCCGACGGCCCTTTGGATCAACAACTCATCCACAAACCTACACCCTGCGAAGATAGAATCAGAGGACCAAATTTGAGAGAGATCGTAACCCCAAAATCATCAAACCAAAAAATATTATTTTGTACACGTTATTCTTGTTTCTTGTTTCAAGGAACTTTCGTGTTCACAAATTTGGCACGCCCAGTGGGACAATCTCTACCTCTCATCTCTGTCTCCGTTCAAGATATTCAAGCACACTCCATGGCTTCAAACAAAGAACAAGTCATGACCATCGGCACTACCTCCATTGAAAAACAGCTGGTTCAGATGAAGGAAACAATTGCAAGGCTGATAAAGACTGCAGATGAGAAAAACTTGCAAACTGCCAGACTCATCAACCGTCTGGAGGCGCAACATGGTGTCATAGTGAAACCAAGCTCTCTTCCAACTAAGAGGACTGAAGAAGGCTTCAACCTAAATGCCTACGAACTCATGTCAAAGGCTAGGCATGACTTTGCTTCCTCTTCAAATCTTGGAAAGAAGGTTTCAAACACCGTCAATGACAAAGAACGTAACCTCACCAAAACTCAAAAGAAGTTGAAGGAGCATGGTTACGGAGTTGACAACAACAAAGCCGGACTTGGCTTCACACCAAATGCACCCGTGAAGATTTCAAGCAAAGTGAAGAAAGCTAGCGCTCAACACATCAGCGTGAGCATTGAACAAGACCAAAAAGAGCCTAAACCCGCCCCTCGGACGTCGGTCTTCGATAGGATGAGCCATTCAAGCTCCAGAATTTCAGTGCTTAATCGCATTGGTAATCAAGGCCGAACCTCTGTCTTCAAGAGGCTTAGCGCACCAACATCCCAAAGCTCTGTTTTTAAAAGGTTGTTAAAGCCTAAGAAACAAAGCAACACAGCCATCTATCCTCTGCGACGATCAGCTCCGGAAAGATTTGAAAATAATGAGAAGCCTTTTGGGAAGAGGAAGACAACACCAAAGGAAGAAAGGTTAGATGGGTTAGCAGAAAAAGGCGACGTTCGAAGCTTGATTCCTTCAAGGATGAAGCGCCAAGCAATCCTAGAGGTCGATACAAAAGGACCACTGAAGGTAAGGAGGCGCATCATCGTCCACACTGGCAAATCTTCATGCCAACAAACCCAAGAGGACGGCACTGAAGATGAAATCCCTAAGAAAGATGTCACTTCTGGCTCTTTTGACTCAAAGTCTTCACCTCGACTGTTGGGGGCATGCTCCAAGTCAAGTGAAATTGAAGGATGGACTCATGTCGCTTCGAAGAAACTGCACGAGAAACATATGTCTTCTCCACAAGTGCACCAATCAGAAAGGGGGGAAAGCAGCTTTCGCCAACCTCCAAAGCAATGTGAAAATGTTGAAGATAAGAAAATTTCAACACAAAGATCGTTCATGCGGGATCTTTTCTTCCTCGAAGACTTATTCAATTTCTCGACCAAGGCTCCTTGCTATGAAGATTGTGAGGAATGCCTTTCGAAGATCGCTTCGAAGAAATTGGACAAGCAGCAACCATCTTGTCCACAAGTTTATCAGTCGAAAAGGGGGCAAAACAGCTCTTGTCAACCTCCAGAACAATGTGAAAGTGTTGGAGATAATGAAATTTCGACACAAAGATCGTCCATCCCCATCACAATGTGCGACCTCTTCCCAGAAGACTTCTTTAATTACTCGGTCAAGGCTCCTTCCTATGAAGATTGCGAGGAACGCCTCTCCCAGACCGCTTGACAAATCCACAACAACAACCAAACACTCCTGGTCCGCATGAGCATAAAAGGCGACAACCAAAGCTCCTCGTTCGCACGAGCCTAAAAGGCGACAACCAAAGCTCCTCGTTCGCACGAGCCTAAAAGGTGACAACCAAACGCTCCTTGCCTGCACGAGCTGAAACTGCAAACGGCACCAAACGCTCCTTGCATGCACGAGCTGAAACTGCAAACGGCACTAAACGCTCATTGCCTGCACGAACTGAAACTGCAAACAGCACCAAACGCTCCTTGCCGATCATCCAATCCCAGCTGATTGGAAAATCTCAAATGACTTGCCTGACGAGGAGGTGTTCTACATCGACATCTTCCCAACATGGACGATGTTCTTCGACGGATCCGCACGAGCAGACGGAGCGGGGGCATGAGTAGTATTCATGTCGCCACAAAGGCAAATACTACCTTACTCATTCCAACTGAATGAGCTATGCTCCAACAATGTTGCTGAGTACCAAGCATTGATCATCGGGCTCCAAATGGCGATCAACATGGAAATCACAACTCTTGAGGTATATGGCGATTCCAAGCTCATAATCAATCAACTCTGAACTAAATATGAGGTGAGGAAAGATGATCTCGTCCCATACTTCCGGCTAGCGACCCAACTGCTACAAAAGTTCGAAGCTGTGACACTGGAACATGTGCCAAGAAAGGAAAATCAAATGGCAGACGCTCTCGCCAATCTAGCCTCGAGTATGACACTAGGAAAAGATGAAGTTGCAGACGTGCCAGTTTGCCAAAGATGGGTGATTCCGCTCGTTAATGAAATGTCACTAGATGATACAAATGTCATCTCAGTACTTCCAGTCGATGCTGAAGAGTGGAGACAGCCGCTGATCGACTACTTAGAGCACAGAAAGCTTCCAGATGATCTCAGACACCGTTCCGAAATACGTCGACGAGCACCTCGCTTCCTTTACTACAAAGGAACACTCTATCGACGCTCTTTTGAAGGAGTGTTCCTGAGATGCCTAGGTGAGGAAGAAGTTAATCTAGCCATGGAAGAAGCACATTCAGGTGTGTGTGGGGCACATCAGTCTGGACCAAAGCTACATTTTCGGCTTAAAAGAATGAGTTACTACTGGCCGAGCATGGTGAAGGACTGCCTGGAACACGCCAAAAGGTGCCAAGCCTGCCAATTCCACGCCAACTTCATACATCAACCGCTTGAACCATTACACCCTACAGTTGCTTCATGGCCGTTCGACGCATGGGGATTGGACGTTGTAGGACCAATTAAGCCAAAGTCATCTGCAGGGGAAGCTTACATCCTAGCTGCAACAGATTACTTCTCCAAGTGGGCTGAAGCCATCCCTTTAAGGGAAGTAAAAAAGGAAACTGTTGTTCGTTTCATCAAGGAGCATATCATCCACCGATATGGGGTGCCTCGCTACATTATCACTGACAACGGAAAACAGTTCTCCAACCGACTCGTGGACGAGCTTTGCGACAAATACAAGTTCAAGCAGCACAAGTCTTCCATGTATCACGCTCCTGGCCCGCAAGAGCATAAACTGTGTACGGCAAAATCATCATCAAAACCATCACTCATTTGAACTACGTCATGACTTGATCCCTCCTCAACCAAGGGTACGTAGGCAATTTGAAACTTCAAAACTTCAAGTACAGTCACATCATCAAAATTAAAAAAAAAAAAAAAAAAAAAAAAGGGAAATAACACATCTTGGTGATGTATATGTTTTATCTGTATTTAGCACAATACACTGATAAAATAAAGCATGTTCATTGATCTCCGAGAAATTACAAGTGCGTACAAAAAAAAAAAAAAAAAAAAAAAAAAAGATGAAGCTTTCACAAAGGTTGTTCATGTGAAGCCCCACTACATGGCAACACTCTCGGAGCAGGAGGCATCGGAGCAGGAGGCATCGGAGCAGAAGGCATCGGAGCAAGAGGCATCGGAGATAGAGCATTCGAGGCCTCAATACTTGGCGGAACGCTGGATGACCCAGGAAAAAGGTGCCTCTGGAAGAAAGACGCAAGCCTTTGACGGTCACTTTGCATTCGACCTTGAGATTCTTGCATCTCATCAAGCTTCCTCTTCATGCCCGACGAATAGTTATTTGCAAGCACATGCAAACTTCTATTCTCGTACTTAAGCTGTTTAATCTCCTGCTTAAGATCTTCCACCTCTGCCATCAATGATTCCACTTGACGAGACCGAGCAAGCAGGCGTTGGCCCATGTTGGACACAGAGCTCGCACACTGAACACTGAGAGCGAGGGACTCTTGAACGGCCAACTCATCGGACCGTCCTGAAAGCAACCTACTATCTGTTGGTGTGAGGAGGTTCCTAGCAACTATTGTAGCTGTTGTTGCATTCTGCATCACTGAGTCTTCACCTGTAAGAGGACCGTTAGAAGATAAGAAAGACGGGCACCATACATTACCTTGACGCGGCGCAACCGGATCACTGCTGAGACTCAATTCTAAGCTAAGGTTCGATGGGTTAGCCATTTTTTCAAAGGTGTTAAAAGAGATGGGTGGATGGAGTTAAAACTCAAAAGGCCGGAGATGATTTTCAGGAATGAGCAACCTTCAAAGTGTGCATGTTAGAGGTGATCAATACCTCTATAAAAAGGAAGAGGCGCTTGCTCAGAAATCGAAGGGCCGCTTATTCAAAAGTGAAGAGACATCGCTCTGCAAATCTCAAAAGCTGGATTTTCCGGCATAAGTTGGCGACGCTTTCTCTGCTTTTCAGAAAACGCGTGCAGCTTTGTCAAAAGAGGCGCTCGTTCAGAAATCGAAGAGGCGTCGTTCAGAAATCAAAGAGGCGTATTCAAAGATCGAAGAGTCGTCACTATTTCAAAAAAGCCGGATTTGCGGGATCAAAACGTTTGTCGACAAGGGTAAAAGAACAGTACCACCACTTGCTATTGGGAAATCCCTATATATGTCGACCTTCATCTTTTATGGCAAGGCAGACCTGCAAACAAAAAAAAAAAATGCCCAACTCTTCCTCACCTCCGAGAGTGCACTCCCAGCCCTGCTCTCAAGTACTCATCTTCAACTATTGATGTACCCCCAAAGAAGATACCAGATGCCTGTAATACAGATGAGGCAGGAGGAAACGGTAAATCGAAGCATGTGGAGACAAGCACAACAAATATATGTGTTGATTCATTCGCTGCTTCTTCAAAAGCAAAAGTATCTCATATCATCAAGGGCGAAAGCAAAGGTATCTCATATCATGCTTTTTCCCTGTCTTTTCCTTTGCCCTTGTTCTCACCTGCCAAGACAAGGACAGAGAGAGCAATATGTCGGAACCTCCACTCAAACTTGCGCTGCCACCAAGAAGTGATGGTCCATTCAAATGCAAGGTTTGCATTCTACTCCTGTATCAGAAGACAAATACTACAAGAGAATATGCCAAACCTGCATAAGGAAATACCACTTCTGCAAAGGGGAGCAAGTAAGGCAAGTGAAAATGATACATTGAAGCATGTGGAGACAGGCTACAACTGCATATGCTGAGCTATCCTCTAACCCTCTTCAATACGAATTGGAGAGATTGAACAAAGAAACAGAAAAAATGAGTAAGCTCAGACCTTCGGGGGAGACCAAAAGAATCCTGCTACCCAGTTCAAGAGTAGCACAAAGGAAAATCAACGAGTGGAGGAGACCAAAAGAATCCTACACCCAATTCAAGATCAAGCCTCGATGGCCCTTGAAGAAATCACAAGCCCGATTCGAAATCAAGTGTTCTCCACCCTTGAATCAAAATCAACTCCAGATAAAAGGAGTAAGTTCAGACCTTCGGGGGAGACCAAAAAAATCCTCCAGCCCAATTCAAGATCAAGCCT
Source organism: Pyrus x bretschneideri (assembly GCF_019419815.1). Lineage (NCBI taxonomy): Eukaryota > Viridiplantae > Streptophyta > Magnoliopsida > Rosales > Rosaceae > Pyrus > Pyrus x bretschneideri. Next base: position 5,476,543 of record NW_025999390.1, on the reverse strand, counting down.
CGATGGCCCTTGAAGAAATCACAAGCCCGATTCGAAATCAAGTGTTCTCCACCCTTGAATCAAATTCAACTCCAGATAAAAGGAGTAAGTTCAGGCCTTCGGGGGAGACCAAAAGAATCTTCCAGCCCAGTTCAAGACTAAGCCTGTGGAAAATCAACGATTGGAGGAAACCAGAAAATCTTTCAGTCGAACTCAAGATCAAGCCTCAATGGCCCTTGAAGAAATTTCCAGCCCAATTCAAGATCAAGCCTCGACGGCCCTTGGGTTGACATCTACATTAAGGGACTTCAAAACGCATCTTTTACACGTGTCAAGCACATGTCTACGACGCGCCTTGAAGTGGGGGCATTTGTAGACATCGAAATTTCAGTAAAAACAAATGTTCACCAATGCATTAAAGTTTTGACGTGTCAAGGCATACATGGCATACGCCACGTGTTGTACAAATTGTACACATGGTGTGTGACTCAACAAAATAGGAAGAAATACCCTTGAAGGATTAAACAAGTTTTTCTTCTCATTTTGGGCAATGACAAGGCAAGTACATTTCAATCCATTGAGGATCAAAACAAGTTTTTCTTCTCATGTTGGGCAATGACAAGGCAAGCACACTTCAATCCATTACGGATCAAAGCAAGTTTTTCTCATTTGGGCAATGACAAAGCATACACATTTCAAGTTTAAAATGGTGTTAAGTGGGAAATTAGACCATAAGTTACACCACTTCAAGTTTAAAATGGTATTAAGTGGGAAATTAGGCCATAAGTTACACCACTTCAAGTTTAAAATGGTGTTAAGTGGGAAATTAGGCCATAAGTTACACCACTTCAAGTTTAAAATGGTATTAAGTGGGAATTTAGGCCATAAGTTACACCACTTCAATTTCAATATTGCATTAAGTGGGAAAATTAGGCAATGGTGCTTGGAAAGGAAAAAAATATTTTATGGTGGTGATTCATTCTCAAAGCCTATAAATAGACTTCTCCATCAAGGTATCAAGCATCAAGGAATTCACAAATACATTTCTCTACTCCAAAATTAGAAGAGGAATTCCCCAAATCCTTGAAGCTTTGAAACTCCAAAGCTTCCAACCATCCAAATTCCCAAGAATTCCGAAGGATCAAGAAAGCCCTCTTCATTCTTCGTCAAATCCTCCTTCAAGATCAAGCCCCGACGGCCCTTGAAGAACTTACACCAACTCAAGATCAAGCCCCGACGGCCCTTGAAGAAAGTGTTCATTGTTCATCATCCGTTCATCCTAAGCTCAAGCCCCAACGGCCCTTTGGATCAACAACCTCAACAAATCCACACATCCAATCGTTCTTCAAGATTAAGCCCAAAAGCCCTTGAAGATCCGCTCATCCATCAACCTTCAAGATCAAGCCCAAAAGCCCTTGAAGAAATCCACACAACCATTATTCAAGATCAAGCCCCAACGGCCCTTGAAGAAAGCGTTCATCATTCATCATCCGTTCATCCTAAGATCAAGCCCCAACGACCCTTTGGATCAACGACCTCAACAAACCCATACACCCATTCTTCAAGATCAAGCCCAACGCCCCTTGAAGATCCATTCATCAACTGTTCATCCTTAGATCAAGCCCCGACGGCCCCTTGGATCAACAAACAAATCCACACATCCAATCAACCTTCAAGATCAAGCCCAAAAGCCCTTGAAGAAATCCACACAACCATTATTCAAGATCAAGCCCCGACGGCCCTTGAAGAAAGTGTTCATCGTTCATCAACTGTTCATCCTTAGATCAAGCCCCGACGGCCCTTTGGATCAACAACTCATCCACAAACCTACACCCTGCGAAGATAGAATCAGAGGACCAAATTTGAGAGAGATCGTAACCCCAAAATCATCAAACCAAAAAATATTATTTTGTACACGTTATTCTTGTTTCTTGTTTCAAGGAACTTTCGTGTTCACAGTATTAATGTACCTAAATGAAGAACATACAAAATTGTTATCGGAATATATATTATAAAAAAATTAGTTGTCTAAATGTAGACATATTATGATGAATGAAATAAAAATTAAATTTAAATGTAATTAGTGCATTAAAATAAAAATAAAAAGATAAATAAAACATCGAAATATAACTAATAAATGAGATGATTAAATGTACTAGGGACTAAAATTGGATTTTAATCTTACACAAGGTTATCGTCTAAAACTCATATTTTTTTAAGGATTAAAATGAAGTTTTCTATTAATGAATACAATATTGCATGCATGTTATTGTGATACGCAGCAAGTATGACACTTGCCCGTTAGGGTGGGCACATTTTGGTTCGGTGCGGTTTTAGGTGAAATCACCACACTAAAATTCAACTTAAAGTAAGTTCAACATCAAAACTCAAAAGGCCTTATGGCATTACTTTAGTACAACCCAATTGAAAAAGTTAAGTTTACCATACTAAACTATAGTTCAAACAAACTTCAACATCAAAATGCCTTCTGACATTAGTAGTACAACATGAAAAAATAAATTGTCCTTGCAATTCAAGTCACTATTTTGCATTGTTAAACTCGTTCTCTTTCCTTTTTCTTTTGGACACCTACTCTTCGAAGGTTGAGGAGGCCTTTGAGCTTATGAACATGCTTGAGAAGGCGATACGTGGGAAGACCATGAACCTTGTGAAAGTGAAACGGATGGATGAGAAGTCATGAAACCTTGTGAATTAGAAGCTTGAGATTGCCTTGAAGCTTGTTAGTGTGGTTGTGGATTAAGAGTACCAGAGATGATACTTGAATTCAAAATCAAAACCAAATCGTTTTTCCATATTGCTGTTCAGTTTTAAAATCGCAAAAACTGAACCGTGTAGTGTTATTCAATTTAATTCGTGTTTCAATTTTAGTTTTCAGTTCTAAGTGCCTATCCCTACTGCTAGTGGCTACGCGTGGATGAGAAAATGCCCATATATATATATATATATATATATATATATATATATGTTAGATGAGATGCTTCAACATTTACATGTACATGAAAAGAACCGTTTGATTAATTTTTTCACCTTTTCCTGGGCCGGTTTTTCTTAATAATTTATTGCTAAAATTAAGTCAGACAACGAAATGAACAGTTGTACTAGACAAGTATGGTTTCTTTAGCTAGCTATAGTATGTAATTTCAAATAAAGATTTTGGATGTGGTCTCTAATTATGAATATTTTTTAATTGAAATTTTGTTGGTTTTTAATTTTTTATCGAAGTCTTTGAAATTAATGCGATAATTTATTTCTATGTATGTTACTATATTTTTTTTAATTAAAAATTAAAAATTATAGTTATATTAATGAGATTTTAAATAAAAAACCATAATTTGTGGGATTAAAAATATTAAAATATACATATACTATTGTGTGTGTGTGTCTGTGTATAAACATGGGTACATTCATTAAAATTAATAAAAAATTATTGTATCAAAATATGGGTACATTCTTCAAAAAAAAAAAAAAAAAAAAAAAAGAAGAAGATATTAGGCTTAATAATATTAGTAAATTTCTTCGATTAAACTTGATAGGGTACATTCTCAAATCAAAGAAAAAAGAATGTACCCATATAAGTTTAAAAATAGATTAGAAAAATATTGAATATATTTTATATATAAAAAATGGTACATTTTACATATAACAAATTGGTATATTTAAGAATGAGTACATTTTAAGATTAAAAATTTAAAAAAAAAATTAAATGAATGGGTACATGTGACATCTCACAACGCCCAGGGGAGTGATCCTTAAATGTATATTCCCATCCCTACCTAGCACGAGGTCTTTTGGGAGCTCACTGGCTTCGGGTTCTATCGGAACTCCGAAGTTAAGCGAGAAGGGGGCTTGAGCAATCCCATGATGGGTGACCCACTGGGAAGTTGCTCGTGAGTTCCCAAAAACAAAACCGTGAGGGAATGGTAAGCCCAAAGCGGACAATATCGTGCTACGGTGGTGGAGCGAGCCAGGGAAGTGGTCTCGCCCGGGCCGGGATGTGACAATTTGGTATCAGAGCCTAACCCTGGTCGTGGTGTGCCGACGAGGACGTCGGGCCCCTAAGGGGGGTGGATTGTGACATCCCACAACGTCCAGGGGAGTGATCCTTAAATGTATATTCCCATCCCTACCTAGCACAAGGCCTTTTGGGAGCTCACTGGCTTCGGGTTCTATCGGAACTCCGAAGTTAAGCGAGAAGGGGGCTTGAGCAATCCCATGATGGGTGACCCACTGGAAAGTTGCTCGTGAGTTCCCAAAAACAAAACCGTGGGGGAATGGTAAGCCCAAAGCGGACAATATCGTGCTACGGTGGTGGAGCGGGCCCGGGAAGTGGTCCCGCCCGGGCCGGGATGTGACAGTACATATAAGATTTAAAAATTGAAAATATATTTTTGAAGAAAAGCTAATGGGTACAAACTTATTCTAATTTTATTTATTTATTTTGGAAATGTTTTGAATTGAAAATTAGTTAAGAGTTTAATAAAGGTGTGAGTATTAAAATTCTAAATCAATTATTAATTTTTATTTTAAAAAATTATGTAACTGACATGTGAATTCATTATTACATTAATAATAGGAACTTTGATCAAAATTTGAAAATTAATAAATTTTCAGTCAATAAACATTAGTAATTAGAGACCGGATACTAATTTTTCCAATTTCAAATTTATTCTTCTACGCAAAAATTGATGAATATTTGACATTATGTATACTCAAAACTTGCCGCCTGCATGTACCAATAAGAACACAACCCAAATATATAATAGTCAAATAAAGGTCTGTATAGTAATTGGGAATATTTTTGCTCACCCTTAAAGTGGGTTGATGGGTTGATGATGATCACCATCAATTCATTGTTGTTAGAATAATTTAAATTTTGAGATTTTATGTTTTAGATCAATTAAATTAAATTAATTTAACAATAACCAATGAGGTGGTGAGCATCATTTTTTTTGAACAAACGATATTATTTACACTAAGGGTGGAAGTGAGTTTAATCTCACAATGGGCTAGCAATAATATGGTTCAAATTCGTCTTTGGCGAGAATCGAACTTAAGACCTCTTGCTTACAAATGAAGAGGAATACCACTAGATCGTAATACTAACTGGTGCATCACCTCATTTAAGAGTGAACCAAAATGATCTCATTGTAATTTACCATTTAATATGAATTCGTAACCCTAGCTAGTGGCACACTTCTATGAAGGGAGCTTCAATTAAGGGACACTTTTGTAGGGTATTGTATTTCAATAAAGAAATAGTTGCAAATATTGTGGGAGCCTCATTGGAACCTTAAAGAAAATTCATTGTGAAAACTCTGAACGAAGGAGAAAGAATGCCACACCCTCCTTACACCTCCAGAACCGGTCTACCGGCAACAATACACAATCCAATAGCCACGCTTGGTCAACTCCAAATCAGAAAATTAAAATTCAAGGTCTGTGATCGTTTATAAGGTATCCCTCAAATAACTTAAATGTGTTGTTCAACAAGTTTACGAACAGAAACACACCGTACTACATGGTTGTAAAATGCGATCAAAGATCAAAGTTGTGAAGATGACACTACATATATATATTGGGACAAAATAATTGATGATCCTATCGATCTTGTTTCCTCCCAAAGAAAGTATAACCTAAATTATCACTCTAATAATGTTTGATTTAACTTGAACTCATGTGTGACATTCCAAGGCTTTTGTTAAAAAAAAAAAAAAAGAACATATATATGTAATGATATACACACACACACACACACATATCTGCGTGTATATAATTTGTCTCAATGTTAACTTAGGACATACTAAAATAAAGTGAATAAATTTTGAAATTCTATACGAAATATTCAGGCATAAGGAAAAGAATATACGGCGATTTCCCCTTTTATACGTACTTCTAGAAACAAAATCGTCGTTGGCTCTATAAATATGGCACATATGTATAAAATTACAATTGAAGTACGAAATTGATAGGATACCTCAATTTGTAGAAACATTTAACCCATCTCCTAACAGATGTGGTTTTCCTAGCATCATCCTCGAAATAAATAGTGCACAAAACATCGATAAAAGATTCAAATTGCATGTGAGCTGTAAAATGGACTCAAATTTGATACCACAATATGTTCGGACAATGCTATGGGGCCAAATTATTTTTATTTATGCAAAAGCCACCGACTACAGCCTACCAACTTTGAAGCTTAATTTGGGATTTTATCTCATAAAAAAGTTAAGACGACCACGTCGTTCCACCCCAACCAGTATGAGGGCTCGGAAAGAGTTTTCTCATCGAGCTGCGTCTAGTACACGGACGATCAGACCGAAAAATATCTCACTTTCTTAAATGCCTATGTCATTATTGCCATAAGACACATCTAAAGGCCATTTTCTAGGAATTACAATAACTGTCTGCACTAAATGACCGATCTACTTGTGCCCCAACTCAACAATATGATCGAGGTTGCTCTTTCTCCACTGTCTATAAATAGAGCCAGAGGCCTTCAAGCTAAGGATTTTCATCAAATTCAATCTATATGATCAATCAACTCAACTGCTTTTCAGCCCAACCTGAATTGATCTTTAGCAAAAACTCTCTTAACTCTTGAACTACAGTCTCAATGTCTTCTTTTGAAGCAAACACTCTTACAATCTAAAACTTTTACATCTTTACCACCCCATGGTATGATTTGGTTGATGTGCCATTACAACCCTCTTAGATGCGTATGTTTTGTACTGCTCCAATTTGATACCAGTGATCTCGGTGGACTTCTCTAGCCTTATCTTGACCTTCATGGCCTGAATCTTACTATATTTTTTACTACTTTCTTTACATTTCTGGTCAATTTACATTTCAATTCATGTAGTTAGGCCCACCTGCCTAGATTTTACTTTTGTAAACATTTTGTCATCTTAACTCCACCATGAAATGATTACATTTTGTTTCACTTTAGTTTTTGTTTCGCTTTCATTTACTTTTTAGAAAAGTGTACACAAAGTTACATTAAATTTTAAGTGCTCGTTCCCTCGATGCAAGAAAAAATACTTAACTGAATCACCTTCGCATTTAGTGCACAATCATTTGATTAAAAAGTTAGATTTACGTGCAACTTTCACACACATTCGAGCCCAAACACTGTCTGGCGGTAGCCTCAAACAATGGCTCGTCTATTCTCTCTTTCTCTCGAGCCATTCCATAGCATTGAGACCAAAAAACACTCGAGCCAAATACGTGTGCAGGCTTCGTCTGAATTTCGGCACCAACAATTTCTGGTCGATTATCATTAACAAAGAAAATTTAACAGGTTAGACATACCGTCGATTTATTCTTGTCGATTATATATCAGTCAAATTACACATAACATATACGCTATCTGACAATTACATTTTACCGCATAAAATATTATGTTGAAAGCTGAAACCTAATCATCATATCTTTATATAGCATATATACGGTATCCCTATCGTGTGAGTTCTTGTTGTATGCAAGCCAAGATATATATTAATTTATTTATTTTCCTTACCAAAATGATATAGTAATTAACTTGGAGGTATCGCCCTAGATTTTTTTTTATAAATAAAAAAAAACATTGCTTTCCTTATTGCATGACGACATAACATCAATTTATCATACAAACATTATAATCTAAATATATTTTTTAATCATAATTCACAGATAATTTTTGAAAAGTTCAATCAATATATGGAGACCTTTAAGTTATCCACATGCATAAAAATGATAATTTATTATGAGGATGTTATTTGTTATTATAATGTTGATTTGTTAACACATATAGATGGCTAAACATTAAAATGTTGCCACGTAATTTTTTAGATTTTATTTTATTTTTGAGAGTTGAATTAATCCTAGCCGTCGAAACTTTCAAATTTTTTTATTGTTTACAGTTGGAAATCCACTGGTTCTGATCGACAGACCGTTTAGAAATCCAACGGCAATTTTTGCGCCTGATTTAAGTAAGACCTGGTTTGGTACTGAGGTGATTCTGAAAAAAGCTGCTATCAAAAAAAGCTGGGAGTTGTTTTTGTGTTTGGTAAACACTCAGCTTCAGCTTTTTTTCACAGTTTTGGATGAAAAAAAGCCAAAAACAAGAAGCTGCAAAACCTAGCTTTGAAAAACTGGCTTTTTTTCACATCTGTTTTACATAAAAGTTTACCAAACACTCTAATACTGCTTTTTTTTTTTCAAAAGCACTTTTACAAAAAAGTTTACCAAACACTCTGCTGCTTTATTTCACAGCTGCTTATTCTCACAGCACAGCGGAAGCAGTTTTTTTTCAAAGCACAGCAATACCAAACCAGCCCTAAGTTAGCTCTATGTCCTTCGCTTGGTGTGGGCCCACCAGGCCGCAAGCCCCTGCAATAATCAGCAGGGCAGTTGGCAGGGCACCTGCCTTTGCCAAAATTACCCTCTTATATTTTCACCACTGGAGCAAGTTTTGTGGGCAAGAAGGCAGTTTCACCTAAGTGCAAGGACAATTGGAAACTGCTGCAGATGCTGTTAATAAGAGGGATGGAAAATGATTCTTGTTGGATTTTTTTTCTAAGGATTTCATAATTGTGACCGTTCATTATACATCGTACTGTCATTTCAAAATTTAAAATTTAAATTTAAATATAAATAAGATCTAACAAAAACTGATCGTACAATATACAATAAACGATCACGACCACAAAATTCTTAAAATCCCCAGAAAAAAAATTTGCGAAATTCATTTTCCAAGAGGGAGATCTTTAGTTAAACTATCAACTCACAGCATGGTTTTCTCTTTAAAAAAAAAAACAGACAAAAAATTAGCTATGTCAGCTAGTGAACCGGAATTCCACCAATTAAGATTCCAAATTGGAGATGCTTCGCACAGGACATTTTAGCACTGTTTCTAATTAGTTAATTTACCCTATTTGCAATCTTTCCCTGCAGGCCCTCCTATATAAAGACCAGTACACCTCACACTCTTAACACCCAGCTGCTTAGTTCTTAGCTAGTATTCATGGCTTCCATAACATTTTCAGGCACTACTGGAAACTTCTCTTTGCAGCCAACAGCTGCCTTTTCTGAGAACTCCAATCATATAAAAGATGGGTTTAATCCCTTAAAGAAGAACTTGAGTAATACTAGTAAAAAACACAATGGTCGGAGCTTGGTGTCCACAAATGTAGCAAGTCCACCATTGCCGGCAATAGCTCATCCACCCCCAAAAAGAGAGAGCGGCAATGGTTACGACGGGAGTCACGTGGCATGGACGAGTGTGCGGCAGGAGAGATGGGAAGGAGAGCTGCTTGTCCAAGGAGAAATACCATTGTGGCTGGTATGTGATCGTTCACTAATTCATTTCATGTATATAATTATTGGTTTATTCTATCAAAGAATTGTTGCTAAGGATTTCATGTACATGTATATAAGCTTGAATGTAGAATTTATGTGGACGAGTGATATTTCCTTGTCAATCCTGTTCAAGTTTATTAAAATTCAACGTAATAAATTGTTTGAGATTCATAATAACATCATATCTTTTACTGCCCAGACAATAGAATTTATTTGGATTAAGTACCAAAAATTCCCCAACTTTCTAGTGTCATTCCAAATTGGTTTCAATTTTTTTAAACATTCCAAACAAGTACTTAACCTATCACATCTATTAAGCCCTAGTTAAATTTTTATTAAATTAACTAGGGCTTACTTTTGCTAAAAAAAAATTAAAAAAATGGGGCTTCCTTTGTCTCCAAAATCAATAAAAGGTAATGGAAGCCAACCACCAACTCCACCCTACAACTCAAGCCGCCAACATCGAAAAGAAGGTCAAGGAAGATGCTCAAATGGTATAAACTACCATGATGCACCCACCACCATCTTCACCGCCTACAAAGAACTGGAAGCTTTACGAGACAAGAATCAGTGAATGAGAAAATCACAAAAGCAGAAACAAGCTCCATGATCTTCTTCTCAATGTTGGATGCTTGAGTTATAGGGTGTAGTTGGTGGTTGTGTGTTGGGTTTGGAATTGATGGCTTGATGGGGGTGGTGGTGATTGTTAGTTGTCGAAGCCATGCTTCCATGACCTTCTATTGATTTTGAAGACAAAGTAAACCCTAATTATTTAACAGAAATTTAACTGGGCTTAACGGATGTGATGTTTTAATAGGTTGGGTACTTGTTTGAAATATTTTAAAAAATTGAGACCAATTTGAAATATCGCTAAAAAATTAGGAGATTTTAGGTACTTAATAAACAATAACGGATAGGGTTAGGCCAAAAATAAATAAAAAAGCCAAATAACTAGGTACAATGTTGTCAAGGGCGGATCCACATAGGGACCTGGGAGGTCCCAGGACCCGTCGGCGATTCTCAATCGCTGCTATAAATTTTCCGGAGACCCCTCGTACTTGAGCATGAGGTCTGTGCAGATTGTAGGTTGCAAGTTGCAGTGGCTGTCTTCTTCTCGGAGAAGATGACCGCACGAAGAAAGAAAATAGGGACCTTTCCTGCCTCTCTCCTCCTTGCTTATGCCATGGTCTCATCCGTTGGTGCCACCCACTTCTCCTCCAACCTTTCTCTGACATCTGGTGGGGGCAGTACATAAGCCCAAATTTTCCCAAATTATTTCAACCATCTTAGTAATTTTTCTTATGGGTGAAATTTCCTTCATAAGGTTAGTAAGATGGATATGATCTATCATGGGTTGGTGAAATTTGGGGGTGAAGCTGCCATGGGGAGGGAGAATGGGGAGGGATGCTGTTGGTGGAGGTATGACAGCTTTGTTCTTAGTGAGAGAGAAGGTGGATGTTTGGAAACCAGTAAAAGAGAAAAAAAGGTGTGTTTGGTTAGAAAGATAGTGAGAGTTTGGGGAGAGTTTTATTTGACCGGTATTTTTGAATGAAATGTATTATATTTAAATTTTCAATGTTATTTTTGTCTATAAATTTTTTGACCTTTATAATTGGGACCCTCCGAGTTTAAAATCCTGAATCCGTCACCATCATGTTGTGAGCCAAAGTAAGGTCTTTTTTATTCAGTAAATTGCCGGAAATAGGAATAGAAGAAAGCTCAACCCCCATTACTTTGATCGTGCTTTTTCTTTCTAATCTTTATTGCTTCGTAAGTGAGAGGCCTACCACGCACACAGAAAGAAGATTTGTCCTTGATGTGTGTGTCTTCTTGCTAAATGCTAGTGCTAAATCTGATTAATGAATTAATCAACTTGCTGTCGATCGCCACGTACAAACGTTGTGCTGGCCAAAGTATACATATATTCCTCACTTTAATTACTTTTAAAATGCTACAACAACTCCTCGACAAGAATGTCATTGACGTTTGCCTTGTCATTTCTTTTTATTTTTTTACCAATTATTTTTATGCTTCAGAACGTATCAGTGTCTCATTCCAAATGTATTTCTAATATTTCGATCTACAGGTATTTATAGACAAAATGATTCAAATTTATTGAGCACCATATTATTATAAAAGGTGAACATTTATCGAATATACAGCTGGCTCATAATTAACTTAATGTCACATGCAGAAAGGGACGTACCTAAGAAATGGTCCAGGGCTGTGGCACGTCGGGGACTACAACTTCCGCCACCTATTTGACGGCTATGCCATGCTCGTCAAACTTCACTTCCACAACGGTCGCCTCACTGCTGGCCACCGCCAGATCGAATCCGAGGCCTACAAAGCCGCCATGAAGAACAAAAAATTATGTTTCCGTGAATTCTCTGAGGTCCCTAAGCCTAACAATTTCCTATCTTATATTGGTGAGCTAGCCAACCTATTCTCCGGTGCATCACTGACTGACAACGCCAACACCGGAGTGGTTAAGCTCGCCGATGGTCGGGTTGTGTGCCTCACAGAGACCCAGAAAGGGTCAATAGTGATTGATCCTGCTACCTTGGAAACTGTAGGGAAATTTAAGTACAGTGACACATTGGGTGGCTTGATACACTCGGCACATCCTATCGTGACCGATACGGAGTTTTTGACTTTGTTGCCGGATTTAATCAACCCAGGATATTTGGCAGTCAGGATGGAGCCGGGGACTAATGAGAGGAAGGTGATCGGGCGGGTTGATTGTAGCCGTGGACCGGCTCCGGGTTGGGTGCACTCTTTCCCTGTGACCGAGCACTACATCATTGTGCCCGAGATGCCACTGAGGTATTGTGCTGGGAATTTGCTCAAGGCCGAACCCACTCCCTTGTACAAGTTTGAGTGGCACCCTGACTCCAAGGCGTTTATGCATGTTATGTGTAAAGCTAGTGGCAACATTGTAAGTTCCTTCCAATCTGATGTTTTGGGTACTAACTATTTTGCTTTTTGTTCTTCTTTTGATTTATTAATTGTATACAATTTCTTTGTTTTGAAGGTGGCGAGTGTGGAAGTTCCATTATACATTACGTTCCATTTCATTAATGCTTATGAGGAGACAGATGAGGATGGTAGGGTGACTACAGTCATTGCAGATTGTTGCGAACACAACGCTGATACAACGATTCTGGACAAGCTTAAGATACAAAATCTTCGGTCGTATATTGGCAAAGATGTACTACCAGATGCCCAGTACGTACATGACATGAATATCTATCTAATATGAAAGCAAGAAAAAAGTTATCTTGCTGAATTTTTATCATGTTTATTATTTTGAAATTATTATTGGCAATCGAAAAATGTAGTTGTGCACTCTAAACTCTCTATATTTAGAAAAAAAAATACTATTTATGAGAAGTGTACAATTAAATTTTTGGAGTACCAATAATAATTCTCTATCATTTTCTAGAATAAAAAGCACAAAATTAACTCAATATGTGACCTAAATTCACCGACAAAAAAAAAAAAATTTATGTATTCAATTTAATGTGGAGCTAGCGATTAATTTGTTGGGTAATGCTAAAAAGACTAAATGTGTAAATTATATAAATTTTATAAAATAAGTAACATGAAAGCTGATGATTAGATTATTATTTAAATTTTGTAAACTAATTTGTTGTTGTTCTTTTGATGGAAAACACAGGGTTGGTAGATTCAGAATACCACTGAATGGGAGTCCATATGGAAATTTGGAGGCAGCACTAGACCCAAATGAGCATGGTAGAGGGATGGACATGTGCAGCATAAACCCTGCTTTTCTGGGCCAAAAATACAGATACGCTTATGCTTGCGGAGCTCAGCGCCCATGCAACTTTCCTAACACCCTCACCAAGGTATAGTTAATTATTAAAGTTACAAAATTACATGCCCTGCTTCCATTTTCCACTTTGTATCATATCATACCGATTTCGAGCTAATTTCTTATTCAAATTCTTTGAATATATATTTGCAGATTGATTTGGTAGAGAAGAAAGCTAAGAATTGGTACGATGAAGGGGCAGTGCCATCCGAACCGTTCTTTGTGGCCCGTCCTGGGGCAACTGAAGAAGATGATGGTGAGATTACTTTACTAAAAACTAAAAGTTAAACTAATTAAAATTTTGAAAACTCACAATAGTTTTTTTTTTTTTTTTTTTTAGTTTCATTTTTGTCAAAAGTAAAAAACGATATGATTATTAAACGATTCCTTAATATTATAAAATTACCTTCAATCAGAAAAACAAAAAAGAGTTCGTTTGGAACAATTTTTATGACATTTATATGTACATGATGTAGGTGTTGTAATATCGATGATTAGTGCGAAAAATGGAGATGGATATGCATTGTTATTAGATGGATCAACGTTCAAAGAGATTGCTAGGGCAAAGTTCCCCTATGGTCTTCCATATGGACTGCACGGATGCTGGGTTCCCTCCAAATAATCAAAGAAATGATGAACTAGCCAGTGGCAGTTCTAGTTTCGTTATTTACAGCTAGCCAAAAAATGTACCCACTTCGAATGCGTTGATGTGTAGGTCATGGTTAGCTAGGAACACAAAAATATGCTATTCATTAAGTTATATGATATGAATAACATTTAAGCAGACAGATATAGGCTAAAGTTAAGTATAGCAGTGTGACATATCTTTGTTCATATTTCTTAGCTTTTAAGTGAGCGTTGCGTGTAATGTACTATATTTGTAGGGTTGTCGAAAAATAGTTCACCATCTTAAGAGCCGTTTGATATTCATTTTATTTTCAGTTTTTGTTTAAATTTTTTAAAAATTGAAACTTATTTGCCCACGGAGCCAGCTTGGTATCAGAAAATAGAAATGCATTTAACTACTGCCTATTTGATAATTAAAACTCATTCAAAAGTTAACCAAACAATTTCGGCATGCAGATAAGAATAGGGGTAACTAATTACATGCAGAGAGCACGTCCGTAAGAAATGGTCAGAATTTTCTATCCATTGATCTGTTTTTATTCATTTTTTAACAGAGTTGAAGTTTCGAATTTTTTGACATCTTTTAACATTAATTTCATTTGTTGTGTATGAAACTCTATAGTTCATGACAATTTGCATTGTGCTTATGTAATTAAACTATAAACTATCCGATCATCCTTTACTTTTCTTCCAAACAAAATGAGCAGAGACTTTTGGCATGTTTACTAATCTGGATCGAGAATTGGAACTACTTTGATTGCTGATTTTCCCGCCGTTTACTAACCCACGACTATTGCAATTTCTCCAATTTACGACTTTTAACTTGGTAGAAATTGGAATCCAATCATCTGCTGAAAAACTGAAATTCTTTAGACCAAATTATAGACAAACTGAATTGTTAAGGGCTAATAAACTCTAGAGAGACTAAACTATGAAAAAGTTTCTGAAACCATGAAGCAGCAGAGCACAATAGTTGTTATCTGCATCCATTTTTCAACGCCAAAGCGATTCTGCAAGAAGTGCTTCCATTAGAAGTATGTTGTCACTTTCATAAAAAATACAAGTGTACCTGACAGATGCTTCTCCAAAAAACACTTCTACCATGACGAAGAAGCTCTCTTCTTAACCTTTTACACCAAACAGTCAATAAGCAGAGTTTCCAAACCCATGGAGCACAAGAGCAGAAGAGATGCTAGCTGCATCCATTTCTCAACGCCAAACTAAACCAACCAATTCGCCAATCCTTTCTTGCATCCACGTTCTGAGTCCTTTATCCAGCACAATGCACTTCAATGACGAGCATCGAAGAACTAAGTTTTCGATGTCACACACACTGACATTGAAGCAAGAACAGAAAACAATTGTCTCTAAGCACGCATGACTAGAAAATGCAAGAATGCCCTCACCGCTTACCAATTCACAGCCGGTTAAATCCAGCATCTCCAACTTCCGGCAATTCTCAGCAAGAGCAACGACTGTTTGATTTGTCACATTGATCAACCAAGACAGGTTCAATCTTTTAAGAGATCCAATTGCAGCAATTGAAACAACTCCGGAGTCGGTGATTTTCGGACCACATTCCGCCAAATTCAGCTCCACCAAGCCACACATAGTCTGCAAAATGGAGACCCCAAAATCAGTGATTCTATCACACTCTGCAAGATTCAGCCTTTTCATGGTTTTTGAGCAAGACCCATTTGCCAAAAACTTTAACCCGCGATCCGTAATCAACGAACATCCTTGCAAACCCAAAACCATAATCGAATTTGAAGACCCAATTGCATCTAGGGTTGGGTCCGAAACCAAGCTGCAAAACCCTAAATCCAAATACGTCAAATTACGCGATAAATCCACAAGCGAAACGATCCCAAAATTCCCAACATTCTTCCTCCTTCTGATCGAAACCTTACGCAATTTCGGACACCCATGTGCCAGAGCGCACAGACCGTCGTTCCCAAAATCTTCAAACAACAATGCTTCGTCAAATTCGTCAGAAATCTTACGTGGGGTTTTCGAATTGAGGTCGATGACTTCGACTTTGGGACAGAATCGAGCTATGAGTTCGAGGTCGGAGTCGGCGATGGACTTTGATGCTTCGAATTGGAGTAAATTTGGGAATCTGGGTAGGACTCGGAGGAGATGTTCGGGTTCGAGAAGACGAATTGAGGATCGGTTCAGGCCCTCCACTCTCAGCCATTGTTTGCAGACCTCGGAGAGCAATTGTCTTTCTTTTGGGTCGGTGACCCAATTGAGGATTAGGGTTAGTTCGTCATCGCCTAGCTGAGACATGTCTCTGTTAAGCCTGCGTGCGCGGGGGTGCCTTTGAGGTGATAAAATCATAAGTTGCATCCGTTTTTTAGAATGATGACAGGGACATGTAGGAGAGACTTTCGACAGCATGTGATATCTATACATTTTATTTTATTTTTCACATATTTTTTTAATTTTTTAGTCGTTAGATCAGATGAATTGAAGAAGATCAACGGACAAAAATTATCAAGGGGTATGTAAGAAGTAAAATAGAATGTGTGGATAGCACATCCCATTTTTTAGCGTGTCTGAAACACAAGATGTACATCACGTATCATTATACAAGTACTGTATTCTAAATTAAACTTCTCGCCACTTATATAATATCATGTAGTGTACCACCTTGATTACAGGCTCGATGAAAAATTTCTCGACATGTAGAGGCTGTATTTTAATGAGAATTTTAAGGCATTTTAATTCTTTTAATAAATTTAGAGGTACTCTATTAAGATTTTAAATGATTATCTGAAATTTGGAATGTCTTTAATCAGGATTTTAAGAGCATCTCTAATAAAGATGTCAAATGTTAATTTGATGGCTGATGCAGGTAATGTCAAATTTTTTTCTTTTTCCAACCGATATATTTTTTTGTTATAAATGATATTTATAGGACCCATTTTAAAAAGAAATCAATTAAAATAAATTTTCAAGATTTATAATTAATATATTAATAGGACCCACACAATAAAATAATTAAAATTATTTAACATCATCTTTTCTTATATGTTAAATTTGACATATAAAAACTCTTATGTCAATCCACATAGGATTGACATATCGGTTGGACCTTGCTCCTATCTTTAAATTTGATTACATGACATTTCACTTAGGATTTAACATCTCATTTGAAGATGATTTAAGATAATTTATTAAAATCCTTATAAATTCGACTGTATTTAATGAGAACCTTAAAAAAATTTATAACATACCAAGTATATTATTAGGAATTACTTTTTAAAAATTTTAAATAGTTGAAGAATTCGAGATAATTTAAGAAATTTCATAAATAATGGCATGCCATTCTCTCCGCAGCCATGCATACCTAAGCGTAAACTTACAAAACTCAAACATGACCCGACGATCACATGCTACGAACATGCACACTAAAACATCAATAATTGAGTCGGATAATAACATGGTGGACTCGTTCCCAAAAAAAAAAAAAATAAAAATAAAAATTAGCAAGTCCATAATTTAGTTTCATTTGTTGTGGAGTCGTTTTCTCAATCAGTAGTATTCTTTTATTAGATGAAATAAAAATTCAAATCTGTTTCTCTTTCGCTTGTGTAAACACAATTTTTTATAAATTATATCAATAGTGGTTGGACTCGTTAGCCAATAAAATTAAGTATTTGTAAATTCCTTACCTCAATCTATTTAGACGGGGGAGTCTTAACTCTTAAGACGATGGTTTTCGAACTCGAAACTGGAACTGTTCACGTAAGAAGGAATCAAACATAAGAAGCTTCAGGTGATCATGACTAATTAAGAAAATAATTTTTTAATTAATTAGTTGTAATCACTGATTAAATGGTATGTAAGCATTCTCAAAACCATGCTGTCGTGTACTAATCTTGTTCTATAAAATTATATTATATTATATAAATTATTCGACCGTCATTGTAAATCTTTTCTTTGACTCTACAAACAAATGATGAAGGATTATTATTATTTAATAAATAATAATAATACATGCAATCGCATTCCAGCATAGGATAAATAATAATTTGCGAAAAATGAGTAATTGAAATAGTTAAATATATTGAAAAATCAACTGCCAACACCGGTATGTATTAGTATTTGTCTATTTTCTGTATTATGCTCTTAAACCTTTTGATAACTCACTCTCTCACCCTTAATCAATCCAACTTTCTTAATATTTACGATAAATTATATGATTCTTGTCTTTGTAGTTCGGACAAAGTTTTGGTACACGTAGTGTAAATTGTCGCAATTTAACTTCTGAAGTTTATTAACTGTTGCAATTGAAAGCTAACCGCGTCACTTTTAATGAAATTAACAAGTGACAAGTTTTATCACGTCCAAGACGCTAATTTTGTTTCATAAAATAATATAATTAAGTTTATTATTCTTGAATTTGTATCAACTTATAAGCTACGTTGTAGAGACCACACTATAGTATAGTGTGACTTGATATTTGTATTAGTGCAATATTTCGGTCAATTGTATAGGAATACACGATAATTAAAGGCTTATTTGAAAATGATTTTTGAATGATTGACTGAAGTTTTGGTAAAAGCGTTTTTGATTAAAGGCTTGCACCAAACATTTGCTTCTTAATTCAAGTAATTTCTTAAGATTCATTTACATTTTATTTTCAAAAATACTTTCATAAAAACGATTGAAGTCATTCTAATAACAATTTTAAACACATTATTTTTAGCCGACGAGCTTCGTAGAGCGACGGAACCCAGCAAAATCCTTGTATAATAAAATATATACAAGTGAAAAAAAAACAAAAGGGAAGTTGTGGACCCGGTGACCACCGATCTTTTGCCTGCGTGTTCCAGCTTTCATTTGTACCTTTTTTCCAGTTCCAGAAGCATGAGAGGTTGTTGCTTTCCCACGCTCCTTCCTCCTCTCTTATCTTTTGTGAATTATATATTCAATATTTAATTAATCACAATTCTTCATTGTGAATGTTTTTTAGTTTTCGATGAAAAATAATAATAATAATTAAGGGAACAAAAACATGAGAAAACATCCCATGAACTTTTCTTTTGGGCCGGTCAACACCTCCTTCTCTTTTTGTCTGTATTTGACTCGTTTCACAACAAGCATGGCCGCAGTTAAATAGTAAAGGGAGAAGAAGATAGAATTTATATAGTGCTTTGTTTTAAAAATATCTGTTTAGCGCTGTTTAAGTCTCGAGTTTCAGGCTGATAAATGTACCATAAATTTGATAAATAAAATTTCACTCAAAAAACAATATAGGTAATTTTCATGTGTAGCCATTTCTTTTCTCATATTTTGAGAATTTGTTGAGACATCAATTCAATACATGACTTTTTACCACGATGGCAACAGTTGAAAAAATATTTCATAAAAATAAACACAATATAATAAATAAATAAAAATTTGTCAAACAGTATATTTATTTTTTTATTTATTTTTTGGTCAAAAAACTTATTTTTGAATCACCCTAAAAGTCACACAAAAAAAATTTAAATAAATAAATAAACTGTCTGTTGGGGGACGTGTGTGAGAAAGAGAGAGGAGAGAGAGTAACATGTACAAGTAAAAAGTCCAAAACTTTGGACTTGTTCATCTCTCCCTCTCTTCCCCTGTATCTTCCTCAATGGCTCATCTCTTCAGAGACCTCTCTTCGCTGGGCCAATCCAAGAGAGGTATCACCGCCCCCACAACCACCACAGCCACCGCCTCACCCGCCAAACCACTCAGCATACCCACCAGATCCATTTCCGCAATGGGCACCGATCTCCCATCCCCGCTCGGCCAGCTCTCGGCCCAACTCAGCGACTCGGACCTCCGACTCACCGCCTACGAGATCTTCGTCGCCGCCTGCCGTACATCCACCGGAAAGGCCTTGACTTTCACACCCTCCTCCGCTGACTCGCCGACCCAACACGCCAACTCCCCCAACGGCTCCCCCGCAATGCAGAGATCGCTCACTTCCACAGCTGCCAGCAAGATGAAGAAGGCATTGGGTCTCAAATCGCCGGGCTCCGGCTCCAAGAAGAGTCCCGGATCAGCCGGGTCCGGGGTCGGGTCGGGTCCCGGAAAGCCCCGGCGGGCAATGACGGTGGGTGAGCTGATGAGGATCCAAATGGGTATTTCTGAGGCCACTGACTCCAGAGTCCGGAGAGCTTTGCTCAGGATTTCTGCTTCTCAGGTCAGCTCAATTTCTTCACCTTTTTTTTCTTTCTCATTTGTGACTTTTGTTGATCTGACTTTGAAAGGTATAATTTTGCTTTGAATTATTTTTAGTGGGTAATTTTTGGTTTTTGATAAGTCTGATGATGTGATGAGATTGTTTAGCTCAAATTTGAGAGTGGTTTGGTCAATTTGGATTGCAAAAATTGTTTCTTTACTAAATGTAGTTTGATCTGATGAAACTGACAGTGTTAAATGAATCAAAATCTCGTTTCGAGCTCAGTATGCTACACCGAATGTTTAGTTTTATAGTCAGCATTTTTGAGCTTTTGTTTAAGGGTCGTTTGTATTGGAGTTGTAATTGATCGAGTGTTCTGTTTGTTGTACTCATTGCAGGTCGGAAGGCGAATTGAGTCAGTGGTAGTGCCACTGGAGCTGTTACAGCAGCTCAAGTCCTCTGATTTCACTGACCAGCAAGAATACGATGCATGGCAGAAAAGAACCCTCAAAATTCTTGAGGCCGGTCTCCTATTGCATCCCCACGTGCCACTTGACAAGTCGAATAATGCTGCACAGAGATTGCGTCAAATTATTAATGGGGCATTGGACAGGCCCTTTGAAACTGGCAGAAATAACGAGACTCTGCAGGTTCTTCGTAATGCTGTTACAGCTCTTGCTTCTAGGTCATCTGATGGTCTCTATGATACATCACATTGGGCAGATGGGTTGCCATTGAATCTCCGGCTTTATGAGAGGCTTCTAGAAGCCTGCTTTGATCTTCACGACGAAACATCTATAATAGAGGAAGTTGACGAGCTAATGGAGCATATTAAGAAGACCTGGTCAATCCTTGGAATGAACCAGATGCTCCATAACCTTTGCTTTACTTGGGTTTTATTTCATCGTTTTGTTGCAACTGGTCAAGTAGAACTGGACCTCTTGTATGCTGCTGATAGTCAGCTAGCTGAGGTTGCTAAAGACGCAAAGGCAACAAAGGATTCCGAGTACTGCAAGATCTTGAGTTCGACATTGACTTCAATATTGGGATGGGCAGAGAAGAGACTCCTTGCGTATCATGACACTTTTGATAGCAGTAACATTGATGCTATGCAGGCCATTGTTTCTCTGGGGGTAGTAGCAGCTAAGATTTTAGTTGAAGATATATCAAATGAGTACCGCAGGAGGAGGAAAAATGAAGTTGATGTTGCCCGTAGCAGGATTGACACCTACATCAGATCATCCTTGCGCACTGCTTTTGCTCAGGCAAGTCCTCAGTATCTGCTGCTGATTCCCCCCTTTCCTTCCTTCAATAAGAGGGAAAATGCAAAGAATATCATAGCTGTTTTGGTTTTATTGGATCCTTTGATGTTGTATGAAGCCAGTAACATCTATGCAGCATGGATACTAAAGTCAGATTTGGTATCCAACAACTTGCATGGTGTTGATGCTTTGTCAATGTATCCCAAAATAAAAGCCTAATTATACGGAGAAT
This sequence comes from Pyrus x bretschneideri, assembly GCF_019419815.1. NCBI lineage: Eukaryota > Viridiplantae > Streptophyta > Magnoliopsida > Rosales > Rosaceae > Pyrus > Pyrus x bretschneideri. Next base: position 5,455,088 of record NW_025999390.1, on the reverse strand, counting down.
GCATTACTTGCTTAAGGCATATCATGCATACGACATAACAGTAGACTGTTATTGTGAAAGGGCCTGAAAGGAACAAAAACAATAGTTAGAAAAAATACATGATAATTGATGTCCGTATATTTTTCTTCCTGATATGAAATTATTTGTTTACTTATTTTGCAGAGAATGGAAAAGGCTGATTCAAGCAGGAGAGCATCAAGACACCAGCCAAATCCCCTTCCTGTTCTGGCCATCCTTGCAAAGGATGTTGGTGAGCTGGCAGTTAAGGAGAAAGAGGTGTTCAGTCCAATATTGAAGAGATGGCATCCTTTTGCTGCCGGGGTGGCTGTGGCAACCCTTCACGCTTGCTATGCGAATGAGATTAAACAATTCATATCAGGTATAGCGGAGTTGAACCCAGATGCTGTACAGGTTTTGAGAGCTGCTGATAAGCTGGAGAAAGATCTTGTGCTGATAGCAGTTTTAGACTCCGTAGATAGTGATGATGGTGGCAAGGCAATAATTCGTGAGATGCCTCCTTACGAGGCTGAAACTGCAATTGCGAATCTGGTGAAAGTGTGGATTAAGACAAGAGTGGACAGATTGAAAGAATGGATTGATAGGAATCTACAACAAGAGGTGTGCACTAACTATATTCATTTGTTAGTCTGAATCAAATGTTTATACAATTTTTTGGTCTTATATCTGGATCACTCCTATGCATTTTCTTTTATTGTTAGGCTTTTTCATTCGTTATTTTTGCTCATTACTTGTGACTGGTGAATCTTTCCGAAAGATAACCTTTTACATTGCAATGTTTCAGGTATGGAACCCACAAGTAAACGAAGATGGATATGCCCCATCTGCTGTTGAAGTTTTGCGAATCCTTGATGAAACTCTGGAAGCATTCTTTCAGCTGCCAATACCAATGCATCCTGCATTGCTTCCTGACTTGATGACTGGCCTTGATAGATGTCTTCAGTATTATGTAACCAAGGCAAAATCTGGATGTGGTAAATAATTTCGTAACTCAAAAGTTATTTGTATGTGGACTAAGGTATGATCTTTTTGTGATAACCAATACTGTTCATTCTGTTGTGCAGGATCTCGCAATACGTTTGTTCCCACTATGCCGGCATTGACCAGATGTACCATGGGATCAAAGTTCCAAGGCTTTGGCAAAAAGAAAGAAAAATCACCAGTTCCTCAAAAGAGGAACTCTCAGGTTGCAACACTCAATGGGGATAACTCGTTTGGGATACCTCAGATGTGTGCTCGTATAAATACATTGCAAAGAATCCGGAGTGAGTTGGAGGTTTTGGAGAAACGGATTATTACTCATCTCAGAAATTCAGAATCTGCTAATGTAGAAGACTTTTCGAATGGACTGGGGAAAAAGTTTGAACTCACGCCAGCAGCTTGTGTGGAAGCAATCCAACAGCTTTGTGAGGCAGTGGCTTATAAAATGATCTTCCATGACCTAAGTCATGTTCTGTGGGATGGTTTGTATGTTGGGGAACCATCCTCTTGTAGAATAGACGCTTTTCTTGACGGGCTGGAGAAGAACTTACTCATAATATCCAATACTGTGCATGAAAGAGTTCGTACACGGATTATAACTGACGTAATGAGAGCGTCATTTGATGGATTCTTGCTGGTTTTGCTTGCTGGAGGCCCCTCTCGTGCATTCTCCCAGCAGGATTCCCAAATAATAGAGGACGATTTCAAAGCCCTCAAGGATCTATTCTGGGCCAATGGGGATGGCTTGCCTTCTGAATTGATAGACAAGTTTTCAACAACAGTGAGAAGTGTGCTTCCCCTTTTCAGAACAGACACTGATAGCCTCGTCGAACGGTTTAGACGAGTGACCTTGGAGTCATATGGCTCGTCCGCCAGGTCCAGACTCCCGTTGCCCCCAACATCTGGGCAGTGGAACCCAACTGAACCAAACACGCTCCTTCGGGTGTTGTGCTACAGGAATGATGAATCAGCTACCAAGTTTTTGAAGAAGACCTACAATCTGCCCAAGAAACTGTAAAGTTAAAGCGAGGATGGTAACCGTGGGATGGCCTTTTGGCGGGCGTTGTCTTGCAGAAACTTCTAGGAAGCGCAGACAATGATTGTAAGTGTATTAAGTGATGATCACCGTGCTGAGATGCTCGCATTTGCCCTTGGCAGTGTTCTTGTATAGTAAGTTCATGAGAGTTTGGTATAAATCCAGCAGTTTGCAAAGACACGAAGATCGGAGACCAGAAGAGTCGAGAAGGACGCAGACTTCTAGAGGTTGATTATTCTTTTTTTTTTTTTTTTTTTTTTTTTTTCCATTCATTTTCATCGTTTAGAGGCTTATATAATGCGATTGATGTTATTCTTTATAAATGCTCTACTGCACAGCATTTTTCTTACCCCCGAATGTTCGATGTTATATATTTGTCAGTTGTTTGTTGGTTTGCTTGTTGGTACAGAGAACAGCGTCGTTTTGTTGGTCGTATAATTTATCAGAATGTAATATAAGTGAGGTTGTTGACAATTTATGGATCCCTGAAAGTTGATTAGAAACTTGATTCCATTTCAGCTGGATCAGAAGACGGGAGTGTGAAAATCACTGCCCCGAGATAATTCTTCTGCAATCCCAACTTTTACTCTCAAATTATATCGCAAATTTACAAAGACGCCTGTTTCGGGGAATGTCTGCAAGAAACTACCAGGCCTCGAGTTTTGCTGAAACTTTGTCTTAGCGAAGATGTGAGGGTAAATATCAAAAGTACACAACATCTATTACAGCAGTTTAACATGTTGACTTCTACATCTCAGAGCCGCCGGAGAAACAGACATTTTCTTTACTCCTCTAAGGTGGCACGGCCGAGATTTGCAGCAAGAGCTAACCGTACAGAAATGAGGGCTTGCGGTGGCAAGTCTGCCTCGATAAAGTCTGGACGGAGCTTAGCCATGGACAACTCTTGCAGTTTATTCAACAAGAGGGTTGTCTGAGACACATCTAGCAGAGGCCGGTCCGGCCAGTTAAGCAGCTTGAACTGCACAAAAGTAATTGAAAATGCAGTGAGAAATCATGTTTTTACGAAAGTGTATCAACGCGACCAAGCATTTAATTAATCTAAAAAATCATTTTCGTTACATACAAACTGATGCAAAAGTAAATAAAACGTCGCCCTCCACCCGCTAACTCATACCATATTTAGTTTATGTCCAAATCCAGATTAGCAACAATATCGTATAAGTCTTACCGAGTCATGCAGAAGAGGCAGCCAAAAGCGCTGAGGCGTAGATGGGTTTTTCATAAGCTGCAATTCATAAGCCAAAAAAAGAAAGTTACAAGACACTTCAAGCCTTGAAAACTATAGATCCTACGCAACGAATGCACCAGCCACATAAAAGTTACACACTAACCGATATCAAAGATTCTACAGCTTGCCGAGCAGCATCAGTGGTCTTTCCATCATAAACTTGCTTAAGGGACTTTTTGAAATCCCTATACCTAGAGCACACCAAAAGTTGTACGTGTGAAAAATCTAGGAGAACAATGACGAGGATAATTATGAAAATTCAGACAAATTTCATACTTGTGCAAAAATTCAAGACCCCCTGTAGCCTTGGATTCAGAACCCAACAATTCAATCAAGCCTTCCCATTGCTGTATGTAAACAATAAACCATGAGTCGCTTCTAAAATGAAACTGATTTTTGTTCTAATATCAATATTTCACGTTGTGTGCAAACAAATAATATTTCACCTTGAAACTTTCATCAGATATCGACTTTCCAACAGAATCAAACAATTGCTGAGCAATCCTGCTAAGACGAACTTCATCTCGGGCTTGTTGAAGCCAAAAAACTCCAGCACCTTTCCTACCATGCTTCCAATGGTACACCCCAGCAATCTAAAAACTGAGAACCTTTTAAACACAAAGTACCAGTCTATACACTAGATCATGCATGTGGTTACTATTTCCTATATCCGATTTCTCGTACAAAGTACATAATCTGACGATAATTTTTCATGAACAGAAAAGGCAATCCTTACAAATTTAAACATACCTTCATAATGTTTGAACTAACAGTGTCGAGTTCATAAAGACGGCATATCTCTATATTCTGCACAACAAGTTCAAAACAATGTTATTTTGTCTATCAGCCACAAGTATACACAAAGAAAAGATCCACAATCCAGGAAAAAGAACCACGTGTAATGGTTAGTAACAATAAACTTTGGCTCTAAAACTTTGCCTATCACCTTAAGTAGCGTTTCATTATGTTGAATTGGCAGCTTATATAATAGAATCTCTAACAAAGCCATTCCCTGCTTCGTGCAAGATGTCAAGTAAATTGGAGCAATCTGCAAACATGAGAACATCAAACCGTCAACATATTTAGTGCGTACACTGTGAGTTTTACCAACTCAATGTCATAAGAAACAAAGAGAAACTGTAACAGAAAATTGATAAGCACTTCAACTGATAGTGATCAAGAAATCATCAATCGCAATGTGCAAGACTAGAAATTTTATATGCCTACAAGTTTGATTCGACTGAGAGGACTGAATACAATCACAACAGTGAGCCTAATGGTACCCCTAGAATCAAACATTTTAGAAACAGTTTGAATGACCAACATGGTTTGAAATATCATGTGCTTGTAGAGCATTAGAAAAAGTTCATACACATTGCGTTGAGCAAAACATAAGAGTGGATCTCTCAAAAAAGTAACAAACATTTCATATATTAATTATTATCATGGATTCCTAATCAAATACTGTAATAGCAAAAAAAACTTTGCCTTCGGCACACAATTGTATATGCTAATTTGTCTATGAAACTTGGAAAAACACAGGATCATGAATCAAGTACTGCAATACTCATAACAAAAACAATCTAGAATTATCTCATCTGCACTCACTTGCCAAGTCAATGGATGTGACGACAGGACTTGAGCATAGACAAGTCGATGTGATTCTGCTATACTAATTCCCCCCAGGCTATCGCGTTCTTCCTGTAGAAGAAGTTCTGCTTCATCGCTCCCAGTAGTCAACAACTCAATGGCATGGGCAACCATCCTATTTCAAATAATGAAGAGTTACATCTATATGAATTTCAATAACAAAGTAGTAGCACATTCAATCTTTTTTAATCTCACAAGCCATTTAAACTTTTAAAATTGGTGGGTTGGGGGGAATTGGGGAATGATTGAACATTATACAGCCTCTCTGGACCAAATGCTGAAATACACGCAGTTACAAGAGAACATAGAAGCTCACCAAGGCCCAAATGCTCTTGAGCATTCTGCTAGGACAACCTGTACCATTTCCAAACACCCAAAGGTTTCAGTAGAAGAAAAACATGGACAAAATAAATAGATTAGTACACTATTAGTGTCTAGTCCAAACTACTTACCTCGGTATTTTCCCCTAGGATTCCAAGAAGAATTGCTATCAACCCATGGGAACTAGACATTGGTTTTAACTGCATGCACTTCTGGGCTAGGTCATGCATGCTTTCAAGACCCTGATTTTCAGAAAAGGAATTAGTTTTCAACTATAGTCCAGCTGCTAGACGTAAGAATGTATTAAAAAGAGATGATAGGTACAAACCTCACAATCTATCCAGAGTCTTAAATTACAACATATTAGGAAATTTTAATTATGATCCTGTAATTAGAACTATTAAAACAACGATATTGTAATTGGGCATTTACCACTGTGAATGGTCTGACATATAGAAAGTGAGAAACAAACAGCTCTATCCAATGGCAAGTTACGTTGCAGAGATTGTCAGTGTTTCCAAGCATAATTTGTATCATATTTTTCAACCCCTCCCGGGTTTGACGGTGATCACAATGACGCCAGAATGCACTGCAGTCGAGTTTAGTAATTTGCGCTCTCCATTTCTCCCATGCCTAGGCAACAAGGATGTTTAAAGTTACAAATTACAGTAGGGTGAAAAAAAAAAAAAGCAAGAAAATAAAAAAACACTAATTTTTTACAGGCTCAAACACACCTTGATAAAATCTGGCTTTGCTTTGAAGCATTCACCTAACTTTCCATCTTCTACTTCAGGACGCATGCGTGGCATCTTTGAAATAAGGACGGAAACTGTCTCTACAAGTCCATTCTCTGTCTATTTAGTTACACACAGGACAGGCATCAGTTGTTTCAGCGCTAAATCCATAAAGTACACAATAGAAATTTACATGGAGCATTAGAACACAAATATGGTGATCTGTGGCCAGACATGGACAAGATTCACGGAACAATTAGCACAGAACTTGAACATATGGAAAGTTAAAAGGAGGTAGCAGGAACATCATAATATATTATAAACTACCTATTCCGTGTTCAATATATTTACCTCACGGTTTCCAAGCTGATGAAGTTGATAAGATCCATGTAACCGCAACATTTTCACCTGCACAAAAACAAACAGCATCTATCAGTCTTTCATAACTTGGAAATGGAACTACTTAACAATTCAGAAGACAGAGAACTCGAGCAATAAAACAAAAGGTAATATAGAAAGAAAAGGGAGAGGGTCCTTAAGACTACAAACCACAATCTCAATCCAGCCAACTGCCAGTGCCGAAGATAATACTTCCCAATATTTAGGATTGTCCTCAATAACCTGCAGAAACAAATCTAATCAAATTCTCCAATATCTTTATGAACCAGTGTGTGACGAACTGACCATCAGAGACATAACCCACAGAGGTGGAACTTCATCAACAATATTTTTACACCAACTACATTAAAATCAAAAGAAAGCAAATTTAACGATTACTAGGCTTTATTATATCAAAAAGAAATCACATTCACAAGCTAGTGTAACAAGAGAAAGAATCCATAAAGTAACTATCAGCGGCATATGGTCCTATGGATGAAGTGAACAAGCAGGGTAACATAAATAGGTTCCAAAAACTTAGCTAGAAATTAAAAAAAGCCATAGTTGAGTTCTGTTGTGTTCCCATTATAGACCTTAGTAAGACTCCAAGAAGTGTTTCAGAGCCAGCTAAGGAACTATGAACGCTAATGAAATTCCAAAAGAAAGATGAAAAGATTTGATTGAAACTGGAACAGGACAGGTCAAACCTGTAACTCAACAAGTTCATTTTGAAAATCCACTAGCTTCAAATGGACCGTTGGCTGTGTGCTGGAAAGTAGACTATCGAGATCCTGCCATGAAACACATGCATAGCATCAAGTTGTGACTTGTGACCATCAAAAAGCAACAGCTGAAATTATGGTGTAAGCACTAATAAACAAATAAAGGGAAGAGAACAAGATCATTACTGCCAGCCAATCAACAAGCCGTTCAGGTAGCCATGGTTGAGATTGTTTGTCTGCATAAAATATCTCCATCAACTCCCACGCAGCTTTTAAAGCGGTAGGCTCCTCAACTTTCTACATTAATTTTTTTGAAATTAGACCTAACAATTATATTTGTAGTTGTAATTCGGAAAAGGAAGATCGTATGAAAAACCACATGAAATTACTCGAATTTACCCTCAAAACCATTTTCGGGTCTTCGATCACTGCAATAGGAAGCGACTTAGAGCTACCAAGAAGTGAATTTATGTCCTTGCTGTACTCCATCACATACTCCCACCTAATATATTTTTCTCAACGGAGTCACATTTCATAATTTAGGGAGAATTGAAGAATCCAAAGAAACTAAACTGGATATTCTGCAGATTTTTGTATACTTTTTTCTCAGCAACCAAACAGACTAATCAAAATTTCTATTACCAATCAATGTTGTACAGCGACGGACCCATTGACACCTTCGATAAGCTCGCAACCGAGCTCCTCCGGCTCTGTAGTAGGGCGAACGGCGGCACAGAACCGTAAGCGATCCTCCGCCACTTCGCATCGCCATTTTCGCCGTCTCCATTACTAAGCCTCACCTCCACCACTTTCCCGCCAACTTCATCCTTTTCGGAGTCTTCGCCGGAAGGCGGACGGAGAACTGACACGCGCAGAGTGTTGCCCCGGGACCACGAGATGGAGAGGCGAGCGATCGGAGGGTTGAGGCCGTGGTGAAGTGAGTACACGACGGGTTGCCGGATCTCCGGCGAGTGTGGGACCATAGCGGTGTCATTGGAGCCTAATGCGCCAGCCATGTCGCCGGAGTCATAGGCGACGCCGGGCATTTTGTGCCAGAGATGGGGCTGGGGAGTGAGTGGGATTTAGGGTTTTGGGAGAGGTTTTGTGAGGGGGAGAAAAGAGAGGGAGAGTCAATACGCGCGTAGCGGTGAAAGTTGATGACGGAATGAGCAATTTGGGAACCGGACCCAAAGCAACTTAGCCTGTCTTCAAATGATTAAAAATTTAATTCAACGATTACAAACGGATGATTTTTTAAAAATTATAATAATTGTAGCTGTTAATCAAATTTCAATAGCTCGGATCATTTGATAAGTAGGCTCAGTTCTTTTGGGTCCGCAGGGAATCCGGTTCACAATTTGGGTATGTTTGGCAACGGATAAATGCTATCATGGCGTCATTGTTCTCTTTTTCTAGCTTATAGATACGGCTCTAATCCATCCAATTGTGATTAATTATTATATGGTTATAAATGTCATAATCAAGTTCGACTCTCGCTTAATAATTATAATAATTTGGTACGAATTCGTATTTAACTAGAATCAAATCTAATTGCAATTGAGTGGAATCATTAGTTCCAGCCAATTCAATTTTCATTTAGTTTGAATTTTTTTCGACTGTTGATGCTAAGGAAACCACATTTTATAGACCGCAATATATTTATTCACAAATTACATGATCCCCAATATATTTATTGTATACTGAATCTGCTGACAAATGCATGATCCCCAATATCTTTATTCAAAATTTAAAAATAATATGGATTGTTCCCCACAATTACATATAATCTCTTTATTTTCTAATCAAACTCTCACTTTACATCACGTATCAAGCACTTGGGAAAACCAACCGGGCAAAGTTTCTGAACAAACTACAAAGAGATTTGTATTACAAATTCAAACATATTTGTATTGCCTTTGTATTTCACATATTGGAATTACACACTTGGATTTATCGAAGAAGAACCGTGACATTCCTTTATCATCTCTTGAATCTTTCTCTTCATTAACTTGTCTTTAACACCAGCAAGCATGTTCCGGTAGAACTTTTCCAGCCTGACGAGATTGGCCCGATCTGCTGACTCTAACATGTTCTCCCATTCCCTTGCAATGTCATAAGTACCCGAGTTCTGCAACGAGACTGGAATATCCTGCTCTTTAAAAGGTTTTCCGAATATTGAACCATGAAGTATGCCAGTATACTTTTCCATGACTGAAAGTTTTGACTGCAGAAGCTTCATCTCTTCCATTGCCAAAGACAACCTTTTCTCTTCTTTGCCGTCTCCTGTCAAATTTCTTTCACCAGTGTTATCTCCGTCATCAAGAGGCTTTTTCTTATCGACAGTATTTAATTCTTCTTGCTTGAAATCATCTGCAAGCGGAGGCCACAAGACAACAGCAGGAGAATAACAGTCAATTGTCTTACCATTTCCAAGAACCCCACTCCTTCCTCTCCCCCATGACCAAAGCTTAAATCCATCATTTGCAACAACAACCGTATGGGCAGCCCCACAGACAACTTGGATTGGATCCTGAAATTTTGCGCCATTCAATTCATTAATCTGTAGGGGAGAAACGGCATCCCCCGAATCATTCCCACTAAAACTAGCATCTGGGCATAGGCCAAGACCCTTCTCCATTCCCCACGACCACACATCTCCCGCAGACGAAACAACACTAGTGTGAAATAAGCCACAGTCAACAGACACCAGATATACGTACTGCGGCAATTCTTTCACAGGTTCAGGAGACAATCCACTTTGGGTGGTTCCATGCCCGAGCTGCCCATTTTCTCCGAGGCCAAAAGTCCAGCACATGCTTTCAAATGTGTCACTTGGCCTTTTTTTGTGGGTGAGCAAAGCCGTGTGAAAAGCCCCGCATGCTACCTCATAAACTGCGAAGGGGGAGTCGTGATCAAAAGGTTCTACTATTTGGGGACGACTCCTGCTCTCTTTATCCCCCAGGCCTAACTGGCCATGGCTGTTACCGCCCCAAGAGAAGCAAACAAGATCTTCACCTTTATATGTTTCTTCGGCAGAAACCAGGGCCACAACGTGCTCATTTCCACATGCCACCTTCACAACAACGTGGCCATGGAAATCCCAAACAGGAGTTGGGGTAAAACCGCTCACCAGAGAGAACCCACCTTCATTGCTGCTGCTTTCGTGTGGGAAATTTCCCCACACCCAAAGGGTACCTAGATTATCAATTGCTAGGGACATCATTCCTCCAGCTTTAACAGAACAAACCTGATGCAAAAAAAGCATGTAAGGTTCCTATCTTCATAAGGTATTTATTTCGGCGAATACAATTTTCTTCAATACCTTAAGTGGCACTTCACTCTCTGTTGCGGATCCCACATCAAGAAACTGCTCCAGCAAGCAGGGCACCAAAGAATTTTCTCCGTTTACACCAAGTTGGCCATCCATTTAACAGTCAAGAACTTAAACAATATAAACGAGGAGCAAACACAAAGGCAAATACTAGGGATTCAACTAAGTTATTTCGTTGCATTGAATTAATAATTAATATGTAACCCTATAATGAAGGATACAGATGTTGTAACCCCAGCACCAAACCGATCCATCATCTGCCACCACAAAACTAAAGTTAGAACACAGCAGAATCATGTCCAGCGTTCGATTATTTCATTGTTGTATTACTTCAATATTCGAACTAGATTCCGGCTAAACCTATTCCCAGACGCATGTTCTTGCCCCTGATATCTAACTTATTGACTAAACACTAACCTGTATAGTTGGTTTATTTATATTATTATCATGAAGTTTGCCAAGCAACAAAACCCCATCACTGTAACAAACAACAACAAAAGCAAAAGCATTTTAAATTCCAATAGCACCCAGTAAAAACTTCAAATTTGCCTTCTATGTATGCAAATGGAGGAAAGTAATGAGCTTTCAATAAGAAAATATTTAAACTACTCAAATCTACGGGAAGCGGGATTCAAACTTTGGTGCAAGAGGATGGGCACACCGCCCTATCCAACTGGCCTAACCCACTACTGAGGAAAGATGTTAACTTTAACCATCAGACTTAATCACACATTAAACAAACTCTCAGAAAACACCATCAAAATCTGAAAACTGACCAGCAAGAGCAAGACTGTGGTAGGCACCGGCGGCAACTCCCACTAATTTGAGCCCCGTCCCTTTTGCGCTGCGAGGATCATTGAACTTGATTCGGACAGGGAAGAGCTCGTCGGATTCCGAACCGGTCCCGAGCCGCCCAAACATGCCTCTTCCCCACGAATACACAAACCCATCGGCGGTGAGAGCCAGAGTGTGTGCTTCGCCGGCGGCCACCGCCACCACCTTGCGAGACAAGTTGCGGCCGTGCGGAGGACTGGCGCTTTCCTCTTCCATTTTTGGAGCTGGAGAGACCCAGAAGATAAGGTGTTTGAGAAAATGCCGATGAAAAAAAACAGAGGTCTTTTTCTTCAGCTGGAATTGCTCTGTGCAATGACCCTGCTGACCAGATGTAATGACAAAAAGCCAATGAGAGTTACCCCTTATATCCTAAAATTTTGAGAGATATGTACTACCTATGTGACAGTTGAGCACATTGTAACCGTAATATTTTCTTATTTGGAAACTGATTTTCCCACGATTTTTACGCACTTGTGTTTATTTATTTATCTCATTTCTTTTTTATTTATCCAATCTAGATATTATTAATTGATAAAATTAAATGTAAAAATTGACTATCTTTTGTTGATGATCGACAAATCTTCCCTTTGCACATTCGGTATAATATGAGGCGGTATTGTATTTTGACTGCACAATGATCGTAGCGAACTTCTCTTTTGTTATTGTCATTATTATTTATTATTATGACTAAGGGCTTAAAAGAAGGTGACGAAAACACCTGAAATTTCCATGCAATTACGAGCAACCAATTGAAAAACAAAGTAAATCAAATGTGAAACAAAAATAAAACTTGGGTCTTGTTCAAAGTGACTTTAGTCGACATTGATAATGCTGATCTATTTCTTGATTTGTAGTGTGAAGTTGTGATTGGCAGATGCTTAACTGGAATTAAGAAGCTTATCCACTTAATTCTGTTTCTTGTCAAACAATTGATCATTATATTTGACTAAACCTGCCACAGCTGAATGTATAGTTAATTTCTTGCTTAATCAACAATTCAAGACATGTCAATTCATTCCACAATACAATGAGAGATTATGCCATGCCATCGAATATACATTTCTTTTTCTATAAGGCGTAATGAGTCTGTATACTAAGTGACACGACATATTTTCTTTCACATTAGAATGTGCATGAATTGGTCAGCATCCATCTCTTTCATTAAGCAATACCATAGTTTCATCAATTTTGTGCAAAAAGCACTTATTTTGTCATTTCCTTTCAAAAGACTTGTAATTTTCGTTATCTTAACACTTATCTTTTTGTGATAAAATCCGATACTTATCATGCCAGATATGTAGACAATAATATACAAATTGAAGACAATATTTGTTTGATTAATTAATAGTAAACCCTTGGGCTATCTCTTTGAGATTTTTGTTAATTTTCAAGTTTCCACTGAGCAATTTGTCATTTCCTTTTCAAATCTACATAATCCCTCAATCTATTTACAATTATAAATGATCGCTTCTAACAATTTAGTTTAAATTACATTAGAGAGACTATTTGGATCGATCAACGATTACCATATAGACCCTCATCAACATTATCAATGTCATCTTGATGATGATTAGTAGCATAATAAGCAGCCAAATTCAAGTACTTATCCTGTTGCATAATCCTATTAATATCCTTCCACCTTGCCCTACAAATCACACAATTCGCCGACCTTCTCCCGCTGCTCCGCTTCCACTTCATCAAACACTCTTCGTGAATAGGGTTTCTGCACGTCCCGCAAGCCACCACTCTCTCATCCCTTCCCACCATCTCCTCCAAACAAATAGGGCAGCTCCTCCCCTCTTCAATCTCCAGGTCATGGCGTGGCCTTGTTGTTGTCGACGAAGATCCCTGAAAAAGCAGCTGATGAAACCTCTCTCGAAGGCTGAAAGCCGCCAGTGATTCCGGCAGCGTAGGCAGCCCTAAGAGGCGGCTGACCTGGCACTGCCGCAGCGTCTTCCTCCTCAGACACGCGTCATCGAGGGGGAGGCCCAACACTCGAAGGAACACGAAGAGGATGTGCTTGCATGGGGTTGTACGGTCGGGGCACGTGCATGAAGGGGTGGCGGATAAGGAGACAGTGTACACATTCCCCGTGGCACCTAACACAAAGAAGTTGGATTCGCGGTGGTGAAGGAGTCGGAGGTTGTGGTGTAGGGCTCGGAGAATGCGGTCGGCGAAGGGTTGCGTGGGTATGATACGTGTTCGTGGCCGCTGGGCCGGGCGGTGGTTTTCTGGGGAGAAGTTGGAGGCGACGGACTCCATTAGGGCAGTTACGGCATGCAGTTAGGGTGGCAGTCGGAAATGTGATTGTATTGTTGGGAGAACAAAAAATGTGAGAAATAGGAAAGAACTGTTTGTTATGTGGGAATGGTGGGATTCTTTGTGTGAGATGGAGGAGTACGTGAGGGATAGCGGGAGGGTAGGGAATTGGATTGTGATGGTAGACTCTCGAGCCACGTTATAGGGCAACCATTTGTTTTCTGCACTTGCAAATTGGTCTCCAAGACTATTTATTTTCTGTAATGCATTAGCTAGGACCAAAAAAAGTGAGCCTATATAACTCTAAATTCTTACCAACCCTTTGTATATCCTTTCTCTATGGACGATTCTTGCGTTCGCCGCATGGGAACGCACATATTTCACCACTTCTGTCCATTTTTTTTTTGTTTGAACAAGCCTCGGGTGTCCCCTAGGGTACACACAACATATTATAATAATAATAGGTTATTAACATTATATGTTACAAACGCATATGAGTTAGGTTAGTCAGTTAAAACTGTGTGACAATGTATGTATGGTGACCTAGGCTCACAGGTTGGTTATTGGGCCTACACCCATAAGGTTTTGTGAGTTTGAACAATCAAGGCCCTAAAGAAACAAAAAATATTTGTATTTTTTTTTTTTTTGTCAAACAATAGATTTTGTTATATTAGATATTAGATTAGTCATCGACAAAGTTCAAACTTACGCTATCGTACAATGGCTCAACACCTTTCAACCACTAAGACTTTAATTACATCTAATACTCTTGAAACTCAAATTCGTTCTCATTAACCTTTTAAGTTCGAATGAGGATCCTCTCCGAATCGTATTTGTGAGGATTCTAGGGATTTTCAAATCGTGTTCATTTATCGTACATTGTGCGGCTAGTTTTCATCAAATACTTTTCATATTTAATTTTAAATAAAAGTATTTAAAATGATTTCTGATCACATGATATACGATAAATAGACACGATTTGAGGATCCGTGAGATCCTTACAAAGAGGATTCGGAGAGGATCCTCATTCTTTAAATTCAATTTATTTCTCTAGAGTCTCTACCGTCTACTCTTACTATTCTATTAAAAAAAATGTTATTTATTGATTTGCCTCCTGAACTTGTATGGAGCTACCAATTTCTCCCTGAACTTTAATTTTAGTTGATTACCCCTTGAACTTTTATAATTAGTCAATTTCCTTATTGAACTTTAATTTTAGTCGATTATCCCTCTAAACTTTTATAAATAGACAATTTCCCCCATGGCATTAAATTATAAAAAATGTCACCCAATTTTCCATCCATCTTGATCACGGAAACAACTATATGAGGGCAAAAAGAATGAAAAAAATGGATGGATGAAATATTGAAAGAAAGTTTTTAAAATCTAACGCCAAGGAGGAATTGGCTATTCAGGGGGTAATTGGTTAAAATTAAAGCTCAAGAAGAAAATTGGCTAATTAAAAAAGTTCAAGGATGTAATCGGCTAATTTGGTATCTCCATACAAGTTCAAGGGACAAATCAACAAATACCTCTAAAAAACTGCTTTGTTGGCACGAAAGGGACCCACTTTTGCTGAATTGGTCAAGCTCAAAAGAAAACGGTAAAAGGAGTTTACCCTATGAGATCCCTCGCCTTCCCTTTACCTTACCCTCATCCTCCGGCGTACAAGCCCACCAAAAATCTCTCTGCTTTTCTCAGAGCACTGAGCAGTTTACTCTTCGTCTTCGTTGCTCTCAACTCAACAAAACCCATGTTTCGAAACGCTTCTCAGCATCCAAACAAGGTACTACTTGTTACTTCTCCTTCTCTCGTTTTTGGTTCCAAATTTTCTGAATTTTCCGGGAAAATGGAAAACACACGGATTTCCCAGCTGCCAAATAGAAAATATTGCATCTTTTTTCATATGGGTCAATCAGAAAGTTTGAAAGAGACCATATTGTTGTATTATAAATTTATAAGCTTGGTTGAGTGAGAATTTGTTCTAGTTATTATGACCCAAGTAACAAAATTAGGAGAATTTCAATTATATAGTTCATCTTCTTATCCTAATTTGCTAACTTCCGGAATTGGTATCGATTTTACTGTCATGGGTGTTACTGAGTGTAGCCACAGAAGCAAGAAAGAGAATGGTTGGCAGTGAGCTTTAAGCCAGAGAACTTCATTCCAGGAGTTGTCATTGGCTTCATTCTTGGGTTGCTGCTGGATTTATCACAGCCCGGTAAGGGTCGATCGAAGAAGAACAATGCTTCGGTAGGCCAGCTCCAACAGCGGAGTTTGGTCACAAGCAATGTCAGTGGTGGTGAAGAACTTAAAATGGTTTGTCTTTGGAGCCTCATGTTCTTAATCCTATTGAGTTGTTATGCTATTGGCTTCTTCGCTTTTGAATAATCATTGCGTGGAATAGTGTTATTGTTGGTTTATTGCATAATTGCATTCTTAATATTTGTTAACATGTCCGACTATGCATAGGCCTAATTATAGAGGGTAAAGTTCATTCGTATGATCGTATCTGGTTTTTTTTATCATTGAGAAAACTTGATGAATGAATTTGTTTAATTATATTGGAATCTCGTTGGCCAGGGCGATATAGACAACAGACAAATAAGTATGCTCTTTAAATCTCATCGTGTCATTGTGTGTCGATGAGTAAGGTTATTTAGTGGCATCGATAATGAGATGCAACAATAACAAGGTGGAACTCATGAATTTGGGAGCAACTTTCCCTAATGATATTTTATAAAAAAAATTTAAGACTAATACCTCTATTGAGACTGTTTGAATTTTACGTGGCGTGGCTCCAGTGGTAGAGAGCATTTGGCCCTTCAACTAAGGCCAGAGTCTGAACCTCTGCCTCCTCCTTTGGCCTCTTTTGTACACACAAAGAAAAATGTCTGATTTTTTTTGTTTTTAAAATATGAAAAGTTAAAAATAATAAAGAAAGCTACCATCCCATGTTTTGGGGAACCGTTGAATGTCGCATTTGTTTTTTTCAGGTTTTCTTTCTACCAATGTCAATGAATAGCCATACCGGTATCTCATAGAGGTTGTTAACTTCGTAGTACTATTATCAGATTAGTAATGAATAATGATCTGATTTTAGTTCCTTTGCTTAATAGGTTTCTTATTTTGGTTGTTGATGTATTCTCTGATTTCAAGTGCTGAACTGCTCATGACAGGTACTGGTAGTTAGACGAGACCTAAAGATGACAACGGGTAAAATTGCATCTCAGTGTGCTCGTAAGTACCTTAGATTCTCTACTCTACATATGTTTAATTCATTGCATCTAATATTGATTTCTGTGAGAGAGATTCCCTCTCCCAACCTCAACACCTTATTCTTCGAAACCTTTTGCTGAACCATTTAATGAATATTTCTTTCACAAACTTGCAGATGCTGCCACTGGCGCGTATGCAGAACTGATGCAAAGGTGATTATGAGTGGTTTCTGCTGATTCAGTGGATCCTCTCACGAGTCATATACTTATTTACAAGTTTCATTATATCAACGCTATAACAGTATATATTCACTGCAGCCACAGATCCCTTTTGAGACAGTGGGAGCAACACGGGCAACCCAAAATAGTGGTTGCATGCAAGAATCAACAAGAAATGTAAGTCCGTGATGTGGTTCTGAACTTCTGATTCCTAAATAACATAAATAAATACGATTCTATTGGGATGAATTGTGGGGCTAAGATTTTACTCTTTATTGTTATAATTTTGAATTTTCTAAATCAGGAATAAGCTGAAGGAAGCAGCTGAGAACATTGGCATTCCAACTTTTGTCGTTGCTGATGCAGGGCGAACACAGGTAAGATATTGTAATCATGCAAGTACAAAATTACTCTGAAGTCTGCAACTAGTACGAGAACTGCTTATTTGTGAGGAGTGTTGGATTTTCGACATATGTGGTTAGCTGCCAATGAATATGAATTTACTTGCGGAAGTTCAAGTACTATTAAGTTGCTAGGTCGTTTCAGATTTAATCTTGAACAGAAAAGATGCGATTACAGCTTTTCTTTTGGCACAGGAGTAAGAGTGTAGTTGAGATCTTGACTTTCACTTTATTTTTCCCAGGTTGTGAGTGGATCAAAGACAGTTCTTGCCATTGGACCTGGTATGCATCTCACACTTGGAAATATGTATAACCGAAGAACAGCGAGAGGTGTCACTGTCTTCTCATTACTCAGTTTCTGTGCAGGACCAAAAGAATCAGTAGATTCAATAACAGGGAAACAGGCTCTTCTATGATAGTGCCGTAGAAAGCAAAGGCTTCCTCCATCTTCATGTCTCTCTCGTATTCGTGGGTAGCTTTTTCTTCTTCTTTATTGCTTCTCTAATTGAGGCCCTTAAATGTAAATCAAGGTGACGGTGGTTGACATCACGTTGCAAGCAGTGGCCAGACGTGATTCAATTCTCCCTAGTGTTTATCCAAAGGAAGGTCGTTAGTTTTCTAGTCGGATTCCATCCCCGACGGAGGTAAGATAGGAAGGAAAGGTGGACGTGTAGCTTGTATTCTGATTGGCATGTATTGCTAGACAAATTGTAAAATTTTTAGGTCTATTAATATCATTCATTCTCTTGACTGCCGAAATGTAGCATGAATTGTGTACACGGAAACTCCTCGATTTGGGTAATGAATCTACTGTTCGTAATTGCTTGTGAAGAATTCAGCTTGAAGTTTTCAATGGTGTACAACAATCTAATATTTGCAGCTTCCAATTTCACCATTCAAAAGCGTCATGTGATGAATGTAATTACAACGATCTTTTTGTTTGGGGAAAGAAGGTGAGCCCGGTACACTTTATTGTTAAAAGGAAACATTAATCTAATATTTTCCCTTCCATAACACCCCAAGAAAACTAATTAAAAATGTTTGAAAATTTTGAGTTTTAACGATAAAGATAAAATAAAGGGTAAAATGAATAGTACCATGATTGACTTTTTAGGGTAAAAATGTGGTTTTTCGGTAAAGTGAATAGTACTTGAAGTTTTTTGTTGAAGTTTGTTTGATACAAGCGATACGAGAAGAGAAAACTAACGCAAGAATATACATTTCCGGGGACCAGAGGTGAATGTTTTTAATCTATTAAGCTACTGTTTTTTTAATACCAACAATACAAACCTCTTGTTAATTATTATGTGACCGATTAGCTTTAACTACGACAAATTTTTTTTACTTCCCGTACTTTTGACAAAACATAATTCTAAACTTAACCTACGGAAACAAAAATAAAATCTTGGATGCAGAAAAATTTAGTACATTGTCTTATCTAACTCACGTAACTCATAATTTTATTATTTTTTTAGTTAATCACTTATGACCTTTGGGAAAAGAAAATATAATTTCTCACCCAACACTGGCTAAAGTGAAATAGTAATATTCTCCTTGACCTTTTGGTAATTTTCCCAAAAATGCAAAACCCCACTAGACTCCCTGCCTCTCCAAGTTCCAAGTTCCAACTGCTGTGATTGTTAACCCCAAAACCCTAACTCCGTTATTTCTCCGCCCAGTGCTCCAATGGCCTCTCGCTGCAGATCTTTCTCGAAGCCGGCTTTCTCTCTTCTCAAATCTGCCGTCAACAAACCGGCGTTCAAGGCCACTCCCATGTCTTCTCTCCCCTCCACCCGCCCTTCAATCAATCTCTCAAGGTACGCAAAGCCCTTCAAACCTGTAAAATTCTCAGTCTTTTGGGAAATTTTCAATTGGTTATTGTCGGTTTTTTGGATTTCAGATCGTTTTCTCAATTGGGTTTTTCCTCAAATCAGCAAAGCTCTTGACTCTTTTTTTCGATATTTTTGAATTTCAGGCCGATTCCGCAGTTGGGTTGTCTACAATCTCTGCTTCCATTTCACACGGCGGTGTCTTCAGCTCGGCTCACGTCGTGCCTTGGCATTGACTCTAGGAGCTCGAGGTCGTTGTCTCAGGGTATGCTCGGTGCAAACCCAGGAGTTTGATTTCTCCAATGTATTGTATTTATTATCTCTGTAAGCAACTTTTTTACTCTATAGTTAGCTAAAATTTGAATCCTGAATTTGTATTGATCTTCATTTCTGTGTTTATAATGCTCAATTTGTTTACTCGTCGTTGCAAAATCTGTGAAATGAATAGGTAGAAAATTGGTATTCATGTAGATCAGTCTGAACCTTTATGTCTTTATTAGCTTCTTGCTCAGATTGTGCAAACTTGAGTTCTTTTTTTATTGTGATTTATCTAGCCATATTTTTGGTCTGATAATTAGGTTTACAGAAGCAAGTTTGGACCACCTAGTTAGAAAATTGAGAGTGTAAATAACATCTAAAACTGGTAGAGTATTAGTACTGCTCAAGAAAAACCAGCTCTCACTGACTTTTGGAGGCGCTGTTTGACATACAACACGTCACAATTCTGAATTTGTCTATTGTTATGTGCTACCTGTGATAATACGTTAGCTTTCGGTAAGATTCAAATTTTAGCAATGGCACCTAGATTGGGGATGATAGGTGTTGCATACTGCCAATGGTGTTGAAACTTGATTGGTTTTGTGTTTTCCTTTATTAGATAAAGCCAGTGACTTTTAAACTTCTATGGATGGGAAGAAAGATTTCATCAAAAGTTTCATGCATGGAAGCCTGGAGCCAAATTGCACACCCCATACCAAATAATAGGATAAACTTTCAAGAAGAATTTTGTCCATCTGATGTATTTTGAGAAACTAATGCCATATTATCTTTATAGTCTAAAAAAAAGAAGAAAAAAGGGGTATGTGAAGTCATGGTCGGAGTTTGAGCTTCAATTTGTTTTCCAGACATTTAAGTCCTTACAAACGTAGACACAGTCGTCACTTTAACCATTTTGTTCAGTGCTAACATCTAAGCTGTTTTATATTGTCTATTTAGGTTTGATGAATGCTTGAACATTATCAATCTAAATGAGTCATATTCGTTTCATGGATTGTATATGATAGTGATAGTAAAAATTACGATTCCATGCTGGAATACCTGGTGATATGTAAGGGTATATTTAATCATGCACTATAAATAACTTCTAGATGTCTACTGTCATTGGCTTTTTCTCTAATCACAATCCTGAAAACCTAGTTCTGTTCTGGGTATAAGCCATCAGATGAAGATTGTGTTTTTCCAATTCTGACGTCAATAGTCAGGATGTGGGAGGCGCCATCCTCTTTGTTAAGGCTGAAGATAGATGTGAAAACAATAATATTGTTTTATGAGTGAATTACCCTTCATTCTTTGGGTCTCCAACACTTGATTCTTAACCTTTACACAGTGTTTCTATATATGCAGACAGTGGTAAACAGAAGCATGGGTGTTTGTTTTAATTATTATTACTGACTGCCCTTCCTAATAAGATATTTCACTTATCAAAATAGGTTGATTTACCAACTTCTAATCGTAGTTTGCAACTACTGAACGTTTCGCACTTCATGTAGTAATACTGTTTAAATGTCTGATTTACTTTGTTCTGCAGAATATTGTTGTTTGATAGGGAGGCAGTTTACTCGTTTAAGTCGTTTTTAGTAAGATGTGCTATTGTCAGTTGATTCTAACACGTTGTACTTATTTTTCTACTTCTTTAATACATTCAGAACTAGGTCTCAGCGTGCCTCGATAAGAGATTGAAGAAGTTGGAAGATAGAGGCCAATGGATCAGTCTCATCACCTCGGCTACCAGCAAGTCCTTTTCATCATCCATTGGAGTTAAATTCTGAACAGTTTTGTATCCTGAAGATGTAGCACGGTAGCTGCGAGAAATGAATTCTCTGACTCGTTGCTATAATTTTTTAAATTCTCCCGCAAATATTTTGTTTACCTTCCCCATGGCTACCACAGAAATTTCCATTATGCACCGATGCATACTCGCTCATGCATGTCATACATTGCAGCATAGTAGAATTTTCGGGATTTTTCGTATACTCTATAACGGCACAGCAGCAATGTAGAGGAGAAAATAATAGTGATGATTTTGTTAAATTTCAAGGGGTGATATTCTGACGTGTGTTATAAGTTACAGTTTTCAAACTTTTATCTTTTTACCCGGAAGTTAAGTGAGGGTGCCGTTGCCAAGGTGGGCAATTGGGTTTCTGCCACGTAGCATAAAACTTGATAAAAGGTTTAGGAAGAGGAAACGTGAAGCGCAGGTGAGGGTGCGGGGCGGTCGATGTGATAAATTGATAACGTCCAAATTGTTTCCCATTTGTTTGAAAAAAGAGCTAGCCCTGAATCCCAATTTCAATGTCTCCCAACTCCTCCACCACACAATACACTTGCATGTGCGCTCTCTCTCTCTCTCTCTCTACAAAGTCCTCTGCATCTACTTTCAGACCCAAGCTCTGTGCATGTACGCAACTCATTGTCAATGTGTCACTTTCCAAACATGATTGAACTGTAACCAAGATCTAATCAGTTGTTTCGTATTCAAGCAATTCGCAGTGGTTAAGAACACTTTATTTTTCGCCTTAGATCATGTGTTCGATTTTTGCTGTCTTGTTATTTGCTTGTACGGGCGATTTTGATTCTTATAGTTGGGTGAATTTTCACTTTAGTCTGTGTAGTTTCAGTAGTTGCAAGTCATTGTCTTTGAATTGCGATGATGGATAGGGTTTGTTTTTCAACTCATTATGTCTTGAATTCAAAAGCTTCTTATTTCCTTAGTCCATCTTAGAATAGTAATATTGCGCAACCCAAAATAATACTAAAAATCCATTACTCACTGAACGAGCCATGACTGCCAGACGTTACAAATCTTATCTTATGAACATCAAAACCCCACTCCATAGCTAAATAAACAGTTGTCTTTAGCAGCTCCTTCTGCTGGTGTCTATAAATAACCTGTCCTGTGTATATGTACAGTTACTTCTTGTTGAATGGAAGTTTAATTAATTAATAAAATATATCAAAGTTGGTTGGGAAGCTTATAAAAATGGTGACCAAGACCTTGTCAGAATAAGGAGGTGGTGGGAAAGGGGACAAAACCCTTTGTAATGAACATGTACATAGGAATTGGATCCTCTCCCCGAGGCAATGCCTCGGGATTTTATTGACCGGACAACATAGGCCGTTGGATCAAAATCCAACGGCTACAGTTATTTTAACTTTAGAAGGACCCCCCTATTTGTAGCCGTTGGATCAAAATCCAACGGTCCATGTCGGTCAGCAGGATCCCGAGGCGTTGCCTCGGAGAGGATCCAATTTCATGTACATATGCCCCATGAATGGAAGCCATTTACTACTTTTGGTTTCAAAGATTTCAATTAGTGACTAATGACCATGTTAAGTAGTATTAAGCTTTAAACTAATCCTCCCAACTAAATGAGCAGTCTTCTCACCTTTGCTTGATTTGGTCATTTTATTGAGTGGAGTTGCTTTTTCTTCCATGAAGTGTGGTTGAAGGGATTCTCATTTCCTTACTAGGTCAAATGTTATCGAATTAATTCACTTTTTATCTCGATTTCGTATTATCCTAATTCAAACATTTGATAATGTTGGTGTGAAACACTTAAAGAATTATAGATGTAAGCACATCTCATCTTATTAGTGCAACAGTTGTTGAATAACAGTCAAGTACAGTAACAGTTAGGGCAATAAGTATGGTTAAAGACATTTCTCAATTATACAGTGAAATAACAATTGAGTGCATGTGTTTTTTTTCTTCAAAAGTATTTCCTATCATGAAAATAAGTTTTGAGAGATTTTTTTCTTACAAGTATGGCGATGTTTTCGCTCGGAACTCCATTCTGTTGAGGAGTGCGAGGGCATATTCTTAATCCTAACTAGAATGTAATGTAATTTTTCAATTGTTCCGAATCTTATGAGTGGAATTAATCAAATTCAAATTTTCTCATTCTGTTTCAGAATATCGGCTTATGTTTGAGTATGATGAATCACTTTGTGCTAGCCAGTTGCTAATAAACCTTTCAACCTCATATAAGAATGGAAAATTGGAGCATTTTCTTCTCCAGTGGATGAAGAGTCACGATATTCTACATTAAATTACATTAAAAAAAAAAAAAGGAGTGTTCAAATTCAAAACTTATTAAACTAAAAAGGAAAACTGTAACCAAAGCAACAATCAACCACCTGCAATTTACTTGTCATTTCCATTTCCCCCTTTTTGTGACATTAGAAAGTTAGGCTAAACTTAATTAAATTTTAATCCCAAAGTAATATGTTCAGTTTTATTATAAGATTAATATTATTTTTATTGTTTGTTACAAATTAATATTAATGCAGAAACTGGTGTGTTTGCGTTTGTCAGTGATGGCATCATAAACCAGTGAGACTGGGGTGCATGAGGGCATGAAAAAGAGGCATGTGACCACCGCAAACTTTGCTACACCCTCACGCTAATGTACAAATATTCAACAGAATTAACTATTTAATAATTAAAGAAGCAATTTTTTATTTAAATTAATTATTATTCCCACCAGTACTACTAAGGTTAAAGGTTCCCTGCTTAATTTCTTATTATTTTTCCTGTTTACTTTGTTGGCCAACGATAAGAAGCAAATCAAATTTCAGAGACAGAAAATCGTACAAATTAGAAGGGCAGCTTAAGAAAATATCACTAATTTATAGGACAATGTACAAATTAAACTTAATTAACAGATCTCTGGATCAGCAATGCCTAGGATCCTCCATGCACATATATGCAATATCATAGCATTTGTCAACTTCAATTAACAATTTATTTTTCATTTACTAGAAAATAACTTTTTTGTACGAACGAGGTGTGAAGAATCAAATTTAAACTTGAGGCTTCAAATACAAAGGTTAACGTTCTAATCAACTGAGCTGTAAAATCCTTGCACACTAAATTAGTTTACATTGCTAACAATGCATAATTTCATCATAGGCATACGCTTAAAGAATCAGTTTACTACAAAACACTTCATTTTTACAATGTAATAACAATCAAGTGAGATAACGGTTAACTTTATAATTTTCTATTCGTGAATGATAACAGAATTTTAAGCCATTTTTCTCATGTAAAGGAGTTTTGAAGTATTTGTGAGGAACCCTAAATACCAAACCTCGCTTTGAAATGGTATTTGGTTTGACCCAAGTTAAACACGAATGATTTATTTATAAATAAATGGTCGGGGACAAATTTTAGGACTGTATTACACATAGCAAGTTCTGGGTTCGAATCCTGGTGCTGATGAATCATACGATGGTGGTTAGGAAAAAATTGAAACGCCTCTGTGAGTCTCTCCAACTCTCGAAAGAGTGAACTGCCGGAACGAAGCTATCCGCTAATCCTCTTTTAAATAAATAAATAAATTAGGAAACCAAAAAAATTGAAGACAAACTAGGGACTAACTTGTATTACTGTGGCCTTGGTCCAAGTACTTGTAGACTTAATGCTGAATTATTGTGGAAGTGAAACCACGTGCAATAAAATGATAGAAAAAGTGTGGATTTTGCGAAATACATGCATCTTCAATCATTTTCCTTTTCATCGGGAATTTCGTATTTGATTTTCCCCATGTCTTCAAATTTGAGAAAATAACAAAATCTGCCAACCGGATTTCTTGCAGCAGAAAATGATGTGAAAATAATCTGCCTCTTCTTTCTAACATTCTCTGAAATGGTTAAAATCCTCCCACTGGCTTCAATCAGTTTTTCACTGAAATTCATGCAAAAATATATAATATTAGACTAGTAGTAATCTTCCTTTCTATTCTTCAAATAAAAATCGGTAAATGAAAAATAACATTGTAATTTACTGTTGTGCAATAAGTTTGTAGGTCAAGCAGTTAAGATGAATTACTCTTTATTCGAGTTTTCGTATTATTTTTATCAGTATCATTTGTGTGAAACAGGAAAAAAGAAGAAGAAGGAAAACTTAGCCACGAACCTCGGTTAATATGCTTTCAAGGCTTGTAGCTCAAGCAGTTAACATGATATACTCTGCAGTCGAGTTTTTGTATCTGGCGCCTTTATTGTCATTCGTGTCAAACTGAATAAAGATGAGGTTCTACTATAAAACTAATAAGTAATATGAGGAACAACCCAATTACTTATAAGCATATGCAAAGTCCCTCATTTTGCCGATGTTGGATTCACTCTCAACACAACCCCTCACGTGTGACAAATTTTCAAACCTAACATGTGGACTCACAAATCAGGTGACATGGAGCATGTGTGGTTATTAAGCTTCACACATGGGACAACCTACTCTGATACCATGAAGAAAGTTGATGTTGCACCATAATTCCAATTGACAATATGAGGAGTAGCCCAACTTCTTATAAGTACATATAAGGCCTCTCATTTCTCCAAAATGAGATTCACTCCTAGCACAAACCGATAAAGAAAACAAAACAAAACAAGATTAGTTTTAGCTGTGTGAATGATGGGTAATTACTTACTAAACAGGAGGAGATAGATTAAATAGGGTGGAGTCCAGCAATTGTTGTGATGAAAATTATGATTAGGTTTGGAGACCTTTCACTTGGTGATGGTGGGTTGTCAACAAGATAACATGATTATCTCTTACCAGACACCAACATAGTGGGTGCACATTTGGACAACTATAACATGTATACATCAAAATTCCATTTCAATCATCTGGAGTCTGTCCCCATGAACAATTTTTTGCCAATAATTACCTTAATTACATATAAATATCATGCATACAAACCCTAGATATGAGGAAAAAGTAGTGTTAATTCATGTAGAAAACGAATCATTAACTTGGAAATTAGGGTTATTTCTTAATAACAATGATGACAAAGATGATGATTCATGATGAAGATGATACTACTGCAACTCTTTTAAACGCACTGGACGCAATTTCAAATCCTAAACATCGTGGTAAGGGCAAACGAATTATGATGGTTTCCCAATGAAAAGATATGAATTATGTTCAATGGAAATTATTTTCACAATAGAGATGAGTGCATGATGAATTCTTGTAAGTCAAAATAGATATTTGTTTTTCGTTTTTAAGGACGTTAGTGGAGTTCAGTCGACTTCGAACTATTTTGTGGTAATTTTTTTCTTTGTTTGTTTTAAGAGAGGAACTTTTTCACTATGAACAAAACCAGTGTGCATTTTGCTCAATTGAATTTTAGAAAAAGAAAATAACATTACGAAGACGAAATTGTCTAATTAACAAAAAGAAAAAAAGAAGAAGATCAACTGGGCCCCACTAAATTAACCTCGAAAAGTTGCCTAGTTTTAGCTAACTCTCGCTTCTCCACTAGATCAGCTGCCGGAAATCGGGCCCCACGTGCTGATGAATCAAGTAATCTCCGCCGTTGCTTACGTCAAAGACCATATTCTGATGGTGGTGGTGGTGCGGAGGCGGCACCTGGTGAATATACGTCTGATGCGCCCTTCCCATCTCCTTCTGCCGCCGCAGCTCCAGTACCTTACGGTGCGAGTTGGAGTGCTTCGTCAGAACGAACGTCGGGCTCGCCGCGGGTCGGTACTCTGGCACGAGCCTACCCGACTTGTACCGAACCCCGCACGCATTACACAGTGTCTTCGGACCCATCGGCCCCGTCCGCCACTGCGGCGTTTTGTCGGTCGCGCAATGCAGGCACTTCCTCCCGTCACCGTGCCCGCCGCCCGAACCTTCCTGGCTCTCCTTCTTTTTCGGTGCCGACTTCACCGTCTTCTTCCCGGTGCTTGACGGCTGCGGTAGCGGTGTCGCCGCCTCCGCCGCCGACCCCAGAACGTCGGATTGTTCCTTAGTCGAGGACAGGAGGAGGATGCGGGAGGTCCAGTTGCACGGGGCGCCCCGGGACCGCTTGCTTCGGGCCTTGGCGGGTACCGAAACTTCCGAGTTGAATATCGGGTTGGAATTGCTGTAAGGATTGTTGTTGGTTCGGGTGGGGTCCGGTTGGAGTAGTCGGGTTTCGGAGGCGGCGTGGTCGGGTCGGGCTTTCATTCCGGATATCAGCTGCAGCCTTTGCAGGTCCTCACTGGAAAACGACTCCTCCACGAAATTCGACAGCCATTCGAGCTCAGCCAAATCGTCGTACTGTAAAAACAAATAATTCAAAATTCACATAAATAATTAAGTAATCAAAACCCCACTTAAATTTAAATTTTAAATTTTCCATTTTTTCATTTCGAATTCCGAAGAACTGTAGGCAGGGCCAAGTGACAAATTGCGTAACGCCGAGAACTCAATTCATTAAAATTCAATCATTATTTTGTCGTTTTTTATTTTTGGGATTGAAAAACAAATTCAAAAATCAAATTGACCCAAAAAAATTAACTAAATTATATACCGGGACGCAGAGTTCACTGGATAAGGGGCCGTCGGCGAGATTCCGGGACCCGAAAAGGGGTTCGGAGCCCGACAAGGAGGAAGAATTGCAGCTGTCCATGACGGTGAGTGTCGAAGAGTCGGTGGAGTTTCCGGCAGCGTTCTCGAAAACAGCAGCAGCAGGACAGCCGCCGTCGGTAATGACAGCGTCGTCGTCATTGGAAAAGTCGAGGAGGTCCTCCACCTTGAAGTGGTCCCCGCCACCACTACCAACGGCGGTCTTGTTGTTGTCGAAGGGATGGCGCTTTTCGGGTGCGAATTGCGGGCAGAAATAGTTCTGGTAATACTCCGGAGCTTCCATGGCTGCAAGGGAGCCCTAGAATTTTAGTCAGTAATTATTTTCTTGGGTTATTTTCTGGTTTTTTTTTTTTGGGCCTTGGAGTTAAGGCAATGAGAAAAGGGAGGGAATGAGAGGAGAGGGAAAGTAGTGAGGGAGGAGTGAGAGAGAAAGTGTAGGAAGAGGGAGAGAGCTGAGAGGGTTTATTTTGCGCTTCAAGAGGGACAGACGGACACCTAAAATGGTGGATTTTGACGAGAGCAAAAATAAAAGTCACCCCCCTCTCTAAAAAAATTAAAAATTAAAAATTAAAGCAAATTTTTTAATTTTAAAAGAAAAGATAAGAAAATCACTTATTACAACAAAAATTTAAAGAGCCTTTAATTTTGATTTAAAGAGAAATCTCGCCATGTTTACTTTTGTGCCCTTTTGGCTCTTTTCGCTTCTTTTGTGTTCAAGTTTTGCCCATTTGCCATTTATCATTTGCTTTAACAGGAAAGAAAATCTTAGACTGAGATAGTTACACTGCTGCATAGTATTACTAATTAATAAATTTAGTGTGTTGTATTATTAACAGTTGAATAAATGATACGTTAGACTTAAGAGACATACTTATTTATGATTGGCACGCCTCTAGAGAGGCATTCCGACCAAGTACAATATTACGATGCGAAAAAGTTACAGTAAAATACATGTGTATATTATAGTCAGCGACAAAGCTAGAATTTCATGGGTGTGAGGGCATCTCACATATATGGGTAATTTGAACTCATAACATGAAAGGTTAGAGTAATTTGCACAAAAATTGAAAGACTTTAGATTCAACAACGAAAACTAAAAGCATTGCACAAATCAGGAAACCCAAATATAAGGTAAAGAGTAACCATTTTTTTTTAAAAAAAGAGATAAGTTAAGGCCAAAGAAAAGCTAATAGAATAAGGAGATAAAGTGAAGACTGCATCAAAAGAAGAACGATTAAGAGAAAAAATGATGTCTGCTTTAAAACGGGAAAAAGTTTGAATTGATAACAAACTTAAATTTCAAAGGTATTAGACTGATATACAACATCTGTTATAGTAGTAAAAAAAAAAAAAAAAAAGACAAAATGTGCCAAAGATCATTTTGGTCTCTTAATGGCTCCGCTGTTTATTATAATTTAACCTCCAAACTAAGAAATTAATCTAACAACTACACTAAGAGGACCCACTCTTTATCAAGGGTATGAAATCAGATGCACGTGCATGGATGATGATGCGGATGATCACCCGGTTGTACAACAATAATCACGGCACGTACCGCACAGAATCATTCAAGTGCATCACATGTTCGTGTTGCTTTTGCACTGGACTACTTAGACCTGGTTTGGTATTGAGGTGATTCTGAAAAAAGCTGCTATCAAAAAAAGCTGGGAGCTGTTTTTGTGTTTGGTAAACACTCAGCTTCAGCTTTTTTTCACAGTTTTGGATGAAAAAAAGCCAAAAACAAGAAGCTGCAAAACCTAGCTTTGAAAAACTGGCTTTTTTTCACATCTGTTTTACATAAAAGTTTACCAAACACTCTAATACTGCTTTTTTTTTTCAAAAGCACTTTTACAAAAAAGTTTACCAAACACTCTGCTGCTTTATTTCACAGCTGCTTATTCTCACAGCACAGCAGAAGCAGCTTTTTTTCAAAGCACAGCAATACCAAACCAGCCCTTAAGCATGGGCAAAATTGGCAACACAAGGTTAACAGTCGTGATGCATGGAG
Organism: Pyrus x bretschneideri; assembly: GCF_019419815.1. Lineage (NCBI taxonomy): Eukaryota > Viridiplantae > Streptophyta > Magnoliopsida > Rosales > Rosaceae > Pyrus > Pyrus x bretschneideri. The sequence continues at coordinate 5,425,262 of NW_025999390.1, read as the reverse complement.
GGTAAAATCGTAAAGTTCACGTGATTTTTCAATTGGATTATTTAACATAAAATAAAAGTTAAAACGTGATTAAGAGTTAAAATTCAACCCCTTAGGAACCGATCTAGCAGGTTTGTCGCTGAGACTTGTGCATTTGCGTCCAAGTTTACACAGACCGATTCCTCTGCTTTTATTTAATTTTTTTATTTTTTAATAATTTTATCTTTTTTCTTCTTCTGATTTTTACCCAATTTTTAATTACTTATAATATTCGTTTTTTTTTTTTTTTTTGCCCCCTAGGTAATCTCTGTGCAAAATGGTTTGTTTAATGGGAAGGCCTCACTTGTAAGCACGACGTCTGCAGCTCGACTTCAGCTAATCAACGGCTGGGATCTTCCCAACGTGTTTCCCTCTTACTACTACCCTGCCAGGCTGCCATATAGGGTTTCACTTGTCACCTCTCCTTGCCGCGTAGGATTATGACCGAGTAAGACACTTCTTTTACTAACTACTAGAGTATATAATCTGCCTTACAATTATTGAAAAACTAACTTACACGATTCAAGTATAATGGTATGTAAAGTTTGCTGTTAGAAATAGTCGCTCTCTAATTCTCTATGATTGAATGCACACGCGTGATGTTTCATATTTTCTTAAATTAGATACACGATTAATGTCATTTCGGTTACATATTTTGTTGCTCCAAATACTATTCAGTTAGAAGAAATTTATGTTTATTAACAAGTTGTCTGTAACATAGTTTGTTAAAACATGTATCCTTGCACTGAAATTATATGTTTGGCTATCCATCGTCTAATATTGCTCATCAAAGAAATTAAAGTGATATTAATTACCTCGTATTTGTTTTTTGTATGCGTGAATGAATAATTATTCAACACGCTTATGTTTTTCAAAGAATAATTGAAAGAAGAAAAATAAATATTTTTTCCAAAAATATATGATAATTATGTTAAATTTATCTAAACAACAGAAAACAAATTCAAATTCAAGTTCAATAATTAAATACGATCAAATTATATAGATTAAAAAGAGAAAAAAGCTATCATACCTTTCATGTTTCAAAATTTTATTTGTGTTAAGTAGGGTTAGGAACAATTTGATTCCAATGCCATTGAATTTTGATTAGATTGCCCCCAACAAACAGTAACTCTCTCTACCTCCTCCAACAATCTAATCTTACTACCAAAAAAAAAAAACGAGAAACGACGTCGTCCAATTAACATGCATAATTTAAGCTCATGGGCGGTGAACACTTTCCGGAGCGACAAATAGATGATGGTAATCACACTGTTGAACGTCGGGTAGTCACCACGTGGCAGACATCGAGAAGTGCTGGCTTGAGTGAGGTGGGTCCCGAATCTGATGGCACCAATCCCAATTTAAGTCTGGGCTAGAATTGGATAGGTGTTACCGTTCTTATTTATTGCTCTTAAATTTTATTTTATTTTATTTTTGATAATTGTTATTGCACTCTAAAAATCTTATTTTACATTTCAAACTTATTATAATTAGAAAGAAAAATACATTTGTAAGGAGTGTAAAATGAGATTTTTGGAGTGCTAATAACAATTCCCTTATTTTTTTGATAATTTTCTTTTCTTTCTCACTTTTTGCGTGAATTAAAAGAGTGCATTTTTGTTAACCACCATTTAGTGTGGTGTATGCTTATCACCCAATTTATCATGAGTTTGAATTTTGAGATTTGTGCTCATCCACTATACAAATCTCGAAATTCAAACTCATCTAACGATGATAAATAGAATGGTGAGCATACACCACATTAAATAGTGGTCAGCAAAAATGCTCCCGAATTAAAAGGAAAGCCTGATAAAGAGAGCTGTAGGTTGGCTTGGAGGGTTTTCGTTTTTCACATATTATTTCGTCTTTTAATCAATTTTTTTGGTAATATTATTAATTATTTTCTACCCGGAAAAATATTATCGACATTATAAAAACTTAATTGTGCACTTAAATTCTCTGTATATTTATATAAAAAGTTTATAATTAAATTTTTGAAGCGTTTTTTGAAAAATATTTGACATATTTTATTTGGCATGGGGTCCAGTTTGCACGAGATAGAGCAATATCAGCTGCCCCTGTGCGTGCTTTCGCTCGTGTCGTAAGGCTAAACTGGCGGTGGTGTCGTGAATCAATAACTCATTGCCCTTTGTGAGATGTTCCGACCCGATATGTTGTTGTTGTTTTTTTATTTTGAGCATTGTTATTAGCACTTCAAAAATTTTATTCTACACTTTTTATAAGTGTATTTTTCTTTCTAATTATAGAAAGTTTGGAGTGCCAAATGAGATTTTGGGGTGTTAATAACAATTTTTAATAACAATTCCCTTTATTTTTAGCAAACAATATTATTTATATTAAAAGGAGTGGATGAGTTTAGCCTCTAAATGAGTTAGCAATGATATAGTTCAAATTCGCATTTGGCAAGAATCGAACCTAAGACCTCTCACTTATAAGTACAGATGAATACCACTAAACCGTAGTACCAAGTAACTTAACTTTAGAATTTAGATATAAATCATGCATGGGTTTTGGGATGACAATTTAACCCGTCAAATCCGATCCCCGCAAGTAATCGATCCAAATGATTAGGTTTCAAGCATAAAATTTCAGATATTTTAAGGTTATGGGTAATCGTCGGGTAAATTTTTCGATTTTGGGTTCAGTTATGGTTATTGGGGTATTCGCCCCAAATCCATACCCGAAACCGAACCATTTCATCAATGAATACAAAAATATAAATATTTATTGTATGAAAAGGAGTTGTTAATAATCATGCATTGAAGCCTCACGGATATGGAGGTGGACGAGTGTGAGGAGACGACTCTACATGATGTGAACATGGAGGAGGAGATAAGAGGAAGCAGTAGCAGGCTCAGCAAGAGGCCTATGATGAGGATGATGACATGCATGATGGTGCTCAAAGGGTGCAGTGTGCCCAATAGTGATGACTCATGCTAGTTTTTGAAAACTTGTACAAGTTATTAATACAAATATATAAATATCATAATGGGGAAAACCGTTCCTCGATCACAAATCCGTCACCCAATAGGTTCGATTATGGGGAAAAACTATTCGAGAATTCTACGGGTTTAGATTCGGAGAAAATAAATGAGTTCGGGTATGGGGATGACACATCCGAACCCAATTTGCCCCGTTGCCATCCTTGCATGGGTTGATGATTCATCACCATGTAGTTTACGATAACGTGCATGCAAGAAAGGCTGAAGGAAATACAAAGAAATATGTTTTTGATAGAAAAAGAAGTATAAGGGAAGAGGTTTGTAAATAATGAAGAACCTGGGTTGCTTTAGAAAATAAATAAATAAATAATAGGGTGCATATTATTAAAGGAAAACTAATGAAAAGATCTTAAAAATTTTGAGATTTAACGATAAGGACAAAATAAAAGGTAAAGTAAATAGTATCAGGATTAACTTTTTAATGTAAAAATGTAATTTTTCGTTAAAGTGAACAGTAATTAAGGTTTCCACTTGTAAAGCTAATAGAAAAGCAAAAAGTAATTAGAATTTGATCGTCAAAATGGAGCAAGAATTATATTCATTATTTTAATACAAACAATATTACTACTTTAAAACAGCAAAGAAAACAAAAATTTTAACTCGAGATGCACTGTGTTAGAAAAAAATGCCTAACCATCATGGCTTTCCTTGGCGTCAGGAGAGGTAAAATGTTACAATGTAACGAGAAAGGGTATAGAAGCTGTATGCAATGCCGCATGGCCAAGCTACTCCGCAACTTTTGTACGTGTAACAGAGAGTTTGCGTTGACCAAAGGTTGCTTAGTCAAATGAATTAAGCAAAGGCCTGATTTCTCAGGGAAAAGCCCGACAGCCTTGCATTGCAAGCCCAAGTCCTTTTCTTTTTCAATTTTTGGTGCTGTGGTGGGGTCGTATTTACCACTTTGCCATCCCAGCCAGCTCCGCTGTCCTTGGTTTCTTCCTTTGGTTGCTTAAGTCAAGTGCTTAATTAAGCTTTTTGATACTTGCAAATGGAATTCCCCAAAAAAGAATAACTCATGTAGTAGGCAAAGTGCATATGTGGAATCAAGCAAATGTATAAGAACTCGTTTGGATATATACTTTTGAAACGACTGAAGACATATTTGGTGAAAATGTTTTTAGAACCAATCATTAGTAAAGATGTAAATAAATTATGGAAAAACACTAAAAGTGCTTCCTTCTTGGAGAAAGCACTTTAAGCGCTTTTGAAACCCAAAAATATTTTCTCTAAAAGTGCTTTTGGTCATTTTAAAAGCACGTACAAACGAGCCCTAAGTCAATTTGTATAATTTCAACGAGACAAACTTCCTTATTACTGGCTGTATATAATTGGTTACACTCAAGATTAATTCAATTTCTACTGGTTGTTTAACGTATCATTCTTTTAATAGAGAAGAGACCAAACTCCACTGATACCAGGGGAATGATACCTTGGCATAAGCTTTTCACTCTCTCTTTGTCCGACAAGGTGACAACCATGGTCGGAGAGGGAGTTGAGTGATAGATGTGTTTTTATTTTTATTTAACGGGGCGAAATAAATTATAAATAAATATATATATTTTTTCTTTGTAAAGGTTAAAAGTTCTTTTTACAATCGAAAGCACTTCTATCAGAAAACACTACAAAGATCATTTTGGATTTCAACCATTCTTCTGATATAAGTGTGTACGAAAATCTCAATTTTTTTGTTCTCCAAAAAAAAAAAAAAAAAAAATCTCAGTTTTTTTGTTGGGTTTGATAACAAGAAAATGGGCTCGGGTTTAATGAGACCTTTACCTGGACCAAGCTCCTCCAATCCAATAGAGGCCCATATACCAATAAACAATGGAGGGGACACAAAGCTTTGTGAATTGCGATGGAGCACTGAAACCTCAGACCTTGACCGGAGTCAGATCGAGCTCGAAATCAGAGAGAGAGAGAGAGAGAGAGAGAGAGGGGCAAAGCAATGGAGAAGAAGCAGAGCAAACCAATGGAGCTGTTAAACACGATGGTATCAGAGCCATACTATCTGCTCCATTTCTTGGCTTTTTTCTCCTACCTCGTCATCCGTACCTCCGCCTCCCACGTCCTCTCCGCCCACATCACCGATCACCTCCTCCACCGAGTAATTTTCCATCCCTTACTCTATCTCTCTCTCCCTTTCCATTTTGATTCATAAATTTACCTTCCTTTTTTTTTTATATGATCGTAATTTTTTTCAGGAAATTCAAGCAGCTTTGACATTTGGGCTCTTGACTGCAATCAAGGTTTGGATTTTTTCACCTTCAGCATTGCAATTGGGGCAAAACCCACGTTTAATTTTCAATTTATGTTTCTGGGCATTTTGTTTTTTAAATGTTTTATGTGGAATTATAGATGGTGAGGGAAGAAACTTGGGAAGGATTTATCGCTGATTCACTCTTTTTTGCTAAGGTGAGACAAATAATTATCTTCATTTCCACCACTGATTAGTCTTAATCATCATTTTAACAATGTATCCGTTGTATTATTGGGCGTAGCGATTTTGGCATCTACCAGTTTAGCTTCTGGCACAATGTGGTCGTTGTATTATTAATTCTCGATTTAACACTCAGGGAATGCCAGAAGCTAAACTGGGACCGTGAAAATCGCTAGCCTATGGCATATGGAGCTCATATATTCATAATCAACCTAAGCTGAAACTGATATTAACAAACAAAATGACAATGCCGGTGATTACGATCAAATTCCACTTTTTGTATACACCTATTTCTACGCGGGGTAATTTGTTTGTTCTGTTTTCAGATTTTTCTTATCGGTCTCACTTTAATTCTGGACCTGCCACTTGACTCTCTGGTATGTTGTGGTGTTTACAGGTGCGTATATCTTCAAATTCCCTTTCTTTTTTCTGCAGTGATATATATATTTTGATCTAAATGCACATTTGTTGTTGTTTTATTTTGTGCAGTGATATATATTTTCACACAACAACCTGCCTTTCAAAAATTAGGTACCTGATAAACTGTTTTATTTCCCCGTCTTTCTTTCTTTTCCTTTCCTTTTCCTCTGTTTGCATCATGTAGATTAATGCAAATTGTGAACGAGTTTTGCTTTTTATATAATGACTTAAACTAAAAACTTATTCTCTGTTTTCATTTTTCAAATTCTCTCAGGTACTTCTAGTAAATTGACACCGTTGCAGTTAGAAAGTTTGCTGACTGAAGGGAGCACATCGAAACATTGGCTGGTTTGTTGTGCAGACTTTTTCTCGAGATTTTTATTTTCATAAGATATAGAGTATTGTGCTATATACATCATTTCAATAAATGCACTGATAGTATACGAAAGAGAGTTAAATGTTCTCTTTTGGTATATTTAATATGGAATATTTGGCAGATTGAATTTCGTGCTTCTTACTCTCCTGCTTGCATCCGCACAAGTCGGTGCTTTCCTGAGCTTTCAATTACGTATGTGATCATTTGACCTTTTTTCTCCTTTAAATTGTTTTCGTGGTTGTTCCTATAATCGTATTACTTGTTACTGAATTTTGTGTTGGCCATGAATCATTATCTACAGATATTCCAACAAAAATTTCTCTTTTGGAATAGTTGATCTCGGACTCTTCCCAAACACTGCAGAGTATTTTGGAATATCCCTTTCTGGTAAATGATATTGGATAACAAATCCTGAACTTGATTATTAATCTTTAATCGAAATTCTTCAATTACCTCTAAAGCCAAAGTACATAATATGTCTTCCATATTGCTATATTTAGTTACTGGCTTACCGCCCAGCAATCCATACTGAGATCATGTACTTGCAGGGAGCATGGGACAACTTCCTACCTATGTCTTATTCACGAATGGAGCTGAAGTTGCACGCTATCCACAACTAGAATCTCAAGCAAAAGCATTTCGTGATGCCCATAACTAAGGTACCGGGACAAATTATATTGCCTAGACCGCAGTCAATTTTCCTGTTTTCCGTTATTTCTAATTGCAACCACCTTATTCTTCCCTTCCATATCCAACATAGCTAGGTATGAACCAATTTTGTAGTCGTTGGTCTCAAGTTGTTTTCGATTTCCCAGAACCTCAATCGACTGATGATTTCAGTTGGGTTCACCAGCTCTTTGAGTAACATAATCAAATATTTCCAATTCAATCTATCATGCTTTGATAATACTTAGTTCAACAGGTGATTTCATGTTAATGTGGTCCGACTTCTTGTGACTTATTTCTACGGGCCTCTTGTTTGTGTTGCAGAGATTTCTTTCGGGGTACTTTAAGCTCGACAGGCACCTTCTTGAGTATATAAACGGTAAATAGGTATTTGATATTGATCCATACTATATACTTTTCATTCTTCAGTGCTTCCAATTTTGATTCCACTTGTATGTTAACAAGAACTTGTACTAATTACGTTTAAACTTTTTCCTCCATTTCACATGGAAGATGAGATTTTGAGCAAACATGATTAAAAACAAAAGAGAAAAATTTACATTTTTGCTTGATTCGGTGTTAAATGTACATTTATTACATAACCAAGCATTAATTAAAAGGAAAACTAATGAAAATAGCTTGAAACTTTGAGTTTTAATGATACGGACAAAATAAATGGTAAAGTGAATAGTATCAGGTTTGACTTTTTAGTTTTAAAATGTGGTTTTTCGTTAAAGTGAACAGTACCGTAGACTTTTCGTTAAAACTTCCTTAATTCAACTCTATTCCGAAATATTAAGGAATTCAATTTTGGATTTTAAGTCGACCCACATTTTTCCTCATTCCATGGATGTTAGGAAACGTTGGAATGCTTCGGGAAAAGTGCAATTCTATTTCTTCCCACCCCAATCTAGTTTGGTAATTACGCCATGAATGTTTCGGAATCCTCATAACTTTTGCATCTTGAACAAATTAAGCAGATTGTAGAAGCGAAAATTTTTGGCGGAGAATTTCAATACTTGTCATAACTCCTGTATTTTGTAAAAAGTTGGGAGAAATGGTTGATTTGTGACACATACATCATAGATATTTAACCTTATGGAGTCATGTGAATGCTTGTAGCTCAAGCGGTTAAAAGCGTCCGGTCGTACCTAACTTTTGTGTCCGGTTATCCCTCCACCCAAAACTTTTACGGAGATGAGGATGGGTTGGGCCTAGACCATTACGTTCAAGCACTTTGGGCCTAATCTTATGGATTTGTTTCTTCTTACTTGGGCTCAGTCACCAGTTAGAGTTATAGTGGGGCCGTCCAGTCGCCTACTAGTTTAAATGCGGTGGGAAAACGGAAAACCGTCGCGGCCAATCCATTTAAAGTGGCGCCGCCGAATATTCTACCATTTGTTTGTGATTTATGATGCGAGAGAGGATTTTCAATGTGACCGAAACACGAAGTGGTATACTACGTATCACAATATAAATTGTGGGATATGTATGTTAAAAAATTAATAACTTAAAAAATAAAAAATTTCACTACTTATATAAAAATATATGATGTATTACTCATATTCCGATCACAATAAATAAGTTCTCTTGAAAGAGCACAGATGAGTATATCAAATTCTCATCACGATCCGGGTGGGTCCTAATCTAGCCGCTTTGTGGTTCCCACCAATCCATCTCCTCTCCTCTCAATCTCATCTCCCATTTGGTTGTCGGCTCCTCGCAGGCACGCGTAGCCCGGCACTATTCAAGCTTTCTCACTTCCATTAACTTGTGTTTCGCGATGTACCCTTCCTACTTCCTTCCCTCATTTAATACTAATATAATTTCTTCGTAAATATTCATCCATCTGCTTTGCGTGCCTTTCTTCAATGGTGGTGCTACTGAGTACTGACATTTTCTTTCTACTTCTTCGGATTTCATTTTTATTATATACAATATCAAAATATAATTTAAACCGTTTATTTTTTAAGTTACTAATAAACTATCTCTTTCTCATTTTCATCATATTAATGTATGTGACACTCAAATTATAGAGGCGACAAAGCAAAAAGAAATCAAGACCAATGTATCACGAGTCCCTTTATTTAACAATAATATATGTCATACATTGATTAGACTGTTTTTCAACTTAGTTCTATCATGTGCATGCGCAATGCATACCCTCATGCATGATGCATGTTTGTTGGAGCTGAAAGATCTGACATTATCGTCTTAGCACATGCATACATTATATACGATCATCGATCCATCTCTCATTGTTACTTCTAACAAGTAAATAAGAGATTTTATCCGTCACGTTCATTTATCTTTAAACATGAAGTCGGTAGGTAACATTTCTTTCTATTAACAATTAAAAAAAAAAAAGGCTAGTAAAAAATTTGGTTGACAGATTGTGCTGTAAAAGGGGGAGGCACGATTAACAAAGAACTGAGTGATGACATTTGTGATGGGAATTAATTAGTACCAGAAATGGGCAAGCAAAACAGTAAATGATTTGAGCAACTAAAAGATGCTTTGCACCTCCACTACCAGATTATTATCCCTAAGAGTAAAATGGGCGCTAATAAATTGGGGTCCACCGTCCACGGCGGCGACAGCCGGCCAACAATTACTCCAACCACAATAAATCTCGCCAAATGCAAAATTAATGAGGAGGACAAAGAGACAGGGATCCGTCGTGTCACTAATAATGGATGTACATACATATCAAATGATTCATTCGGAGTTCAAAAAATATAAATGTGAAGGACTTCAAAAGGACCTTTTGAATGTTTGGTATGGGTCTCTCATTTACTCACTAAGTGTTTAGTGTAATGTTTGCTAGACACGATAGAAATCATTAGATTGCTTTGGCATGCGTCGATATCTTTTGACATGTCTGTAACATAGTTCGGTTGAAGATAACAAATCCACCAAGTTTTAAACAAAATATCTCTGTGAATAAACTGAATTTTTTTTTCACACTTCCCGCTTTATTTCTATTAAAAAACTTTAAACTTTAACACTAAGACCCCCAACGTTCCAAATCATGAATCAGCCAGTACGTTTCACAGTAAAAGGAGACGAAGATTGATATAAAAGAGTGCAGTGAGTGAGTGTAAAGCAAATCCGTTACGTTGACGAAACGAAAGTAAAAGCATAAAATAACGCATCCCGAAGAGAATACAAAAGAGCAGAAGAGAATGTCATTCTGCCTCTCTCTCTGTGACAGCACCACCACCGAAAGATGGCGACACTAGTTCTATTCACGGTGGTCCCGTGACTCTATTTTTATATATCCACTTCCCTATGTCCGCCCTAGCGCCGCTGCTTCTAAGCAACTCCAAATTGCATGTGTTTGTTCGTGGTCCAACCAATGCACCCATGGATTTCATGTATATTAATTCATTTTACGAGGGATACTACGTACCTATTGTTATTCAATTTCAAATCTCAAAAAGATTGGAACTAGTTGCTAATGTAGTATAAATTCAAAACTTATATCGAACCGAATCAACCAAATCTTCGTAGTTTTTTTAGTAATTTTATAGTAAAGAAAGTTGAAGTTCCATCATAAAACCAATTGAGAATATGAAAAGTAGTCCAACATCTTATAAGCTTATGTAAGGTCTCTCCTTCAATTTATGTGAGACTCATTCTCAACAAGCCCCTCATGTGTGGGGTGATGTGGAGCGCATGTGGCCATTTGGCTTCACACGTGGGACAACCTGCTCTGATATCATGAAAAAAGTTAAGGTTCCATCATAAAACCAATTTACAATATTGAGAGTAGCCCAACCTCTTATAAGCTCATGTAAGGTCCATCCTCCCATCAATTGGTGACTCATTCTCAACATATGGTACATGTTTTTTTTTCCCTATTTGTCAACTTCATAAGTTACTATATATGCCAACACTATATTAAGTTTGTGGACCTAATCTTATACGGTCGTTTTGATTCTTTACTTCCATGCGTTTATTAAAACATGAATTCTGACACATAGAATCGAAACATGCATGAAAAACCGTAATTGAAATCTTGAAAATCATGAATCATATAAACTTCTTGTTGATCTCATCCCCATTCTTTACTCCATTCTTCGATTCATAACCTTTTTCGTTCAAAGTAAATAGACATGTCATAATTTCTTTTCCTTTCTCCAAAACTCTCACGCAACCTCCCTATTACCCATCTTTTGTCGTTAACGATATCCCCCTCCTTACCGAAACATGTCATCTTATATTTCCTCCATATCTCAACCCTACATGGAGCCTATCCTCCCTTGATTTTGTGGAGTTCCCTTTCTTTCTTAACCGAAATTTAGCCCTAGCAATCTCTAGCCTCATTCTTTTCTAATTCTTCGCTCGTTTTATCAGTATCTTACATGTTAGAAATATTTAAGATTTTGCAATGTTATCGTCAATTACATGTGTTATTAGCAATTATTGACGTTTGTATATTACATACTTTTTTTTAAAAGAAATGATAGAATTTTATTAATAAAAGAGAAAAGATACAGAAGCCAAATTACATATTAAACAATAACGATAACAACATTGTATGCCCTGGCATTATAGTAACTCGTTTTGTAAGAGAATGCTACTGAAACTTTCTCAAAAGTGGGATTCTCTGTGAATTTTCTGTCATCTCGTGTTTTTGACACAATGTTTAATATTATTATCATAAAAATTAACGTTAAAATGTGAAGCGACAAAAAATTCATAAATAATCTCACTTTAAAAGAATTCCCTTAAAATCTCTCTGTTTTGTAATGTAAATTTGATGATAGCACATCACTTTTACAACCTATACAAACTAAATAAATTGACACGGTATAGAAAACGGTAAACATGAGGGGGTCGGCAAGGAGGAGCACGTTGTAAAGCTGAGGGGAGGAGCCATCACGCGTGCGGGGGCCACATCCTTTTGGGCCCACACGTGTGGACCACACCCAGACATGGACTGCCGGCGTGGATCACACTCTACCCACTAAACGACACTTGTCGACCTGCGACATGCTCAAAATTTTTACCAACAAAAAAGTTTTAATAAGTAATAAAAAAAAGAAAATTATTATTAATATTTCAAAATTTTCATTCTATATTTCTCATAAATATATATTTTTTTTCAATTATGTAAGGTTTGGAGTGTCAAATAAGATTTTTGAATTCTTAATAACAATTTCTTAAAAAAATAAAAAATAAAAAATCACATTTGGGGGCACGCGTCTCTATCCTACCACCGGGAATGGCGGGGGTAATGCCATCACTTTTACCAGCCCACATGCTTCAGTCACACACCGTTGACATATAGTAAACAATTAATTTTTAGGGCCCTCTGTTTTTATTTTCTTTTGTGTTAGGCTACTGATGTTGCATGCCTCCTTCCCTTTTACGATAGATTAAATCTTGGGATTAAAGCTAAAATCTTTGAGTGCGTTTGTTGTATCGAACTATTTCAAATTAGACTAGCTTCAACATTAAACTGGACTGATTTTGTGAAGCATTTGGGTATAATATCAGACTAAGAAATAAGATAATGAACAACAACTTACAAAGAAACCTCCCTACTCAATATAGAGGACAAACGAACTCAATTTTGATTTAGCTCATCATTCGACCGAGTATAGGTCAATAAGGATTAAGAATCGACCAATTCCAAAACAAAGATAAAAACTAATTGCAAACCAATCAGTGAGCAGTACCATCCAATGCTAAGCACGCATCGTGAATGTCACTAATTGCAGAGAAGCTTCCCGAATGTAAGACCCATTCCTAAATGGTAGTTCATATTATCTCATCCAATTGACACTAAAATTACGCAATTGAAACATTCAAACTAGTAATTATGCTCCATGCAGCAACAAATCGGGCATAAGGGGAAATCTTAATTAACTCACAATCAATATCCAACGTCATATATTAGTTAACTCACAATTAAATCCTAAATCGCAAAATACCTAGAAGGGGAAATCATTGAAGAACAAGCAACTCACAACATAAGCAAAAAATCACATCCAAATAAAAGATACCCAGATCATAAATAACACAAAAAGCTATGGAAAAAAAAAACGTAATGGCTAGAAATAAATGCAACCCAAATTTCAAAAGCGAAGAAAAACACAGAATCAAGCAACAAATGGCAATTTGTGAATGATGAGAGAGAGAGAGAGAGAGAGAGAGAGAGAGAATGACGATTTCTTGGCCAGCTCGAGCGAGCGAGCGTGGTCGAAATGGAACAAATCGTAGATCCCATTGGCGTAGACACGAATAAGGCAGTCGTTCTGATCGACAGAGTAGGACAAGCAAGACGAGGGGAACGAGGCGAGCAATCATGACGAGGACAACGATCTTAGCTAGTCCTCTAATTTTTTTTTTGGGGGGGGGGGGGTGGTGGGGAGCGCGTGACTACACTAACAAATAGTCCATTCTAGTGAAAGTGAAGCCAAACAAACGCACCTCAGTGTAGTCTCCTTAACAACTGTTAGTGCTTAGTTCTATAACCGATTTAAAGAAAATATTTATCACTTATCAACTATTAATGTTCAGGTCAATCATAGTTGAAATTAAGAATTTTGACCTTATTCAAAAGGACACTAATATTCAGACTCACAAAATGTATAATTTCCTGACACAATCTCTAATATAAATGAATTTTACATAAATAGAAGGTCACACCTCTAATAGAGCGTGTTGAAAAAATGCATAAGTTTTGTGAGTAGAAATAAAATTATTTTACTCAAAATAGTGTTTAACGTGTTCATTATTATTAAATGGAGGACTTATTTGTAAAGACCCTATAAAGTTTTAAACAAAGGGGCAAAAAAGTGAATATCATTAAGGGGAAAAGAAATTAGATTATAATTGAATTTTTAAGTGTATCTTAAGATTTGGAGCATTATATAATCAAACACCACCTAGGTTGGTCTGCCATTAATTTCTGATTTCGACCAATCAAATTTATTTATTTCTTTCCTTCTTTTTAGTGACGGCCAACTTTGAGGAGCGGAGAATGTGGGAGGTTTGAAAAATCGATGGTGCGCAGATGAGAGAGGACCATGCCACATTGACTTGTCAAAATTTGGCAAATGGTATTGACTTGCGTTCGGTAAAGTTGAATTATGGTGGAAGAAAGTACTGTATTCTTTTGTGAAGACTATGAAGCGGTCCTAAGAACGTGGTATGGTTAGTCTTTTACCTAGGACAACTATGGATCTTCAAAATTCAACCCAACTGCGACTTGTCATAGCATAGGACTCATTAAGATATAGATTCTGTAGCTAGATTGGCTAGCGTGCTGATCACCTTGCACTTTAGTTCAATCTTCTTCTCTGCAAATTACAATGTTGCGTTATCAGAAAACATACGCGTAAGGTGTTTAGCTAGTGTGCTAATCACCTTACACTTTAGTTCGATATTCTTTTCTGCAAATTAGACAGTTGCGTTATAAGAAAACATTTAGTATAGAACATGTTATGGGTAGCAAGGTGTATTGTACGTTCATTACATATAAGTTTTTTTTATAGCTAACTGACTTAGTTCGCAACTGCATTTTTGTATATTGGAAGACAATCTGGTTGACAAGTAGGAAAATAAAAACACGTTTAATACCCCTTTCTAGAGTTTGATTAATTGAATTTTTAGTATCAAAATTTCTTCAGGTTAGATAACTATAATGACTAATTGATGGGTAAGCATGGAAGAATTAATCTTATTTTGACCGATAGTGGAGTGATTACAATATCTTCAAATAAAGTTGCTGTATATGATTTGGAAAAACAATAGAGTAACATTTGGGTTATTGCTTGATTAGTGGATTAGTAATATTAAGTGGGATGAAAACGTGTTTCCTTGCTTATTTAATCAACTAAACAGACATGTCTATAAAGAAAGGGCACATGTAATACGATTGTGGAACTACATTATCACCATGTAAGGATGAATATTCTGTATTCAGTCCAGACTAGTCGGTAGAGAAAATGCTTCGGACTAATCTTCAGGTACTAGGCACCACGACACTAAATTAAGTAACTCATTATATAATTTTAGAGTAAAATATAAATTCGGTTCCTGAACTTTCACCTTATTTTAGAATTTGTCTATGAACTAAAAATCCGTTAGTTAAGGTCCTTGAATTTAAAAATCGTGCACTATTAGTTCTTTCTGTTAACTTCTGTCTAAAGCTCAGTTTGATGATGTGGCTAATCTGATATAGTTCTTCCCTACTTTCCCCTATTATTATGCATTTATTTTTAATATTACAGTCCTTAACATATAGTTAGCCTTAAATTGTTCACATAGAATCATAAAATTAGATATATGGAGCCCACACATGTGACACATCATCAAATAAACAGAATTTTTTTATGGATGTTAACAACAAGGATCAATGGTGCACGTTTTTCTAAATTCAAAGATCTTAACTAACGGATTTTTAGTTCATGAATGAAATCTAAACTAAAATGAACATTCAGATATTAATTCTATATTTTAATCTACAGTTTTATGTATAAACTTTTAAATTTTTTTTTTTTTTTTTTACATTTTAGTCTCTTAAAGGAGGTTGATTAATCAAACATGCATAATTTGTTTTCTAAATATAAAGCAACCAGTTGGACACTTGTGCATGAGATCAGACAGACCCAAAATAATTAAACCACCATATGACAACATCCAATATTGCTTGACAGCCAAACAATCCTTATAAAAGTTGCATGTATATATGTTTGTATATGTGTGTTTGTATATATATATATATATTTGTATAAGGTGGATGGCATGAGATAATGAGGCCGCATGCTAAAGCCCTCATGATTTTGTCTTTGTTTTCACATGCAACCATTGTTTTTTTTATACCCTACTGACTTTTCGGATAATGTTAGGTAAATCAAATTTTATAAATTAAATGATACGATTGTTGATAATGAGAATATTATTTAAGTTATTAATTAACATGCTTATTTTTTATTAATAACACATAATTTAATTTACAAATTTAGTTTAAAAAATTGGTTCCCAAGCATACCTCATTTTTGCACGAAGATTGTTGGAGTGTAAATTGGAATCAACTGACCGTGTGGCATACGCATATGGCATGTACTTCGAAGTGTGTATTGATGCAGAAAACTCAGAGAGAGAGAGGACAGTCGGTAAGAGAGAGTTTAAGTGTCGGAAAGTGCCCAAACAAACCAGTTCGGCAATAAAAAGCAGAAGCAACAGTAGCAGCAAAAGCAACAGAAAACGAGAGAGAGAGAGAGAGAGAGAGAGAAATGGTCACTTTTATTCCTCTTCTGTCTGGAATTATGGGGTTTTTCTCGTCTTAAAAACCTATTCCTACATTTATTTGGTTTCATATTTACACATACAGCACAGTTTGGGATTGAAAAAAACAAAAACAAAAGCACATCCACTTCTCAACAACTCTGAGCATGAATGAAACAACAAAAACACAATAATCGTCTCTCCAGCTTCCGGCCATCAACAAAACCTTCCTAGCAAATCCAAAACTGTAAGTTGGTTTTTCTCAAAAATCTTCAATTATCTGTTCTTCCTTTATGATTCTGCTAGTGATTTTAACACTCATCTTTTAGTCTCATGCATTCCGCCGCGAATTACAGAAAAAATTATATTCAAAGTGCAGCGTAAACGTACGGGAGTACCAAAATCGCGACGTATGGTTGCTGTGCTTATAGATCCATATAAACATATGTAAATTTTGTGACTTTGGTGTTATATAGTGAGGAGGCCTTGTCATGATGGCTGTGACGTCTTCCTGCAAAGATGGTGGGATGAAGATGCAGATGGACAATGGCAAGTACGTAAGGTACACGCCGGAGCAAGTGGAAGCTTTAGAGAGGTTGTACCATGAGTGCCCGAAGCCGAGCTCCATGCGCCGCCAGCAGCTCATCCGCGAGTGCCCTATCCTCTCCAACATCGAGCCGAAGCAGATCAAAGTTTGGTTCCAAAACCGCAGGTAAAAAAAAAAAATATATCTTTTCTGTTCATCAAGCAGTCAAATTTCTCAATTGGTTGGATCCCTTTTTTGAAATTTTTTTTGGGTGGTTGTGTTTGATGAGCAGATGCAGAGAGAAGCAGCGGAAGGAGGCGTCGAGATTGCAGACTGTGAACAGAAAGCTGACGGCGATGAATAAGCTTCTGATGGAGGAGAATGATCGGTTGCAGAAGCAGGTGTCTCAGCTGGTCTATGAGAACAGCTATTTCCGCCAGCACACACAAAATGTAAAACCATTCACCTCCATCCTTTACAACATTCAATGAAAAAATTTCATCTTTTCTTACACAAATGGAGAAAGCGAGAAGAAGGTGGCGATTTTGACACTCCTCTTCTAGTCACTGAACTTCAAATAGATAATTTTTAGCCCTTCTTAATCTACGGGCAAAAGATTAAAAATTGAGTCTTAAAATCACATGTAGTAATTTTTTTATACATAATATTTCTTAATTTTTGTCCATTGGTTCTCGTTAAATCACTCGATATTAAATTTATAACTAAATGAAAACACCAATGAAGAAAATAAGAATGCGAAAATCATTGAACTTTTAGTTGTTTTGAATTGAAAAGGGAAACCCGCTTTTATGGGCTCAATTTGGTGGATCAAAATTGTTCTTCTCATAATTCCAATAAATGGGAATTCAAACTTATATTATTCTCATTACTCATGCATTGGGGTTTTGAGTTTCTTTTTTATTTTTTTATTTTTTTTTATGTGGTTGGATTTGCAGGCAACTCTGGCAACGACAGACACGAGTTGTGAGTCGGTCGTGACGAGCGGTCAACACCATTTGACTGCACAGCAGCATCCACCACCAAGGGATGCCAGCCCTGCAGGGTCAGTGTTCAACACCATTTCATGATTTTATTCTTCTTGTTTGTTACGTCCTTTTCATATTTTTTTAATTTTATTTTATATGCTTTTGCTTTGGACCGCTGAGAGAAGAGAATATATCAGATTTTGATTGTTCGTTCTTTCTTTCTTTTGTGTGTTTTTTAGACTTCTGTCCATTGCAGAGGAAACTTTAGCAGAGTTTTTATCAAAGGCCACTGGAACTGCTGTGGAGTGGGTCCAATTGCCTGGGATGAAGGTCTCTCTCTCAACATCTTTTTTGATTCTCAATACAATTTCATCAAACTTTGCTAAGCTTCTATGAAAAATCTTTAATACTACGTAACATCTGGTATTTCTCTCATCTGCAATCTCTCTCTCTCTCTCTCTCTTTCATCTCTAATTTTATCAATTGGAACAAAACCCACGTGGGATTATTTGCAAATTTTCAATCTTTATACCTCAAAATACCATCCAAAGTATCGAATATTTCAAAGCATCAAAAAAGTCCTCCAAACCATGTCGTTATCTCAAAATTTATGGACACACTAATCTTTGCTTTTCCACTTTTGGGTCCCCCATTCTTCTTATTTTTGCTTCACCCAAGGCAATGGAAGGATATTGTTTGCATTCTTTTATGCCACATAATTTTTTGATAAAGGCGTAGGTAGGCTTTTAAAGTTCTCTGTTTATCAAATGTACAGGGGAAGTGATTTTTGCACATTCATGTACTTTTTATGCACGTTGTTGAATAATTAATACGCATGAAAATGTAGGATAAAAGAGAAATGAGTGTGTAAAAAATATTTTTCAAAGCGAATAAAATTGAATAAAGAAGATATACATCAGAACAAATTGAACCAGCTATACATTTTCAATAAAAATAATAATGAGAACCCAAAACAAACTATAAACCATTTATAGATAGACCTTTATTCTGTTTAGTATTCTTCTATTTTTATTTATTTATTAAAAGTTTATAACCATTTCTAGTCATGCACATTTTCCTAAAGAATTTAGGAAGTAATTTCAATTATTCTTTTTGTTTGTTGGGTCCAAAATGCCATTGCTGATTATGTACTTTGTGTGTGTTTTGAACCGCACAGCCTGGTCCGGATTCCATTGGAATCGTTGCAATTTCTCACGGTTGCACTGGTGTGGCAGCACGTGCATGCGGCCTTGTAGGTCTAGACCCTACAAGAGTAAGTTCGTCGTCTTCTCTACTTGGTCTGCTAAATTAAAAGCACTGATCTTTGGTAATTAAGTGTTAATCAATGATATTATTCATGAAAACAGGTCGCTGAAATACTAAAAGATCGGCCTTCGTGGTTCCGAAACTGCCGATCTGTGGATGTGCTCAATGTAATGTCCACTGGCAATGGTGGAACCATTGAACTTCTTTACATGCAGGTATTCAATGAGCTCCTCTCTAATCTCCATTTTTATCAATATTAACAGAAATGCTTAACAAAAATCTGGAATGCTTTTGCCTCTTTAGCTCTATGCACCCACTACTTTGGCACCAGCTCGAGACTTCTGGTTGCTTCGCTACACATCGGTTCTAGAAGACGGTAGTCTCGTGGTATGTCTTAATTTTTCGTCAAGAAATTGCACAAGTGGAACTAAGTTACGAAGTTTAAATAAAAAATAGAACTTGGGCGACACTAAACATACAATAAGCCTTGTATGTTACTGTCCCCCGATCCAATTTTGATTAGAAGTTTGTAACAGATGTCCTTGTTTCTTTCACATGAGCACTCAATAATTTGGTGGTGTTACTTGTTTGTAACTTTGTCCAGTTCACCCACTTTTAGTTTGGTTCTTATGCTGTAATTGTTGTTGGTAGGTATGTGAAAGATCACTTAACAACACACAGAATGGTCCTAGCATGCCACCAGTGCAGAATTTTGTGAGAGCGGAAATGCTGCCGAGCGGGTACCTAATTAGACCTTGTGAAGGTGGTGGCTCGATCCTTCACATTGTTGATCATATGGATTTAGAGGTATGCAGAGCAGTCTGGCTTTTGTATATTGAAGCAATGCCATTTCCTTGGCTTGATTGATCACAATTTTGACTCGTTAATTTGATTGCTTAAACCAGCCTTGGAGTGTACCTGAAGTGTTGCGCCCGCTTTATGAGTCACCAACACTTCTTGCTCAGAAGACAACTATGGCAGTAAGATTGTTTTCTCCAGATCGATGTCATCTTGTTTGGATATAAAAATTTGTTACTTGAGAATGTTTAAAACAAGTTAGAATCATAGAAACGATGAAGCTACATACATCTTGTGTTGTAATGTGGACATATTTCTTCTTGCAGGCATTACGCAACCTGAGGCAGATATCTCAAGAAGTTTCTCAGCCTAATTCCGCCGGTTGGGGAAGAAGGCCTGCAGCTCTCCGTGCTCTTAGTCAGAGATTGAGCAAGTGCGTTACAATTTCACCCCCTTATGATTTGTTAGAATGGTTAACCAACTTTCACCTCGTTGGAGTCTAACAAATTTTGTATTGCAGGGGTTTCAACGAAGCAGTTAACGGGTTTACAGATGAGGGATGGTCTGTTCTAGAAAGTGATGGTGTCGATGATGTTACCCTTCTTGTGAACTCGTCTCCAGGCAAGATGATGAGTGCAAATCTTTATACCGATGGAGTTCCATCTATGAGCACTGCAGTCTTATGTGCCAAAGCATCCATGCTACTCCAAGTAAGGATTTAGATGCGTTTTGGACAATTACTAACAAAATTAAGTTGCAACAATACCTAATAAGAAGCAGCAACTTGGAAAAGTATCAAGAAGGCACATATCAAATGATTTTGTTTTACATTTCGGGTATTTTCTCTCTTTCTCTTTAAACAAACGTTTTCAGAATCGATATTGACTTGTGTGTATCCTTTCCTTTTCCTTCAGAATGTGCCTCCAGCCATACTTCTCAGATTCTTGCGAGAACACCGATCAGAGTGGGCTGACAGAAGCATTGATGCTTATTCAGCTGCTGCTGTTAAAGCTGGTCCCTGCAACATGCTAGGGCCTCGAGTTGGAAGTTTCGGGGATCAGGTTATTCTTCCCCTAGCTCACACAATTGAGCACGAAGAGGTAGGAACCTGGTATTGATTTTTCAGTCAACCGTAAAAGGCCATTCTATCGTTAATTTAGTACCTTTTTTTTTTAAATTTTAGCATAGCATTATTGCCGTCTGAATTCTGATATATTTTGGTTTTCTGTAAACAGTTCATGGAGGTCATTAAGATTGAGAACATGGGGCACTATCGAGAGGACATGATTATGCCTGCAGCTGACATTTTCCTCTTGCAAGTAAGTACATATATTTTCTTTTCAATTTGATCTGTAACATAATGTGCTTGCTGTAATGCTCCACACATTTCTTGGTGAAGTATTTGCAGTATATATTTACTCTTCATATTTGATAGTTCTTAACATCCTTACTGGCTATAGTCACTAATTTTTGCTGTTTCTGGCTGCATCAAATCCCCAGCTGTGTAGTGGAGTGGATGAGAATGCCGTTGGGACCTGCTCTGAACTAGTATTTGCTCCCATCGATGCATCGTTTTCGGATGATGCTCCAATTCTACCTTCTGGTTTCCGCATCATCCCTCTTGATTCTCGGATGGTAACCATTCATCTTACACGATATATCATAAAACTTTTATTATTATAGAATTCATTTTCCATCCCTTTTGTTTGATATGTTTTGTGCGATTGTATCTTATATGCTTAAATTGTTGTGCAGGATACTCCCAGTCCAAACCGTACGCTTGATCTTGCCTCAGCTCTTGAAGTTGGACCCGCAGGAAGCAGAGCTTCTGGTGATAATGCTGGCCACTCTGGCAATACAAAGTCTGTAATGACAATAGCATTCCAGTTTGCATTTGAAATTCACCTCCAAGAAAGTGTAGCCTCCATGGCTCGGCAGTATGTGCGCAGTATCATAGCATCAGTGCAGAGGGTGGCACTGGCGCTCTCCCCTTCTCGTTTTGGTTCTCATGCTGGTTTCCGGCCTCCACCTGGCACTCCCGAAGCACAAACACTTGCCGGTTGGATTTGTCAGAGCTATAGGTGCGTATAGTGCAAGTTCTTATCTTACAAAGGAGATTGGTTATTTGTTTTGAATATGGTAATGATAGTACCACTTGTTGCCGGATCCTGCCATCAATCGTTCGTCATAGAATTGGACAAAAGTGAATGCCATATGCTTAATTAATCTTGATCTTTTCAGGTGTTATCTAGGTGGAGAACTACTAAAAACCGAAGGAAGCGAGTCCATTCTCAAATCCCTTTGGCATCACCAGGATGCAATCTTATGCTGCTCTTTGAAGGTAAATTGCTTACCATTCATCTTTGCTTTTATAATATTATGAAGCATTTAAGTTCATGCCTTTTTTAACAATTTGGTTCCTCCCTTTTCCATAATCTACTTGCATGATTTATGCAGGCAATGCCAATTTTTACATTCGGAAACCAGGCAGGCCTGGACATGCTTGAGACGACGTTAATTGCACTTCAAGACATTATGCTGGAAAAGATTTTCGATGACAATGGAAGGAAGACACTCTGCTCCGAGTTCCCGCAGATAATGCAGCAGGTATACTACTTTGAAGTCCAGCAACGATTCGGATGAACTACTTTTTCGGTACTTTAGAAATAGGTGATTAATTAACCTTTTCGTTATTCAAATACTGGGGGCTGCAGGGTTTTATGTGTCTTCAAGGAGGAATATGTATGTCAAGCATGGGAAGGCCGATCTCGTACGAGAGAGCAGTAGCATGGAAGGTGCTGAATGAAGAAGAAACCGCTCACTGCATCTGCTTCATGTTCATCAACTGGTCATTTGTTTAGAACTTTGGAGGACACAAGAACGACATCATAGGATTTAGAAATTAAGACAAAAAAAGATAGACTACTTAGAAATTAAAGCTGCTTCTTATTCTTTGTACTTTTCTTTATGCTTTATTTATGAATCATGATGCTCCTGCCCCCCCCTCCTCTTTTTTTTTTTCCTTCCTTAAAAAGGTTACATATTAGCTTTGTAATATTCGAGTTGAGATAAGAACTGGACTTTGAATGTTTTTTAGGATCTCACTGGGAAGAGAAACTCACTTACAACCGACGGGGTGTATATTATTTTTACGTGAGTTCTAACTTTAATAATTTGGTTCAAGATATTCACGTTTATTTAATACATTTGATATTATCCAACTAAAACTGCTTTGCCATAGTTTTTGAAAAGTCACAATTCTATTCAATTTAATCGAAAACGCTTTGAAATATTTTACAAACGCTTTCATACAAATCTCTTTTATCTCGAAAAGTGCATATAAACAAAATGTTCTATAAGAAGAAATCTTAAGCAAGCCGTTGTATACCCTTTTTACATGGCTTCTAGCTTTCATAATTTGATACAAGATATTCATGTTTTTTTTTTTTAATACATTTGGAGGGTGTTTGTTTGGGTTCACTAGCCTTCACTGGATTGGACTACATTAAAAATTAGTGTAGTCCTGTGTTTGGTAATCCCAGGGACTAGTTTTAGTGGGATTAAACGGGATTCGCCTCGACTAGAGACCTCGTTAGAGGTTCTTAGCGAAACCCCCAAAATGCAGCGGACTACTAAGCCTTTCCTTCGTCTGCTTTGTCTGTTCACTACTCATCGTGATCAACGACCTCGACGTCAAATCCTCCACTCCTTCCTTGCATGGATCTTCTTTTCTCTCCCTGCTCTATCTCATTACCACCCACCCCTAAATCCCAAAATCGAATTAGCACCCACCAATGGGTCGATTCGATTTGTGGCCTAGATCGATGCCGGCGCCACCCCACTCCATTTCCCAAGGTCATCTCCCGCTCTCTCTATCTCAGTCTCGACGATGGCTACCACCGCCGTAGCACTGCGTCAGCTCGCTCAGAAGGAGGTTGAATTCAGATGATGATGGTCGCGAAGTCCATCTAGGCACGAAGAACTGATATTTTCAGATGGAAAGATGTAATGCCATATATCCTCAATCTTCCTCATATTTGCTTATTTTTTTGGTAATATAATATGAATTTCAGCTTTTTGAATATGTTCCGTTTGGTTTAATGGTGTTTGCAATGGTGGTTCTTTCTAATTTAAGTTGAGATTATAGAAAGCCCCATTTTCTGGGTTTGTATATATATGTGTATATATATATACACACATGTACATACACGCACACATATATGTATGTATATGTTTTTGCTAGATTTGATGTATGTCTTTTGTATTATTTGTTCTCGTTGGTATATTTCCTTATTCGCAAAACCCACATTGATTCTTTTGTGTAAATTTGATATTTTTGGGGAAAAATTGTGATGGATTGCTTTGTTGTGGATGGGTTTTTGTTTAACTGTGAAACAAATTATCAATTGTTGGTTCTGAAATCTCAAGAATTTGCAATATCTAGTATGGTAGATGGCACTAGTGGCAATTGCTAGAAGAAGGAGGTTGGATTAAATACGGTATTTGAGTGACACCAACATACTTTGAACATGGAGAAGATGGAATGTTTAACAGGAATAACGTTAATATTTGGTTGGAATTGAAGTTGAAGAAAATAAAATATTTTGTAATATATCATGGGTTTTTTTTTTCATTTTTCTTATTATCCTACTTCTTAGTCCGACACTACACCAAACGCTTCACTAAACTAGCCTAGCTTAGTCTAGTCTAAGCCAGTCCAGCTTAATCCCTGAAGCTAATCCAGTTCAAGACAGTCCGGTGCAACAAACGCACCCTTGATATTATCCAAACTAAAGGGTCAGGAAGTGGGCTCTAGCCTCACAATCGCCTAGCTACAAAATTTGGTTCAAATTTACCTTGATGAGAATGATACCTAAGACCATCTCCATAAAAAAATGTCAAATCCTAAGTGGAGATATCACCGTGCGTATTTGACAATTAAAAAAATAAATAAAAACCTTCCAATGTTGCCTGAATTTGAAGCCTTTGTGATTAGGAGTTAAATTTGACATTTGCCAATGTCATAATTTTTTTTTAATTAATTTTAATGGTGAGTCCCTAAGTCTACTAACATTTCAACCAACAAAAATTTTGTTCCAACAGTTTTTTTTTTAATAAATACAACTATTTAAAGCCATGTATAAATATGAAAATAACATTTATCAGTTTAGTAAAAAAAATACAAAATTTGATATAAAACTTCAAATTACCACATCAGTCCTCAACACTTCACATTGTCTTTGAAAATGATCCAAGAATGTGAAGTAAAAATGAGATTTTTCGATGTGTTTTGAACATAAGATAATGCACTACATGTTTCAAACCCATTTTTCAAGGTACACTATAAAATATAATCACGTTATTATACAATTTTATTAAAAAGAAAAAGCCCAAGTGTAAGAGAGTTTAGACGGGGCCCATTTGTCTAAGAGGGTCCAATAGAGAGGAACAAGAGCAAGTACACCCAGGGGATTTCAGACAAGAAGGGGCAGTGACTATTCAGTGAATTCACCACACTACAGGACGAATGAAGCACCAAACCAAGAATCCATCCAGCGCCAGGACCGCCTCCAATGTTAGAAATCCAGTCGCCGCACCTACCCCCGCCACGTCCACCACCATTACTCCATCAGCCCCCGCATCGTTGTCCCCCTACAACTCCACTTTCTTCCACCTTTGCTAAAACACTAATTCAACAAACCCCATGTCATCTTGTCACCCATTTTGTTTGCTTGAAAATCTTTTGTTGGTCATGGATTTGTACTTTTCTGTGAAATTCTTTTCTATTAATTATTAGCGTTCAACAGCTTCATAGTTTTTTAATCCACCAAAATTCAAATGGGTCTATTTGTCCTGTAAAATTCAAATAGGGCTAGTTCATTTTCAATTCATGACTTACCTGTAAAATTCAACGAGATAGTTCTCCGGTAGAAGTCAAATGGGACCAGTTCTCTTTTAATATTTCCATTTGCAGCGGCTGGCTTTTTAATTCACAAACTTTTCAGTGAAACTTGTATGGCATCAATATGTACACTACGGTTGCATTTGCAGTATCGTAATTATTAGTGTCCAAACCTTACTGGAGGCAGCTTCAAGGGGGGATAACCTGCTGTCGATATTGAGGACAGTAGTAGCTTTGTTTCTCTTTGTTGTTGGTACTGTGAGGGTGTTCCTCAAGTCAACTAAGGTCAGAAATACACAGTGATTGAACACAATGACAAAAAATTCCACAAGGCCTACCGCACAATTTCCACCACTACCAGGATAGACCACCAAATCCTACTTAAACCAAGACTTATCAAGCACGACAAGTTGACAAACAAATGGATGTTATTCTATGATGAGTTCACACCCATTTCAAGTTGGAAGGAACTTCAAGTGATCATGAATGGAGAAAAAGAAAATATAAGGAGTACTATCAAAACTCATCTGAAAGCTATAGCCTTTGCACATCAAGAATGATTAGTAGTAGGTGACCTAAACACAATCGAAGGGTATGCAATTCAAGATGGTAGGATAAAGCTTAAAGGCATGAAGAAGCCCTTATACCTCACTGATGAAAAGTTGTTCACGTATAGAAAATGGTGTAATCACTAAAATCTGTGAACAACCTTTCATCAGTGAGGTATAAGGGCTTTTTCATGCCTTTGAGCTTTATCCTACCATCTTAAATTGCGTACCTTTCAATTGTGTTTAGGTCACCTACTACTATAATCATTCTTGATGTGCAAAGGCTATAGCTTTCAAACTTGAAATGGGTGTGAACTCATCATAGAACAACATCCATTTGTTTGTCAACTTGTCGTGCTTGATAAGTCTTGGTTTAAGTAGGATTTGGTGGTCTATCCTGGTAGTGGTGGAAAATGTGCGGTAGGCCTTGTGGAATTTTTTGTCGTTGTATTCAATCACTATGTATTTCATTGTTTTTGCGTTGTTGCTGTTGGTTTCTGGTATCCATTCAATTTGGGCAGTTCTTAGTTGATTGAGTTGATGTTCCTCTTCTAGTATTGTGTATGGTATGAACAAACCTAGAAGTTACAATTGAACATGATACTAACCACTAAGATATATATACACACAATACAGATAAAAAATACTTGGTTCTAATTTATAGAATTTGGATTTTAGGGAAATTATATGAAATATAGTACTTGATTGTTGGCCTCTGTGATGAATTTTTGTGGTTGGTCATTCTCCCCTTCTAGGGCCTCTTTTTCGCTTCTAAAGTTGCCTTTTCCTCTTCTAGGGCCGCTTTTTTAGCTTTAAGGACCTTCTTCTCCGACTCCTAGGGCCGATGTTTCCTCTTTTAGGACCGCCTTTTCCCGTTCGATGGCCACCGTTTCCCCTTGTAGTGTTTCCATCATCATGGCCTCCATTGATTGCTTTCTTAGGTGCATTTCTGACCTTAGGCTCGTTGACTTGAGGAACACCTTCACAGTACCAACAACGAAGAGAAACAAACCAAGTAGTGGTACGTATATACTTTTTTTAGTAGCCGTTGCTACATCTATGAAGGAACTTGATGTTAGGTCCCAGCAATGAATAGTCGTTTTTCATTGTGTGCTTTGTGTATTAATTCTTCATTTGGTGTGTCTCTTGTAGCAGGTGGGATATCTGAAAACAGCAGGAGCAGCGAAAGCCATGTCGTGAAGTCTGGCTCACAGCCGTCTCTTTGGTTTGTTTGGGTTAGAATCATGGAAGCCCTCTCTTTGTTTCTTCTGCTGCTGGAAGAAGTAGAATACTTCTGCTGCCCCTGGACTAAGCCTTCTTATTGGGACAAGTCATTGGAGAAGCGACGACCTGTGATATTTGAAAACAGCAGTGGCGGCAGCGGCAGAAGTCTTAGCCAAGTCGTCAAGTCTACCTCACAGGCGGCCCTTTGGTCTGCTTGGTTTGGTTTCGAGGATGCCAACTTTTTGTTGTACTAGGATTCTCTCTCTTCCTTTTTCCATCCTCTCTTCTCATATTCTTTATTTTGTCTTTCTTTCTATAAAAAATTAATATAAAATGTTGATGTGGTTTAACCGTAACGGTTCATATAGGAGAGGAGGGATAAAAAAAGGGGGAGACAATCCTACCCCCTCTTTGTTTGGACTGGTGCTGGACGAAATAGTATTCTTTGTCATCCCATCGACTAAACCTCTTGATTGCGGGCGTTGTGATATGTGCAGAGAGATGCGGCAGGGGCGACTTGGGGGAGACGGTTACACTGTCAATTATATCCCTTTATTCTCTTGCCAACGCCTGTGCATCTCATTTCACTTTTAAGCTTTTAGCTCTCTTGTTTTTTTCTCTCTTTAAAAGATTTGAAGGACCCTACTGGCCTAAGAAGTAGGTGGATTTACAATGGGCTCTCCCAAAGTAACATATATATATATTTTAGAAGGTTTAACAAAACATTTCTGGTACTGTTCACTTTTAACGAGAAATCACATTTATATATTTTTCTGGTACTATTTATTATACCTTTTGAAAATAATATTTCATTAAAAGAGAAGCTTTTTTTAAATTTTTCGTTAATTTTCTTATATATTTTTAGGTAATAGATTGATTGAAAATGCTATTATTCCAAGGCCTGGGAGGGACACTTTTTTTTGAAAGTGGTAATGTTAGTATGACACTTGTTGCCGGATCCTGCCATCAATCGTTCGTTATAGAATTGGACAAAAGTGATTGCTATGTGCCAATTAATCTTGATCTTGTTAGGTGCTATCGGTTGGAAATTTAGAGTAGAATTTTATTGTCTCACATTAGTTACTACCAAAAAATTCATTTACTTTATAAAGCTTTGTCCTTTATAGAAAGTGATTAGAGTGATGAACAATAGAGAATAAAATTGGGCTCAATCTTGGGTTTGAACTTTGGGGTGTACTAATGAATTGATAATTAATATATCAAATTCTTCTTCTGCGGACGTCCGTAGTTGTTCACATTTATTATTTATTAGTATCTATAAATTTATTATTGATTGTTGATATTTATCCAACACTATCCAGGTGTAGAACTACTAAAAACCGAAGGAAGCGAGTCCATTCTCAAATCCCTGTGGCATCACCTGGATGCAATATTATGTTGGTCTATGAAAGTAAATTGCTTACCGTTCATCTTTGCTTTTATAATACGATGAAGCATTTAACTTCATGCCTTCTGTAACAATCTGGCTCCTCCCCTTGCACCCCTACCATAATCTAATTGCATGATTTATGCAGGCAATGCCAGTTTTTACATTCGTCATTCGCAAACCAGGCAAGCCTGGACATGCTTGAGACGACGTTAGTTGTACTTCAAGACATTACGCTGGAAAAGATTTTCGATGACAATGGAAGGAAGACACTACGCTCCGAGTTCCCGCAGATAATGCAGCAGGTATACTACTTTGAAGTCCAGCTAACATTCGTATGAACTAAGATTTTCGGTACTTTTGAAATTGGCGATTAATTAACCTTTTCGTTACTCAAATACTGGGGGCTGCAGGGTTTTATGTGTCTTCAAGGAGGAATATGCATGTCAAGCATGGGAAGGCCGATCTCGTACGAGAGAGCAGTAGCATGGAAGGTGCTGAATGAAGAAGAAACTGCTCACTTCATCTGCTTCATGTTCATCAACTGGTCATTTGTTTAAAGCTTTGGAGTACACAAGAACAGCATCATAGGATTTAGAAATTAAGAGAAAAAAGACTACTTAGAAATTAAAGTCTCTTCTTATTGGGCCCAATTTTTTTGGTTGCCATCTTACTCTTTGTACTTTTCTGTATGCTCTATTTATGAATCATAATGCTCTTGCCCTTTGTTTTCATTAAAAAAAGGTTAGATATTAGCTTTGTAATCTTGAAATTGAGATGAGAACGGACTTTGAATGTTTTTCAGGATCTTGTTGGGGAGAGAAACTCACTTATAACGGAGTGTATATCCTTTTTACGTGGGTTTTAACTTTAATAATTTGATTTAATATTTCCATGTTTTTTAATATATTCGATATTATCTAAACTAAGAGCAAGTCCATCTCTAAAAATCCCAAAGCAATAGTCAATTCAATCTACCCAAATGAATAGTAATTGATTGCAATGAATAATAACTTTCCAAGTACATATTCATCCATAAATTGAATAGCATAGTGAATTCATATTAAACTATTATTAATTTTTTATTATAAAATAATAAAGAAATAATTTTATTTTTAATTTCAGATATGATTTTTAACCCATCCTGTCACGCAACGTGTCATTATCCGAAAGTACAATTTTAGTGGATAGATTTTTAAGTATAATTTTAACCAATTATGTAGTGCCACGTGTCATTATTTTGTAAGACTTTGATAAGATTTTTGAACTAATCTTGTCGCGCTATGTGTCACTATCTATTTAGAATCCTTTAGAATAGATTTTGATAAATTTTTTAACTAATCACGTCATGACACGTGACATTATCTACAACCCCATCCTTTCTTTTTTGTCCATATAAGCCCTACATCCCTCCTAAGTCATACACCAAACTCAAATTAACTTAGAATCCTCGTTCATTCTTACAATGTCTTATTCAAGGAGATTGTTAGAAAATCGATGAACAAGAGAAAAAATTGTTTGAGGAAGATGAAGAATTGTTCAATCTCGAGGATGGTGCAAATGAGGTGTTTGTAATGGAAGAGGAAGATGATGATGAACTGAGAAGGGAGAGAGTCTCACATTCTCATCGTGTCATGCAAGTTGTGGGTGAGATCTCCAAACCCAAGCATTCTGCAAACTTAGATAGAAAAATGGAAAAACAAGACAAGGATCTCTAATCTCTTGGAAGACTACATCTACAATTTCTTCCAAGTTTGGTAACAACCCTATTTCATTTTTACCAAACCTTATTTCATTTTCTTACTCATATTGTTTTCTTCAAAATCTTTTGTTGGTTATGGATTTGTACTTTTCTGTGAAGCTCTTTTCTGTTAATTATTAATTATTAGTGTTCAATCCATTGGTAGCATCATAGTTTTTTAATTCACGGACTTTTCTATAAAATTCAAATGGATCTATTTGTCCCATAAAATTTAAATAGGACTAGTTTTTTTCAATTCATGAACTTATTTGTAAAATTTAACGAGACTAGTTTCTCCAGTAGAAGTCAAATGCGACTAGTTCTCTTTTATTAATTATTTCCATTTGCATCATATTAGTTTTTTTTTTTTTTTTAATTTACAAACTTTTCAGTAAAATTCATATGGCAATGTTTTTTTTTTATTATCAATATTTACACTACTGTTGCATTTGCAGCATCGTAAATCTTAGTGTTCAAACCTTACTAGAGGCAGCTTCAAGGGGATAACCTGCTCCCAGAAATCTCGACATTACATTTAAAATACTAATTACATTCCAAAATATTGAATTTCAACTCGACACATTGACAAACAAACAGATTAGTTCTTTGTCTTTGTATTCAGCCATTGGACTTGCCATAAACCTTCCTAGTTAACTTGCCTAATAGCCCTGAGAATTGTTTCTTGATTAGCTTTTCCACTGCTACAATGTTGCGTGTGGTAATGTTGTGTTCGAAGGTGTTCATCACCAACCTTACAAGTTGTCAATTCATTGACATTGTACTTTTCAGATTTCTCATGTTTGAAGGTAGATCGAAGTTTATCTGTCAATGGATTCCCACTTGGTTCCGCACTATGGGCTGTGGAACCAAGTGGAAATCTATTGACAAATAAACTTCGATCTACCTTCAAACATGAGAAATCTGAAAAGTACAATGTCAATGAAATTTGACAACTTGTAAGGTTGGTGATGAACACCTTCGAACACAACATTACTACACGCAACATTGTACCAGTGGAAAAGCTAATCAGGAAACAGTTCTCATGGCTATTAGGCAAGTTAACTAGGAAGGTTTATGGCAAGTCGAATGGCTGAATACATAGACGAAGAACTAATCTATTTGATTGTCAATGTGATGAGTTGAAATTCAATATTTTGGAGTGTAATTAGTATTTTAAATGTAATGTCGAGACTTATGGGAGCAGGTTATCCCATTGAAGTTGCAAATGCAACATTAGTGTAAATATTGATAATAATAAAAAAAAAAAACATTGTCATATCAATTTTATTGAAAAGTCTGTGAATTAAAAAAAAAAAAAAACTAAGATGCTGCAAATGGAAATAATTAATAAAAGAGAACTAGCCGCAATTGACTTCTACTGGAGAAGCTAGTGTCATTAAATTTTACAGATAAGTTCGTGAATTGAAAAAGAACTAGTCCTATTTGAATTTTACAGGACAAATAGACCCATTTGAATCTTAGAGAAACAGAAAAGTACAAAACCACGACCAACAAAAGATTTTGTTGGAAACAATATGGGTAAGAAAATGAAATAGGGTTTGGTAAAAATGAAATAGGATTTTACCAAACGTGGAAGAAATTGTAGACATAGTTTATGGAAGTGGGATGACTGAATACCGAACTAATCTTAATGTAATGTTTGTGGAAGTCGTTCTAGTCATACTCTACTACAGTGTATTCCATGATTTTTGCAGAGTTGCTCTCCGTTTCAGGCACCCATTCAATTTTTGCAGTTCTTGGTTGATCTAATTCATTATTCTCTGAGAATGTATATGCTGTAACCAGATCCTAGAACAAATGATCATGATTAATTACTGCGAGATTTATGGACTGCATGTATATGGTGTAACCAAGTACTTTTGAATTCATACAATTCCACTAACCAAGAGATTTTTCCATGTTTATTGTGTAATCAACTACTTTGAATTTATACAAATAATCTGATACTACTCACAATACAATAATTACAATTCAAATGATCAAATTAAGATATAATTATTTGTATGAAGTACCTGTTTGTTGGATTCATTTCTTATGACTTCTTCTAGCTTATCCATCTCCGCACGCAGTCCTCTGTGTTCCTTCACCTCTTCAGTCAGTTCTTTCCTCAAATTTCCAACTTGCTCCTTAGTGGCCTCTAGCTCTATTGATTGATTCAACATATCTTGTTTCATGATCCCCTTTCCTCTCTTAGCTTTTTAAGCTGGGCATCCTTTTCCTCTCCTAGATTATGCTCCATGTCCTCCAATGTTTGCTATTTTAGGTGACCTTTCGATAATCGGCTTTTCAAATCGTGGTGCACCAGCAGAAGACCAATAATGAAGAACAAAAATCCTGTTGACCTCAGAATTGGGCCAAATTTATCGTCTCTTGAGGCTACCTCTAGTAAGCTTTGTACCATTTGGACACCAAATGATATCATGCTGCAAATGCAATGGAAACAACAGTACGAATTCACGACTCCCATTTGAATATCAGAAAAGTACCAAAGCGAAGTTGGCAAAATTAGAGGAATATGACGATTAAAAAAAAATAAAAAATTAGCCAACGTCTACTATGAAAGAATGAACAAGGTCATCTGCAGTTTCTGGCGGCGTGATGGTGTGGCGAACAGCGCAGGGGAGGAGATGGTAGACCTGATGAGATTATGATTTTGGTTAATTAAATTGAATATTATTAAAAAAAATAGTTACTCTTAAATACAAGTTGGAAATTTCGTTCATTTAAGAATGATATAGCTCGTGCCACGTCATTTGACACTCAATTTTGATGTACAAATTAGTGTCTCTAGCATTATTCAATGATTAATTAACCCTTTCGTTAATCAAATTTTGGGGGTTGTGTGTCTTTGAGGAGGACTATCAAATATGCATGTCAAGCATGAGAAGGTTGATCTCGTACGAGAGAGCAGTAGCATGGAAGGAATTGAATGAAGAAGAAACTGCTCGATGCATCTGCTTCATATTCATCCGCTTGTCATTTATTTAAAACTTTGGGGGCACAAGAACAACGTCATAGGATTTAGAAGACAAAAACTAGAGAACTTAGAAATTAAAAAATCGTATGTCATCACGAAATTTTTTAGTGTGTCGGGAATACGACTAGATATGCCAAGTGAAATAATAAAATTGGTTAGAAACTAAAAAATATATTTCAATTACTTATATTATGACATTTAGTTTACTGGCCTATATACTAAAAAATTTCTCTTTGTCATGAGCATGTGCACCTAAAGACATACTAAGCGGAAAAGGATGCTTTTCCTAAGGATCCCCTAATCGTGACCGTTCATCGTATATCGTGCGGTCAGAAATCATTTTAAATTTTAAAATTTAAAATTAAATATAAATAGTACTTAATAAAAACTGACCGTACGATGAATGGTTACGATCACGGGATCACTAGAAAAAGGATCCGGCGAGAATCCTTTTCCATAATAAGCCAATATATATATATATATATGTATGTATGCATGTATGTATGTATGTATGTATGTATTTTGGTTATGATCTACTCCTTGTACTTTTCTTTATGCTTTATTTATGATCTCACTGTCGAGTGAAACTGACTTCAAGCCTTCAAGGCTTCAGCGAGTGTATATCCTCTTCTTTCTATAATTATATTGAAATGAATCACTTTTTAAATTTAAGGTCTAGTAAAAGTAAAGATTAATGATTTTTCCTATTGAGAAGATTTGGAGATTAGACATGAAGGAATGTTTTCTTCTTTCTAATTGTACTAATTTAGGGGAATTGGAATTAATGGACTATTTTTCTTCATATTTGTGGAGACATGAATTGACCGCATTTCATAAGTGAAGGACACACAGATAATATGCTCAATGTGACGGTTTTGCCGTTGATGTCGTGAATAGACCACATAATTACTCTATGGGAAAAGACGTGGTCTTTCCAAAGGTAATTGGACTTTTATGCCACTAACGGACAATGAGCTCTTTGGGCTACCCAAAATACGTACTGCCACTGGGCCATACTTAGTCCAATGGTGTAGAGCCTAGTCTGCCCTTGTATGTTCTGCGCACCTGTGCATGTACCAATAGGGACCTTTAGAAGTGCTAGCTAGCAGGATTGAGGAGTTTGGCCTGCATCATCAAGAACTGCCTAGTATGCTCTGCAACCTCACCTCCCAGCTGCCTAGTAGGGTTTCTTTCCTATGAATAGCCAAGTCAATTAGAGGAAATGATAATCGCCACTTACTACTAAACATTCTCTCAAATTTTATTTCTCTTTACTACTTTTCTGGATGTGGCATCAGAGGCCCTTTGCACCCCCCCCCCCTCCCTCTCTCAAGGTGTTTGCCAATTAGGTTAACGGTGTTTGTCCTCTTGTAGGAGAAAATCAAATCAAGTGTGTATGAAGTTTGCACCAACAATAACTAATTTATCTTCTACCTGCAAGCTAGACACAAAATTTTCCTTCAACATACTTTAAAAACAATAATTTATTTATCCCAATCTAAGTCTCTAAATCAAACGATTCCGGACAGAAGGGGTGGTTTTGTAGGCAAAGTTACCGAGGGGCAATGAACATTATACTTGTTCAAGGTCTGCTCCAGAATAGTTGCCAAACCAACTAAATATGCTAATCATCCACTCTACTTTTATAATTTTACTCCCACCTTCCTACTTCATTCCTTTCAGTAGTGCACCATTTGGGACCGTTGTCACTGGCATTGGTGCCAGTAATAGATAGACGACATGGATGCAATTGGCTCAAAACAACAGTATTTCAAAAATCTTGAGTTTTGTTTTGTTTATGGTCTCTTATTCTTCAAACTAATTCAATTTGCCTCTAAATGCACCTTCGCAGTACTCTTTTCCATGATGGAGGAGGAATTAATTAATGGAGATTTAAAGAATGGTCAATGAGCACTAACAAACTTGATATGGTTATTACTTGTCAGACCGTAATTGCAAGAATTTCATATTCTAAAAAAGGAGGCAAGTAATGTCTTTTATTTCTCACAAAATGATGAAATTTAAATATTGAACTCAAAAATTTCTAGCATCTCCTAAAAACCGTACATGCCAACACCAAAATGCCAAATTCCAACCCAAAGTTTGCTAAATAGTCCCTAGAGCATCCGCTCTATATAAGGCTGGAAAAATGATGGATATAATCCATTTTAGAGCTCCAAGTAATCTTTGGGGCTTTATAAAAGAATCTTTTTCAATGAGGGGCTATATCTTTTGGGCTCTATATGGGGCTATATATATATATGTAGTAATTTGATTAAGTGATGACTTTTTTTTTGTGTTAGCTTTTCTTAAGTTGATTTTTTGACGTGCGAATCTTTTTTTTTTTTTTTTTTTTTTATGAACCCTTCAATCTAAAAAGTTCAAATTGTGACAAAGTTAAATTTCATCACTTATGAATCGTTCGTTGGATTAGATTCCCTTATATCAATCTCATTCATTGAAAGAAACAAAACCCCACTTCACCCTCTGAAATAATTTCATTTTCACGTATAACACAACAATTTACCTAGCACCAATTGGTAAATTGGTATCATACACTTTTGAAAAAAATTATTTGAAAATTTCACTCATCAATGGCCCATGAACGTTAAATCAATTTGAAATTTTAATTCTTATGGAATTTAAAACAATCATTAATTACCCAAATTGCAAGAAAAAAAAAGTAAGAAACAAGAATTTAAAAAGTAATAAAAGGAGAGTATAAGTGTATTTGTATGTGGAGGAAGAGTGATAGAATTTTGCTCACAGGGTGTCACATCCCGGCCCGGGAGGGACCACTTCATGGGCCCGTTCCACCACCGTAGCACGATATTGTCAGCTTTGGGCCCCGACCACGCCCTCACGGTTTTGTTTCTGGGAACTCACACGAGAACTTCCCAATGGGTCACCCATCCTGGGAGTGCTCTCGTGCGCTACTCGCTTCACTTCAAAGTTCCCATGGAACTCGAAGCTAGTGAGCTCCCAAAAGGCCTCGTGCTAGGTAGGGATGAGATTATACATATAAGGATTACTTCCCTTAGCGATGTGGGATATCACACATGGGTTACTACTTTTATGTGGGACCCATTGTTTTTTGTGGCTAGATGTAATCCGATTTTATGCTACCCAAGAAAGGAAGTTACTAGCCCTAGTGGTGGATCCAACCCTATTTTCCGGCTCATTAGGGATGAAACTTCTTACTAAGGGTGGAAATGTTGTAGCCTCATGCAAGATAAAGCCCCCATTGAGGATGCTCTTAGAACTCTGCACTTCACGACATTGCAGTTATTATCTCTGAAGGAAGATTTGTGAAAAACATGTTCATTTAAGCAACATCAATAGCATGCAATTAACAATTAAAGGCGGAATCATGCTTGTATGCACTTAAAAACAAAACATTTACCCATGAAATTCAAAGCCTAGTAGATAGGTGAACCAAGACTCAACTCAAAACAAAGTGAGTTGAGAAATCAATACCTTTGTAGATTCATCTTTGCATAAGCAAAGGCTAATCACCCAAAGAGAGGGCCTTCATTCCTTGCATCTTAGATCCATGGATTTAGATGGATGAAAAGGTTTCTCCAAGTTCCCAAAATTGAGAACCTTTAAGTCTCCACACCAAGGCATATTGTAGAAGAAATGAGTGACCTTGAGGAAGTAAGATTGCTAGATGTTTTCCTCAAGTTGGCCGGCCATTTCTAGAGAGAAAGGAGAGTTTGTGTTCTCATCCTTACTCCTTAGAAAACCTCATCCTTACTCCTTAGAAAACCCTAAGGATGAAATGGCTATGAAGATGTCTTTATACCACCTCACAATAGAGTGGCAAACTTGCAATTAAGCCAAGTTCACTACCCTCCTCTAAATGGCCGGCCTAAGGGGATTTATTGGGCTATTTGGGCCTTTGTGAATCATTATTCATTAAGTTGTCATACAACTTAAGTCAATGGACTTGACGTTCGAAGCCCATTGGGCCTTAAGGTCCAAAACTATCCCGAGGTCTTTAACGAACTTATTCGTTTTATTAATTAACATATTAATTAATCCTTGCCATAAATAATTAAACCATTTAATTATTCTTACTCATCTCCGTTGAATCTTCAATCTCTACCTTACACGGTGTACGATCCATTAGGTTCCTTTTAGCGAGGCAGTGGGCGATTCAAACTCTTTCAAATCGATTGTGAATTGAAACTTACTTTCAATTCTCCCGTTAGTGATAATACACTTTTAGAGCTTCCACAAACCATGGTTGACGCCTAGCAGCATGTCATGGTTACCCAAGCTAATCAGAAGAGGTGGAGAACCTATTCAGTTTTAGGATTACAAATGCAATACGGTCTTTCTCTAATACAATACTCTTAACCACATTGTTTGGTTTGATAGTTTATTCATGTCTACTATCCAATGTGAGTCTTGTGCTTATATGATTACCTTGAATGTGATTTGGAACACATTCCTAAATCTCATTCATACTTTGGCCAAAGATTCTTAATCATATCATAGAGTATTCTCCCTCAAACAGTTTGAAGGTTAGAGATCCCTTGTTGCGCATTCACTTGCCTCCATGGCTAAGTGCCTTAACCCCAACAATGCCATGGACACCCTCCTGATGGAGTGACTTTGACATAATCAAAGATTAAGGACCTAACCACAAGACAACTGTGATGCCTCAGGTCAAAAGACTAATTTGCATTATCCCAACCATGAGTTCTCATGTGACATGAATATGAGAACTCTTCGTTGATCGTGTTCAGTGAACTCCTTCTCTATTGAGCACCTACGTACTTGTCTTGATGTCACACACACCAATGACTCGAGACTAGTCACTCTCCCTGAGAGAAGACATAGCACGTACTGATCTTAACGGACTGTCAATGCCCAATTGACAATCCTATGATCAGGAACGTTTAGGATGTGTCAACGAAAGAATGGTCTCATAAATCTAACTTCTTTAGATCGCATTCTTCCAATCACATATTCCTTGGACTTATCGTTTAAGCATATAACATTTATATGAGACGGCTCAAACAATAATCTTTGCCCTTTACATTTAAACTACATTAGTTTGAAATGTCCGTAAAGTATCATCATATGATTGGTTTTAGGGCACATTTCCAACAATCTCTAGGCCCTTCTCAAATGTGGCATCTAATCAACAAGAAGGGAGATTCAAATTTGAGTGTGGTGGGCAAACCAGCACGGTCAATAAAAAATACGTCATTCACGAACTCGAAACATCTCACGACTTACAAGTGAAGAATGATCGTAATACTAATTGGTAAGCAATTGGTTTTATCGAACCGTTTAAGGATCTCATGAGGAAGGCCCATCCTCCATCAATCAACACTCTTGGCACTCTCCAATCTCTATCCAATTTAAGAAGTGTACTTAATTGTCATCAAGCACAAATCTGCCTTTGGAGTACATGTCCCCATCATGCACGTAGCTTTCTTCAAATTTTCTTTACTTAAGATCAGAATAACGAATATATATGGTTTAATTGGTAATCATTTCTGCTAAGTACTCTTTATCGTCACATCGATTAAACTTGTTACATTAATCAGATAAGCAATCTTGCCTACACACACACACACACACAACACAAGGTTTAAATGATACAAAACACAAGATTTAAATGATTCAACTTATAGTTATAGCCAATCTTTATGTTTCTTTTTTCTTTGAATAACTAGTACGTACTAAAGCATCTTAATTTTTGTTAAGGATAATGAATTTGATAAAGTTTTATACCCCGAGTTAATAATATTTACGTCTTGATTGCATTCGATCATTGGTAGTGAATAACCGAAATTTTGTAGAAAGTGTAGATTTCAACTCTCTAATAGCTATCGTAATCGTAGCCTACCGTGTATAGTACAAGACTTGGTTTCCGTAGAAGTACGTGAGTGTATGTTAGCCGATCCACATTCGTTTTGCAAAAGATGTTTGATTTTTACACCAGGAATTGATGTTTCCTATATATCATCCGTTTTCCAGACGTTCTTTTGCATGAAGTCTTTTGCTTTTATTAGCAGCACAAAAAAAAATTTATAACACGTGCAAGTGATTATCACATGTTCATTTGAAATTGCATTTTAAAGCACATGAATGTGCAGGCATGTTATGTGTTTCTTTGTAAAGCGTTTTCAATTGTTTCTATATCGAAGAAGTATTTTGTCTATCTGTATAAAAAAAGGGGTTGTAAACGAGGGCGCCATATAATTTCATTGTGCTCATGTTTCACTTTTAAATTTGTTTCGAGCTAGTTCGAGTTAGCTAGGATTGATTTTTATGGCTGAAATTCAATGGGGAGGTGAAATGTAAAATAACAGTTTTAGTTGGAAATACTTTCGACCATGTCGTCAAAAGCACTTCTAATTAAGCATACTATGATCGACGTTGGTGGCAATATTCATCAACTTTTAAGGGGCATTTATATTTGGGTCGAAAAATTTATCATTTTTGGGTTGTGCTTAATGAGTGGGTTCTTGCTGTGATATACCATAATCACCTTTGAGATGGGATGCACGTGTATCCAATTATTATCATACAATCAAAAATCGTAAACAAAACCCACCTGTCTTAAGTCAAAGAATCCCACTCCAAAATTGTTTGATTTTTGATCTACAAAGTAAACAAAAAAACGGAGAAGAAAAATGCATGACCCAGCTCCCCTAAGAAATTGAGTAATATATTATGAAAGGAAAAAGACTATATATAATGATCGGAAAAGGAGCTTTTTGAATGGAAAGAAAGAAGCCAAATAACCTTTTGCATGGTCTCCAAGAAACCATCATTGAAATCTTGAGGCTTTTAAGATGAATGTCCTTCAAAAAATAGATGATCATATCCGTGCATGCCAGCAAAACTGAGCTGGGTTTTTTTATCTCCTAAAAAATGTCAGCTACTTTAAACTTTTATGTTTAGATTGATCTTTTAGTGGAATCTTCGAACTATTTTAGCCCTTATGATCATGAGTAGTTCTGCTGCTGATAGATTATCAGCTGTACAAATCAAAGAAAAGGATTCTTGTATCATGCATTTTCATCATTGCAATAAGAGCAAATAGAGCTAATAGAAGAATAAGAAATTAATGGATATCATTAACAGTAGTCTTTATTAAGAATGAGGATCCTCTATGTGAGGATACTCACATCGTGCAGTCAGTTTTCGTCAAGTATTGTTTGTGTTTAATTTTAAATAAAAATATTTAAAATAATTTCTGACTGCATGATATATGATAAACGAACACGATGTAA
This sequence comes from Pyrus x bretschneideri, assembly GCF_019419815.1. Classification (NCBI taxonomy): domain Eukaryota; kingdom Viridiplantae; phylum Streptophyta; class Magnoliopsida; order Rosales; family Rosaceae; genus Pyrus; species Pyrus x bretschneideri. Next base: position 5,384,444 of record NW_025999390.1, on the reverse strand, counting down.
GGATCTTCAAGATCCTTACAAAGAAGATCCGGAGAGGATCCTCATTCCTTTATTAATTAAGCATCATAATTGCTACCTCGAAGGGATGTAGGTCACAAGAAAGATTGCTGCATAGTGGCCTGGTCGGAAACAGCTCTATCAATGTTAACACTCTTCGATCACATAGAGATATCAAACGATAACCTTAAAGAACAAATAAACTGGAATCCACAAATATATAAAGAAAATCTCAATGTTTATTAATTGATAATATGAAAGATAACAAACCCTAGCACCCTAAAAGTTGTTTATATAATGTATGTTATCCTTAGACTTTCTTGGAGTACTAATAGGAAACAAATTAAACATATAGCAAGGTATACCGAAAATACTTTAAAATCTTAAAATCTCGTTTTGAGCTAGTAAACCACCAAAATGCCTATACGGCAAGGCTAGGTCTAGGTCTTGTTTGTTTTATTGTTCTCTTCAAGACGGAATATCACGGACCTAAATCAGACACTGAAGTCTAAATCTGCAATGTTTGGATCTTGTTGTCAGATTTAAGCCTTTCAATTTGATCTTTGATCCATTTCGCCATCTGATCTATATCGTTTACATATAAGATATTAAGTTGAACAAAGCTTCAAGTAGAAGCCAATAAGCATGTTGAAGAAATAACATACTGAAAGATTTAAGAGCTATCTATCCTCTCTTTTTTTAAAGGGTACTATTTGGTGACTTCACCACGACAATCTGCCTTATGTGGACCGGAAAATTTCACAGGAGCATTTCAGCCTCCCCTTTAACATCATGTCAAACATACCATTAAACATTTGAGTTATAATACTAAAAATTAATTAACACCTTATGTTACAAAATACAACAAAAGGTGGTAATTAATTCATTAACACGTACATTACGTTATAAGAAACCCAAGAAAAAATTAAGTGAAAAAAGAATTAAGTTAAAAGAAGCTGAAAACAGGAACAAAAATCCTTAGAGGGAGAAATCAAAAAGGTGAAGAAACATTTAGGCCAGCAACACAAGAACGACTTGTCCTCGGAATAGAGTCTAAGGTTTTATATAGTTCATTCGCGCATGGTCTAGCCGTGGGGTCACCAGCAGTGCAGTGAAGAGCTAGGTTCATGGTTTCCACAATCTCGTTCTGATTGCTCGACACGTGTTCTCTGATCATCGAGTCGGTCCAGACATCAAGATGGCAGTCTGAGTAGCAGTACCGTGCCCATTCGACGACGCTCTGGTGCGCGCCAAATTCAGTGTCGGTGGGGCCTTTTCCGGTCAGCAATTCGATCAAGACGAGCCCAAACCCATATATGTCACTCTTCTCTGTAATGACTTTGCTTTCTTTAGCATCTACAAAATGAAGCTTTAAAATTTAGTATACAGCATTTCTAGACTCATAAATTGTTTGCATGCACAAAGAAGATGCGACCGTGTTTTATTTGTTTAAAGTTCAGATATTCTAAACGTTAATTATTCGTTCATAACAAATCAGATAATGGCATATATATATATATATATTCAGATATTCTAAACGTTAATTATTCTTTCATAACAAATCAGATACTGTCATGTGTGTGTGCATATATATATATCAGTCAAGTACGTACGTACCCGGAGCAATGTATGCAGAAGCAATGAATCCCTTGGAGTCCGTCCGAACTTGTGCGGAGAGACTCAATCGAATATGAGGCTCACCTTTTGCGTCTACAATCACTTTCTCTGGTGACATACAACCAGCTACAAGGCTCGGCGAGCAACAACAATGCAAGAAACGTAGAGCTTTCGCAATCCCAACGGCAATTTTCCGGCGCTGATCCCAACTCAAATCCCTCATAACATGAGTCAACACTTTCCCTTCACAATACTCAAAAAGCACATACGCATCGTCTTCGGAATGACATATTCCGATCAGTTTGATCACATTGGGGTGCCTAAGCTTCCCAAGTTCAACCATCTGCGACCAAAAGCTTGGTGGAAGTGATTTCACAGAATCCTCTTTTACCACGAATTGCATTCCGTTGGAAACCGATTCTCCCTTGTATGAAATTCCAGTCTCACCCTTGGCAATGATATTACCTTCTTTGGCTGCCGATAAAATGTCATGAATCGTAACTGATCTTGAAACCTTTGATTCGAAAAAATGCAGCTCCCAAATCCTTTCTTTGATCTCCACCGATTTAACTTCCAATTCCTTTCTCCTCCTCAATAGCACAAACAAATAACTGGCAACTCCAAAAGCCAATAATGCAACAAGAAAACACGTGACAATAAACCACCAAGTAGGGTTTCTCTTAACGCTCTTACACGGCGGTAGAGCACTCATAGTGTCACTGCCACCACAGAGGTTGTTGCCGTCCACTGCGCTGGCATCTATGGCAAGAAACACTGCTGTGGGCGGCAATATGCCGTGGAGTTTGTTGTGGGAAATGTTGACTTGAACAAGCGATACTTTAGCGCCCAAATTCCGCGGAACCTCGCCCGATATTTGGTTTTCGGACAAATCTAGGTCCCCAAGAACCAGCATATCAGAGAGGCTAGTGGGAATCGTGCCGGTGAGGCGGTTGTGGCTGAGGTCGAGGCTAACGAGTTTTTTGCATGAAGACAATTGTTGAGGGATTGGACCAGAGAGCTCATTGTGAGAAAGCTTCAATTGCATTAGCTCCGGAAAGTTCCCGAAACTCGGCAAGATACTTCCTGAGAACCAATTTTCGGACAAGTCCAAGTTCTCCAGTTTTTGGCTCCCGAAAGTTTCCGGTAACTTCCCAAAAAATCGATTTCTCGCCATATTCAGCATTTGAAGAGATGGCATGTCCCACTTTCTGTCGTCGATTCTTCCAGAGAGATTGTTGCCCGAGATATCCAGGAAATAGACAAGTGGGAGTTTGGTGAACTCTGCCGATAATTCACCTGAAAGCCGGTTGTTCTGGAGTCTGACTCTGCTCAAGCTCCTGCAAGAAGACAAGCTTCGCGGGATTGCGCCTTCGAGTGAATTCGAGAAGAGGATGAGCTTAAAAAGCCGGCCCGAGTCGCATAGCGTATCGGGTATTTTCCCAGTAAGGTTGTTTGAGGAAAGGTCTAAGACAGTGAGGCTGTTTTGATTTCCGAGACGTTTTGGGATTTGGCCCGAGAACTTGTTTGACCATAACTGAAGAACTTGAAGCCTTGGCAGAGAAGCCAGAGCTTTGGGAATTTTTCCCGTGAAGTTGTTTGAAAAAAGATGGAGGATTTCCACGTTTTGGAGGTTGAAAACACATTCGGGAATCTCTCCTGAAAGAAAATTGTCACTAAGGTCGAGAGAAACGAGTTTCTCCAGACTGAATAAGGATTGTGGAACTGGACCTGTGAGTTTGTTTCCGTAGAGGAAAAGGTACCGAAGATTAGTGAGGTTGCTGATTGTGATTGGGATTTCTCCGGTGAGGTTGTTGTAAACAAGATTGAGATGATTTAACAGAAAAAGGCTACCAATTTGTTCAGGTATATTGCCGGAGAGATTGTTGTAGCCCAAGTAGATCCACTTCAAGTTCTTCATTTGGCCTAATTGTGTTGGAATTTTTCCAACAAGTTGGTTTGATGCCAAAGTCAAGTACTCCAAGCTAGACATGTTTGATATGGAGCTAGGGATGGTTCCCACCAACATATTTCCTCCAAGGTCAAGAAACTTCAAGGTAGAAAGCAATCCGACGTCGTTTGGGATTATGCCTGAAATCATGTTGTTGGACAAATCTAGTACCTCAAGGGTTGTGAGTGAGCCTTGTGGAAGTGTGCTGGTTAAGATGTTGTTGCTGAAATTGAGACGGCGAAGCGAATTGGACCCGCTGATGAACATGTCTTTGGGGAGTTGGCCGGATAGCTGATTGTTGGAGAGGTCGATGGTTTCGATGTGGGACAAGTGGAAGATGGAGGATGATAACTTGCCGGAGATGTTTCTTCCGGTGAGCTCAATGGCTTTGATGTTGTTATTGTCGTTGCATGTGATGCCATGCCAATTGCATAAAGTGTTGGCTGAAGTGTTCCAGTTTGAGAGGTAGTGTGAAGGGTCGTTGACAGAAGCTTTGAAGGATAAGAGAAGCTGACGTTCCTCACTACCATCCAAAGCACAAGTACGAATTGAGAAGAAGAATAAGAACACGAGCATGCACCATATGAGACGTGTTTGATGATATTGTCTCTTTTCCATCTTGATCATCATCAGCTCAAATTTATTAATATCCACCTAAAACAGCACTGACATTAGAGAGAATAGTATTATTTAAGGTCATATCATCACTGCTAATGTAAGTGTTTTCATTCGAAATTAAACAACACAGAATTAGATTATCATTATCATCTGAGGGAAACAAAATTGAAGGAATATAAAAATAAATAAATAAATCTCTGGTAAAATGTCTACGACGTACCTATTAGTATTAGGGTTTCTGTATGAAGATGATGAAGAAATGTGTGGATTGGAAGAGAAAGCTGAAAGGATTGGTTGGAATTGAAACTATTTGGCGAAGAGAGTTTAGTGAGGGAGAGTGGGAGATTGGACTGTTTAAATAGATTAGAGGGATTAAAAGGTGAGGAAAGTGGGCAAGGAAGTTTGAGATAATTACGATTGGGAACCTTGACTTTCTTTAGAAATGATGGTTTGAACACCGAGGGTCGAAAGGAAACAGGGACAGATGATGGAAAAAAGACACTGATTTTGTCGGGTTACTAAAAAGCTCTTTTGACTGAGCGGCATGGATTTGTAACCGTTGAAGACCTTCCAAACTTTTTTATGCATGAAGATATGCCTTTACCTCTGTTACTTATTTTTTTCTTTGAACTTTTAAAGAGGTTTTACAAATTAAGAAGAGAGCTTCCATAACAAGATTAATGATGAATAAGATTAAGGGAATTTTAACGAAAAGTTTCAGGTACTGTTCATTTTAACGAAAAATCATATTTTTACTTTAAAAAGTCAATCCTGGTACTATTCATTTTACCCTTTATTTTATCCTTATCACTAAAACTCAAAATTTTTAAGTCATTTCATTAGTTTTCCTTAAAATTAACCTAATTGATAGAGGAACACTCACTTACAAACTCAGGCTTTAGAGGAGAGATAGGTGCTAGTAATAATCGCAAAGGCAACATGGTGTGTTGTAGAATAACTTTTCATAGTCTAAATCAAAATTGAAGATCAAGAATCGTAATTAAGAGTAAATTTGGGAGTATAATTCCAAGATTTGTTTGGAAGAAAAGATTTTCACACAACTTTTCTCCCTATGCATACCGTCATTTATTTTTGGCATTCAAAATGAAAGTAAAGAGAATTAAATGACAAAAGTAAACACAAATGTGCAGATATAAAGTATCATTTCAAAATTTTAAAATTTGACAACGGTACATCCATTCAGATCTCATCATCACTAAAGCAAGTATCTTGTTTGCAACCTAAGAACAATAATTGTTCAAACCCATGCAACAGCTTGGTTGGAGTTTCACTAATCATTGTTGCAATATCTACACCTACATGTGTGGTCATTGATTGGTTTGTATCTAAATGACTACTTTGTCAGACAAAATTATGACAAATTAATAAGTCAAAATTATTCTTCAATCTCACTTTAGTGTGTATGTGTGTGTGTATACAATTTATAGAACAAATGAAACTTGGTATTTTTAAGGTAATTATAGCGCATAAGCAAGGGTAACTTGGTAGGTATAGCTAGTTATGAAGAAAGTTGAGGTTTCACCATAAAACCAATTGATAATATGGAGAGTAACTCAACCTTTTATAAGAGGTTCATGATTTGATCCCTCACCAATGTAGGACTTTACCCTCACATTCTCACGCCCTCCTCTGGTGAGGTGGTGCACATGTAGCCGTTGTGCTTCACACATGAGACACATGAGCCAAGCTGCTTCGGTACCATGAAGAAATTTGAGGTTCCACCATAAAACCAATTAGCAATATGGGAAAGAGTCTAACCTCTTATAAGCTCTCGCAAGGTTTCTCCTTTTAACAATGTATAACTCTTTTACCTTCACATTCTCACAAGTTAAAGTTGATCATGATGAAACTGCTACAACCACCACCCCCCCCCCCCCCCCCCCAAAAAAAGCAATATTCTTATACCCTTTTTGCTTGCACTCTATGGCTTTTTTATTATTATGTAGGATTCTCTCGTTCTAATGAGCAGAGAGAGGAAAAAAAAATGAGAGAAAGGAAACTTTTAGAGAGAATAGCAAAAGAGGATGGTACAAACATATACAAGGAGTTACAAGTGAAGTTTTTTTTTTGTTGGGGGGGGGGGGTGCTTTTACGTTACATACACTTAGTGGCAGTGCTCGTGCGCACACTTTCCTTCTTCTCTATTGCCTCTCTCTCTCTCTCTCTCTCTCTAGTCTCTACAATGAGGAGAGGGAGGAACTCAAAGTCTCTTTCTTGAAGGAATATACAATGTCTGGTCTTTGTCATAACCGGCATGCTTTGCTCACCTCCATTTTCTAGGGTTCTACACTTGCCAGCTTCGCTTCCTTCTCTTTCTTTCTTTCTCTAGTTTTATCCCCATGCTCACCATTATCAGAAATATTAGCAACATTCTTTTCCTTTTTTTCACTTTTCATTCTCATTCTGCAATGTAACAATGTCGCATGATAATTCGACTTGTCTATTTTCTAACATTACACGGCAGGATGAAAAGAAGACGGTAAAAATAAAAAGGTCCGAGTATTAAAAAAGTTGATAGCAACCAAAGAGAAATGGATTAGGTACATGTACATTACGAGTTGACAAATTGTATTCATCCACGTGTCTTATTTTCCAACTATCTTCTTATCCTAATTTTGTAACCCTAGGTGATCGAGCTTTTCGTTTTATATTGGTTGGATCGAACCCTTATAACCTCCGTCTTCTGAAACACTATGCAGTCGTGTTTCTTTCACTACGTCTCTCATATGAAAAGGCCATTAGGAATAGGGAATACAAAAATATACTACTTCTAGTTTGTATGACCGTTTAACACAAACACCTGTTCAGTAGGCAAAAATGGTAAGTGCGCTCGGCAGCCACGGAGTGACAAGCAGAGAAAGAACATTTGCTTCTAACTCTTCTTTATTTGCACCAATATGAAGTGGAAATTGAAAAGACGTTGTATAGCAATAAGATATACGCAATCAACAGGCTCTAGATTAATTTAACTATTTACTTAATTAATTTCCTCTCATATATATCCATTACTTGGACTCTTGGGGCCCGTTTGTTAGACCTCCTTAGGAAGGACAAGATTAGCTAGGACTATGGTCCCGCGTTTGGAGCGACAAAGTATTAACTTAAATGAGACTCACCTCAACTGGTAGTCCCTCTGCACCTCACTAAAGGGTGTTATCTAATCCCGAGTAGATCCTTGGTATTAAGCGGTACTAACAAGAAACGGTCTTCACTTTGTCTTCTCCGCTTTCTCCCACTTTCTATGCAGTTTAAGCATCAGAGTTGCTGCTTTCTGCTCAAATTACTAATTTATCTGCATCGTCGGCAATTCCGACTAACTTGTTCCAGAAATCAACCTTCTCAATAACTCCAACGGCCTTGCTTGTGTTGTCTACAGAGTTTGGTGGCATCTTCTTTCCGCTCTTCCTCACATATCATATGCGAAGCTTTTTAATTTCGAGGTCAGTTCAATTTGCACAGCTTTTCAATTTGAGAGTTGTTGATTCAACTTGAATTCTTGAGCCCGCACGTAGAAATATCGGCATGTTAGTGGAGGTTCTGGCAAAGCTACCATCGCTGGAGTCACCTCCGAGAAGCGAATCGAGAGGTTGGCTTTTTGAAAATCGGAGAAGTTCTCAGGAGGCTTAGGTCTTCGGAATTGAGAGGGCTGAGATTTTTTTTATTTGATTTGGGGATTTTGTAAATCGGAGGGCTTAGACCTCCAAACCAGGAACTGACCCCATCTCCCAGTGCTTAATCGAAGAAGAAAATTAAGAAATTGATGCAAGATTTGAGGCTAGAAATTTCAATTTAACAGAGAGAAAATCATGGACAAGAGAAACGAGGTAGAGTAAAAAAAAAAAGGGAAAGAAAATGTGGTTCAAATCCAGTCAACTCTAGACTTGGATGGTATTGCCCCCTTTATTATTAATTTTTATTTAATTTTTAAGGCAAAAGTGAACTAAAAATGGCAAAAAAAAAAAAAGTCCATAATTTAGTCTGACATTGTACCAAACATTTCACTAAATCAGTCCACCTTAGTCTAATCTAAGCCAATTCAGCTTAGTCTCTAAAGCTAATCCAGTCTAAAATAGTCCAGTAAAACAAATGCATCCTTGGAGTTTGATGTAACCATGTGGATATCTTTATATATAAAGCGAATAGCCTAATGAATAGTGTTTTTGGTGTCACAAGTTTGACAAAAAATAATTAAAAAAATGCTCCTCAAACAAGAAACTTCAAAACAATTCAAAATGATGCATCAAATGTGGCATGGGTATTTTTGTCATTTTAATATATATATATATTTTTAATAATTAGTTTCTTTTGTACAGTTTTTTTTTAATAATTAGTACCTCACAATAGGCTAGCAATAATGTGATTCAATCAGTTTTTTATTAAATATTATTTTCTCTATTTTTAAACACGTTCAAAACATCTTAAGAGGTGGATAATGCCGGTTATAAAAATGTCTTTCGCACGCGGATAATAATATGATTAAATTAGTTGTCAAATGATTTTTTTTTTGAACAAACGATATTATCTACACTAAAGGGGTGAGGGTGGGGGTAGGCTTAGCCTCACAATGGGCTAGTAATAATGTGATTCAATCATTTGTTTATTAAATATTATTTTCTCTATTCTTAATATAAATTCAAAAGAGACCAATTTTATTATGTGGATTTAACTGCTTTAATTGGTTTATGAGCGGTTCTTTCTAGCATGATCTAAGATTATCCATTTACTTCAAATATTTGATTTTCCTTTTATTAATTTACGCATATAAATACATTTAAAATGTGTAAATTACGTAGAGCACGCCGTGATTCAAAAATGTCTTCACACACCTGCATGAAGGCTAGCTTTGATTATGGATTCAGTTCAAAATCCTCTTTGAGGGTACTAATATTGAAAAGTTCAATCAGGCCGATATGCTGTAAAGAGCATTAAGTCCAAAACTAGGTTTTATAATCACTATATATATATTTTTTTAGAAATGCTAAAGGGGATTCTCTCAAAAGTGAGAATTTCTTTGGACTCTTTATTACCTCACAGTTTAATGTTACTTTTCGTGCTAACGTTAGAAAATATTGTACCAAAAACATGGGGTGGTAGAGAATCCATAATGAGTCCCACTTTTGAAAGAGTCCTTTTAACATTTATCTTTCCTTTTTCTTTTTGAAGATAATGCTTCTCTCCTTCCTACTTAGGAAAGTCCTTATTTCTCCCAATGTAACATTACTACAACAGACAAACATCATGATTGAAACTTATCATAATCTAAAAAGATTTCAATATGGAGTACTTTCTTCTTTATTAGGAATGGTAGAAGTATTAAATTGATCAGTGAGATGTATGCATGACGTGGAGCCGACCCATTTACCCTTCAATAATCTGTTTGAAATTTGTAGGGCTTCATGTTCCGAATTAGTGACTTAGTTCATTCACTTAGACGGAAATTTAATTATATTTACTTTGCTTCGTTTAATTTAATGACTATTATTAACAGCTTTAGTTTGCACTTTGCTGTGTGTTCTTTCTTTGTGAAACAATAGATTTCCAATGTATTATGGACTGCAAATGTCGGGCGGAAGGGTCCACTACCATTTTGACTCACATCACAAGGGTTATAGAGCCATTAATTTAGCCAAATTGAGCCACACGAAAAAGAAAAAAAAAAATAGCTACTGTCTAATATGCACCAAATAGGTTGGATGATAACGTATTATAATTGCAATGTGTTTGACACTCAATTAATGATTGATTCATTGTATGTATAAAAAAATTGATTGAATTTGTTTCGTGTCTTTGATAATCATTTGTACTTTTTTTTTTCATCTAAAAGTTATTTTTGTAAGCTTTCAAATTTTAACTTGATTCCAATTCGGCAGTTTTTGTTTTTTTTTTTAAACATAATATGTTGCACTGCAAAGGAATTGAACAAAAATCTGACGAGTGCTTTAGCATAATGTCGTATTGTCGCATTATGGACCCGCCAAGTTTCAATTGGGAGATCGTGAGGCAAAGCTATAAGACTAAAAAGTCTAGATTTCACATGCAACATGCAATTATGTTTTTTTGTTTTCTTTTCTGTTTTAAATAATTGTGTTCCATGATGTATTCAAGCTTTGAAAACCTAAAGTTGGATGGGATTGCACGTGTGAAACTCACGAGCTATATGAGATTTTGCGCCAACTATGAACTATGAACTATGACTGGGTAGAGATCGTATATATTTAGGTCAAAATGTACAGGGCTTTTTATATATAGTTTGATTTACATGGGACCATTTTTGTAATTATCGCACTCAACGGGCCAACGTGTACCCCATATGTTTTAACTTGAATAATTGATCTTTGTTTTTCCTTCTTTCCCTTCACTTTTATTTTTTGTCCTGAACGGCGCATCCTAATTTATGGCTGCCAAGTTAAAGACGACGATGATACTTGGAGTTTGGACAGCTCAGGCTTCAGCCCATTACTACTTTGGGCTAAGATTGTTGCTTGGATTTGCATTTTTATTCCTGTTGCCGGAGAATACTTTGTACTCTTAGACCATCTCCAACAATGGGCTAAATGCCAAATTTCCCCCCCAAACCATCTCCAACCCATGCTAAAACATTGGGCTAAATGCCAAATATTAAAGTTGGGCCAAATACCCCCCAGATTTCCCCCCCCGCGCGACTGGACTCGCTGGCCCAAAGGCCAGTCTCGGCCCGCTCACTCGCGAACGCGCCCCACGCGGAGCGCTTGCATTCCGTCTCCGACAGGGTGGGCCCCGCTGTCAGCGGGTTGTCGGCCACCCAGATGAACTCCAACGGCTAGTTTTTCAATCCAACGGTTGCGTTTCAAGGACCGTTGGTTGATCCAACGGTCCAGATTCAAATTTGATTTTTTAAAATATGTTATTTTAAAATACAATGAATCCAACGGCTGAGATCAAATATAATCAAATCTAACGGTAAAAAAAAAGATCTAACGGTCCAAATTTAAATCTAACGGTTAAAATAATTAAAAAAAATTATTTAATTCAAAATTCACTCAAAAACTCTATAAATACCTATGTATTTGTTCAAACATCCACACAAAACTCAAATTTCTCTTACAATTCTTCCAATTTATCTTTCTACCATTTCTTTCCATTTCCAAATTGTTCAACATGGCAAGAGAGCATATTAGAGGTCGTAATTGGACTTGTGAGGAAGATGTTGCTCTGTGCTTGGCATGGGTTTCTGTTAGCGAAGATGGTGCAGTTGGCACTAATCAAAATAAGAAGGTTTTGTGGGATAAAATCATTGCAAAATTTCAAGAAAACTGCAATGGTAGCAGGCGGGATGGTGGTGGTGTTTATGATCGGTGGAAGACTATCAACAAAGCATGCACTTTATGGAAGGGAAGCTTGGAGAGAGCCGTGGTTGGCATGGCTAGTGGGAGGAGCGCCATAGAAATTGTGAGTTTTGTTCTTGATATTTTATTTGTCATGTACATAATATTATGTTGCAACTAATTATTTTTATGTATTTTTTGCATAGGGTGACAAAGCAATGGAAATTTACAAGACAAGAGTAACACCAAAAAATCAAGTTTTTAAGTTGCAACATGCTTGGAACATCCTCAAGGATTGTCCGAGGTGGGGAACCGATGCGGACCAACAATGGGGAAGATTATTTCAACGTGAAGCTGCACAAACAAATGCCGGAGATGAAGGTGTTGATGAAGGTATCGATGAAATGACCTCATCTCCTTCTTTTGCAAGGCCCCCAGGAAGAGATAAGCAAAAGGAAGCAAAGAGAAAAGGGAAGTCCCAAGATCTGATGAGTGGACACTTTGATACCGGAATGGCAAAATTGAACGAAACTCATAGCGCTCGCCAAGAAGAAGCGGCCCGAATGCGTTTGCAAATGAAGGAAATCTCGGATAGGGAGGAAAATAGGTTTGAAATTGAATTCATGATGAAGGACCTCAGCAAATACACTCCAGAGAGGAAGAAGTTCTTACGTGGTAAGCAAAAGGAAATTATGCGAAAGTCTGCCTCAAGGAGTATGTTTCAAGATGATGAATCTTCTGAACCCTATATCCCAACGTTTCAACGAAGTCCATCACCAAGTGAAGATGGTGGATATGATTGTTAAGTTTATGTAGTGTATGAATTATGTGCTTTATTAATTATGTGCTTTATTAATTAAGTTTATTAATTGTGGTTTGTGAATTATAATTTATGTCTTATTAATTATCCAATAATTTATGTCTTATTATTCCCCACTTTGATGTAAAATTTAGTGATTTTTCAATATTTATCGGAATTTAAATTTTTTTAGATTCAAATGTTTATAAAATTAATTTACGACAATCTACGTATTTATTTTTTTTTTTTAAATTTAATTTAAGAAAAAAAATAGCCTAATTTCATTCTTTAATAATCCCGGGCTAAAATTTTAGACCGAAATGGTTGGAGTAGAAAAGTTGTTTCTGGGCTAAAAGCTAAATTTTCCGGGCTAAAATATTTAGCATTTAGCCCGACCATTGGAGATGGTCTTATACGCTATTTTATGTGTGGCAATATTCAAACTAAACACATAATCATTAATGTGATTGTTGGGTGTTCATACATAGACTAACTTGCTATAATATCATAGATGAAGTTGAGTTCTATATATACACCATGAAATCAATTGACAATAAAAGGAGTCCATTTATGTAATTGAGTTAGGTTTAGCTATTGGTTCAATTTGTGTTTTATTGATTGGGTTAGTAGTTGATGCGGCTGATTTGTCATAGGTAAGCCTGTTGCGTTAAACAGCTCAACTACTCCACATTCTGCTCCCTTTGTCAATGAATGAAAACTTGAAGCAGTTCAGTTACATTTTACAGCCTCTTGATCGATTTCTCATCTCTCTGAATTTGCTCTTTCTCAGACCAAATAAATTGAAATAGATGGATTGAATACTAACGATTATAAAACAAATATATGTATGTGTGTGTGTGTGCGCGCGTGCGTGTATATATATATTGAAGTCCGACCAAGTAGTGTACTCATCATACCAATAGTTACATATATTGCTTGAAATCAATTCTTGGACCGCAGCTGTTTCTTCGACCAAGCATTGGCATGCTGTTGTTCGGATTTCTACTCTCAGAGCTTCTTTTTGCTATGTCCCTCAGGGCAGAGGTCAATGAGAGCTTAGGGTTGAGCCTAGTGCTCTTGTACTTCTGGCAAAAGTCCCTGTGCGAGCTCACGACTTCTTGCATGGGAGTGCCATTTGGAGCCCCCGTCATATTATCTTTGACAGCCACTGAACAGAGCCCACAAACCCATTTACCTGAAAAGGAGCCCTCAACTTCGTTGATATAGCCTTGTGTGCACTCCTCCTTCAGCCCACAGCATTCACACTCTGCCTGCTTCACTTCATCAATTGTAGCAAGCATAAAATCGTTGCTACTAAATTCCAGTTCCTTCTTATACTTGCTTATTTCAACTGAAACATCGGAGAATGCCTTTCGAAGCCTTTGCTCGGTCTGCGACTGTATGTATGCATGCATGTTTACGCGAACGCATGCATGGACATGAAAGAGAGAGATTAGCTCAATGATATAATAAACCATGTGTTCAACAAACGTATCAATTTTGTGTGTCTGAATAACATCACCCTTGATGTAAAAAGTTAAAAGCAAGCAATATATTGTATGAGTATAGTTAAAGACAACATTACCATGTCAACTGCTCAGAGACTTGATGATATGATCATATATTTGTTGAGAGAAGTAATAGTTGGCTATGTTGAACTGAAGTACAAGATCGGAACATATCACTTGGGTATTTATACGAAACGAGGGTGTGTGGGTTGGGTTTTCTTGTGTATTGACAGTCGTTTCAAAGGTTGAATGCGATAATGTAATATATTTTAAAGTTAATGTGGATATACATAAGCTTCGAGAAGTTTTCGTCAGTTGCATGCTGAAAGGCCACTTTACAGACCAAAATATCTATGCATTCTACATATAAGTGTTGCTTTTTCATGCCAATGTTGTGCAAATTGCACGCATTGTTATCAAAGTATTAATTTATAAGTGCAACATGCACCACTAGTTAATTGGCTACCTAGGGCTCGTGTTGCACGTTGTTCAGTCGGCGGCCGGGGTTCTTGCATGCATACATGTAAAGTACAATCATAAGCTTAGCTGATATTATATGTGTACTGTAATTAATTGCTTGTAGTCAAGTTTCCACTCGCGAGGAATTGAAGAACCATGCACATCTTTGAGAATTCCATAAGTTTGTACGTGGTCTTTATGGAGCTAGTTAATTTGGGTTTTAAATGGTTTATTTTCGTACTGTGCATCGACCAAAACTTGTTATATGAATATGTATTTGTGTGATCACGTGTCACACTGGTACGTGATAAGCAATTAAGTTATATGATAATTTTGTATTTATTTGTTAATATATGCTATACGTAGGACTATAAATTTTAATATTATCGTCTATTCATATTATAATACTTAAATTAATAACATTACGCAATTATTTCACACTCATGCTGAAATTTATATACGTCTCTTATAAACCCATAAAAGAAGTGATTAGGTCTTTTAAAATGACCAAGTGCACGGGTAGATAAACCAAAAAGAAGAGGAAAATGCATGCAAAAACCGTGGATGATAAACCATAGGACGGTCCCCCTCCATCTTACACTGCCAACAAAACTATCTAGCTAGATAACAAAGACGTGAAGAATGGCCCATCGGTGGAAAAAGATTAATGCTTGATAAAATCTTTAGTTGCGGGGGGTTATTGGAATGGACAATTTAAAAAGTAAACAACACACCATGCCACCATCATAATTTCCTACTGATAATGTTAGAGAGAATAAATTTCTAAACTAAATTTTGTAAAATAAATAATGTGGATGTTAATGGTTAGATTATTACTTAAGTGTTGATTAACGTGTTTATTTCGTATTGGTGACACATTATTTAGTTTATAAACTTAGTTTAAAAGCATAGGCTCCCTAGCATTACCCTTTCTTACCAACATGTTTGTGGTTGTGAGCTTTAGTTTGTTATGGTACACAATGGTTGCACTTTTGGGGCATGTTTACTAATCCGTAATCAAAATAGAGGGAATTGAATTGAGGAGGAATCAGAATCAGATTCATATAAAAGTTGTTTACTAAATTGTCTGGAATCAGAATGGAAATAATGTTGATTCTGTACAGGTTGTTTACCAAACACTCTTGAATCGGTATTAAAACTAGTTTAATTACCAAGCTGCCCATGCCCTAAAGAAATTCATTTATGGGCTAGTTACTAAATTTTAATTTCCAAAACAACATAAACGTAGACCTAATTATATATATATATATATATATATATATATATATTTAAATAAATAAATAAACAAATAAGATAAAGTATAGAAAGAATGAGTTTTAACGAAACACTCACAGTACTATTCACTTTCAACGAAAAATCACATTTTTACATTTCCCTGATACTATTCACTACACCTTTATTTATCATTTTTTATTAAAACTAAAAAAAATTTAGACTTTTCGTTAGTTTTCCTTAGAAAGAAAAAAAAAATCCAGGCCATCGCCTTGAATGAGAACAAACAATTACATATTTTACATCATGAATTGGTGGCTGCGGCGCTGGGCCTGTGTAGGAATGATAAGGGTGGCCGCGGTGGTCAGGGAGAGGTAGGAGTGGCGCTGGGCAGGCGTGGTGTAGGTTTGTTCGGGTAATGGAGGGTAAACTTGGAGTTTAAAAATTCAAGTGAGGGTATAATTGACAAAAGGTTCCATTCCAGATTCTACGCATCCTCGGAATTAGATTTCCACCTATGTCTAGGGAGTTGAATTCCTCCAAATAAGGAATTCAATTCCAAAATTTACATGGATCTCATTATTTTTTTATTCTTTATTATTTGATAAACACAAGAATATTTTAAAATCGAAATTCAATTTCTCTTTTTTATTTTGATTACGGTTACATAAGCATACCTTTAATGAGTAATGATATATGATATAGCATATGAGACATATTCGATAAACGTTTAACTAATGAGATAAAATTCAACATTCCCATGATTAATCTTCAACAAACGTAGAGTTTACATCACATATTTGACATTGAATCGTGGTACGATTAACTCCTTTTCTTTTTTTCTTTTTCTTTTTTAATTTATTCACTCCAAATTACATAAAGGTTATGACATGTAAATTTGCTTTCAAACGTTTCCCTTTACCGTTGATGACGGGACTTGATCACAACTGGGCTTCATCACGACTGACCTGGGGCAGTTTTAGGACGAATCACAGTTCACAAATAGATTTTTTTTTTTTCTCTAAAAACTCGAGTAATGTTATTCAAACCATATTTTTATACCACATTTTTATACGATGTGAACTGTCACATCATTTGAATTAATTATATTTTTAAATTTAGTTTATTATTTAGTAAATTAATAATTAAGAAAAATTAATTAATTAAATGATGATCGTGGTATACGAAAAGTTTTTCTCCTTCTTTTCCTTGGGTTTTGCAAATTTTTCAAATAATGTGGCTGTTCACATCAGATGCCACCTAAGATGTTATAGAAATATGATATAAAAATATGGTATAAATAACATTATTCCTATCAACCCCTTAAATCTCATACTCCAATACTATAACAAATTATTGTTTACCCAAAATGAAATATTGGTTACATATTTAAAAAGGTCAAAGTTGCCATGACTTATATGCTCAAGTAAACGAGACAGTATTTTCCACCAAAAGACAAACGAGATTGTGGCTGGATTTGGTACCGTACCAATCCTCCAAACCAAATTTTTGATATTTCAAAATCTATTATCATTGTCGTGTCAAATTTTCAGTAATACTAAATAGTTCAGTTGGTATAGTAATGTAGTAACGATACCACTTTAATAATAGGCCATTTTATTTTGGCCAAAATCTGAAAACATATTTAGTTCAATTTCAATTATATGGCAGCAACCTCTTTATTTATTCTTTGTCAAACATTTATTACTTATTAATCCAAATTTACTAGATTAAAATGATTATAAGAAAATACCTCGAGGCAACGTATAAGAAGGTAAAATGAGTTCTTCCCTTAGTGTGCCAGTTGGTTTTTTTTTTTTATGTTAAAATTACTGTTTAACTCTAGCAAAACATTTTTGGATACCATTCACATTTATGATTGATTCTGTACAATTATCATACTATTGCTGATTGATACGGATCAGGATCCTCCCCTGAGTAAAGGGTGAGGGTCTTCCTGACCAAGCCCATTGGACCGTTGAAATTTTATCCAACGGCTACAAACAGGGGGTCCCTCTAAAAGTTATAATAATTGTAGCATTTGAATAAAATTTCAATGGCCCGATGAGCTTGGTCAGGTCACCCTTTGCTCAGAAGAGGATCCTGATCCAATTGATACAAAATCAGTATAGTACAATAATATGCTAAAAAATTCACCCCTAAGCTCAATTTTATACAAGGCGTTTATATATTCCTTCATAGCTAGGCTCATCTTATACGACCCAGTACATGTATAAAGAAAGGAATAGAAATTTGGCATAAACTTTATTTATGTGCCAGGGCTAACTAATCAACAACATTAGCAAGTGTTGAATTGTTTAACCGACTGAGTCTCTTGTTCAAATCATCTTCCTTCCCTTAATGTAGATTGAAATTGTAATATCTGTGTAATAAAAAACTAATCGATCAAAGTAAGATTAGCATTAGATTGTTACATTTATTGCAAATGGAAAGTACCCCCTTCGACGCTAACTATGATGGATACTTGTTGTGTTACATAGAGAAAAAAACTAAAAAAGTCCTTTCAAATAACAAAGGTTTACAATTTAGAGTTTAATTAGAGTTTAAGATTTAGGGCTGAGTTCTTCTCGGTTGATTGCGGGAATACAACTGGAGCTCCTTGCAATACCCCCGTTACCCTTTCGAACACTCTTATCTCTAGGACTTATGGATTTTGCCCTAACTGTTGAACTCTTTTTGAAGATCTCTTTGATGGCCTCAGCTTGGTACAAAACGGGGTATGCCCTACCAAGCCTATTGAACTTTTCACAAGCACTCATATGCTCATTTACAGCCTCTTCTCGTTTACCTCCATTCTTGTCCATCTCTTCCTTCACAGCCTCAGCACACAACCCGCAAATTAACTTCCCCGAAAACTGGCTGCGCACGCGATCTATGTACTCATTCGTGCACTCCTCAGACATGCCACAGCACTCACACTTGGCATCCTCAACCTCGGATATAGTTGGAAGATGAATGTCATCATCAAGGGCTTCTTTGCTGCTGCTGCTGCTTAGTTGAGCTGAGATGTCAGATATGGTTCTTTGGAGACTTCCCATTGAGAGTATTGGTGGCTTGTGGACAGTGTTGGCCTTAGAGTATGAACCCATCTGGTTTTCTCTGTTTGGTGGCATGATGATGAACTTGTTGAGGTTCTTAGAACTTTAAAATTTTGAGTGTGAAGATTTATGGACTTGTAGGTTCTATTTGTAATTTATATTGCTTTCTGTTTTCCTGCAGAGGATGAGAGAAATTGTATGTGGACTATGAGTACATGTGAGAGAGAGAGAGAGAGAGAGAGAGAGAGAGAGAGAGAGAGAGAGAGAGAGAGAGAAGGCTCCTGAATAAGCAAGATTTTTCATGAAGTGTTGAAAGCTAATAGGTCTTTTCTGCTTTTTCTGATATGAAGGACTCTGCTTTGGTTGTTTTGGCTTAAATGCAGTATTATGCAGTTCAGTTAGAAACCTTTATGTGGTGAGTTCTTATTGTTATTTACTTTTGAATTATATACTGGAACTGGAAGCCTGGAAATCAGCATATGGTGAGAAAAATGGTGCAAAAAAAAAAAGTATTCATAGACTCATCGTAGGGTTTCGTTGTGAAATTAACAAATTGTTTCTGCAAATTGAGGCATTATTAATTTTCTTTATTTCTTACTGTAAAAAATATAGGAATTCAAAAACTAGGGTTTGACCTAAAGAGCTGTATCTTCACGAGAAACAAAACCAACCATGCATGTGAAAAGTTGAGAGATCATGACAAAATTGTGGTCACATCAGATTCTCACATGTATTCGAAGGTGTGAAGAAGAAAAGCACTTGTTGATCGAGCTGTCAGTATTTCCTTTGTTGGGAAGAAAGAAAACAACGGCATTATTGGGATATTTAGTTAAAAGGAAGGACTTGGATTGTCTGCACTTCCCATCCCATACCATTTTCATCCCTTCTTATATTATGTGGTCACGGTTAAGCCACGTCCATATTTTATATTTTCATTGTTTTTTGTTTTATTATTTCTATAAAAAATTAATATAAAATGTTGACGTGATTTAACCGTGATCACAGAAATAAAAAAGGATAGAAAAGGTCAGGGATGGGCAGGGCAGATGATCGAAGCCCTAAAAGGAAAAGCAGGAAGTTGGATCACTTTTTAACTTTTTTTTTTTTTTTTTTTGGTGTGAAGCGACCTCTTGATCAACTTTGTGAAGGCAACACAGGAACTTCATTTATATGAAAATTACACCAAAAAAAGGGGGAATGACACTTTTTAGTCGGCATGTTACCAAATCTTTATTATTTGGTGGATTCTTTAACCAACGTGTTATTTGTTCATTTATTGTTACGTAGAACGTAGTAGGACAAAAACAAATATTCAATTCTATTTCTTATTTTTAGGGTTTGAATTCCTCGATTATACGCGTTTTCAAATATTAATAATTTTGGAATTGTAAAGGCAAAACCTTCTTCATCATTTTTAATTTACAGGCGAGAGATATTCCAACAGAGATTCGATCCAATTTCTTATTTTTAGGGTTTGAATTCCTCGACCATACTCGTTTTCAAATATTAATAGTTTTGGAATTATAAAGGCAAGACCTTCTTCATCATTTTTAATTTACAGGAGAGAGATATTCCAACATTCGAAAGAGAAGTACTAATTTTGGATCAGTAAAAAACACAAAGAGACGGGCTTGGGCTTTTTGACCAATTACGAAAGTTAGTTTACAATTGGAAAAGCTGAACTTCACTAGGCCTATGGGCTACCTCAACTTTGAGAAGGCCTACATAGCCTGATTATGACAATGTGGATACTCATTTGTGGCTGAGGCCCTTTTCACCCAGCTCAGCTTCAAAAACAATCTTTAGAAACAATAATGCTCACTTTTATTAATTTCACCATTATAAAAATGCATAATTAATTTGTAATCTTTTGTTTAAGGAATTTTGGCCGTGCTTTTAGGGGCTAAAAGTGTTTTTAGATAATAAAGAGTGTTTTTTTTGTTGGCGGTGCTTTTAAAAACTCTTGAATTTTTTAAATAAAAAATTATAATATAGATAAAATAAAATATAAAAGCACATCCAACCTAACGTTATCGCATACCTTACTAATCATATAATTTTGATCAAGCTTAATATGAAATCATTAAGAGGTAATAAGGAATCTCTCATTTTTCTCACTTATCATTCATACAATGAATCTCTCACCATGTTTTGATACCACTAATAATAGTAAAATTTAAAAATAAATAAATAAATTGGGCACGTCGGATTCAATCAAAATCAAGAGTCGTATAGGGTTTGCAATTTTTCCCGGGTTACATCCATAGCTATTCCAAATGAACATACAAAGAACTGACTTTCTGAGCTTTGGTTTTTAGCTTTTCTGGACCCCAATTGACTGATAAGTGCTTTTTTTTCAAAAGCAAAATTGAATATCCAACTTCCCAAAGAAGTATAGCGCCAAATCCCCCATATTTATTTCGGACAAAAATGTTATCCCCCAACCCAAACCACCGATCAATCAACATGCTTTTTTTCTTCTTGCACTTATTTCTTTCCTCTCTGTAAAATTGTCGCAATTGAAAACTACATGCACCAAAAACATCATCTTCAAAGACTTTTTAGGGTAAAGAAGCCAAAAAATTCATGTTGCCACCACATAACAGGTTTTGCGTCCTTTCATGGCCTTGAAAATTTGCTTTCATAAAGCAGAAGCATCGGAGCCAACGGCTAGGTTTAGTTTGGTGACCTAACCCTAATCCTAACTCAATATCCACCACGCACCAATTGAACTGTCCCCAAAAGCTAACTAAACATATCGAAACTACATATTAATAGAATTTTCTTTTGATTTCCTAAACTACATATTAATAGAATCATCTTCGTTAACCAAAAGAGAGTGAAAAAACTATTTAGTTTTCTATCACCACGAAAAAGTTAAGGGTAATAACGTAATTTCACAAAAATAAAATTTTGCTTTTTTTTGTTTAAACATCACCTACATATTAATAGAACTTTCTTTTGGTTTCCTAAACTACATATTAATAAAACCTTCTTCGTTAACCAAAAGAGGGTGACAAGACTATTTAGTTTTCTATCACCATGAAAATGTTAAGGGTAATAACATAATTTCACAAAATAAAATTTTGTTTTTCTTTTTTTGTTTAAGCATCACCTACAGGTGATTTTAACATCTCTAATTTTTTAAAAATTTAAAAAACATTATAACTCTCTCCCTCTCTCCCTTTCTCCCCACTTCCACCTTCTCTCTCACTCTTTTCCTCTCTCCTTCAAATTTTTAAACAAAAATAAAAAATTTCACACACACTTTATGTGTGGGCATATACTAGTTTATTATTATAAGTGAGAACCCGTGATTCAATTTAGACATGTAGACATGATTATGCTAGTTATCAATTTAGAAATCATTTATTTATTGGAATAATTAAGTTTTATACTTAAAAATATATATGATTGATTAAATTATGAAGTGAATCTACTAATCAAATAATCATCTAAAAGCAAGTGATTTGTAGCTTAATTAGTTAAGAACATTTATCATTGTATTTGGTATCCCATATTATAATTCTCTCTTGTAATTTAATGTATATTATTTTATCGTTTGTATAAAACTATCAAAAATATATAATGACGGGGTGAGCTCAATATGTTGGTGTATCTAGTACTAACCCTTCGTAATTTTAGCATATCTATCTCACAATGTTAGAAATTAAAACAATGAAAGTAAAATAATAAAGATTGGACCGACTTGGTCCTTTTTCAAGCTTTGAAAAATCGTTCTGAATCTTCCGATGGTGTATGTATGGGAGATGGTGTTGACAAGTAAGCAAAGGTGTAAAGTCAAAGGGATCTGCTATAAAAATCCCGATTTGATTATTATTTAGCTGTGTAGCTGTGAAATGAAGCAGATAAGGCTCCAAACTCGAATTCGTTCAAATTCGTAAGTAAAATACGTGGTTTCTGAAATGCATTAGTTTAATTTATTTTTTTTTGCTAATTTCATCATTTAACAAACACTAGATCCTAATGCGACATATATTACA
Source organism: Pyrus x bretschneideri (assembly GCF_019419815.1). Lineage (NCBI taxonomy): Eukaryota > Viridiplantae > Streptophyta > Magnoliopsida > Rosales > Rosaceae > Pyrus > Pyrus x bretschneideri. Next base: position 5,361,877 of record NW_025999390.1, on the reverse strand, counting down.
TCCATATTTTAAGATATATTGATTGTCAATTTTATAAAAAGATTAAAAGAGTGCTTTAAATGTGGACTAAGTCTATGTATATTAGCAAGTAATGTCAAATTAGACAATGAAGTTTATAGAAAAATTAAATTGTGCAATTCATAAACCACGTGGTGTAAAATGTAAAAATTAAAACCTCGTGATTCAATTTGCAATTGACGCTCATACCTTGAGGTGTAAATTGTAAAATCCAGTTAATCTAAAAAATGAATAAAAATCAGATTTGGGCTAAATTTTAAATTTAATATGGTTTGGTAATGGTAATAAATTTTTTAATACCAAAATTTTTAATAGGAAGTTTTAACGAAACGCTTCATGTACTGTTCACTTTTAATGAAAAATCACATTTTTACATTTCCCTGATACCATTTACTACACATTTATTTATCATTTTTCAAGTTTTTTTTTAATTTTTCGTTAATTTTCATTTTTTAATATAATCATTTGTACGAGAGTTTTTGGTATGGTGGGACTTGGATCCTCTCCTGAGCCCAAAGAGAGGATCCTCCTAACCAAATAACTTGGGTCGTTGGATGAAAATCTAATGACTACAAACAAGATGTCACTTTAAAGTTATAATAATTATAACCGTTGAATTTTCATCCAACGATCCAAGTCCTTTGGTCAGGAGGATCCTCTCCTTGGGCTCAGGAGAGGATCCAAATCCGGTATGGTGACACCCATCCCATACATACCTAGCTTGTAGCTAGGTCCCTGTGGTAAAATAATTCTCCTCTCTTTCGCTGGCAATTTACTTCAAAGAGCTTGACTAGCTGGCTCAACATGGCAGCTTAATCTCTTTTAATTAGAGGAGTGTTAAACCCATCCTATTTTCTTATTTCCCCACCCTACTTAAATGTGAAAATTCCATTGACAATTATATCCTTTTAGAGAATGATCGTAAGGACCTAAACAATAACCAATTGTATTTTGTCACGTAAGCATTAGATTTTTTTTCATTAAAAACTAAAATAGTAGAAAAAGAAAAGAAAAAAAAAATCAGAAAACCCCCACCCCATTCTCACTATTATAACCACGACAAGTGCACAACCACACGCCTCCCACACGCCTCCCTCACGGTGGCATCGATGACTGCTACCTTCTCTTCAACTCCTCCCCTTTCCCTTTGTCTCATGACAGTGTATGATATCGATCCAATTTCGGCAACGAAAGAGATTGTGTACAGCGAAGGAAGATGGGTAAACCCATGGAGGTGGGCAGTTTTGAGGCTATGGTAGTGCTGCGAAGGTTGGATGGGGTGGAGCCTAGCTGGGTGTTGGTGCGGCTGCCGTATTGGGGATCATGGTGCAGATGTGGTTTGGAGGTATGTTGCTTCGATGGTTTTGAAATTGGGATGGTTAACAGATTTTTGTCATTTTTTTGTTAAAGAGATATATAAACAGATATATATCCTATATATTCTAATTTATAAAATTTAAAAGAATATAGATAAATATAAAAGGTTATATTAGGAATAAGGGTGGGTGGGAAAAGAGAGTTTTTCATTTTTAACTTTTTGTGGTGGGTGAAATTATAAGGTGAGTGAGAAAATAGGACAATGGAATGGGATTAGTAACACTCTTTAATTAATTGTAAATCAGATTTAATTCATCTTATTTAACTGTCGTGATCTTCGATGCCATTGGTTTGAGTTTTTGGAATTTACACAGAGAATGAAGTACATATAGTAACAAATAAATCTCTACACAATCGTAAATTGATAAATTTATAAGAGATAGAAAATAGAAATAGAACTAAATTTAGGGATTTTGATAATGTCGGCAAGGCCATTTGTTTGGACCTGTTGACTATGGTGGTGTGAAATCTGAAACATGTGTTATTCTCCTTTTTAAGACACGGAAAAAAAAATTAGAAAGGGAGAAATATAGTGTCAAGAGAAGAGAGAGTAGATTGATTATTTTGTTCAGGATGTAACAAAAATAATAAATTTTCATTGATTAATTTACCGTCAAATTAATTTAATGATTGAAATGCAAGGAGAGTTGTGTCTAGATATACACACATTTCTTTGAAACAAAATCATTGTACTTGCATCATTGCCTATCTTTACACACATTGTTTTTCTACCTTTAATAAGAAAAAAAAGCACTTGCATATGATTTTTTTTTTTTTTTTGAGGCTACTTTTAAACGTGCTAAACAATTTTTGAGAAAAAAAGTTGCTTCTTGCCTTTGTTTAATAAAAAAAATTAAAAATACTTTTGAGTTACAAATCCATTGTTAAAATTATAAATATAAACTTCACCATATTTTTACTAAATACACTAAAGTAATAAATAAATTTTTTTTAACAACAATCTTAATCTTAAGAGGTTGTATTTAATTGAGGTTTTAATTTTTTTAAAGAACTCAAAAAAAGAAGGGGTCGAGCCGAGCTGCTCAGCCAAAACCAACGTAACGTATAATATGGCGCGCACCCATTTCTGCACAACCGCCTGCCCACAATTTAATACTTTGACGTAGACCATAGTCATACCATCAAACTCGATAATCCCCTACACACCAAACTCGGCAACTTTTCAATCCTGACCGTCCACAGTCGAAATCACCACTCCCTCAACCCATCGGTCCCGCCACGTCACCTAACCACACAGGAATTAGTCATCCTTGTCCTCCACGCTTTATTATTAACAAACCTCAAATCCCAACCGTCAACATCCGGGCACCACCTAATGAACGCCCAAGATTGACCGCTACGATTCCGAACGACAAAACACTTTATAAAGTCCCATTAAACCGGCAAAATCATTTCCTTCCCCCTTTCCATTTCATTCCTTTTTTCCACCCTCTGCGTTTCTTCTCCCGAACCGGATTCCTCTCCCTCTCTCTCTCTCCCATTCTCCACCGTCGATTACCCGGCCATGTCGACGGCGGAGATGGAGCAGCTGACCTCCGGAGCCAGCAATCGCATAATCCCGATCCTCAAAACCCTAAGAGCCTCCCTCCTCTTCATCCACACCCTCTTCCTCTCCCTCATCCTCTTCCTCCTTCCCCGCCGTTGCCGCCGCGGCATCTCGGAGTCTCTGCTGGATGCTCCGTCGTCTAAGAAGCGAAAGTCGGCGTGGAGGAGAGAGGAGGAGGACACCTTCAGGCGCAGAGCATTGGCTGAGGGGTACCACACCGGCGACGGCCACTGCTGGTACAGCTCCGCCACGTTCTTGTTCCTTGGTGGTCGCAACAACGCCCTCTTCTGCCGATCATGGTTTCCGGTCTCCGGCACTCCAAGGTATAATTCTTCATTGTCTGAATTTGTGTAATTTCATCGGTTTTTTTTACGTAATTTTATAAGTTTCGGAATATTTGTGTTGTTAAATTGTATTTTTGTGCTGGATTCGGCGTAATTTAACAGAATAATTAGCTATAATCTTCTTGCTTTTGTTCTGTCTGTCTTCTGTATAATCTTCACAAGTTCTGATTGTTTTTTGTTTTTTTATTTTTCTAAAATTTCAGGGGTATTTTGATCATCATCCACGGGCTTAATGAGCACAGGTAAAACTTCAGGGGATTTTTTTCTTAATTTGATGGGTATTTTTTTGAAGTTAAATGTTGTTTTGATTGAAATTTTGTGCTTTGATATTTGTTTGCAGTGGAAGGTATGCTGATTTTGCAAGGCAACTAACCTCATGCAACTTTGGGGTGTACGCAATGGACTGGATAGGTAGCTAAAGTTTTAAGATTTCTTGTCATTTTGGATCTTTCGCCTTTATAGTCAAAACGAACATAACTCGCTACGATTTAAGGTCCGAAAGAGGTTTATGCCGAAGAGAGAAACAGAGAGTTAAAAGAGAAAATTTGAGAACTTTGGGAATCTATTTCATGTTTTTGTAGAGTCCCTCTGAATCTTTCACTTTGCAAAGGAAGAGAGGATAATGGAGTCTCATGTTGATACTGAAATTCGAGCTCTTTTGCATTATATATGTCTGGACCTTGTGGGGATTTATGGGAATATCTCATTTGCATTATGGTAGGTGTTTGTGATGGGAAATGCGGGCATGACTACTCGATTCGGATGATTTCTGAAGTCGTTGGAGTTGCGTTTTTATTAATCTATTGTTCTCTTTGTGGTAGGTCATGGCGGCAGCGATGGATTGCATGGATACGTTCCTTCACTTGACTATGTTGTTGCTGATACTGTAAGTTCAGCAGCATTTTCTCCAATTGATTACAAATCTTGCATTTCCATTCAACTCAGCATGCTATCCCCTCATGTCGATATTAGGATTTTCTGTATGAACAATTGAACATAGCCTTTTCGACTATATAGGCGAGCTTACTTTTCTTTCCTAATTTTATTTACTATTTTTTGGTTCCAAGTGTCTACTTTTCAATCCCCCTCAAGTCTGACAGTTTTGATCCTACTCTTTCAATAGGGTGCTTTCTTGGAGAAGATTAGGTTAGATAACCCTGGAGTACCGTGCTTCCTCTTTGGTCACTCAACAGGAGGAGCTGTTGTCTTGAAGGTATGCCATCCAAAAATCTACTGAGCGTCCAACATAATTGGGTTTTAAGTTTATCGTTAAAATTGCTCAACATTTTCGTAGGCGGCGACCGTCCCTCAAATTGAAGGAATGCTAGAGGGTATTGTACTGACATCACCAGCTTTGCGCGTTAAGCCAGCGCATCCAATTGTTGGGGTATGTTCCTTACTGCGTCCCAAATCTTGTGTAACTACTGTATGTTGAAAGCTTCTGCTTTTAGGCGATTTTATCTCCCCCCAAGCTTGAAGCTGTGTTAAAGACATAGTCGTTACATAGTTGCTTACATGTTACAAATCTACTCTCTGATGTCTTTCAGGCTGTGGCTCCAATTGTTTCTATGGTCGCTCCCAAGTTCCAGTTTAAAGGTGCAAACAAGAGGGGAATTCCGGTGTCTAGGGATCCTGCACAATTGTTGGCCAAGTACTCTGATCCCCTGGTCTATACAGGTCCAATCAGGGTCCGAACAGGCTATGAGATATTGCGGATCTCCTCTCACTTGACGCGGAACTTTAAGTTTGTGAATATCCCCTTCTTTGTTCTTCATGGAACTGCTGATAGAGTCACCGATCCACTAGCCTCCCAGGACCTCTACAATGAGGCGGCATCCGAGTTCAGAGATATAAAGCTCTATGACGGTTTCTTGCACGACCTTCTCTTTGAGCCGGAGCGTGTGGAGATTGCACAGGATATAATTGACTGGATGGATAAGAGATTGAGTGTTGGCGTCGAAGATGTTAATGGCCTGTAATTTAATTCACCTACCCACTTTAAGAAAATGAAAAAAATGGGAAATTTACATGTAGCGAATCATCGTTTTTGAAGGAGTTAGGCCATATATAGTTTTAGCTGTCGAAAGTTATACATTTAAGCTGTTTTCTTACGATCATTCTTCAACGCGGTGTCGTTTACTGTTGGTCCTGCTGCAGTTACGAAGATGGTGATGGAGAGAGCATCAGAACAACTCACATTCTGTAGAAATGTGAGGTGTTTACATTGGCCCAATATAGTCAACTTCCTAAGGACATGGCTCCATTGATTTCTAATGCGCATAAAGAATTATCTTACAAATCAATGTTCAACCACAGATTTACTTAACCCCACTTTCCCCTTGCACGTATTTTCGTTTAGATGGGACTATGGGAAATGATGTCAGCATTAATTGTTCACGCTCACGAGTCATGATATGTTGTTCTAGTTTGGTGACTAATGCTAGCATAACTAGAGACGATACTGAGTGACCAACACATTGATCTCAAGATAATTTACACAGAAGAACATGATAGGTAAACGTTTCCTTGGCTATCACAAACACTGTCAATACAAATTTGCCACAGAAATGATCGAGACAAAAAACTTATATGGGGACATACACCAAGTCACAGCCAGCAAACGAGACCACGTCAAAGCACAGTTGAATACGAAGAGAAAGTCATTACAAATTTTACATAAAACAAATACTGAAGTTGAAGGGTTGAGTACATATCAAGTAGTAGTAGCAGATGGAGGAGGATGCTCCATGATCGTCTTTCCTATCAATTGAACAGAAGAATCAAGGTAGGAAAGAAAATCATCCAGTCCCCACCCTTCGATCGGATCGCTAACAAACGACCACTCGATCCTGCACCCATCTCCGCCGTCCATCGCAACTAATTGCATTGTTGCAACTAAACCTGAGATTGCTCACCGTGACCTCGTAGCTCAAGGTCAACAACTTCTCTTTAGACCACTTGATGGTGGACTCATCATTATCAACAGGTGCACTTGAGTACTGGAACAGATCCGGCTGGCCAGGGACGCCCTCCACTTGGCGACACGCGGAAACCGTGGGGAACCACTTTTGTAGGTTGCAGAAATCGGCCAGGGCCAGCCAGGCTTGTTCTGGCGACATGCGTTTTAGCTCGGCGGAGGCTTTGCCTTGCCATTTGGACTGCGTCTGATATTCTTCTTCATCCATAAGAAAAACAGAGAGAATTGAAAAGGAGAAGGTGAAAAGATTGTTCGTTTTTATTAGTTCATATATATTTGTGGAAAGGCTAAAGAACGAGTCATGTGAGATTCTTTGTTTCCTCGTCAATTATTTCTTGACGGCCAAGTGCGGAACTAATTTTGTCCGACGTGTTAATTAGATTTTTCTCATATAAAAAGGGGGATCGCTGGTGACTTCATGACAACAATTTATTTTTTTGGTAGTTAAAGAAGGCTTCCAGAGACAGTTAAGTCTCCAAAATCATGCGATTCACTAGTGTCGAAATTCATGACGTTTTGTGTGAAATACAAACTTGAAATTTGTCTCCAACCACTGATTTACCCGTGATTGTTTGACATGTTAATTAGTTGAGTACTCACGAAAGGTTCTTTAACTATCGCATATTGCAACACTGTCTCGGCACAACACTGACTTCAAACTGAGATGCCAAAATCATTGTGGGGAAGTTTTCCCAAAAGAAAAAAAATCATTGTGATCCCTTCCACCAAGTCTACAAATCTAAACCCTTGAATTTTGATACAACGGCTAAAATTATTATAACTTTTAAAGGAGCCTTATGTTTTTAGTTGTTGGATTAAATTTCAAAGATCTGAATTAATTGACTCAATGGAAGGTATCCGGTAATGATCCCTTTCCTGATTGTGGTGAGGCTGCTATGTCAGATTGCAATGTTGGCATATGCCTGTTTTTTAATTGAATTGTTCCATTTGCTTTCAAAATTGTGCACCAGAAGCTTCATGCATATTTTTTCTTTTAAAAACATTGGTCATAGACTCATAATCCCCAGAACTTGAGTATAATTGGACAGATTACCCAAGGGACATGAATTCGTGCCTACCAGAGAACCTACCGGTATTTTTAAGCTTATAAACATTTTATTGACAAAATAGAAGAGAAATATCATCGATCAAAAATATAATTATATGATTACAAATGTAATAGAACAATAATACAAAATATAACCCACGCAACAACATCGAACCAAATAATAAGATACATTCGCGAGGATAAAACTTTACATCACTTTCTGATGGACTTGCAAAAGACGACGGTCCTTTGCCAAGAAGCGTTGCTATAAGACATCACGAAGATGTCCTCATAATCCTTTGCCTGACGAACAAACAACACACCACAAAAAAATTAAAAATTAAAAAAAAAATTTGACAAAGCACAAAATAAACTCTTCAAGGTATGATTCCTCAACTATGAATCTATGCCTAAACCAACAGAAAAGATAAGCTCACAAGGCCTAAGCTCTACGAGACGGACCCAACACTGTCAAGACAAACAAGATAATTGTTGTACCATCACTTGAAGTCTATGCAATGACAAGAAAACACGGCTATGAATCCCTCAAACTGCTACAACGCCCCATGAGGGAAAGACAACACCACCTATTAATGATCTTGCAATCGTCGGCAAAAACCTACTATAAGTAACCTGTAATCAACAAGCGTCAAGTTTACTCCGCATAATCCTTGATAAGCGCACAAACCACAAAATTACCACCTCAAATTTTAACAACAATTGTCGCTTTAAGATTCAGAGTTAAGCAGTAAGTCATAACCGTCGCAAAAGTTCTCGTCCTTAGAAGAGGAGGGTGACCACAACCAAATTCACAAAAACTTTCCTTGACAAAACGAGAGAGTGATCCTACCAAAAACAGAAAAGAAAAGAAAAAAAGAAAGAAAGAAAAAAAAAAAAAAAAAAAAAAAGAGAGAAGGGGTCAAGAAGGAAGCCTACATCAAGGCCATAGACTTGGGTCCGCGATGGTAGATTCTTTCTTACGGTTTCTTCAGTGGAGGAGCTCCCCATCATCGTAAACCATCAAGATTCTCAGATCGTATATGTTTATCGTATATCGTGCGGTCAGTTTTTGTCGGATATTGTTTATATTAAATTTTTAAATAAAAAAATTTACAATGATTTTTTAACGCATGATACACGATGAACGAATACGATTGAAGAATACTAGGAATCCTCACAAAGAGGATCTGGAGAGGATCCTCATTCATCGTAGATTAATGGTTTACATTGTCAATATGGATATATATAGACAGTTATGCGACACTACTTTTTTACATAACTTTCAACACAAATTTTTGTAAAGCTCACATTATTCTGCGACACTACTTTTTTACATAACTTTCGACACAAATTTTTGTAAAGCTCACATTGTATTGGATTTTAACGATTTGAATTGGTGGTGGACATGCCTTGAAGGTGTTGTAGGGTTATACAAAGAAACCCTTAACACTTTTTAATCTAATGGTCATCTAGTTTCAGATTTGATGATTTTTAGTATACATGATCTTTGAGTGAAAATTTAAAAAACAAACAATTAAGATAGTTAAAATACATTACTAAGTAAGTCCTAAAAAACATGTGCTAAAAATTATGTAAAAATATTGTGTCACGAATTTGTCCCTTACATAACTTATAATTCATTTTACGTTTCAACTTGCCCAAAAATACATAAACAAGTGACCGCTCGGAGGTGGGTTTTGTCGCGGTGTGTTTTTGATTTTGTAAAACCCCATTTTAATCTCATAATCTAATCACGTGTCTTCTAGGTCCCTCTTTGATATTTCCCAAACGGAGTGTTTAAAATTTGAAAATTCCAAAACCCATTTCTAGTCCACATTCTTAGTCGACTGAAAGGTAAAATTTAGGATAAAGTACAAAAAATTACCTTAATTATTGGTATCACAACACTTTTATACATCATCTTTTAAAATTAACAATATTATACCTCATCTTTAGAATTTGGTCCAATGTTATATCTTCCGTTACTTGGCCGTTTATTGTTCAATTAAATGCTGATGTGGCTTGATTCGGAACCTACTTTCTATTAAAAAATTATTAAAAAATAAAAAAAATTATTTAATATTTTTTAAATATTAAAATAACAATAAAAAGTAGGGATATAATATTAAAATTAAAAAAAAAACCCCTCATTTCGTCCCTCCCCTCCTCCCTCCTCCCTCCCCCCTCCCCCCTCCCTCCTCCCTCCCCCATCTTCATCTTCTTCCCCACCTGCAAATCCCAACAAAAAAAAAAAAAAAAAAACAACCCAGATCCCATCGACGGGAAGATGGTTGTGTAGAGAAGGTGGAGGATGGGTGCGGAAGAGGTTGTGGAGAATGGATGAGACTAGTGGATTTGGGGTTTGATGGGTTTTCAAAATTTTTTTTTTTTTTTCCTTCCTCCTTTTTTACCTCCTCCTCTTCTCCTTCTCCTTCTCCTTCTCCTTCTTCTTCTTCCACCGGGGGGGGGTTTGTTGATGGGTTTTCAAATTTTTTTTTTTCTTCCTCTTCTTCTTCTTCTTCTTCTTCTTCCTCCTTCTCCTTCTCCCTTCTTCTTCTTCTGCACCAAGGGAGGGGGGAAATTTTTTTTTTCTTCCTCCTTTTTTTCCTCTTCTTCTTCTTCTTCCTCATCCTCCTTCTCCTTCTTGTTCTTCCGCAGGGGGGTTGTTGGGTTTTCAAATTTATTTATTTATTTATTTATTTTTTTGGGTTTGCATGTGGGGGGAAGAAAATGAAGATGGGGAGGGGGAGGGGAGGGATGATGGATTATTTTTATTATTTATTTTTATTTATTTATTTTATTATTTAAATGTTTAAATATTTAAAAAAAAATTTAGTTTTTAATAATTTTTTAATAAAAAATCGATCCCGAATCAAGTCACGTCAGTATTTAACTAAAAAGTAAACGGCCAAGTAACGGAAGGTATAACATTGGACCAAATTCTAAAGATGAGGTATGACATTATTAATTTTAAAATATGAAATATGAAAGTATTGTGACATCAATAATTGAGATAGTTTTTTGTACTTTAACCTAAAATTTATCATAAATCGCAACGTGTTCTCCTAGCCTTTAAATAACATTGTAATTCTTCTAATAATTAGAATTCGGCTGTAGCCCTGAAAACTTGATTGAGCTTTGTTTCACACGCGGGTTTGAATCCCGGTAGTGGAAAATTTTATTGTTTATTAATTCTAATTTTTTATAACTTCCGTACATTATACAATAATATTAAATTAATTTACTTTTTTTTTATAATTTTTGTATAGTGTCATACAATATAATACAATAATGTCAATTTAATTTTACTTTTTTATCACTTTCGTATAGTGTCATACAATATAATATGATAACGTCAATTTAATTTTACTTTTTTTATTTTAAACTTTCTTATAATGTGCCAATGTGGTACAATATAATACAATAACATCAATTTAATTTTATCTTTATGTGCAACTTTCATATAGCGTGATACAACATAATACAATAATGTCAACTTAATTTTATTTTTTTATAACTTCCTTATAGTGTGATATGTCATAATACAGTAACGCAAACTTATTACTTTTTATAACTTCCTATAGTGTGATACAATAATATCAACTTGCTTGAAGACTAATTCAACATTCACCTAGAAGTAGAAGATAGAAGAGCATTCTCCATATTCTTTGCTATCAATTCAAGATAAGTTTCATAAACAGCTTGAAGATCTTCATATTTCCATCCCTCAACCGGATCACTAACGAATGACCATTCGATTATGCACCCGGTTTTGCCATCTTCACCGTTGATTGGGACTAATTGCATGGTTGCAACGTACGACTTGAACCCGAAATTGTTTTCAGTGATCTCATAGCTTAAAAAATGGTTGATTGGATCAATCATGAGGAGCTTTTCTTTGGCCCACTTGATGGTCCCGTCGTCTGGATATGGGAGAGGAGCGACGCAGTACCGGGTCACACCTGGCTGGCCGGGGACTCCGTCAACTAGGTAACATGCATCAAGGACCGGCAACCATTTGTGCAAGTTACAAAAATCAGCCAAGAGAGGCCAAACTTGTTCTGCTGCATGGCCCTTGAGCTCTCTAGAGGTTTTGCCTTTCCATTTTAATGGTGACTGGTTTTCCCCCATGACAAATAAACAAAGAGATTAAGAACAATTAGTTGTGAGAAACATGGATGAATGGATGCCTTTTTATGCATGCTAGGGTTGGCCAATGAAAGTGATGTGGGAACTGCTCAGTGCCTTGGTCGCAAATCTTTCCTTATATATATATATATATATTTTTTTTTTTTACATATATATTGGTCGGTGCCTTGGTTGGAATCTTTTTTAAGCCCCTAATAATTCACATGGCTTATATTTCTTATACTAATTTTCTGGTTCTATAGCACCTTCCCCAGTGAGCCGAAGGTTTTGAGTTTGATTTTGATTCTAATAATGCGGTCACTACAAATTTTTTGTTCTAAACTCAAGCCCAAAACAATTTAATTATATATACATATATATATGGAAATAATACATAAAATACGTGCAAGGGCTCATAGTTTAGTTAATTAATATTATTTAGCTCAAATTAGAGGTCCTAAGTTCTGTTGGAAAATAGGATCTACATCGGTAGAGCCGTTTTTGACATTTGGGGGCCCTATGCGAATTTTAATAAAAAGGCCCTCCTTATAAAAGAAAAATAATTTTTCGACATATTTATATATAATTCAACAATCAATATTAAAACTTTAATTGAAATCAACATCACACTCTTACTAATTGAATATTCTCCTATTCACTTGAAATTACAATTTAGGGTTCATGCATGAAAAATGGAGCACAACTGAAAGATAGATACATATTCGACAAAAAAAAAAAGAAAGATAAATACATAAATATGCTTGTGTTTGTGGAAGTAAATAATACACAAGTTAGTTTTTTTTATATTGCTAAAGAAAAGTGGAATAAAGTAGTATATAAGTTTTTATTGCTGGAGAAAAGTGGGAAGTTAATATATTAAGTATAAACTCCACTAACTCAATTGTAATATAGAGAAAATCATATGATGTGTTTTCTTTTGCAGTCACAAACTTTTCTATTAGATTATACTCATGTGTAATATATAGAGGATAAAATTTTTTGGGGTGCCTAGAAATTTGGGGCCTTGTATCACCACACCTTTTGCACACTCTTAATGCCCCCTCTGTAAATCGGGCAAGTGACTAAATAAATAGACAATTATAGTTAAGAGATTCAACTCATAATATATCACCGAAACTTTTTATGATAAAATCCAACACCGAATAATATGTGATTATTTTAAAACAATATCCGTCAGTTATGGATTATATTGGGCTTTTAAAAGTTATGACTTTCCTTTCTTTGAGATTATTTTTGTTTTTTTTTCTTTTAATCATAATCTGCATCAATTATCTTATTAGTTTAAAAAGTTTTCAAGCATCCCATTCCACTGTAGCACAATAAAACTAGATTGAGCTATACCGGGTTTGAGTCCCCGCAGCGGAAAACAATTTTTATTTATTTATTATTATTTAAAAGGCAAACGGTTTTATGATTTTATTTGAGATCTGAAATTATGGGGACTCTCCGGAGAACCGTATATGAAAATTTCATGTGTTAAATAAGCTTTGTAGTTCTCCTATCAGTAACATATTCTGTTGTAGTAGTGGATTTAGCATACTCATTCAACTTCGGGCGGCATCAACTTTTTTTTTTCGTATTTTGAGAGAAATGTTAAGGAGATTCACTCAAAAGTATGACTCTCCTGTAAGAAGGATGAAGTTCAAGAGTGTGATCCCAGTGAGGAAGTTATCAATGGTCAAAACAAAGCCACTTGTCAAAAGATTAAATAGGTTGTTATACATATAGTTGGTTAGTTAGAATCTGTTGCTTTGGTTAGAGGGAGTTAGTTGATATAAGAAGGTAGTTAAAGAGGAGTACTTGCTCTGCAAGTTTGGAATTAAAAACTTCTATATAAGTGAACAATGTAAATCGTATAGTTTCCCAATGAAGAAAAATATTTCTACTGATACAACTTTCTCTCATCTCCTTTATTTCTCTTCTTAAAACTGTTATTGTATCTATCTTAACATGGTATCATCGCCCGCCGATCCGGTGCTTCCGCTCAACCTCTAAAGCATTTCTTTCTCTTCTCTACCCTCTAATTTGCATCTCTCTGTGATTTTTGGCGACGGAAAACATACCAGTCGCTCAGAAAGTTGGTTTCTTCTTGTCTACCCACCAACTGTTCGATCAAATGTCTCAGTCAAAAATTGTTCACGAAATCTGCAAAATGGTCACTGTAGCTCAGTTACAGATTGTTCAGTCGCCGATTACCAGTCTTCTCTCAATCGTCTCCACTTCTGTTACAGTAAATCTTGATGATTCCAACTATCTTACTTGGAGCTTTCAGGTCCGATTGCTTCTGGAAAGTCATGGAATTACGGGATTTCTTAATAGTTCAAGAAAGTGCCCACCAAGGTTCAACGACAATTCTGAAGTTGAAGGGGTTGAAAATGATGACTACCTGGTATGGAAAATGCACGATCGTGCACTGATGCAGTTGCTCATTGCCACATTATCAACCACTGCCATTTCTTGCATCATTAGGTGCAAAAGTTCTGCTGAGATGTGGTTGAATCTCACTTAGCAATTCTTGGCTGTGACAAAAGCAACGATCTTCCAGATGAAGACAAAACTTCAGAATATCAAGACACGGTCAAAATCAATTTCTGTTTATCTCCAAAAGATTAAGGATGCAAGAGATCATCTTGCTGCAGCTGGAGTAATTTTTGATGATGAAGATATTATAATTCTTGCATTAAAAAGACTACCTGCAGAATTTAACACATTTCGATGTGTGATCAAAGGAAGGGAGAATGGGATATCTCTCAAAGACTTCAGGTCTCAGCTCCTGGCAGAAGAAGCTATCATTGATCAGTCTTTTGACAGTTCTTCTGGATTGTCCTTTGGTAGTGCCATGGTTGCTGGAATTCAATATGACAAAAGGAAATCACTTGTTCTTGATCAAGATCAACGACGGTCCTCCTCTGATCCATCTTTCAGGCACAATGGAGGATCCAGTTTTGCTAATTCCAATCATAATACTGGATCTTACAACAATGGGAGTTACCACAACTTTGGTAACTATAAGGGTAACAATTTCAGGGGCAAAGGGAGAGGCTGATTCCAATACAATTCAGGTCCCAAATTTTCCAACGGTAATCCAGGCATTCTTGGTACTTCAAAGCCATATCAATCTCACTGTCTGGATCACCCTTCTGAGATTCCTACTTGTCAAATATGCAACAAAAAAGGTAATGTTGCTGCAGATTACTTTCAAAGACATACCAACACTGCCTCGAGCTCTCATATTCAATGTCAAATCTGTTGGAAATATGGACACTTAGCTCTTCAATGCTACCACATAAGTAATTTTGCGTATCAAGGGAGGCCTCCAACCACTAATCTCAGTGCTATGCATGCCAATCATCAACCTTCAGCATCGTCTAAACAATTTTGGCTTGCAGACACTGGTGCTACATCACACATGACATCTGACTTGGCAAATTTGGACCTCTCCACTTCATTTCAAGGAACTGATACAATTACCACTGCAAGTGGTGTAGGTTTGCATATTTCCAATATTGGCATGTCTAAGTTGGTTGTTTCTCATTATTCCCTCACTCTTAAGAATGTATTACATGTTCCAAAGCTTTCTCAGCATCTGTTATCTGTTTATCAACTATACAAAGACAATAGGTGCATATTCATTTGTGATGATGTTTCTTTTTGGGTTCAGGACAAATCCACAAGGAAAATCCTACTCAAGGGGCTGTGTAAAGCTGGTTACTACCCTATACCATTCACCATTTCACATAAGCAAGCTTCACCACCTACATCTCATTCATGTTTCCTTGCAAAACCAGTTCACAAAAGCATATGGCACAAAAGGCTAGGACACACATCCAATGCAATTACTTCTGTAATTCTACATCAATCTCAAGTACTTGCATCACTAGACACATGTTCATCCATTTGTACACCATGTTTAGAGGGAAAGTTCACCAAATTACCATTTCAATTTCCTGTAAACAAATATGTACATCCTTTAGAAAAAATCCACAATGATGTATGGAGACCTGCCCCTTTACTATCCTATGAAGGATTTCGGTATTTTGTGACCTTCATAGATGATTGTACTCGTTACACATGGATTTTTCCATTAAGAAATAAATCAGAAGTATTCATGCCTATTTGAGTACACAGTTTTCTGCTATAGTTAAAATCTTTCAAAGTGATGGTGATGGTGAGTATACAAGTACCAAGTTTCACCAATTTTTAGCACAACATGGGATTTTACATCACAAATCATGTCTCTATACACCTAAACGGAATGGTTTAGCAGAAAGAAAACACAGATATATTGTAGAAACAGCAATAACCCTTCTTCAAACTGCCAAACTACCTAACCAATTTTGGGTTCATGCTTGTGCTACGGCTACTTACTTGATAAACATCTCAGGGTTTTTGGTTGTGCCTATTTTCCTTTGCTCAAACCATATAATACTTCTAAACTTCAACCTAAGACAGCAACTTGTGTGTTTTTAGGATATGCAAGTCAATACAGGGGGTTCCTATGTCTAAATATTGCCACTGGTAAAATTCAAGTGTCCATACATGTTTTATTTAATGAAGCTAGTTTTCCATACTCAACCTTCACAGTGTCACACACTTCCAAATTATCTTCTGCATCATCACGTATTACAATGCATCCACCCAAGTTACCTCCAGTCATCACATTAACAAATCAAGCATTCACACCCTCCTTTCATTCCATCTTATCTCCCACCACGGAGTCTTTGCCTATGCATTCATCTAGTGCTTCAAAATCTCTTTCTGCATCTTGAACCTCAGAATCTTTGGAAACAGGTGCATCTAGTGCTCCAGAGTTTGATTCTTTACCTGCACATGACACACCTGCATTACACATACCCTGTGCCTCTTCCCTACATCAATTGCTTCCACCTAGCTCTAGTACACAGCACCCTATCCCTGTGGATCCTGATTTCCACCCTGAGAGACTAAATGTGGTTTTGTCCATACCAATGAATGTACATCCCATGCAAACAAGGTCCAAGAATGGGGTGTTAAAAAAGAAAGCGTTGTTAGCTACGGTTACTTCTGAACCCAAAACATTCAAAATTGCTTCCCAAGTTTCTGAATGGCAGATTGCAATGCAAGAGGAAATAGAGGCTCTTCATTCTCACCAGACTTGGTCTTTAGTCTCATTACCACCTACTAAGAATTTAGTTGGATGCAAATGGATTTACAAAATTAAAAAAACATGTAGATGGGTCTGTGGCAAGGTACAAGGCACGGCTTGTAGCACAAGGGTATAGTCAATAAGAGGGTGTTGATTATTTGGAGACTTTCAGTCCTGTGGTAAAACCTACAACTATAAGGCTGATCTTTGCCTTAGCTGCTCAATTCAAGTGGTCTCTTAGGCAGCTAGATGTCAAAAATGCCTTCTTACATGGCATACTTCAAGACGAAGTATATATGGCACAGCCTCCAGGTTTTGAGAGTGTCACACATCCTTCAAACTATGTTTACAAACTTCACAAATCATTATATAGTCTCAAACAGGCTCCTCGAGCCTGAATGACAGGTTCACCAGCTTCTTACCAAGCTTAGGATTTTAAGTTTCACAGGCTAATCCCTCGCTGTTTATACAACAGTCTTCCAAGGGCACGATGTTATTGCTTTTGTATGTTGATGATGTCTTTCTCACAGGTAGCAGCACTCAATTGATCAACCAAGTGATCACAGCTCTCACTGCAGAATTCGAAATGAAGGACTTGGGTCTCCTGCACTACTTCCTGGAATTGCAGATCAGTTACACCTCAGAAGGATTATTTGTGTCTCAAACAAAGTATATTAATGAGTTAGTTGATAAAGTTGACCTCCAGGACTCTAAACTGTGTGCTAAACCATGTCTCTCATATCACAGACTCCTCAAGGATGATGGGAAGCCGTATCACAGTCCGGATCAATATAGAAGTGTTGTTGGTGCTCTTCAGTATCTTACTTTCACAAGACCTGACATAGCATTTTCAGTCAATCAAGCTTGTCAGTTCATGCACAATCCTATGATTTCTCATGTTATTGCAGTTAAGAGAATCCTTCGTTTTCTCAAAGGGACATCCACTTATGGCATTCATTTTAAACCAAAACCATTGCATCTGCAATCTTATAGTGATGCAGATTGGGCAGGAGATCCAAATGATCACAGATCTACTTCAGGATTTATTGTATTTCTTGGTTCCAACCCCATCTCATGGGCATAAAAAAAGCAACGCATGGTATCCCGATCATCCACAGAAGCTAAGTATAGAGTGTTGGCAATCACGGCTGCAGAACTTGCCTGGATTCGACAACTATTCTGTGATATGCATATACCTTTACATTCCTCTCCGCTGATATATTGTGACAATGTCTCAGCTATTGCCCTCTCTACAAATCCTGTGTTCCATGCAAAATCCAAACACATTGAGATCGACTACCATTTTGTCCGTGAAAGAGTCACTCGGGGTGATCTTCAATTTCAACATATGTCTTCGACAGACCAATCAGCAGATATCCTAACAATGGGCTTATCTGCACCATTATTTCAGCACCATTGCAACAATATGATGCTTAGTGTTCTCGAGCATCAGCTTGAGGGGGGATGTAAGAAGGATGAAGTTCAAGAGTGTGATCCAAGTGAGGAAGTTATCAATGGTCAAAATAAAGCCACTTGTCAAAAGATTAAATATGTTGTTATACATATAGTTGGTTAGAGGGAGTTAGTTGATATAAGGAGGTAGTTAAAGAAGAGTTCTTGCTCTGCAAGTTTGGAATTAAAAACTTCTATATAAGTGAACAATGTAAATCGTATAATTTCCCAATGAAGAAAAACATTTCTACTGATACAACTTTCTCTCATCTCCTTTATCTCTCTTCTTAAAACTGTTATTGTAGCTATCTTAACATCTCCATCTCCTTATATTTTTTGTATAATTCTCCATGTTAATATTATAAAATATAGCATCAAAAACATGGTGAAAAACTTGTGCAGGTGGTGGAGAATCCAGAAATAATCTCATCTCCTTTTTGTAATTGTTTTACATTTTATGACTTCTATTTAATGATATAATTACAGAATATAATCACATTAAGCTAAAAATCCCAATTAGCAAAACAAAACACAACTAAAATATTAATTATTAATATTTGTAGATCTGAATTTTCAAATACAAGGTGCACCTTCCATTCTCTTGGACATTTTCTGCCATTCCACCTCATATTTTTTCACCAAATCATCAAAAACCCACCCTTCCACAGGATCAACGGTCACAGACCTATCTCGACCGTCTATATCCCCTCGCGGAACAACCCTGACCGTGGATACATACGACTTGAACCCAATGTTATTTTCCACGATCTCGTAAGGTCAGCATCACAAACGGCTACCAATCGTTCCTTGGACCTGCTGGAGGACTTCTCACCAATGGGTCTTGCTCGAGGGACGGAGGTTTGGTGGAAAAGGGTTAGGGAGACACATGACGATGGGCTTAAATGGACACATCACACGGGTTTTATTTGCTTTTTAAGTTGGACATGCTATTTGTTTGCTTTTTAAGTTGGACATGGTAAAGCCTAAATGTCGTTACTCTGTTGTGATGAGAAAATCCATCCGATCACCATTTTGGTATGTCACCAGTGAATTTTTGGAATCTCGTGTTTTGATTGAGTCCATTTGGCTAAAAATTAAAACATTATTTCAACCATATACAGGAAAATTGGTAGATATTAGAAAGGTTTTTAGCCAAAATGATCTATGAGATTTGTATAAATTCTCATTTTGGTCACTGATTTGAAATCAATAGAATTGGTCACTCAGTTTGTCCACACTCAATCATTTTGGTCATTCGGTGAAAAATCTCCATAAAATAAGGATAAAATGACAAAAAATACCCTTAAATTTTGTCAAATCATTTTGACCTATTGTTTGTTATATTAAGAATAATTTTGTCATTTGGATCCTTATTTAACATAATTTTTCACCAAATGACTAAAACGATTGATGAGAACAATCTCAATAACCAAAGTAAGGAATTAGGCAAATATCAAAGATCATTTTAACTAAAAGGCCTATTATAAATTTAAATTTCATTCATAATTTTAAACAGTTTCCTCATTTTCTACCAAATATTAAAACACTCCGATTTCAATGCATTAGGATTATTTTCTTCTAACAGATTGCCGTTGTTTAAATTTTAACTTCTTTTGTTTTGTTTTTTAATTCAACAACACTATGAAATTTGGACTTAGATCTCTTCTAATAAAGTAGAAACCAGAATAAAACATGATACACTAATACAATAATATCAACTTGCATGAAGACCAATTCAACGTTCACCTAGAGGTAGAAGATACAAGAGCATTCTCCATATTCTTTGCTATCAATTCAAGATAAGTTTCATAAACAGCTTGAAGATCTTCATATTTCCCTCCCTCAACCGGATCACAAACGAATGATCACTCGATGATGCACCCGGTTCTACCATCTTCACCGTTAATTGGGATTAATTGCATGGTCACAACGTATGGCATGAACCCCTCATAAGCCATGGGATTGCTAGTCCTGTTTTCAAAACACGACGTTTGCATTGCAAGTCTGCAAGCATGCTTATGGGCAACTCCGTTTGCCCACCCATGCCTGAATCTAAAACTCAACCCCACCCACATCCTAAATCTCAAAATCCAACCATCAAAATTCCAAAAAATTAAATTAAATTAAATTAAAAAAAAAAAAAAAAAAAAAAAGCAAAACAATAACAACAACAACCTTAATAGAAAAAATCTTCCTTGTTCCCGTAAATTCCTAGAAAGGTTTCCTTTTTCCCAGAAATTTTTGAAGAAAAATGGATAGAGAATGAGAGAGTAGCTTTGGGGACGAAGAGAGATGGAGAGATGGAGAGATGAAGAGGGAGGAGAGAGTAGCTTTGGGAATGATTTTGTAGGAAAAATAGTTTTGAAGCGTTTTGCAAGAAAAATGGTTTTGAAGTCTTTTCCAGAAAAAAAAAAAATGGAAGGAAAGGAAAAGAAATAATGGGGATGGAACCTAAGAGGAAGAAAAGTACAAAAGTGTCTAGTGTGATAGAAGAGTGTTTTACAATTTTTAGAAGAAAAAAAAAAGAAAGAAAAAGGTTGAATTAATAATAAAATACTATAAGATATATGTTAAATAATATTATAATTTGTTAATTATTTTGTTTTTTTATTTTGACGCTGCACCAAATGCTTCACTAAGTTAGTTTAACTTAGTTTATTCTAAACCAGTCCAACTTAATCTTTAAAGCTAGTTCAATCTGAAATAATTTAATGCAACAAACGCACCCATGTATTCATCATATATTAGAACTATTCGGTTCCTTAGTCACAAATCTATTTTTTATTTAAGACATGTATTTAGGTAGGGCTGGTTCGGTATGGGATACCGAACCGAAAACGGCACATCAAGTCCCAAATCGTTTATTTTCGGTATGAAAATCTAAGGACCGATCCCAAACCAAAATTTCGATATTCCTGAAGTTTGGGATTCCCGAAATATCGAAAATATTTCGGGATTTTCCGAAACCGAACCAAACCTGCATCAAAATTTAAAACCCCAATTTAAAATCAAAGATTCATGGACCTCCCACTCCCCTACCAGCCCACACGGCCACACCTCGTCCCAGATTTGTCGACCTACCCACCCCTATCTCCATCCCTCTCATTCCTGGGTTTGTCTTTGCTGCCTTCGGGAGTCGGAGAGCTTTGTGACGTGCACCGAACATAATTAGGTACCCATCCTCGTCGATGTGTGACCTTTTCCATGTTTTGCCGAACGAAATCGCCATCGGAGGGCTACTCTGCTTTGCAGCGATGGCACTGCTTCGTGGAATTCTGATGCCATGACATCAATGTATGGTTGTTTCCAAATCCTAAATTCGTGAAGCTTTCTAGATCTGCAACAAGAAAAAAGAGAAGCTACAGAGTGCCTTGGGCTTTCTTCATTATGTTCATTTGAGGGAGTCGGTGGAGGGAGAGAAGAGGTAGAGGATGGCTGTCAGTGGGAGTGGGACAATGGCAGACAATGATACTATCAAGAAATAAAAAAAGAAAAAGGTGAAGAAGACAGATAGCTATTGGCTAGAGGAACGGACTGAAAGCCAAAAACCCTAAAAATAAAACAAAATATTCGGGATTTCAGGAATACCGAAAAAATGTGATTTGGAAAACCAATCCCATACCAAATTCTTCGATTTTTTTCGGGACGGGATTATTGAATTTTGGGATGGTTTTGGTTTGGGATTTTTCGATTTGGGTTTGGGACTTTTTCGGTTTGGTTTGGGATTTTTGAGAATTTTTTCCAATCCTATATTTAGGTGGCCACTCACTTCTATATATAATAAGATGCTCTAAGCCTCTGATAATGGACATGGCTTATATAATTTTCTGGTTGTATATAGGGATTATAATTATAACCGTCAAACTCGATAATCATGGATAATCGTCCGAATGGAATGAATTTGGATATAGAAGTTTGGGTATATTTTGGATATGGGGAAAAATCGTTTATATTATTCGGTTATGGTTTTGTACATGGTTATAGGGGTTCCCAACCTGTATCTGTAACCGAATCCGACTCGAATAGTAAATAATATAATTTATATATAATATAATAGTATAATATACATGTATATGTATATGTTTGTATATCTATTATTCACCGAATTCATTACCTTGAGAATACAAAAGTTACATTTTGTAGGAAAATAAAGTTTTGAATCAAAATCAATGCGAACTCGTTGGTGCTTATGGGAGATATCAAAGACAAGCCAACATCATCAGTGTTTTAATTTTTATACTCAACAAGATCCATTCCTAATCATTTTATACATCAAATGTTTAATGACAAAATTAATATCTACTAACTTGTAATGTCTCAACTAGACGAATATATTTTTTTGTATTGACAAAGAAGGATATAACTGTTAACCAATGAGGAATCCGTTACCTGATGAACATGGTTATGAATAATACCCGATGATTAGTTTGTGGTTATGAATATGATTAATTTTTGTGGTTATGGGAATGAATATAGCATTTTGGTCCTCAAACTAAACCGTTGTCATCCCTAGTTCTATAGCCCCTTTCTCAATGAGTTGAAAGTTTTGAGTTTGATTCGAATTCTAATAGTGCGTGCCACTACAAAAATTTTGTTACAAACTCAAACTTGAACAACTTAATTATATATATATATATATATATATATATATATATATATATATATATATATAGAATCACATTAGTTGGCCAATTAAAGTTTGATTTTCTTTAAAAACGAATTTGAATTACATTATTATTAACTTATTGTGAAGCTTAATTCACTCACTACCCTCTTAATGTAGATATATAATTTGTTAAAATTATTTTGAAACTTCCAAAATTCCATTTTCTAGTTCAAAATCTCATTTTAGTCGACAAATGTCACCTTAACTGGGAGGAGGAGGGTAATATTTATCACAAATTGCAACGTGTTCTGTTAATCTTTAAATAATATTTTAATTCTTCTTTTGATAAATACAAATTGCAACGTGTTTCACATCTGTATACAATAATGTCAGCCTCAAAATAACTTTTTTCATAACTTCCACATAGCGTGACCAAAGGGGTTGGGCTGTTTCCCCGTTAAAGATGTATGTGTGCTCAGAACGTCGTGAGATAGTTTGGTCTATATTTAGTGTGGACATTAGAGTATTGCAAGGACTTTTTCCTAGTACGAGAGGATCAAGAAGTATACACTTTTCGTGTATCAGTTATCGTACCCACATCAAACGCTAGATAGCTAAATGTGGAACGGATACTTGCTGAAAGCATCTAAGTAGTAATGTCAACTTAATATTACTTTCGTATAGTGTGATACAACATGATGCAACAACGTTAACTTAATTCACCTTATTTATAACTTCCCTATGGTGTGATACAATATAATATACTAATGTCAACTGAAAACCAATTTTAACATAAATCGGCATACAAGATACTACATCACGTGTCACTATAAAAATGATGGAATATGCGTGTTAAAAAGTTTTTAAAAAATAAAATTTCCTATCACTTATATAAAAACACGTGGTGTACCACTCGTATTTCCATTACAATAAAAAAAAAATCGTTCACCTCGAGCTAGAAGAGCATTCTTCATGTTCTTTGTTATCAATTCAAGATAAGTTTCATAAACAACTTGAAGATCTTCATATTTCCATCCCTCGCCCGGATCACTAACGAATAACCATTCAATTCTGGACCCGGTTCCGCCCTCTTCACCGTTGATTGGGACTAATTGCATGGTTGCAACGTATGACTTGAACCCGATATTGTTTTCATTGATCTCATAGCTTAAACAATGGTTGATTGGATCGATCATGAGAAGCTTTTCTTTGGCCCACTTGATGGTCGTCCATCGTCCGGATAAGGGAGAGGAACGGTGCAATACCGGATCACACCTGGCTGGCTGGGGACTTCGTCAACTAGGTGACATGTGTCAAGGACTAGCAACCATTTGTGCAGGTTACAAAAATGTGCCAAGAGAGGCCAAACTTGTTCTGCTGCATGGTCTTTGAGCTCGCTAGTTTTCTGCCATGACAAATAAACAAAGAAATTGAGAACAATTAGTTTTGTGAAACATGAATTAGTGGATGCCCTTAAATACATGTTAGGGTTAATTAGGCCAATGAAAGTGATGCGGGAACCGGTCGGTGCCTTGGTTGCAAATCTTTATTTATTTATTTATTTTTTAGTTGCCCACTCACTTCTATATATAATAAGACACTGTAAGCCTCCAATAACGCACATGGCTTACATAATTTTCTGGTTTTATAAGACCAACTTTAACTTTTGGAGTAAGTTCTAAATTTTCCCTTCTATTCCCTCCTTTCTGAATTTCTCTCCAACCCTTGTTCTAAAATTGAATTAAGTGTTAAAAGCTAAAAAAAAAACATAAATTCCCTCCAAGATTTAGCCCAAAAAACTTGGTGGAGCCCAGAGAATATGGCCTACCCACATGGGGCTGTCTGTCTGAGATGTCTGATGGGTAACTGAGCCCAACAACTCTTTTATGATCTGGTGGCCACAATTAGTTGGGTTGTTGGTTCATCCAACGGTCCACATTCAAACCCTTTTTTTTTAATTGTATATTTATATATTTATTGAATCCAACGGTTGAGATCGAATCTGATCAAATCTAACAGTAAAAAAAAAAAAGATCTAACTACCCAAATTTAAATCCAAATGCCAAAATAATTAAAAAAATTATTTAACTCAAAATTCACCTAAAACTCTATAAATACCTATGTATTTGTTCAAACATCTACACAAAACTCACTTTTCTCCTACAATTCTTCCAATTTTTCTTTCTACCATCTTCCGAAACCATTTCTTCCCATTTACAATTCTTCCAATCTCTATCATGTGTTTCATATTCTTTCAAAGTGTTTCATGAGTTTCATGCGTCGATTTAGTTATTTTTAAATATTTATCGGAATTTAAATATTTTTAGGTCAAAATGTTCATAAAATTAATTTATGATAGTCTACATATTTTTTTTTAAGTTAAGTTAAAAAAAAATTAGCCTAAGTTTATTCTTTAATAATCTGATACTAAAATTTTCGGCCAGAATGGTTGGAGCAGAAAAAACTATTTCTGGGTTAAAACCTAAATTTTCTAGACTAAAAATTTTAGATTTTACTCCAAGGGTTTGGAGATGGTCTAACACCTTCTACAGTGAGTCAAAGGTTTTGAGTTTAAAACGAATTCTAATAATGCACTCTAGTTAAAAAAAAATTGTTATAAACTCAAGCTCGAACAATTTAATTATACATATGGAAATAATATATAAAATATTGTGCGAGGGCTCGTAGTTTAGTTGATTAATTATATTTAGCTCACAATTTGAGGTCTTAAGTTTTGTTGGAAAATAAGATTTTGCATCGGTCATGTGAAAAAAAAATATACAATTAATACATGAGAGATTCTACTCATAACATATCACCGAGACTTTTAGGTGATAAAACCATTTTTTAAGAGGGGGGGTGTTTGTGCCAAAAGCTTTGATGGGCTTGTGTCATAAAGAGACGAGCCAAAACCTTAATGTCCTCTGTTTATAAGTTAGCGAGTACTAAGCTCAAAGCATCCCAAAGGAAAAGCAAGTCTTACACTATGTTTGGATGAGAGAAATAAACATGGAGTTTTGGTAAAAGTTAGAATTTATAAATTGACAGGCACCAATTCTCTTGTTTGGATTTATAAACATAGAAATTTAGAATTTCCGCATGGAAAAAAAACTTAGAAATTGGGACCTCCAAATCCCAAGTTCAAATTCCATGTAAATAGGTATCATTTCTCAATTTCTATGATTAAGAGTTTAAAAATAACAAATTTCGTATTCAATTTCATTGTTCTTTTAGTTAACCAAACAAGAAAATTTATAAATTCTAGAAAATAAAATCTCATCATTTCAATTTCCGTCATTTTTAAATTCCTTAGTAATCTTAAATTTCTTCACCCAAACATAGTGTTAGGGAATGCTTTGCTGTTCTTCCAGCAGTTCATGGGTGCATGGTCTAGTGTTATGTTGAGTGCTTTTAGTGGTAATGAGGTGCTTTCGCGGTAGTTGAAGTTCTTCCCATGATTGTGGAAGCTCTTCCGGTAGCAATGGAAGCTCTTTCAGTGATTGTGAATGCTTCCATTGGTAGTCAAATGTTTCCGTCGGTGACGAAGTGCTTTCCTCGATGAGGAAGTGTTTTCCTAGGTGACAAAGTGCTTCCTCCGGTAGTTGAATGTTTCCCTTGCTAGTTCAGGCTGTTTTGAAGAATATTTGTTAAACCAACAAATACTGGGAACAATTGTAACTTGTTTGCATTGATAAATTATAGACGACGTTAATATTGTTTACTATTTAAAAGGATTTGCTTGTTGATATGCTTTTGAACCTTGCACTTTTTTACATTCGTCCGTCCCCCCGATAGTTCCTAGCTTTCGTCACTGTCTGCACTTAGAGAAAGCTTGCTCTGCTTGGTGGATTCTTGACTTTTCGTTCTTCTCCCCTCGTGTGGTTATCCCATTTATAGCGTACTGATGTCTTATATTTATTGAAGTAGGGATCTTTTCAGACTTTAGTTGGGGAATCTCTTGGGTTCTTCTCGTATTCGAAATCAACTAAGTCTTCCCTTTATTTTTTTTTTCATTGCTGCAATTATAGGTTTCCTTTTGGTATAATGTTGTAGAGGCTACGAGTCACGTGAAGCTTGTTTGAGCACTCTGCCCAAAGTTTCTTCTTCCTTGAACCAAGCCCCACATCATGACTCTATTTTTGGTAATGCCTCTCCATACTTTCTCTCTTCTTTTTCCTGTGTGATCTTGGAAGGGAAAGCCTATTTTCTACACAATAAAAGTTTGCGTAACTCCAGGTAAACATGTGATTCGAGTTTTTATTTGGTTAGCTCGGCTTTGAGTTTTAATTGTTTCCTAAGTATCCTAGTTGGTTTGTTAGGGAAAGTGTAAGGATAAAACTATTTTCTCTCAAGCCTTCGCACATGAAGCTAAATTCATGTGCTTGGACTTTTGGTGCTCCTAAGCAGCCTAAAGCCTTCTACAATTCTAGTTAGGGCTAGGCAAACGGGTCCTGGACCCGCGGTTAGGGGCGAGTCCAAGTGGATCGGGGCAGGTACGGGGCGGGTCTTATTTTTAAAAATCTGAAACGGGGCAGGGCGGGGCGGATCCATGTTATTTGCGGGGCGGGACGGGTCGTAATTACTGAGGAAACGGGTCCCCGACCCGAACCGTTTCCACCTTCCAAAATTTAAGATTTAATCTGATCCGTTGATTAAAACCACGATCGCACTCAAGATCAAGAGTCTCTCAGATCAGACTCTCAGTCTCAGACAGTCAGACAGACCTCGACAGTTCCCTTCCCCCACTCCCCAAATCTCCTCTCCTCTCTACTCTCTCGTCTCAGAGTCAGACCTCGATCGCTCGCGCTCCCATCTTTTTCCATCGATTCTCCACTCCACCCCTACTGACTCGACTCGACTCGACTCCTTGAGACTCATAGTGAGTCAGTGACTGTCGACCTCGACTGTGTCTGTCGACATTACATCAATCCTCCCCAATCGCGAGTTCCGACCACCACCACACGGTCGACACCAACCTCGCCGTCGAGAACACTACCATCATCCTGCAAATTCCTAGGTAATTTATGAATTAGGGTTTCTGATTTGGGAATTTAGGGTTTTTGGGGCTATGATTGCATAAGCTTTTCGATTGATTATATGGATTGCTGCAATTTGATTACTAGCAAAAACTTGTTTATTGGTTTTGAATTTTATGGATCTGCTTATAGATTGTAGATTTTAAGTTGTTTGGTTAAATTTGCAGAAATTTAAGTTGTTTGTAGATTTTAAGTTGTTTGGTTAAATACTTTGGTATTTAAATTTGCAGAAAATTTGTAGATTTTAAGTTGCGTAATTTTCTGACTTTTCAGAGAGACAGAATCGTGTTGCTGTTGTGTTGAAGGCTACTGGGGAAAGCTCCGAGTCTTCAACATCTATTGTGAAATCTGTTCAGAATGTGGTAAGCTCTTTCCCGCTGCGCTTTCATGATCAAATTTTTATATTTATGATTTGTGCTCAGTACATAAAGAACTATAGAGGGTTTCACGTTATGCTTTGGCTAGCCTGAATCTGTAGGCAATATTTCCTTTCTTCATTTGATTCCTCTAATGGTTTTCAATTGTGTGCAAAGTTTATGAATTCCCCCTTCAGTAAATTTCGAAAAAGCATGCATTTTTCTTAGCTATGAGAATGGGCTGTGATATGGATAACACACGATTTTGTTTTTTAGCCAACTTTTGGTCCTAAGAATTTGTCATTCTATGGAATGAAGAAATACATGCAATATTTTCTTTCTTCTTCATTCGACAGATTGACAAGTTAATTTTGATCTTTTTTTTTTTTTTTTAAATATCAGGCTTACTATTTTCTTCCTCTCGCTTTGATTTGAAACAGTGGGATAATTCTGAAGATCGGCCAGCTCTTGTTGCTTTGGGGTTTGCAGCTGTAGTAGGTTTATGGACATCAACGAATTTGATTACAGTAATTTTCTTATCTCTCTGTTCTTTTCAGTTCTTGAAAGGAATGAAAAGTGTTGTTGCAATAGTTGATATGAGCTTGTATGTACTAATACCAACTATCAACATCTGGTACTTTCTGTGGCATTCATATGTAGGGACCAAGTTACACTGTCAAAGCTTAAAACTTCTTAAATTTTTAGATTAATTAACATGCACAATATGGAGAACATTTTGGTAAAATGTCATGAATGGTGAGTGCATGCATGTTGCTGCATGTTACTGGCCTGCAGGCCCTGCACACGATTTGAATTTTGAAATTTGAAGTACATGAGAAAAACTGTGCAGTTTGCAATCTGTGCAAATCTGTGCAGTTTGCAATCTGTGCAGTTTTGTGCAGATTACAATTTTTTTTTTTTTCAAACAACCAAAAAAAAAAAAGAAAAAAAAAAGGGACCCGTGGACCCGGCCCGAACCTACCCGCTTCAACCGGGCAGGGTAATGTCCGGTTCTAATATTAAAAAATGTAATCCCCGGCCCGGCCCGTGCCCAGCCCTAATTCTAGTTCCATGTAGGTCCACTGAACTTCCGCAACCATACACACTATGAACCACTCGGCAAGCCCCGTTATTGTGGCTTGGGCCCATTTAAACGTGTTGATAAACATGCGTGATTTGCGTGTGTGATACACACTATGAACCTCTCGCACTTTATGCATGGATTTAAGCTTGGGTTGTAACGCTTCCACGACGATTTGGCTTTGAGATATGATTGGGCTTGTAAGTGAGATTTCTAAGGCCCAACAAAATGCAACATATAATAATAGGTGATTAAATTGGGACAATATTAATGATGTCAGTCATGGACCATAATGGCCTATAAAGTTTATCTAGTTCTGACTTCCCTTTCTTTGAAAAGTTTTTTTTTATTTTTTATTTTTATCATAAATTGCAACAATTATTTTATCTCAAAAGTGAGATTCTTCGTAGACTTTCCGTCACCTCATATTTTTCGTAGAATTTCGATGCCAACATTATAAAACTTTATGCCATAAACATAAAATGATGGAGAGTACATAAAAAGTCTCATTTTAAGAAAATCTCCTTAACATTTCCCTTATTTTATTAGTTTAAAAAATTTCAAATTTCCCTTGTAGCATCTCATTCCGCTGTAGCACAATTAACTGGATTGGGCTTATATAACCCGGGTTTGACTCCCGACAGCGGAAAACATCTTTTGTTTAGTTTTTGTTATTTTAAATAGTTTTGCTGTAGTTCTCCTATTAATATTATCAACATATTCCACAAAACTTAAAGAGGATTGAGCATACACATCCGGGTTCGACTCCCAGGCACAAAACTTGTCAATTTGTAAAGGATATGCTAGAGAGACCATATTTTAAAACCAAATGACATGTTAATCAACATTGAAATAATAATGCAACCATCAATATTTATATCATTTGGTTTACAAAATTTAGTTTAAAAATTTGGTATTCCTAATCGTAACTATTAACAAAACAAAACATGGCCACAAATTCTTATTAATATTTGTAGCTCTGAATTTTCTAACAAAACACGGACATTTTCTGCAACCCCAGCTCATATTTTAACACCAAATCATCAAAAACCCACACTTCCACAGGATCTACCTGTCATGGACCACTAGTTCACGCACCCATCTCGACCGTCGATATCCCCTCGCGGAACAACTCTGACCGTCGATACATACGACTGGAACCCAATGTTACTTTCCACGATCTCGTAGCTCAGACTCTGGTCAGCATCGTCAACGGCTATCAATCGTTCCTTGGACCAGCTGACGGACTTCTCACCACCCTTGGATGGGATTGAAGAGCCAGAGCGGTATCTGATGCAGCCGGGCTCACCGTTGGTCCCGTGGATCCCCTAGCAAGTGGCTGGGGTTGGAAACCACTTGTGGAAATTAAAGAAGTTTTTGAAGAGAGGCTTTATTTGGTCCACTGTGAACTTTTTTTAGGGTTGCAGGAACCTTGGCTTCCCACTTTGGATGTGAGTCTCCCTCCATTTGATTTGATCTCTGTGCGTGAGATTTGGACTCACGATCTCTCTCTTCTTTTTTTTTTAAGTAGAAACCGGGAGAAAACTTTTATATTAAAGTGTATATCTTAATTGCTTCTTTGTCTTAATCACGCACATAAAGTGAGATGAAAGAGATATTTGAGTATATTAAACCAAACAATGTTTTGAATTCAACTTCAAAATTGAACTTAGAACCACTTAGAAGTTAGAACCAAGTAATCATATATAATAGACTTTTTTTTTTTGTCAGAAATCATAATAGAAACTTTTTTATTTTATTTTTTATACGAAATAATAATAGAATTGGATGCACACGAAATTGATGAGAAAAAGTGACAAGATTATACTTTACCTGCGGCTTATTGTATTGTCCTTACCATCTTAGTCAAAACTATGTTGGAGCAATTTCTGTATCATGTGAATTATGAGTATAATGAGGAATAATAACAAAATTGTTTCACGATACGTATATGACTATATTGTATACATACTTTCAGACTTTATTCACCCCATGTCTGGTCTGTAAACGATGCAAGCGTTAACTTGTTGTTTGTTAAAGTTTCATACATTTTTAAGACAAACGCCGAACACTCTAGAAATAACAAGAGTACTCAAGATTATCCAAAAACTAAACTCCAGAATTTATTTCTAATATGAAAGTAGTTTGTCCCATTATTTAAATAGCAAGCTTTTTCTTTTTCTCGTCCCTTAAAAATTTGACAGAGAATTAGTTCGAATCTTTCAATAAAAAAGAAGGTCGAATCTTTTGTGTAAAAGGATCGTTCGTTTTATTTATCAGATCAAAAACTTATACGAAGAGAAAGAATGTGATTCTTCTTCAAATAATCATATACATTGGTTAGAATCTCAGAACTTTCATATTTGAACTATTTGGATGACGTTCTTCTTTGCTTCAGATATAAATATTGTTGCTGCCTATAGAATATCTGAGGTACCTTCTTACCTGAACAGTCGGCATCTAAGTTATAGCTACCCCAATACCAATTGCTGATGGGGGTTGATGCTTTACTAGTAGAATTAATAAGTTGGTATATATGATCTACATCTATACAAGTCATTGAAATAAAATTCCACACCTAACAAAAAATATATGTAAATACGACTGCCATTGCCAACCTAACACAATTAGGGTTATTTAATAAGATGGTCATTTTCATTCACTGAACAAAAAGAAAATTTAATGGCCCTTTGTAATGAGTACTTTTTTTGGTGTAACCACACATAGTAGCGCGTTATAGAACATGAGTGCATTTTTGCTCACCATCATTTAGTGTGATATATACTCACCACCCTATTTATCACTATTAGATGAGTTTGAATTTTAAGATTTGTTCCTATCC
This sequence comes from Pyrus x bretschneideri, assembly GCF_019419815.1. Lineage (NCBI taxonomy): Eukaryota > Viridiplantae > Streptophyta > Magnoliopsida > Rosales > Rosaceae > Pyrus > Pyrus x bretschneideri. The sequence continues at coordinate 5,329,899 of NW_025999390.1, read as the reverse complement.
ATTACACGAATCTCGAAATTTAAACTCATCTAACGATTATAAATAAAGTGGTGAGCATACACCACACTAAATGGTGGTGAGCAAAAAATACTCTCATAGAACAAATATATCTACTATATTCTAAATCTAAGATATGGATTCTCTCGTATTATAATAACAAGTAACTTGGTAGCACCATGCAGTAGTGTGGCGGTAGTCTGCTGGTAGTTGTGTCTCTATTTTCAAACATAGGTCTTAGATCCGACTCACACAGAAATATAATATATATATATATATATATGAATAATGAGTACAATTCTTAGTTGTGATTGAACATTATGGTGACGTAGCTATGTTATGAGAATAAATCTTGTTGTGAGTAGCGATATCTAATTATGACTAATTTGTTGTGATAACCCAATTGCATTTTACAAATGGTTATTTCTCGAAAGTACACTATGGTCCCATGTCAAATGTTCAACCACGCCAAAATCCACAAAATGTGGTTTGCCACTTTGCCATTCCTTCCCAACCCTCCAAAGATGAATAAAATGCCAACTTCTTCGACTTTAAGTGCACCGGGGATTAAACAAATAAAAGACATAGGATCCTACATGTTAGCTTTCATCATGATCAAATCCAATACGTAAATAAACTAATTCAAAGACTTTGATTTCCTTAACAGTTTGGTATATAAATTTGAAAGTACAGGATAATGTAGGGCTAAGGGGAAGGCTTACACCTAACTAAAGCTTTCCACATATTGCCATTCATTTTTCACTTTCTACTCCTTTATCCCCCACTATAATTAGTCCATTATTAATATGAACTTAGCTTTATTTTTCCTTATTTCACTTCCCTGTACTATAATATTGGTTTTTGAATGATGTTTTTGAGACACATAAAACTGACAAATTTACAAACGCATTCCTTAATATAGGTAAAAATAATGCTAGGTACGCTAACTTGTACACCAAATGATGCGGTACCATTCAAATTTATACTTTAATTCAAGTTGAATTTCATTAATGATGTACGTGTCACGTTATTCAGTGCTCGAATTTGATGCATATTAAAAAAATGTATGGATAAAACTATATGCATCAAATTCGAGCACTGAATAACGTGGCACATACAACTCAAGATTGAAATCAATGGTGGCAATTAAAATGGATGGCAGTTAATTGATTTGAGAAATTAAAATTTTAATTAAAAGTTCAAACGCACTAGTTTTGTAGGGACAACTTATGCAAATTAACAAAGAAAAAACACCTAATTAGAAAAAGAAAAAGAACAGCACAAAACAAAAGGCAATGATTACGCATATTATGTTACACTTATCAACATTAATAGAAAAATATGAAAAATACACTCTTTAGACTTTAGTCCCCAAAAACCCAATACAGATATAAAAAATAAATATATTAGGGCCCCATCCTACTCTGTTTGGCCTTTAAATATATTCCTATCTTCATCATTCTCTCATTGAACTCATAACCTCTATGATCTATCTCTGCCTCCCAGTTTTTTAGCCTCTGAATAATTCCTTATTCCCCAAAACCTAAAATATGGAACCTACAAATACACCGTTCATAGCCAAGAAATTAGTCAACATGGTACGTCTAGTTTTGTTCACCTTACAAAAGGGTGTGTCCAAGAAAAAGTTGACGATGATGAAACATGGGAAGATCTTAGGCAAGTCTTTCAATGATTTCATGGTCCGTCACCAAACTGCGCTTAGCTGCAAGTCGCACGACGTGCACGGGACGTCGTTCGTGTACCCGTTGGAGTACGAGTTCAGCTGCACCAGCAGCCCGCCACGCAGGTCATCCTACACTCCTCCGTGTCAATCCGGCAAGACGTACAAGGGCCGGTATGTATGGCAGCATTCGCGGAGGGGAGCTTACGTGCCGATGATGTGCGAGGATGCATTGGCGACGGTTCACGGGGTGAGGAAAGTGAATTCTCGTTGCAGTGACGTGGTCGAGCCGCTGCCAATGGTCAGGCGGGCGCGGGTGAGGATAAGGGAGTGGGAGCCTTTGTTTCCGTTGAGTGGTGATGAGGAGGAGGATTACCACGTGGACAAGGCAGCCCAGGAATTTATTGACAAGTTTTATAGAGAGTTAATGTTGCAAAAGTGGATGGCTGCAGGTCGATACAGCTGAAGTAGGCCCACGAGTTTAGATGCGGAGAGAGATTTACATGTAACAGGTACCCGATGATCAACGTCTTCGGGAGGATTTTCATATTGTTCGGCATAATACGTTAGCTTCTAATATGTGCAGTTCATCTCGCTGATCTTAACTGCTTTATTAGATCTAACGTATTAATTAAGCATACTGAAGATCGAATGTCATCTTTATGTAGTTTGAGAGTGTATTTAGTGAAGCAATTAGAACTCATGCTTTCCTTATTGCATGTACAGTTAAGACTTAGAGAACGGTTAGAAACCTTGCATGTATTATGAAATGCAGAAATTCGTCAGAGTTTAAAGATTGTAAGTTTCACTTTTTACCTTTTTGTAAAAAATTTAAAACACAACGATGTGAGATGTTATCGTATAAGTGAACGACATGATTAGTATTTTCAATTCTACAATATATTAATAAAATATACATACACATACATATTAAGTTATGATTAGAATAAAATAATAACACTAGTTAAGGGTGTTTCGGATACCCCGAAAAAATTATCTAATTTCCATATAGCGTCATGGAGCCAGAAGATTGAAGAAGACCAAAGGTAAGTTCAATAATTTGGTGAATCCGATAATCCTATAAAATAATGTTAAACATTAAACAAAAGCAAATTTAAGCAATGGATTTCAATTTAGGCAAGGACTTAGATCCTCTCCGGATTTCCTTACTGGGGATTCCGGGGATCAATTAATACCAACCATTCATCAAAAATTGTGTGGCCACAGTTTTTTCTTTTGAGTAATGTTATTCTTACCACAATTTTGTACCACATTTCTTTATCATCTTAGGTGGTAGATAAGTTGGACAAGTTATATCATTTAATTTCAATTTTCTTATTAATTAAAACACTTAAATAAGGAAAAGTGCAGACTTCAAGATCTCCCTCTGGCGTTAGTAACTTAATTGGGTATGAACCCTAATCCGATAGACAAACTTGATTTTGACTCCTAATTCGCATGAAAGCTAATAGGCGTTACTTAATGAAATAATCAGATGAAATCCTTCTTTTAAACCACAAAAACATATTTTGAAAAGAAAAAATAAAAATCACTAGATGAATAACCATGGAGTACCAATGAAGATTGGAGACCGAAATACTTGAAGAGGAATGAGGATTGGGGCTGCGGGGCATGAGTCTGGGGATAGAAATCAATGGTGATTGTGATATATGAGTAAATTCTATAAAGCTTGACCATAATCATGAAAATCAACAGAAATCAATAAAAAAAAACTGGCGTGAAAAAGAAAGGGAAGGAAAAAGAAGGAGAATGGAAAGGGGAAGGAAGAAGGAGACCCCTCGTATACTACAATCATCATTTAATTAACAATCTTTTTATTAATTATTGATTAACATTTTGAAATTAAATGCTAATTAATTTAGATGATGTGACTATCCACATCAAATACCTCCTAAGGTGGTATACAATTGTGGTACAAAAACATGGTAAAAATAGTATTATTATTTCTTTTTTATATTTTTCACGCAAAACAAAACTGTCTTACCGTTGAAAATATAAAAAAGAAAAAGTGGCCACATAATTTTTAATGGACGGTTGGTATTAACTGATCCCCGGGATCCCCAGTGACAAGATCAGAAGAGGATCTAATTCCTTTAGGCAAAGTCCCTTTTTTGCGAGGCACGATCCGTGAACGATGGGCGCCTACGACCCATTATCTCACATAAACCTCATAGAAGTCTAATACAATCGTAAAAGAAAAGTTCTTTCAGAAATACAACCCAATGATTAAACAACGAAACCACAACTAGCTATTAAAAGAAAGTTTTAAGCACCTTGGATGTGAAAACAAACTAGAAAGGTAGCATTAGCAATGGAGACTTGCTTAGCAGTAAGCAGGTGAAAATTATGAAATGGTTGCCTTTGTAGCCAAATGACTTGACAAACAAGTTTCGTACTTTTTACGTTTTCTCTTCATATAATTCCAAGCAGGGATTTACCTGAGTTGCAAACTTGCAATTACTCTGTTGCTGCATTCTTCTCTCACTCTTTAGTATGAGCATCTGCAGGCAGAAACTATCAGATTTACGAGCGATGCACGTCAAGCCGCTTGCAGAAAGCCAACTGGAGATCGCATTCGTCTCTTTAGGGATATTGTAGTGAGTCTATTGGTCGAGCCTACAAGGACGAACCAGATACTCAAAATCTGCTTAAATCTCATCCGAGGGTTTAATTTTTCTAACAGAAATGAATCGTTACCTTCAGAATGAAAGGTATAGGAATCCTGCTGAAGTCGAGCAGTGCACTGATTTCTCTCCATATTTGTAAGGGCTACATCAGTATAAAAGCAATCCATATCTAAAATTTTTGTCCATATAATTAGACATGTTTTTGGATCTACCTTATGAATATCCATATAGACTTGAGAAGAAGGACAACACCATCAACAGGGACTTTGGATATTTTTGGTAAGGAAAAGTCAAGGTATTTGTTTACAATACACCGCGGGAAAATACAAGGAGGTAACAGTAGCCAAGCCCAGTTCTTCCAGCCCTTCCTTTATGTTAGTCAGCTGATGCCTTACCGATCCACTGTACTTAATATGTTTCCATGTGCCATTTGACGAATTGTAGTCCTTCACTTTTATCTTTTCCTGTATCGACAACCTACTTTATCCCATCTATAAGGAGGTTTCAGCCACATTAGTGGCCACAACTACACGAGATTGCTCTTCTGGAGGCAGCCTAGCGTAAGGAGGGAGAACATGCAGTGCCCCAGTTTTCCCCATGCTAGGATTGGATTGGTTAGAATAAGCCTCCAGATCATCAGTATCTTGGCACAATGCATCCCTATAATCGTCTTCCTCACCATAATTTTCTAGCTCACTCTTCGTATCTGAATCATACGAATAAAACCCCAACTCATCATCCTCGTCTGTCTCGCACTGATCTTCTTCAAATGCTTCACAAATATCCGTTTCAATATTTGTTCCCTCAACAGAAAGTGATCTTTTCATAATCAGTTTCGAAGCTCTGCGTAGCTTTCGACACAAGGACCCTACTCGCTGCCCGGTGACAACGACAAGTATTCCCCCAGGTGGCAGCCTCTTGTGAATTTTCAAGACCTTTGATATGCTTGTTTAACATAAGGCTTTTCTGTATCAGTTCTCATTTCTAAGGGAACGGTTACCTTAAATTGTCTGGTTTCAACTTCTACGATAGGAGGGTAGCAAAACAGTTCTGACGAAGTCTTCCACTAGCAACGTAGCACTCATCAACACAAGCTTTAATGGAAAAATCTGATCTCCGGGTGTTTGGACCCAAATCTACACTATAGATCCGTACAATTAAGACCGTTGAGTAAGAATAGCTCCACACCATCGGATAAAAATGAAGATAATTTTATTATATATTATGATTTTTATCATAATAATTATGATAAATAATGAATTATCTTGGACAAGACAAACGTGATGCAAATAATATCTCTAAACTGTAGTTTAGAATTAATTGGAGATATTCGGCATATTGGTGTTGGCAGATTCACGCGGCAATACAGTTACTACTGGATTAGTTTCGTGCAATTAATCCATGCATGGGATAAAGGTGAAATTATGAGGTGATGTGACTAGGATGACATCTGAACAAAAGAGTAGGCTTCAGCTTATGGACACATTGGGAAGAGTCCATTAGCACAAGGATAGTGACGTTGTGATCTTTTGACCGTGGATCACATGATGACGGGATAAAGCCATCATTGTTTGGTCAGATGTGGTCAATTAAAAAGAGATAATTATGGAGTTTTTTTTCCTATAATTATCAAGAAGAGATCAAAGGAATATCCTCCACGTGTGCTTGGGAGCGGCTAAATCAAGAGGTGATACCGTGCATGCCGCGTATTGTGGTGATGAAGATTGTTCAAAGTTGTTTATAGCATGGCCCATGGGTTTTACAATGTGGTCATCAAGCAAATATCCAACCCTATAAATATAAAGCGGCAGATAATGGTAAAGCTCTCTCAAATTCAACACACAAACTGCCTTGCTCAAACTCTCGCTCTATGCGAAACCTCTCAACAACCTTGAGATTTTTATTTTCTTTTTCCGCCAAACACATCTTCAGTTTGGATAAACAGCACAATTTGAAGGAAGATTTGTGAAAAACAAGTTCATTTGAGCAACATCAACAACATGCAATTAACAATTAAAAGGCGGAATCATGTTTATATGCACTCAAAAACAAAACTTAACCCATGAACTTCAAAGCCTAGTAGATAGGTGAACCAAGACTCAACTCAAAACAAAGTGAGTTGAGAAATCAATACCTTTGTAGATTCCTCTTTGCATAAGCAAAGGCTAATCACCCAAAGAGAGGGCCTTCGTTCCTTGCATCTTAGATCCATGGATTTGGATGGATGAAAAAAGTTTCTCCAAGTTCCCAAAATTGAGAACCTCTAATGATTCATCACCAAGGCATAATGAAGAAGAAATGAGTGACCTTGGAGGAGTTTGATTGCTAGATGATCCCTCCAAGGTGGCCGAAATTTTAGAGAGAAAGGAGAGCTTTTGTTCTCATCCTTTCCCCAAAAATAACCATTAATGAATTTTAGGCTATAAAGTCCTTTATATAGTCCCTTCAAATAAGTGACCTAATGGACCAAAAGCCCTATTCTTCTAACATGGCCGGCCTATAGGTTTATTGGGCTTTCAAGCCCTTTGTTTATTCAAGTTGTCATACAACTTGAGTTAATAGGCTTGACATTCAAATCCCATTGGGCCTTGCGGCCCAAAACTAACCCGAGGTCTTTAACGAACTTATTCGTTTGATTAATTAACATATTAATTAATCCTAGCCTTAGATAAATAATTAAACCATTTAATTATTCTTACTCATCTCCGTTGTTTCTTCAAACTCTACCTTACTCGGTGAACGATCCATTAGGTTCCTTTTAGCGAGGCAGTGGGCGATTAAAAACTCTTTCTAATCGATTGTGAATTGAAACTTACTTTCAATTCTCCCGTTAGTGATTATACACGTTTAGGGCTTCCACAAACCATGGTTGACGCCTAGCAGCATGTCATGGTTACCCAAGCTAATCAGAAGAGGTGGAGAACCTATTCAGTTTTAGGATTACAAATGCAATACGGTCTTTCTCTAATACAATACTCTTGACCACATTGTTTGGTTTGATAGTTTATTCATGTCTACTATCCAATGTGAATCTTGTACTTATATGATTACCTTGAATGTGATCTGGAACGCATTCCAACATCTCATTCATACTCTGGCTAGAGATTCTAAATCATATCATAGAGTATTCTCCCTCAAACAGTTTGAAGGTTAGAGATCCCTTGTTGCGCATTCACTTGCCTCCATGGCTAAGTGGCTTAACCCCGACGATGCCGTGGACACCCTGATAAAGTGACTTTGACATAATCAAAGATCAAGTACCTAACCACAAGACAGCTGTGATGCCTCAGGTCAAATGACTACTTTGCATTATCCCAACCATGAGTTCTCATGTGACATGAATATGAGAACTCCTCGTTGATCGTGTTCAGTGAACTCATTCTCTATTGAGCACCTACATGCTTGTCTTGGTGTCATTCACACCAATGACTCGAGACTAGTCACTCTCCCTGAGAGAAGATATAGCACGTATTGATCTTAACGGACTGTCAATGCCCAATTGGCAATCCTATGATCAGGAACGTTTAGGATGTGTCTACGAAAGAATGGTCTCATGAATCTAACTTCTTTAGATCGCATTCTCCCAATCACATATTCCTTGGACTTATCGTTTAAACATATAACATTTATATGAGACGGCTCAAACAATAATGTTTGCCCTTAATATTAAACTAGATTAGTTTAACATGTGAAATGTCCATAAAGTATCATCATATGATTGGTTTTAGGGCACATTTCCAACACAATTGCCGTAGAATCAGCCGATCCGGAGCACCTTCAGTTTGGATAAACAGTACTACGTCGAGGCCGATTGGTTATGTATCCAAGTCTTGGTGGAGAAGGATTTTTGAATCCTTATTGGCAGAGGTCATCTCATTAGCCTTTTCGCCGCAATGATGTGTTATAGATTACTGGGCTTGGCGCATTGAACGCCGAGTTGTTTTATGATTGGATATTCATAAGTAAGTTTTAGAGTTCAGCATTCTGACGGTCGAACCACATTTACCATTAAGACATGTATCTCTTTTGAGTACTTGTGTTCATATAGTTTGGTGCCAGTTCGGCATGCTTATACTCTTACGAATATAATCACTATGACCGAACCTGGCGTCGACGATCATTGAACTTCGCAAGACTAACAGCCTTGTCTTCAGGCTCTAGAACCCGAAGATTGAGACGTGTTCCTTCCTCGGCCGCAGTCGCAAGATCAAGAAGTCAGCAGCGCGCTCAACGTAACATCAACACATTTTACTCCCCGGTTGAGCTCGACCGACGAGTTGGCACGCCCTACACATAACCGAAGGACATAGTTAGCTTATTGATTACTCGGTCTGCGTGCCACGTAAACTTGGTAGTTTTTAGGATCAACACCGGGACTTAACAGTTTTTCCCGAACGCATCAACTTTTGCTGGTTTTTATATTCATTCTGTAATCACATGGAAGAGAGTACAAGGAATGGGGTTATAAACCTTGATTAATGTAACATTTAGTAATAATAACCACACTTGAGGTCACCTGACGCGGTGACACGCTATGCTAACACGTGAAAGCATTCGCATAAGAATGTTTGTGGTGTAGCTTGTAAAACCATTTTGTGAATGACAATGAATTATGCCTAGAATAAATGAGGGAATAATTGACTTGACAATCAAGTTAATGAAATCTCTAGGACTCTCGGTGCCTTAAGGAAATAAACATATTGGAGTCCTAATTAAATGCGATCAATTATGGACCTTTATTAAGTAAATACAAGGAATAAGAGTCATGATGGGACTCTAATTGATTAAATATGATTTGGGTTGATATCCTTTCCGATAATAGGGAGGAATTGGTTGAAACCCTAGCTATATAACCTAAGAATAGTCCCTACTTCCATACCAACTGAAACTCACAAAAACTACAAGCCTATTTCGATAGTAGAGTTCATTGAGAGGTAGTGGAAGTAGAAGACTACTTCTACTTTGTTCGCAAGGATCAATGGCTTCATCTTCATAACCATGTCTTTCGTATTCTACAGATAAGTTTAATATAATTAGTTGATATCTATTTTATATTGATTTGATTTATTCGTGATCCTAATGTCTTGTTGTTGTGATTTTTGAATATGTCTTACATAGCTCCGAACATGAACTTCATCAAGATTTATAACAGAGTATTTCTTCAACAAAAAAGCACTCTGCACGTTAAGAAGAAACATTACACAAAGAAGACAATAATGATACCTGTTTTGGTGTAAAATACATTATCAACACATATAATCCAGCATAAATATAAACCTGAATAGCGAAGACATTAGTTATTTGATGCTAAAACGTTCAAATCATGACATGGATTAAACCATATCATTTGCCTAAAAAACCTTGAGTTCTCATAGTAATATTCCGTCAGTCATGAATTTGATGGAGCAACATTTACTCATCCTTTTGTCATGCCGAAGTTGAAAGCCAACATCTTCACCTAAATGTAGTCCAAGCTCAAATGCTACTCGCCTAGAAGTCGCATAGAATGCAACATGGCGAGGTTGAGTAAACACCGATCATACCACTCTGGGCACAAGAGTAGCTCAAGCCAAACACATCTTCATAAAGAAACTGCACGAAAAGTAATCAATCGCAAAATTAGTAACAATAATTAATGTACAATTAGAACAAGAATAAACGCCAAAAAATTAACCCACCTGAGGAACTTGGGTCGTTTCACATCCGGCCAATCTCTCCACGTATAATAACAGTTACAGTGGAATTTTTGTTAATAGCCTCCATGATCTCCTGCTCCATCATTACTATTGGAAGCTTTTTTCTTGCCTGTGATCAACTTCATTAGGTCTTGATACATGTACTGTAGTTGGGGAAATTAGAGACCTTGATGCAGAAAAATCTGATGCCCTGCGGATGTCTAGTAAAATTTGTCCATCAAGTTTCGTTTACAATTTTTCGTTTTAAGGAAACTTCTTTGAGTAAATTGGAGTGTTAGCCCTTGATATTTGAATCCAAGGTTTAATTTGCCCTCGAAATTATGTTTTTGGATTCAAGAGTGCACGGACTTTTCAAAAAGAGTTGACATTAACACTAAAGACTGACTGCACTAGAATTTCCGTCAATTTGCTCATATGGCGTGCGTATAGAATCCACAATTTCGTTAATGTGAATGCTAATCGAGTTCAAAATTAAAAAAGAAATAAGCATTCTAATTCTTCTACAGAAGGCATATGTGTATTACAACAAACGGCAAGTAATCTGAAGGCAAGAAACAAACATGGAGCAACGTAAATTGACAAACAAATATAGAGAGCCACATCAAAGGAACAAACCTAATTGGCACCCAGTACCAATGTCCAAAATAGTTGGATGTCTCGGTTTTAGGGTTTAGGGTTTTAGCCAAAAAAAACTTAAATTTACAATTTCATAACTTTAAAATATCTAATCACATATCTTCTAAATATTACGTGTATTTTATGTATTTTAAAATAAGCAATTTGGTCCGATTGATATAAATCGCATCTAAATCGATTCTTCTTGTTTGATTTGGTTTTTATAAACCGAAATGACAAAAAATAAATCAAAACCGGTTTTGTTTGGTTGGTTTTCAGCTTTTCAGTTTGTTTGTCGAACCTTAGTTTTCTTAAGAAAATTAAGATCATATGATTGATATTATATTGTAAGTTCAAACTTTTGGTCACATTTAATTTTCCAAAAATGAAAGAGTCCGTTACACCTTCTGGAAAGTGGAGCACGTGATCCCTCTGCAATTTGTTATGCAATTTTAAATTGTAATTTTCCTTGATATATTAACATTATCCAAAAAATAAAATATAAACCCAAATGAATATGAGCATCCTCTTCGGATCCTCGTTGTGCAGATTCTAGAAACCCTTCAATCACGTTTGTTTATCATACATTATGCGGTCAGTTTTCATGAAGTATTGTTTATATTCAAATTTAAATAAAAAAATTTATAATAATTTATGACCATACGATGTATGATAGATGAATATGATTGAAGCATCTTTAAAATCATTATAAAGAGAATCTTAAAAAGAACCTCGTTCCAATTTTTATCCAAAAAATAAAAAAAAGTTAGTTGATCACCATTTTTTAGTTACAAAATCTCAACTAATTAAGCTCACAGTCATAATATATTAATAATATTAACAAAAAAATTCAAAAAAATATAAACAAATTTACAAATTTACCTCTCCATCTGTTCATATTTTCTCTGTCTCTTTCTCTGCGCTCTGAAAAATCCAGAATCCCCTTCTTCTCCTTCCTCCTTTTCCATTTGATTTCCCTCCACAGATCCCAAAATTCCCTTCTCCAAACCCTAATTTTCTCTCTCTACACCATCTGTTTCGCTCTCTCTCTCTCTCTCTCTCTCCCTCTCTCTCAGCATCCACACTGATCGATTTCATCCGCCGATGGTTCTACAAGCTTCATGAATCTTCCCGATAAGGCGCGCTTCTCGCTCTTCATGGACCACCGCCACCGATCTTACCATGCCTGAGCTGCGTCCACGCAGAAACCCAGACCCGATCACCAAGACCCAGCCTCGGAAGGCGACTGTACGGACTCGGCGGAACAAGAAGAATAGTAATAATAATCAGAAGCAGAAAAAGAATAATAATCAAAAACAAAAGAAGGCAGCTGTTGCCCGCAAGCGGAGGTGGGCCGAGGGCGGTCCGGTGATTGAAACGAGGTCGTTTAAGGAAGACATAGAGGAGGAGGCAAGTGAGAGAGCAATGGACGAGTACGATAGTGGCGGTCACAGTGGCGATAAGGGCCTTGCAGCTGACGACGAGGGCGCAGCTCCCATTCCCGAGAAGGTCACTCTCTTTTTTTCTTTTTCTTTTTTCACCGCGGGCATTCCATTTCACTTTATTTTTTTGGAAAAATTAATTTATTTTTCGATATTGGGTTTTTGTTTGGATGATGTGTGGGATGAAGAAGGTGAAAAAGGGAGAAACTTTTTGTGTATTTTGTTTGTTCCATTCAAAGTCTCAGTCTTTAGTTCCATTTTTAAATTATAGAATATGAGGTTGAAGAAAATTTTAAAAATTTTGTTTTATAGTAATGTTATTGTTTATTCATAATCTACTAACTTTGAGGAAGGTCTTGAAAGTCCTGCATTCTGCGTTTTCTCGTGTTCTTACTTCCAGTTGGGATGGGGAGAATGTGTTGTTGTTTTTCATTTACTTAAATGGGCAGTGAACTCTTTGTGAGTGGGAGGCGTGGCAGGAAAGTGCAGTTTTCTTCTTAATAACGTGTGTGTCACGCCGTCAGGTGTGAACTATTTGATTAGCATTTCGTCGTATTCTTTGAAAATTTTGCTCATTCTTGATTTATTGACAACAGGTCCAGGTTGGTGGTTCCCCAGTGTACAAAATAGAGAAGAAATTGGGGAAAGGAGGCTTTGGTCAAGTATATGTTGGTCGACGCATGGGGGCTGGTCCTGGAGCTGTTGAGGTGTGCAATCATCTTTTCTTATGGCTTAACATCATTGCATAATCTGTTTTCTGGAAAGAAAAAACAAGAAACAAGTGTTCTGTCGGATTTGTATTAACATATCTGTTTCATCTAGGTTGCATTGAAATTTGAGCATAGAAGTAGCAAAGGATGTAATTATGGCCCACCTTACGAATGGCAGATTTACAAGTAAGAGGCTTCTGTCTTCTCTTGTGATATGTTTGTTGAATAGATATCACTTTCTCACCTGCCATCTTGTATTTTGACTCTCACTTTATCTTATGTCTACACAGTGCACTTGGCGGTAGTCATGGGGTGCCAAGAGTTCACTATAAGGGTCGGCAAGCTGACTTCTATATCATGGTATGAGTTGTTTGGTAAATGTAGTTTCTAATTACCCTAGTTTCAGAATTATAAATCAACCCTACTCTGTATACAGGTGATGGATATGCTCGGACCTAGTTTGTGGGATGTCTGGAATAACAGCTCACACACGTAAGTTTTTCCTGTCTTTATATTGAAAAGAGTTAACCCTGTCTTTATAAAGAAATAGATTTTCATTTTTCACCTTATTATTTGCTTGCAACACTTAACATTGTCTGCCTATCTGACATTCCTACCTTTTAAATTTCAGGATGTCAATTGAAATGGTTGCATGTATTGCCATTGAGGCAATATCCATATTGGAGAAGATGCACTCCAGAGGGTGATAATTTTGTTTCAGAATTTCTGTCAGTATAATTATTAATGGCAATTTACCTGGTTTTATAACCTCTCTGATGATGTTGATGGCAGATATGTACATGGGGATGTAAAACCTGAGAACTTTTTGCTTGGCCCCCCTGGAACTGTCGAGGATAAGAAGCTTTTTCTTGTTGACCTTGGATTAGGTAAGTCATTGTTATAGAATCTCCTTACTTACAGCTGAAATTACTTGTCAGGGTAATTTACCAAATGCCTTGTCATCTCACTACCTGTTTTTACATGACAGCCACCAGGTGGCGAGATTCGACTGGCCTGCATGTTGACTATGATCAACGTCCAGATGTTTTCAGGTGAAATAAACATTGGTTAATTATTTGACCGTAACTATGACGATCTTTGCATGTAATCCAAAAAAACAAAATGATTTTACTCATTGGTATACTGATCGTTAATGTGCTGCAGGGGAACGGTGCGGTATGCAAGTGTGCATGCTCATCTTGGTAGAACTGGTAGCAGGAGGGATGACTTGGAATCTCTAGCTTACACACTGATATTTCTTCTTCGTGGTCGGTTGCCATGGCAAGGATATCAGGTTCATAATTTAAAAAATTTGTGTAGGCTTGTATCTAATTATGTATACCACTCTTAACACAAAATCACAATATTTTTTTAGGGAGAAAATAAAGGATTTCTTGTCTGCAAGAAAAAGATGGCCACTTCCCCAGAAACTTTGTGTTGCTTCTCCCCTCAGCCATTCCGACAATTTGTTGAGTATGTGGTGAATTTGAAGTTTGATGAAGAACCAAACTATGCAAAGTACATATCCCTTTTTGATGGAATTGTTGGCCCAAACCCAGATGTCAGGCCAATAAATACTGATGGTGCTCAGAAGGTACTTTGAATGTCTTGCATCTATGTAGACTATATTTTATGGATGTTAGTTATAGGTCTTCCTTTGGAGTTCATCTAACTTATATCTCTTGCATTGGAAAGCTTATATGCCAAGTTGGACAAAAGAGAGCAAGATTGGCCTTGGAGGAAGAGGATGATGAGCAACCAAAGAAGAAGATTCGTATGGGGATGCCTGCAACCCAATGGATTAGTGTATACAATGCTCATAGGCCTATGAAGCAAAGGTATATCCTTACGTTTATACACTAAATGTATAAATTTAGTTCAAGTTTGACCCATCAGTGAACTAAGTTTATGTTTTCATTTGTTGTAGATATCACTATAATGTTGCAGATGTGAGGCTCTCCCAACACATTGAGAAAGGAAATGAAGATGGGTTATTTATTAGCAGTGTGGCTTCCAGTTCAAATCTTTGGGCTCTAATCATGGATGCTGGCACTGGCTTCAGTGCCCAAGTTTATGAACTCTCTTCATATTTTCTGCATAAGGTTTGTGATCCATTATATCAAGAAGAGCTGTCCACTGACGTTGAAACTTAGTTTGCACAAGCATCGTTGTTTATTTGCGTGGATTTTTTTCTCTTTTAGATTACGGTACATGGGGGAGGATTATGACTATTTCTTGTTTAAATGAACACATCAATCATACTATTTATCTCTGTTTTGAAGGAATGGATTATGGAGCAGTGGGACAAGAATTACTATATCAGCGCGATAGCAGGAGCAAACAATGGAAGCTCTTTAGTTGTAATGTCTAAAGGTTAGTCTAAGCATCTGTGATTCTGTATATCTACCTTGCCAATGTAATTGTGCATCATTGATTCTGTACAGTTACATTGCCAATCTAGTTGTCTAACTAGTCCTCTTTTGCTTCATAAAGGGACCCAATACTTACAGCAGTCCTATAAAGTCAGCGATTCATTTCCTTTCAAGTGGATTAATAAGAAATGGCGGGAAGGATTTCATGTTACTGCAATGGCAACTGCTAGGAGTAGATGGGCTATTGTTATGTCCCGCGGTGCCGGATTTTCTGACCAGGTTTTATTGGGATTTGCAGATATCAGCTCTATTGATGTACCCTTTTGGTGTTGGAGAAAAATCATCTCATATTGTGTTTTGCCTCCCTTGACGTGAACTATTTCAGGTTGTGGAACTAGATTTTCTGTATCCAAGCGAAGGCATTCATCGAAGGTGGGATAATGGTTACCGCATCACGTCAACTGCAGCAACTTGGGATCAGGCAGCTTTTGTCCTTAGTGTTCCAAGGAGAAAACTGGCAGATGAAACTCAAGAGACGCTTCGGACTTCTGCTTTTCCTAGTACACACGTTAAGGTGGAATATTTGACTAATCATTTTCTTTGTACTTGCCTTTTCCTATTCATTCTTGTTTCTGAAAGCTCAAGTTTCTATGTGGCAAATTTGCAGGAGAAATGGGGAAAGAACCTTTATATTGCATCTATTTGCTACGGTAGAACTGTCTCATGAACAGCCAAGCTTATGTTGAGATGCCACGGATGGAATTCTGATAATTTACCTTTATGAACAACAAGCCAGCGTTTACCATTTAGTGCCTGTTCAAGAGCAAAAGATCCTCTCACGGGAAATTGATTGGTCTTGGCATTTGGGAGTTGATGTACGCTAAACTCTTCTTTATTGCCACCATAACATAGCATCTGTTGTCTTTCAATCTTTTGAGCTTATTATATATCTCACTGGGAAGTTGTTTATTCCCTCCCATTGTGAAAAAGTTTGTGCATTGCCAAAGCAATAATTCCTTCGGTGAAGGCATGTGCACAAGCCATGTTTTGATTATTGATAGAATTTGGGAATGTGCAGCTATGACTAGCTGTGGTTTTTGATGTTCTCAGCCCTTCAGTATGTACTTGGTTTTTTTTTATTCCCCCTTTTCTTTTGAGGGGGTGAGCTTCTGTGTGGACTTTAAGATGAGATGTCCCAATTTGACCGTTAAACAGAAAGTAGTTGTATACTTACAAAGCATCAGTGTGTAATGGTTTCTTAGTCATCTTAGTTTTTGGTTAATCTTAATCACTTTCCAAATGCTTGTATCCTTTGATTTATAACCACTGATTGTGTATCCTGACCTCTTATCAGTACATTACACATAGAAGTTGTGCAACATGACTATGCTAGATTTCCAGTGAATAAATGGGTATTACAGGTTAAATAGTAGATAATTTTGGTCAAGGTCTTTGAAGCAGAACTGCAGTAGGGAAGGTTATATTGCACCAATGTATGAAGTAAGACCTATGATGCCGATAAAGAACCCATCTTTCCCATTGGTAAGTTGTATGTCAGATTTTGTGCAAATTTCTCTCTTGCAGTTTATATTATGATTTCCCGTGTCTGATTTTGTAGCTATAATGTCTCGCTATCAATTGGCATTCATAATTTGTTAGACAGCACTTAGTTGTTTGTGTGTACTCAAGTTAGCAAGGATTCTCTTCACTTGTCCCCTTTATTTTACTTTTGTAATTGTTTTATTTGATGTAAATAGTTGTCTTTGTGTTTCTAATAGATATAAGGTGAGCTGCTTGCGAGACTTTGTGGTTCATGCATATCCATCCATGATGCTGCTATTGGAGGAAGTGCGAGTTTTCAAACACAAGGTAAGCCATTTTTCTTTAAATAACATCCCAACAGACCTGCCCTGGTAACTGTTGTTAAACTTCAATGGCATACTGCTTTTTATCTTGTATGAACATCTTTTTGATGCATTTCTAGTTTACTTGCATAAATGAGCCTGTAAGTTGGTTAAATGGTACGTCGTAGGAAACTTAATAATGGTGGGTTCTAGAAGGAAAGTAGTTAAACGTAAGAGAACAGATTAAGAGCCAGAAAATTGAATGCTGCACCCATGACTATGCGTTTGCTTATGCCGAAAAGCATTGGTCATTTTTTCGACCAAAAAAACAATGCATCTTGTTGATAATTCATATGTGCTATTATTTCCAATGTGCATACGAGTCTATAAGAAAAATGTGGTTCACTCATACAAGAAATGAACGGTTAAGATTGAACTGATGGGAAAATTTGCATGCAAGCCTCCCTCTCAACTCCAAGCATTTGGTTTCTTTTTCAGCTGCAGATGTGAAGCGATCTTAGCCCAAAGCACGGCATTGCTGTGCTGATTTTTCCGGATTGAACTGATGGGACTGATTGTGCCAATTTCCGCGAGGTCATGATTTGGAATTTTCAGGAGACGAATCGATGATGAACTCGAGGCATCTAGGTTGCAAGGGATCGGTTTTGTTTAAAAACTATTGTCAAATTTAATCAGATTTAAACAATGTCAAAGTGAAGGATTTCAGTGGTTGCTATCGTCGTTTGAAATACATGAACTCTTTACTTCCCCCCTCTTCCGAACATGTCGCACGCCTAGAGCTCATAGCGGAACTAGAGAAACTGACTTATACATCGTATGCTTGTGTGCTCGGAATGACGGTTTACGAAAACTAAGCTTTCCCTATATGATAACTTGGATGGTCATGACATTTTCGTTCCACTGCCATCCTTAACTGCAAAGAAAAGGAGTGGTTTAGAAGGAACTATTGAACCGCAACCATATGGTTTATAGTAATTTTCGACGCCACACACCTTTCTAGAATCTAAACTTCATGCAAAATAATGTGTTTCAATTTCACCTTTGGCGAAAATCTAATCAAAGATCTCTCGCTTATAAGTAAAGATGAATACCACTAGACTGCGGTACGAGATGGCTCTTGAAAAGTTAATGGTCGCATTTTCAACATAACCGACCTTAAAACAATCCTCCGCGCAGGACATTCCAGTGATGGTCTTGTTGCTAGAAATCCGTTCCGGGCGCCGATAGCCTATTCAGTGTTTTGAGTCGAGCAATGGCGTTAGTAAGACAAACAGTTGTTAAGGGAGAATTGCGGTGGGAGATCGAACCCGCATCAGAATTATTTTCGTTCTTCCAAGTAGAAAAACTCGGTATGTCTTGAAAGTCAGTCACTTATGAAACTTATAATAAATGATCAGACGACTTCCAAATGGCAAAAGATGTAATGAATCTCAACAGACAACACTCTCAAAGAGCACAAGTCGGATGGTTTTCCAATTGCATAGAAACAATAACAGAACTTGGGATTTACACTACAATGTGTTACCACACCCATTTTCTCACACAGCACCCAAAAATGTACGTCACGAATTGACCCCCCTTTCTATACCCGTATTCGTACATATGGTAGAACCCTAGATTACCAAAGGGTTACAGTGATCCATCAAAGCCACAACCTCGGAGACTCGCAAACATCGACTCCCCTGTACATTAATGGGTTCTGGTGATCCATCAAATCCACAAGCAACAGACTGCCATATATCGACTACCCAGTATGCATTGTCTCTCTTGCTAAGTGCCCATGCCCCGTTCATGCCCTCGCACAGCTCGAGTACAAAAAAGCTTGACAAAATTGAGCTGGCGTTAAGTGAAAAACTTGGACAATGCATGAAACATCTAATGTTTTGGCCGACGACACAATCTCCTCAAACGAACTCGTTCCTGGATGATATTAAGCATCATCAGATCACGGTTATATATCTTAAGACTGAATTGAAAAAGGAAAAACATTAGCAATACTTGCCTCGCTGTTGTCGTGATTATAGCGGATTGAGAAAAGACACCTGCAGCCCCTTACATCGTGCATTTTCCTTTGAATATCTGTAATATGGGCATCGTAGTAGATTGCTTGATCTCTCCTCTCCTAATAATAACCAAGCCACCAAAATGTAAAAGCCTACCAACTTGAAAGATATGACGGTAAGGTTATTACCAAAATAGATTTTTGAAATTTACCAGGAAGCAGAGGACATGATCTCCAACCTTCAATGTATGACATTCTGAATGCTCCAGTGGCACTGAGCGCTCCCGCACGGCTTTTTTTACATTAACCCACTCATCCTCTTCGGCTCCAAATCCAACAAATTTGACACGAACTTCCTTTAATAAATGACAAAAGTCGCTTAATGAATTTATGAATGTATGTTGTACTCAAAATTCAGACAAACATGTAAATCGGAAGCAATCAGCAGTATATACATGAATAGAGCAATAAGTTATGACTTAAATACTTACAGTTTCCCCCGTACTAGGGAATCTGTGAGCAAGGAACTTTTCAACATCATACCTGCGGCAAAGTAATATAAGAGATTCAGAGAGAGAAGGACTGAGGGGGTTGGAGGAAAAGGATAGAAAGCATCTCATGATCAAAACATGCCATGTTGAGGTTCACATTCAATTAAAGCGTACAGATATAGTATTACCAACGAGAGATGAAACTTCAGAAAGAATTACGTTTGGATAGCTATTTTACACTAGAAAAAGGACTTTTGAGGTGAAGCTATACTGAAGTCAAAGGGATCGGGGGCATTGAAACTATACTTAAGTCTTCATTATATTTTCAAACTTTGTACTATCTGTTGCCTTAATAATGCAGTTGCTGAAGGGACTTCAAGGCATTAAACCTGTACCAAGGTGCGCATGATCATTTATTCCATACAGCCTTAATCAAATGCCCCATATCAATCTTCCCATGATTTGTAACAAATGGCAAGTTTTCTAAGCATGCCAAATTAGGCACAAGGTTTTGGAACAAAAGATGCCAATAACCAACAAGATAAAAGTTATAGAAGCAATAACAACAAACTGAAGCATCCAACATGAAAAAACGTAAGGGGACCAAGAAATTCAATGACAAAGTCATCCTTGTTTGTACTAACCATGCCCCATCTTTTGACGACCTTGCCTCAAATTCCAACTCTGATACATCTGGGATCTCTTCTTCTGCTTTTAAATGGACATTTGTCAATTATTTACAAATGATATTATGTAAAAGACAAACAGTTCAAATAACTTCTTATATATGACATTTAGTGGCTGGTTGATAACAGAAAGAAAAAATTCTAAACAACGGTATATAACTAGTGGCACAGTTCAAAAAGTTCAATAATCTCGGTTGGCTGGTCGTTCACTATTTTTCTAATTTTGCATATAATGAAATGAGTTCACCGTACAACAATCAGATCTAACCAGTTTTCAAAAGCCTTACAAGCTTGCATAGTACTAGAGCCTAGACATAAAAGCAACAAGCACTTGTGAGAAGCACCTTTAGGTTTTTGAGAACTTTTGCGTGCCTTATTTGAAGGGCAATGTCCCTGTTCCTCAGAGAGATTTCTGGATATGTTTGATGATTCTTTCACCCTATTCTCGAACCAACTTTGCACCTAAGAGAATTGCAACAATGGGCGTTTTAGAAATGATTGATCAAGGCCACCTTATGGTAAAAAACAACAGCAACTACAGATGGAATCAAATGAAAGGCAAAAAAAGAGATAAATATGTTTAACCTCGGTCCATTTTACGATAGGTTTCCCAGCACGACCAGCGGAGCGACTGAATACAAATAACAAACCAAAGTAGGAGTTAGACCAACTATTACTCGAAAAGTAGTAATCAGTATGATATGAAAGTCTAAGCATGAAATTAAACTCACTTAAAACTTTTTGCAGTACTTTGACAGAACTCTCGTTCCAGCACCTGTTCTCCTAATTCCCTCGTCAATCTCTCCATTTTTTCAGTCTAGTCGCAATCACAAAAACCGAAAAACCAAAGTAAGTTCATCAGATAATCCCCAAATTACGAATTCAAAATGCTAAACGAACACTAATGCAGTCTTAATCACATTAAGCGTGCTATATTTTCAAAAGAACACCTCAGAAGCTTTGGCTAACATCAAAATCCACACTTATATTATCAATAAAATCACAATAACCAAGCAATACCCAATTGAATTTAACCAAAAATAAATCAAATTTAAGAGAAATTAGGGAAAAAGGAGGAGAATTTGCATCCATTACCTCGGCCTTCGTAAAGCCGATGAAAATCTCTCTGTTTCTGGGACGAAGACCGTCCATTGACTCTCTCTCTCTCTCTCTCTCTCTCTCTCTCTCTCTGTGAAACCCTAGCTTTGTTGAATTTGATTGCTTTCCCACTCTCCCGTTTCTCTCTGTAAAACCCTAGAAATTGGAAAGTGGCTTTTCTTATTCTGATTTTTTATTTTTTTGTCTTGTCTTCGTCTTGTCAAAGTGAAATGGAAAACAAACACACACTCTCTCTCTCTCTCTCTCTCTCCCCCTCTCCCCCCACCCAAAAAAAAAAAATCAGGTGTTTGTCAGGAATATATGGGTTTCTGACAGGCCCAACTTAATTGCCAGCCCAGAAGGGGTGTTCACCACGAGTCTCGTATTTTAAGGCCTCTTTTAGTTTTTAGTTTTTTTATTTAGCTTATGTTTAGCTACGTCCCTTAATACTTAATTTTAGTTTTATTTTGTTCTATATAACTCAAAAGTTATTATTTTATTGCTTCATATGTCTTAGATCTATTAATTTCTTATACGAACTTGATTTGGGTGCGTCATGCTAATCAACTTTTGTTTTATTTTTTTCATCTCTTTAATTTCTTTTAAACTAAATATTTTCTGATTTTTGAATGTTAACGTATAATGAAGATTTATAATCAAATTTATTGCACATGTGGCATAATCTTATTGGGTGTTGGGTCTTACATTTGTTTTAGAAAGCAACATATAAATTATAGGGAGAATAAAGAGTCTACAAGTCAAAGTGGAACAAATTTTGAGTTTCAGATAGTAAAGTGGTGACTTTTGAGTTATAAAGGTCAAAATGAGATCAAAATGGAGTTTCAGGAGACGTAACTAAAAATAAGTTTTTTATTTTAATAGTGTTCTTCAAGATAAGAATGGATGAAGAAGGGTGATGTGAGAAAGGTGATGAAGTATGAACGAAAACAAAAATTTAGAAGTGAAAATAACCTAATTTTTCAATTTGTAGTTATTATTTTTTTGTCTTTTTGTCTCGCCGTCATTCATACATATTCTCCCTTATCTCTAATTTTCTCCTATGCGTTTTTCACCATCACGAACACAAAATATAAAAACAAAATAGTTGTAAGAAGTAAATATGCAAGAGAATGTGGCAAACGTCACACATTCTAGTTTGGTGGGCTAAAATATGAAGAGCAAGTATGAGAAATATATTATTACTCACATCATACCTGTTGGCGCGTTTTAAATTTATCAGCAAGTATGAGAAATATATTATTACTCATATCCTACTTGTGTGGGGGGTTTTAAATTCATCTGCATAATTTATTAAAAGCCTACCAACTTAGACAAGATGTACAAGTTTTTCACACATAACAATATGGTTCTTTTTTCTTTTTTTTTTTTGGTCGCATAAGCATATAGTTTATATTACAAGGGATTCGCTTGACAACAATGACAGATTTAGGAATTTTTTTCTAAGTGAGCAAGGTATAAAAGTTTGGTGCGATGTTTCTGCTTAAGTTTCTTTATTGGGTGAAATGAGTTTGAAATAGGAGAGAAAAGCTGAAAATTATGAATGGTTAAAGGAGATTTGCGATTCTCCATCCCCGCACCATCTTGTGTAGCCCAACTATTGAACGAGCAAAATCCAATTTAATAGTGAGATTTTTTTAAGTCTGTCCACCCTTGGCACCAGTGGCGGAGCCATAATTTTTAAATAATGGGATCATGATTTTGATAAAAAACTTCATTGGACCATTTTGTCGAGTACTTGATAGGAACATGTCCATTTTTGCCAACATCTGCAGAAGGCTTATGCTAACATATGTTAACAACTACTATGATACGTAAAGATTTGTAAAGGTTGGTTACAATAAATTGTAGAATAATGTTCAAGATTGATAAAACTTGTCAACTAAGATATTTCATCAAGCATTTGATGACTACAATAAAGTCACTTACAAGAAGAGAGAAAAGGAAGACATGGATGGTAGAAAAAAATAGAAGTTAAAGAGAAGTTTGTAATTTAGTTCGTCTTATCTGTTTATAAATTAAGTCAAACACGATACACATACAAATATATGTGGGTTGTTAAAATTATTAACGGACAACCAACGATTCTATTTTAGCTCTGCCACTGCTTGCCATTGAATAAATCCACCAAACATCCGCTCATGCTTGGGAACCTTGGGCTCATGGTCGGTAGTCAAAAAGTAAGTATATTATTTTATGAAAGTCCTTATGCACATTTGAAAGATTATGAACTAGTAGCTCACGCCAAAAAAATTTGTTTAATAATTCGTACATTATTCAAGGGTTAAAGTCCTAATCAGTGGTTAGTGCCAAACAAATTAATACTTTCATGCTTTTACGTGCAAATAACAAAGAACCCGATTAATTAAAATATATTTTGCAGCAGGTGAATATAAGATAACCACAACAAATTTGGGATTTGATACTTTTTGTCTTTGTGACCAGAAAATAATAATATATACAGCCATAGCCATCAACCGTTGTACATTGTTGATACTTGGTAACATGTTAATAGTGATTAGTGACGCACATATAACGTAAGAATTTTATATTACTTACGCGTTTACCAGTATTGGTGGCACGTTTACGTACCCGTATTCGGAATCAATTTACGGAATTGGATTCCAATTACGGTATACACATTTGTTTACGTAATCTTGGGAAATCAAAATACATGTGGGGTCCACACGCATTAAGGAATCCAACTCCTAATTTTGGAGGAATTGGACTCCCTACATAAGAGAGGTATTTCAATTCCTTGTGACTTGAGGAATCCGGAATGGATTTTATTTACCAATTATGCCCTCACTTGTTTCTAATTATCCCAACATTGCCCTTCATTTGACACTCATTATGCCATCTTTTAATAAATAAATAAAACCTATTTATATATTTTTATATAGATACATTTTATTATATAAATTTAATTAAGAATTTAATTAAATTAATTAGTGTGAAAATAATTTATTTATGTAAGGGCAATATAGTAATCAACCGAGTTTTCATTCCGATTGAAGTGAATTAGTAAACAACTTATATGGACTCAACATCATTCCTACTCCGATTCCAGACAATTTTAGTAAACAACTTCAATAGGAATCCGATTTTGATTCCACCTCATTTCAATTCCTCCTCAATCTAATTCCTCCTCAATTCAATTTCTCTCAATTTGATTACGGATTAGTAAACGCGCCCTTGGTTTCAAATTATATACGTAGTAGCAAAGTTAATATGATTATTATTTTTAATTCGTTGGGTTTCGGACTCCCTAATATAAAATTTTAAAATTTAACTCCATGTCGTTTTACTTGAGTAAGAATTAGGGCTTAGGATAGGAGGACGAAGTCATAAGATTTTTATTATTATATTAAGGGGATGAGAGAATTAGAAACTATTATAATAATTTAAGAGGAGGAAATTTTGAACCCAAGATATATGGATGAAAACTCAACACCCTATCTACTAGAATATTATACCACATGCAAATTCATAAGAATTGACAAAGCTTAATTTGTGGGTAGTTTCGGATGTTAGGCAACAACTATTTTAAGGATGTTAGCTACCATTCATCATTCATGTTCATACAGGCATGTGCTTGAGTTTGGTGTTAGGTGCGATCGATACCAATTTTAAAGTTGAATTTATTTGAGTTTGTACCAAAAAAAAAAAAAAAATTAGAGCATTGTTCTTGGATTTTGGTTTAATTAGAGTTATGATCCATGAATTAAAAATTGGTTTTGAACTTGTCTTAGTATGAGTAACGGTACTTTTAAGTAATATTGTTAAAATTTTCATCCAAAATAGAGGGTTCAAATGGGCAAATAAGGGATGAAAGTTCTAACAAAATTATCCAAAATTACCATTCATTCACACTGTGATAAATTATATAACCAATACCCACAAATTTTTAGTTTCAAGTCTAAAGCTTCAATTCGACTAAAATTTAAAAACCAATGTTTCAATTTTCTCGAGTCACATATAAGGTTGCGCACATTATCTTATCGATCTGTCATCAAAGACAAAATCACAAAGGTTTGAGACAAGGTAGTGTAGGCTCTTGAAATCTCATTAACCCGATGAGGTGGTTTTTTTATTTTGATTGGACTTTGCACAACGACTAGGAGCAGCTTTGTAAGATCCCACATCGTCTGAATGAGAGGAGATGATGTGCCTTATATGTACATGTCCACCTCTCTATAGTGAGACGTATTTTGAGTGGAAGCCCAAGAACAAATCCGTGAGGGCGTGGCACAAAACAGACAATATCTTACTATGTGGCTTGAGATGTGACAATTTGATATCAAAGCTACCCCAGTCGGAAGTGTGCCGACAAGAACATCAGACCCCTAAGGGGGGTGGATTGTAAGATCCCACATTGCCCGAGGGAGAGGAGGTGATGTGCCTTATATGTACATGCCCACCTCCTTATAGTGAGATGCGTTTTAGGTGGAAACCCAAGAACAAATATGTGAAAACATGATCCACATCAGACAATATTTTACTATACGAACTGAAATGTTACAAGCTTCAAACCGTAGAGATTGGTGTGGGTACGATATTCTCATGCAGCATAAAACTTTTGACCTGCTTCAAAAAGAAAAGAAAAAAAAAAAAAAACTTTTGATCTTTGAACGACGGACTCATGAAGTCACGAGTGACCCAAAATTAGCTGTCTAAGTCATATTTTTACGTGTTGGAGTAGGTATATGTGAAAATAAAAGGATTTTCTATGTTCATACTTGCCGGCGTTCTTACCAACTTGGGTTCTGAAGTGCATGTTGGGCTTAAAGAGCAGTCGGTTTTGGATCAGATTGTATCATAATCACGACAAATTTTTCACTATGTTCAGGATGCGAGTTGGTACAATATAGGTCATTATACAAATGGAGAACATAATATATTTTTTAATGTTTCTCTACTTGTGTTATAACAGGTAATAACTGGCTCGTGTTTTGAGTACACGAAATATTTCTCCATAATCACGCGGTGTTATAATAAACATATGCCTCGTTTGATGTTTATAATTAATTTGATTTGAATAAATCATTAGATTCAATAAATGTTGAATAAAAAAAATGGGTTAATTTTGATTTTTGATTTTTGATTGAAGTCTCTTTCCTGCTACATAAATGACATAATAATAAAAGAGATGCAATAATACCAATAAAGACTCAACCGCTTTTTTTTTTTGCTTTCATTTACACTACCAATTTAATTATTCGAAATTGCTTATGAGTTTTGATAAAAAAAAATAATAATAATTGCTTATGGGTGCATTCTAGATTATAAAAAAATGGGATTTTTTTTATTTATATAATAAAATTGGCCACATTTTACATATAAAAACTTGGTTCATTTACATAAAATTCTGGGTACATTTTATATAGAAAACATTGGGCACATTTCATATTAAAAAAACAGTGGTACATTTTAGATTAAAAAATAAATAGATTTTACATTAAAAAATGGGTACATTTTACATAAAAAGTGGTACTTACAAAAAAAATACAGATGGATTTTACATATAACAAAGTGGTACATTTGTAAAAAAAAGAAAAAAAAAAGGGTACATTATAAATAAATTATGGGTAAAAATAAAAGGTTAAAAAAATTATGACTACAAATAAATTTTTTTAAAAATAAGGGACAAAAAGAAATTAATATATGGGTACAAATTAAAATTTAAAAGAAAATTGGTACAATTTAAAAAATGGTTGCAAATTAAAAATGGGTACAAACTAAAAATATAAATATGTGACAAAAAGTTTAGCCATAAATATAATATATCAAATGTAACGTTTCTAACACTAAATGAATATATTTAAAAATAAAACTTAATTATCTTGACATATAAATATTCTCTTTTTGAATAATTAATGGCATTTTTTAAACCGAAGGACCTTTATCAAAATTTAAAAAGAAATAAGGTTTTAATCAATGGAATATAAAAAATAAGAATGGAAACCTAATTTCTCAAAAAAAAAAAAAAAAAAACTCATTTGCGTATGTTATTCAAATTAAGGTAAAAGATGCATTAAAAACATTCAGCACTCCTAATCCTCACTAAAATGGACTCACAAGATAAGCTTTATTCATAATTAATCTATTTTTCATCTTCAATTTGGACAAAATATGCAAGTTAACATACATCTCGTCGTTCAAAATTCATTAAAACTACTTAGTTGTCAAAACCAAGTCAATTCGAAACACAAAACGAGACTTTATGTTATAATAGGCATTTTTAAGTGTACTTATTACACACTACTAGACAAATGCAATACAGTAATTTCTTGTTAAAATGAGATTCTTCAAATGTGCTTAGCGAATGATTGCATGAGTACGGCATATAATACAAACAAATAAGCAAATAACTTAATTAAATAATTAAAATTAAATAAAAATCTGCAAAGGTAGGAAAAGAAAAATGTTGGACAGGTCTCGGTCAAATTCCACAAATGAAAGTGCTCGTCGTTCACGATTTCGAGCTTTGGTCCAAAGGCACGACAGACTGACGTGGACTTCATACAGATATAGCTTCACCAGTCACCACCTCAGAAAGTCAGAATGCAAATGTCTACATAGAATTTTAGACCTAACTAGTAGTTGGGACGAATTTTGAACCTATATTTCATACGGCACGTCTTATATTCGATTTTTGGTGTTGGTGAATGGCATGATGGTCATGGAGAGACTGAAATATCTCTGTGAGTCCTCCTAGTATCTGGAAGAGTGAACTGTCGTGGCGAAACCACCAGTTACTTTTTTTTTTCTTTAAAAACCTAGAACACCGTGATATTATTCTTTCACTCAAATTATATTATGCGTATTTGTTTTCAATAATATTCTCTTTTTTTTTTCAGTAACAATAGTATTTTTTTTCCCATAATATTCTATAGAAGTGAAAAATATATATATCATTTAATTATATTATAACACGTAAGGTGATACATTATATATATATTTTTTAACAAACGATATTATCTACACTAAGAGGGTGAGAAAGTAGCTAAGCCTCATAATGGGCTAGCAATAATGTGATTCAAATTCACCTTTGGTGAAAATCGAACCTAAAACCTCTCACTTACAAGTGAAGAAGAATACCACCAGACTATAGTACTAAGTGACAAGTATACATTATATTATATAGCAAATCAACTAATTGAATTGTTAATAGGTACTCATAAAGACCCATTTAGTTCGATTTCATCTTACATCATTATCACCACAACCTCATATTTATATTACGATAATATCAAATTAAGCGGGTTTTAACAAGTATCCATTAACGGTTTAATAAGTTGATTTGCCATATTTACATTATATAACAATTATTCTCCGTATGAATACGAGAAATTCTTTTCTCATTTACCCACAAAGAACGCTGGAAAGTATTTTTGTCTTTCTTTTAAAGAGGAGTAATTTAACTACGACCAAGACTCACTCAATTTCGATAAAGCAATTTTTTTTCCTTTTGTTGAATGATTCTAGATCTTGTTTGAAAATGAAAAATTTAAGGAATGAAAAAGGTTGAAGAAAGTAGACATTACGCGGAGAAAATAATGGCATATGGTGATCAAATCATGAAGAAAAAGTGATGAGCGTTATGGTAAAGTAGTAGGAGAATGACTTATATTGAACGGATTCACAGTCACGTGATTTTTTTTTGTCCAATAATGTATTGTTATGTGCAAATTTTTCTTCATATGACAATTTACTATTGGATCGAAATGTCACGTGACAGTAAATCCGTTCCATGTAAGTTGCTCTCAGTTGATAGGAGTAAAGTCAATCAATAGTAGTCGCGGATGAAGATGCAGAATTGATAGCATATGAAATTAAATGGAAAAAATCAATCAAAATAATGCAATTTTGTTTTTGGAAGCACAACCAAAATGATAATTATAATAATAATTCTATGGTGGGAATTAATAAATTAAATGAGTAGTTGGGACAAATTAGTTGTGCGCAAAGGTAACTCTTGTTACTTTATATTAGCGTTCAACGAACGCTAAAAGTAGCCCTAACAAAATCTTAATTTAGTAGTTGATCAAATTATGTATCGGACAAACATGATGTCAAAAATCATTTCATCGACAGTGATAAGAGCTTTTTCGGTTGATGATTTATTAGGTATATGAAGACATCTTGTTATTGTGTAATTTCTACTTATGTAGTGTTTAATTATCACTGTATCATATCATAGAATCACCTGTATTAAAGAGTGTGTTAGCGAAATAAATCATTACTTCATTGTTTAGTGAGAATTTAGCAATGAAATGAGTTTGAGGTGTGGTTTTAAGTTGTATGGTTTGACGTGTTATAATTTTGTTTTCATATAAAAAAGGAAGGAGAATTTTTTATTTATTTTTATCGAAAAAAAGGGATTTGATTGGGAAGAAAGGAATCCACTTTTCTCTGCCTACAAAGTCTGTGGAGAAGGAGGAGACATAGTAATATTTGGCAGACCCTCCAATATGATGTCGCTGAAGAGACACAATTTTCTGGTATACACACCCTTTTTAAAAATTATCAAAATATATTGAATTTTTTATTACTATTATTATTGCATGATTAGTTGACTAATGCAGCACACGTTGTTAGACCCTGTTCTTCTCTTTGACAACGAAACCTACCTTATTTTCAAAAACCCTCTGTAATTCCACAAAGGGTAGGAAGTAAGACCCAAATCCCACCTTTTATACTCCTATAAAACGCAGGTTTTGGGTTCCTGTTTTGCAAAACACAAGAAAGTCTGCATCTTTTGCCTGTTTTCTGGGTTTCATTGGAGGACTGCATTGCGTTTTGCAGAGGAGGATATTGGTGGGTTTTGGATTTAGAGATCGGAAAAAGGTCGGAGCTTTGATGGGGAGCGTAGTGGAGGAGATAAGGAACGGTGGTGGCCACTCAGTGGTGGATGTGGAAAGTAAGGCTGGCTTTGGTGGAGGTATTGAGGACGTGTACGGTGAGGATTGTGCCACGGAAGATCAGGTTCTCACACCATGGACTTCCTCGGTTGCTAGGTAACAAACACACACAGCTTCTTTTTCCATGTCATGAATTTTTGTCTGCAACTGTGTGCATAATTCTATTTTTTTTTTTGTCCTATGCAAATTCTCATTTTATTGTAGTTTTGTCTAAATTTCCCTCCTCCTTTTCCCGGGAAATTTTGTGTTTTGAGGCTCATTTTAGTTATTTTTCCAGCAATTATCAAATGGCTGAACCTTTTTTAATTGTTTTATTTAATCAAACTATGTTTAGTTTCAGTCAGAAATTTTTCCAAATTATTCTTCTCTTGGTACGAGGGCGAGCTTTGGCTCAACGAAAAGGTTGCTCATTTGTAATCGAAAGGTCACAGGTTCGAGTAATAGAAACAGCTTCTTTACAAAGTAAGAGTAAGGCTACGTAACCCTCGCAAAGTGAGAGCTTTATTGGCTTGGGATCACATTTTTTATTCTTTTCTTGTTTGGTTATTTGAGATAATCTGATTTTATGATTTTCTCCTTTTCTAAGTTTCCCAAGCTATCCACTTTGGATCAAGTTCGAATCTCTCTTTCCGTAGTTTAGATTACGTTAAGAATACGCTGGAATTAAAAAAAAAAACTTATCTTTAAAATGGTTTTCTCTTTTTATTCCGCACTTGCTGAAACCATGTTTCTAGTTAATGAATCAATTCCCAGAAAGTTGAAAATGCAGAATTTGATTTATTTTTTAATGCATCTTCTGCAATCTAAATATGTTACAGTGGATACACATTGCTGCGTGATCCACACTACAACAAAGGACTTGCCTTCACAGAGAAGGAGAGAGATGCGCATTACTTGCGCGGCCTTCTGCCTCCAGCCGTCCTGACTCAGGAGCTTCAGGTTTGCAAAACGACCTTTCCTCAAACTTCATTTTCATCATTTTCTTTCATTTTCAATGATTCCTTTTCGTTGTTTCATCTTCGGCTAAACTTCGTGTCATAATTTCGATCATCAGGAGAAGAAGTTGATGCAAAATCTTCGCCAATATGAAGTTCCGTTGCATAGGTACATTGCAATGATGGATCTTCAGGTAATCTATTGCTTTACAAGCTTTATACCAGTGGATCATTGTAAACTGCAACTGTTATCAAACAGGTTCGTTGTCATTAATTTTCGCTTCTTTTTCTGGCATCGTTCTTGTTTTATTGCGCAGGAGAGAAATGAAGGACTGTTTTATAAGCTTTTGATTGATAATGTTGAGGAACTGCTTCCTGTCGTGTACACGCCAACTGTTGGTGAGGCTTGCCAAAAATATGGGAGCATTTTCAGGCATCCACAGGGTCTTTACATCAGTTTGAAAGAGAAGTACGACCATCTGATAACGTTTTTACTTCATCTCTCATGATTAGTTGCATACCTGTCAAGCATATATTGAGGGATAAAATTTTTCAGGGGAAAGATCCTTGAAGTACTAAAGAACTGGCCAGAGAGGGGTATTCAAGTTATTGTCGTGACTGATGGTGAGCGTATTTTGGGGCTCGGGGATCTTGGCTGCCAGGTATTTGATGCAGATTCTACGCAGTCGTTATGTGTGTATACTATGTTGGAACTGTTCCGTTTAACGCATGTACATATTTTGCTTGGAATTGTTACCATTGTCTTTGGTTGAATCACTGTCACCTTAATTGACATGAATGTCCCGAAATTTTTCAGGGCATGGGGATTCCTGTTGGAAAGCTCTCTTTGTATACTGCACTCGGAGGAGTTCCTCCTTCAGCCGTAAGCATCTCCACACTGCTGCCCCCTTTCTTTGAGTTCAACAACACAAGCAACAGAAAATTTTGCCTCAGCAAGTTTAAAATCTGTGTTTTTGTTTACAGTGCTTGCCTATAACCATTGATGTTGGCACAAACAACGAGAAGTTGCTGAATGATGAGTTTTACATTGGGCTAAAGCAAAGGAGAGCAACTGGACAGGTTAAATATTGTTTTTTTTTTTCACCTTATATCTTTTGTTTTACTTTCACAGTTGTTTCAAGTTTTAACCATGTGAAATACAGAGTCTATAAAATTGAGGTGGTCTTTTACCTTTATGATATAGGAATATGCAGAGCTTCTCGAAGAATTCATGACTGCAGTTAAGCAGAACTACGGAGAGAAAGTCCTAGTTCAGGTAGGTAGAAGTCTTTCTAATCTTTCATGTTATTCGGTTTATGGAAATTCTGAGTTCTGTCCTCCTGGTTTCGTCACTCTCTGAATATCGTTTGCTATCTGTTACTTGTTTCTTCTGTAGTTCGAAGATTTTGCAAACCACAATGCATTTGAACTGCTGTCTAAATACAGCAAGACTCACCTTGTCTTCAATGATGACATTCAGGTAACACATTAGACATTCTTTTCACAGTTAGTAATCTTGCTTCCAGGATGTTTACAAACTATTTTCCTTCAATTTGGTTCAGGGAACAGCATCTGTGGTCTTAGCAGGACTCATCGCTTCCTTGAAATTACTTGGCGGAACATTAGGTGACCATACTTTCTTATTTCTTGGTGCTGGAGAGGTGAGGCTCGAAAACTACTCAGGCTGAGAGTCTGTATGTTCATAAAATGCACTGGTTTTTGGATGCTGTTTTTAACTTTTCCTTCTTTGCTACTGAAGGCTGGAACCGGTATAGCAGAGCTTATAGCTCTTGAGATATCAAAAAAGGTATTAACTTGCTTACCTCAACTCTGCCTCCTCTCCCCGAAACAGTTTCTTCGGTTAAGAATTTGTGTTTAACTATGTGTTTACATCTTGGCAGACCCGTGCTCCATTGGAAGAAGCCCGCAAGAAGATTTGGCTTGTGGATTCTAAGGTACTTAAAAATCTGATTGAATTCTTCCTTTCGATTATAAGCGTTTACTTAGTTTATCTTTTCCTGTTCTTATATGTTGGCTTTGGCTTTAACCGGGGAAACATATTCGTTGCAGGGTTTGATTGTTAAATCTCGCCTAGGATCACTTCAACACTTTAAGCAGCCTTGGGCTCATGATCATGAACCCATAAAGCAACTTGTAGACGCAGTGAAGGTGCGAAATATACTTTAATAACACAATATCTTTCAGTAGTTTCTCCTCCTGTTATCTTACACATTCCCTAATTCATCAGGCAATCAAGCCAACAGTGCTGATCGGAACATCTGGTGTGGGAAAACAATTCACGAAGGACGTTGTTGAGACCATGGCATCCTTGAATGAGGTTCACTCACTCTCTCTCTCTCTCTCTCTCTCTCTCTCTCATATACGATGATCAACGCAAGTGACATTGATCTGGTGATTGGCATGCAGAAACCACTTATCCTAGCACTTTCCAACCCAACATCGCAAGCTGAGTGTACTGCTGAAGAAGCTTACACATGGACCAAGGTAACCAATACGCTCTTTCTTTCCTTCCCTTTCTCTTTTCTCTAAGTTTCGTTTGGGTTATAATGCGGCTATATAAGCCAGCAGAACCCTGTTTAACAATCATATCGTTTTTCTCATACGAAGGGTCGAGCAATTTTCGGTAGTGGAAGCCCATTTGACCCTGTCGAATACGAGAACAAACTCCTAGTGCCTGGCCAGGTTTGTACCTTCCAACTCAAGTAACCATTTTGCTGCGAATCACTCTTCATTTGAAAAAATAACATCTTACCGTCCCCTAACCATGTCATTCAGGCAAACAATGCCTACATATTCCCCGGTTTTGGCTTGGGATTGATCATGGCTGGTGCCATTCGCGTACACGATGACATGCTTCTGGCAGCCTGTAAGTAGTACTCGAACGACAAGTTTCAAATCAACGCTCTCATCTTGGTTATTTGTGAAAATCCTCTCATCATTTTGATTTCGCAACAGCTGAAGCTCTGGCTATGCAAGTTTCCGAGGAACACTACGCCAAAGGATTGATCTACCCACCATTTACCAACATCAGAAAGATATCAGCCAACATTGCTGCTAAAGTCGCTGCTAAGGTCTATGAACTCGGTAAGTTCCTTTTTTCACAAGTCCTACTCGGAACAAGCACTGTATTGTAACACAATTTACTGAAGCTCGTATTCGATTTGGTTTTCAGGTCTGGCTTCTAATCTGCCTCGGCCAAAAGATCTCGTCAAGTATGCCGAGAGTTGCATGTACAGCCCGCGCTACAGAAGCTACCGTTAAATACGCAGTGTTCGCAGCCTGCAACTTCTATCAACTACCATTTTTTCCCACTAATAATTTGTATTCAGTTTGGTCCCATCTCTACTACCGCTAGAAAGATTGTAATTTTCGTTTTGCCAACAAAAAATAAGAAGCAAAAATCGATTGTACCTCTTCTTCGAGGGCTCAAGTTTTATATAACATCAATTTTAATATCATGATACCAAAACAGCTTTTGAGATTGTTAGAATCACTTCTCAGAAGAGCACCACTGTTAAGTGACTTTATGGGATAAGTGCTTTCCTCGGAAGTGATTCTGGCCCTCTGGGAGTCGCTTCCAGACGGGCCCTTGTCTTTTAGAACAAGAACTCCGTTTTTTGAGGAACAATTTTCTTTACCGAGTGCAAGTTGCAGCACGCTTTCAACTGGAAAACTAAATGCCAGACTGAGCTCAGAATGATTAAAGACTTATCCCACATACAATACTCGGCAACCTCATCAAGTTTTACATCGAATAATTCGCAGATAGGCAGAAGGGGCTATACAAATCGTACTTGTTACACGGTAACAGGAAAATTCAGGGAAGCAATTACAAATTTGAGATATATTAGACTTACTAGTGCAGGTCATCAGAAACTTGGGAACTTCGAATCCCCCAAAAAAATTTCGGCTTCAAATTCTTTTTTGTGGCTGTAAAGAGCCAACCCATATGGGTTTCGCAGCCCGCACAGTTTGTTATTGTCCACGCATACCTGCAATGGCGAGCAAACTCGCAACTTAGCAACTCCATAATACTACAATTCTTATGTCACATTCAAATCAGAAACCTATCTTAAACTAACTTGCTATAAAGTGACAGAAATGCCAGAGATATCCAAAGGGGTGTGAATAATATAATCAAACATTTGGCTTAAATTTGCTATCATTGCAGCTAGATACCGATTTAATTCATACCTGATAAGTTCTAGTCGTTCCATATAATTTATGATCATGATATACGTTAATTTTTATTTTTTTATTTGTTTTAAATATTCAAATCCCTATAATTCTCTTTTCACACATAGACTCTAAAGAAGTTTATTAATATGTACTTGAAAACCATTAAAGGGCCAAATCAAGACAGACTAATCAGTGGCCTTAATGACGATCAGTGTACTAAAAAGTAGATGAAAATGCACAAGAATTGGTGCTCTTCAAAATAGTAAATTGGTCAGAGAATCTGAAGAATATTAAGGTACAAGTCCATACCCAGGAAACCAGCTGTATTCACTCGTTGGTGGTCCTATAAGTGCCAAGCCATTTGCTTTGTAGAAAGTCATTATCTCATGAACGTGGCCATCTGGGTTCACATAAGCACCAAGAGGACCTTCACTTGACATCACCAGCATATTACTCCGCCTCGCAATGATACTCTGCATTGTATACCAAAAACATGAGTAAATAAAACACACAACGGGCAGTGTTCTGAAGTAAGTGCATTACCTGACATGTTTTACACTGAATAAGATCAAAACTCTGAAGCAACTCAATTTCTCTACGCAACCTATATGAAATGCCGTCAATCTCCAAAAGCTCCTGCCTTGTAGATTCCGAGACAGGGATTTTACTAGCGATATAAAATGACAAAAGATCAGGCTTCTTCACAAGACGATCCATGCTTGGTGCCCCAACTATCTCTTTCCACATATCTGTAATGCCAGAAATTGACAAACTCTGTAAAGCTGAATCCTCAAACATGACAGCACACAAGCAATTCTAAGATTGTTTCAAACAATTCTAATAATTCTAAGATTGTTTCACATCCATTATAAAACTAATCAAGAAAATGGGCGAAATGTTTTCAGTTAATAATAACATATAAAACTTAAAATGTAAGTGCCTGATCCTTTTTCATTTTTAGTTCTAGACAGTGGTAATATCTTCTAACATATTAAGGATCACAACCTTTCAAACATCAGGTGTAAACCCAAAGTAAAAGTCAAATACCTGCTGCTCTTTGAGCAAGACAATAGGAGTCGTACATGCAGTATACCCAATGGGGCCAGAATGCTCTTGGAACTCTACGAAACTGATTTAAGTCCGTATTTCTCCAATATTTATTTGGCTCTTTCTGTTTGCAGGATTGCATGTCTGACATGGAACTGCTTGCCAAATCAGCATTACTAATCTCAGGGCATGAATGCAATGAATCTGAAGAATCAGAGTCTTTTGATTGCAATTGTAAATGTGACTTCTCATCATCACTGCTTGAAGTTGTTGATTCTTCCATTGTATCAGATCCAGAATAGGAACCAATTGCAGATTGGTGAACTTGTCTCTCAGTCAATGACAGTGCACTCTCAAAGCTTTCATCTGAATTTGTCTCTGAATCATTGTCCACATCCATAGATCCATTTGACTCTGCACACGAATCATTTAAAGGCAGTTTAACTGAGAAATTATGGCCTCTTGGATTACTAAATGGTGCCAAATCTCTGAATGCATCCCGTGGGGCCCTCAATGGTATATCTTCCTGGATGATTTGGACTTCTCCACATGGCTGACAGATGAAAATTTCACACCAAGTAAGACACTAAATATATGAATATGACCAAATAAAAATAAAAGGTTACCAAATGATCATCTCTCTCAAACATAAAAAAAATTCTAACCGCTCCTTCCACATCAATCCAACGGCGTCTTAGACGAAATCTCTGTTGGCCACGAGTTACCACATTCAGTGAGCCATCCTCTAATCGCCGATATTGCCGAATCTATAAAAAAGAAATATAAATAGTTAATTAACCCAGCAGTTATAAATGAAATAGCATAGGTGACAACTTAACAGTTTCTACTTATGAGCAGTAGAATAAACTTAATATACCTCTGCGGTTGTCCCAACATTCGCAAACCTTATTCTTCCATTATCAGGATCTCTGAATACCCGAATCTGAACAAAAATTTCAGGGTAAAGTACCATGAAACAATACATAATGAAATCCAATGCAGGGGCAAAACAAGTCATTACTTGTCACAAGGAGTTCACCTACCACACCAATGGTATAAGGAGCATCAACTTGGGTTAGTGCTCTCTCAATAGATAGTACAAAATTCGGTTGAATAACTCTTAAGGGAAGGGTTGCTTCTGGGAAGAGGACAACTCCTGCATATATTATGTAGATAAAACCAAGTTCTCTTTAACATAAAAAAAGTAGTTTATACTTTATACAAACATAAAAGAATATGAGGAAAATGATAACAAAAACAAGACTAACAGCAGGCTTCACTTTGATTCTCTTCTATTTCTCATTCATTCCACTTGCTCATTAGGAAAAAAAAAATACGTTTAGGGCTAGCAGTTACTTGATTCTATTGATTTTTTTAGATAATTTTACCAAGCAACTAAATACTTAAGACACAATGATGTTAAGAAAAAAAGGCTCTTGTAACATGATAACATCTGTCCAGAACAATTTTATTGATATAGAGCATTCAAATGACAGTCTTTCTTTTTTATCATCCAACAATAATCTCAAAAATGATTGCTCTGTCCATACAATATGCTAGTGATCTAACTGTCTCTCAACCTCCTATTATTCCATGGTACGTTCAATTTTTTTTCTTAAAAAACTTTTCTTCACTACCAAAATGGCTATACGACTTTGCACCACATGGCTAACACCTGTGGCTAATGCAGTTACGCTAAAATGCCAAGCATATTCAACAGCTACCAAGAGGAGAAACTGAGGTTTGAAATCATTTAACAATCAAATGTAAAATGATAGTACCTTCGAGATAGAAAATAGGGAGCTTCAAGACGGCGCCCCCATCAAGAAAAGCCACCCTGTGATGAGTGTCTTCAACCTCTGTTTCAATTAAAGTGTAACTAAACACCAACACTTTGAATGGAAAATTGGGAACAAATAAGTATAAAAATGGAAGTACAAGACCAAATGCCTACCACCAAGATACGTATGCAGCGAAGCCAAACAGGTATCGAAGGCATAATCATCGGACGTGTGCCGACCACTTTTCTCAAACAACAAATCAATGGGATAATTAAATAAAAACACAAAATTTCTTCTCAATTTGACTGTTATTCCTCATAGAAAATTCCAAAACAATGTATGATCACACTATATGTATAAAAAAGTGTAACAAATTATATATAATCAACTAACAACACTGATATGACAAAAATTCAAATAAAAACATAAAATACCAAAATTGAGTTTGTTACTCGTCACATAAAAAATTCGAAACCCTAGTTCCCAAATTAATCAAACGAATTGAAATTCTGATGAGTTAGAGTAGAAGTGGGGGAAATGATGATTACGTAGCGTCGCGGTCGTCGCCGGAGGAGTCGTCGTCGACCTCTTCGACCTGCAGTTCTTCGAGATCGAGTTGCCGGATCTCCTCCATCTGCCGCCTCTCTCGCGCCAGAATTCGATCATCGTCCATCTCTATCGCACTGTGGGAGTTTGGCTCGTTAGGGTTTTTTGCTTGGAAGAATTGAGAAGTTTGGAGCGACTTTGTCTTTTTCTCCCGTCCTTTGAAATTCCCAGTTCAGCTGCTTCTTGTACACTGTTTTTTATTTCACGCCGTCGGTGCCGACGTGTCATACTCATAATATTTGTACGACGTAAAGAGTTTTAAATTTAATTATTGTTAAAAACGAATTTAAATAATATTATTAATAATTTATTATGAAAATAATATTGTTAAAAAAACAAAAAAAACATTAATTTTTGTAAAAAATGAAAGAATCCCTGTTAACCTCGTTAATCTGATCACAACGGATTCTCTCTTCTCTTTTTTTTTTTTTTTCTTTTATTTGAACGATTGCAGTTAAATTATATTAATATTTTATATTACTTTTTGATATTAAGAGAAAAATAAAGTAGATAATGTGAGAGTAGGAGGTGGAAGAGAA
The DNA here is from genome assembly GCF_019419815.1 of Pyrus x bretschneideri. Classification (NCBI taxonomy): domain Eukaryota; kingdom Viridiplantae; phylum Streptophyta; class Magnoliopsida; order Rosales; family Rosaceae; genus Pyrus; species Pyrus x bretschneideri. The sequence goes on along the minus strand of NW_025999390.1, from coordinate 5,290,546 downwards.
TGAAAATGTGAGGGAGAGAATCGTAATCCCACGCCGTCAGTGGGTCTCTCTGAAATTTCGTCTGGCAGCCGTTAAACTCTCTTATCAGCAGTTTGGTGTGGCCCCCATAGAAAACAGCTCGCCGGATAAAATTTTCCAAGCCGCGAAATCAAAGCAAGGGCCATCATGGGTCGCCTAGTCCTCTCCCACTTCCTCACCGTCTCCACCGCCTCTTCTCCTCGCCTCGCATCTTCCCTGTACTCTCTCTATCTCTCTCTCTCTCTCTTCAATTTCCTCTTCCATTTTTCATTCGCACTTTCAAGTGATGATTTTTCTTGAAGCAGGTGTGCTGGTGGATTTCGAATCCGGCAATGGAAAGCGCCTACTTCAATTCCGCAGATTCGGCTTCAAAGCGCTCGAAACGCCGGCGGTTTTCGGTGCTGCTGCAGCGTTTCGCTCTCGCAGCCCGCTGCTCCGGAGACTTCTCCCAGCTCTGTAAAGTAATCCTTACTATTATTTGATTGTTGGTTATGTGCATTGTGGTTATAGATTGAGGATTTTACTTCTTTAATGTTCGAAGTTTTTGGCTTTTCGATTTACACACTCATGGGTTTTCATCTGTTTGATGGTGTTGAGAGTGTGAATCCCGCACCGGCGACTAAACCCTTGCTTAAACCTATGTACGGCTTCAAATGAGTGCAATTGTATTTCAATTGTTGTTTCTTAGAAAAAAATCACGTTCTTTTGTTTGTTTCAATTTCGTTACTAGTATGTAAGTTCCATGCACTATTAAGTTTAAGCATGCTTATGTATACTTTCTTTTTTGCATTGATGCCAAATTCTTCACTGATGTAATTTGAAGTAGTTTTGTTTTTCAGGGATGCTCAAGGGCCTGTAGTTAACAAATATATCCAATAGTAATCAGATTTATATTCAATCTCATTGGATCTTTGATTTATAGGAAGAGGATAGTGTCTGGAGTCCAACCGACGGGTTCAATCCACCTGGGAAATTATCTTGGCGCCATAAGAAACTGGATTTTGCTACAGGTAGCGCCAAATTGTGTGCTTTGGAAAATATTGCTTTGCATATTGTATATATACACTATACGGTAAGCTAATATGCAATGACTCTTATTTTGTTGCAGAATACATATGATACTCTCTTTTTCATTGTGGACCTTCATGCGGTATGGCTTTCCTGTCATTTTAACTTTTTTTAATTTCCATTTTGGTTACTACTGCACATGGTGCCATAGTTAGAGCAGAATCATTCCCTCATTGTATCTATTGATGTATGTTTTTTGCAACATTCTATGTAGTATCCAAGAAATAACTTGCTGCTCATAAATTTAAACAAATAGAACAGCATGCATTGTCTTCCTTTTTGGGTTGTGGCTGTGAGAACTGTAGAGTTCTATCTTTTTTCTCTATTCTTTCTCTCTCTAAAGCATTCACGTTGTTAAAACTTGAATTTTCAAATTCATTCGCCAAAGTGTCCTGCTTTTTGGTTCAACATATGTAGATATTTGAATTTATAGAGAAAGATTGAGGGTCAGGGTTTGTTTTCCTTCTTATAGAAGGGATAGGAATAATGAGTTTATCTTTAATGTTTCAAAGTTTTTGCTTACAGATTACATTACCGTATGATGCACAACAACTATCCAAGGCGACAAGGGATACAGCAGCTCTTTATTTGGCATGTGGAGTGGATACCTCCAAGGTCTAGTCAACTTTAGTCCTTTGTGTTGTTGTTTAGAACATTGTACTTTTGCTGAATATTTTAATTATGATTTGTATACGCAGGCGTCTGTCTTTGTGCAGTCTCATGTTCGTGCCCATGCAGAAATGATGTGGCTTTTAAGTTCTGTCACGCCTGTCGGTTGGCTAAACAGAATGATTCAGTTTAAAGAGAAATCACGCAAGGCGGTGCGTTTTTAGCTGTACGAAAGCTCCATCATGGTTCTGTATCTAATCAACTGAAAAGTGCTTTCAATGATGACATGCCTTACATATAATACATACTTATAATTGTTGTCCATTGTCTTTATCGGTCTCACCCTGTTTTTAATTTTGTAGTTTGACTTATGCCTTGTACCATGCTGTAGATTGTCATTTGTCACTACTAATGTGCATTACATTTCAAATTGGGTTTCTTCATAGAAATAGCTTCAAATTGGTTATCATTACAGATGCTTACATGTTACTATCTACACTTCAAGTAAATCGCATTGTTTTGTTTTGACTATTGTAGGGGGACGAAAATGTTGGTGTTGGTCTTTTGACTTACCCTGTTTTGATGGCTTCTGATATTCTTTTATATCAGGTAAACTTCAAAATTTGCAGCTTTATAAAGGATCTAAAATTTTATATCAGGTAAGAATTGAATTGTGTTTAAGGAGGTATAATAATCTGGAGCACTTAAAGCAGTGCGTGCTTTTTTGTGCACTTGTTTCACTATGCGTATGGTAGATTAATCATTAAACTATATGTTATTCTTATATTTCTCTGCATGCTTCTGTAGTCTGACTTTGTCCCGGTTGGTGAAGATCAAAAGCAGCATTTGGAGTTGACACGTGAACTGGCTGAGCGTGTTAATCATTTATTTGGAGGAAGGAAATGGAAAAAATTGGGAGGGTGAGAAGCTATAGCACAACTTAAACTTACAAATATCCGTTTAATGTGTTCACCCTATCTCTGCATTGACTTCTTTACCAAAAGTCTCTGTGTAGAACTTGACCCTTGATATTTATATGTTGTTGCAGGCGAGGTGGTTCAATTTTTAAGGTGGAGATTTTTTTTTTGATAGCCCTTAACTTGAGCTCATCAATAACATAAGTAATACAAATGCCCCTTCTTTATTAGGTTCCTGAGGCTCTTATACCACCAGTTGGAGCTCGAGTGATGTCCCTAACTGATGGTCTTTCCAAGGTGATCTACATTTTGAGTTCTCATATAATTACGTAGTGCAGTATAATTTATATTATTTTCTGATTAAATTATTATGTTATTGTGGTGAAAATACATATATTTTTGTAGCATCAAGGGAGAAAATGAGTAAAAAAATTGCAGGAAAAAATGTTAAGACCATGTACCAAAACCACTTGAGGTAATAAAGGGATGTGATAGGGATTTGTTTTTATAGTTTTCAATGCTTTCCAGTAGAAGAATGGAAAATAGAAACGAGGACTTCCAAATACTCCCGTATTATATCCTGCTATTTCTTTTTGTACAGATTGTTCAAATGACCAATATAATTGTGTAACATAAGTTTCTAAAGTATACCAATTACTTGATGATATGAACAAATTCATCATCTTACAATTTCCGTTTGCCTTGTTACTATTATTATCATAACATCTCAAAGTAGTAGGTAAGAATGAGATCCTTGAATATCAGAATTAAAAAATGTAGGGTAAACGGAACACATGATCAAAATTCTAGCTATTCCCTAATTGGACTCTTATGACTAGTTCCCACCTATTTGTAGGCATGTGTTAAGTATGTTTTAACTTTTAAGTATTGTCATCAGTTATATGAAGAAGAATCTTCTTCTTATGCTTACTGACATTTTTGGTTTCATTGTCATAGATGTCCAAATCTGCGCCTTCTGACCAGTCCCGAATCAATCTTCTGGACCCAAAAGATGTGAGATACACAAATTTATCTTTCTCATGGAAAGTTCGTTAGGCCTCCTATTTTCCTTTTCCTATTCTATTCCAGTTTTGTTTTAGGTTTCTCCGTCAACTTGATCTAACTGTCTCAATTGTTCTGTAGGTCATATCAAACAAAATAAAGAGGTGCAAGACTGACTCATTTTCAGGGTAAATACCTATCCTCATCACTTCAAGCTTGTCTTTAGATGTTATCCTTCATTGATATTACTGTAGTGTTGGGGTCATCGTTCTGTTTTGTTATTTGTTTATTGGTAGGTCTGATAAACTAATCTATGTTGTTTTTTGTTTCATATGGTAATTCTTGTAGTATGGAATTTGATAATCCTGAAAGGCCTGAGTGCAACAACCTTCTGTCAATATATCAGCTTGTTTCGGAAAAGACAAAAGAGGTAATAAATTTCATTTGAGTTTTCATTAGGTTAATGCCTTTGATTATACATAGATTCATATACATAAACTTCTACTTGTGAAAATTTGAGTACCATATGGAAATGACTGACAATATTATAGTTAAGAAAACTACTGTTATTTCTCCAAAAACAAAAAGAAAGAACATTACTAGGAGGTTTGAGATGTCTTACCGTGGTAAACCTTTATTGTTGCAGGAAGTTGCAGAAGAATGCCGATACATGAACTGGGGCACTTTCAAATCAGTCCTATCTGATGCGTTGATTGATCATCTGCATCCTATCCAGGTTTCAATATCCACTTCTCATCCTTTTTGATCGGTCATGTTTTCAGGACGGTTAATATGCATTATTTATGCCTATTGATGGGAGCACTTTTTCTTTCTATTGGTTGGTACAGTGCATATATTATCCTTCTACACTAGTGATAGTGCATGCTTAATGTTTTTCATAGTTTGGGTTGGAACTGCCATCATGCATTAGGCGTTTGATTCTATGCTTTATGTGAACCATCTGTGCAGGTATGTAGTTTCCTGTTTTCCCATCTCTTCATAACTTGAAAACAAAAATTTCCATGTACTTCCAAGGGCATGTTTATGCTTTTTAAGCGACAATCATTTACCCCGACTGTGCTATACTCCTGACACGATTGGCTTTTAGTTATTAGGAAATGGATTTTATTGCAAGGGATGCACAGCTGCAAATTTATGTGAATGAGTTGGCAGGGAATATAGTTTCTAAGTGATTTGTTATGCATCAAGTCTGTGGTTATATTTCTTCATGTGTGTATATTTTGTAATCTGCTTTGTCTACACCTTTGCATTGTTCGTCAAAGATATATTTTCTGCTTTTGCAGGTTCGCTACGAGGAAATCATTTCTGACTCAGCTTATTTGGATGGAATTTTGGCAGAAGGTGCTAACACAGCTGCAGGTATAGCTGATAATACTCTCAATAATGCCTACCAGGCTATGGGATTCTTGCGGAGATGAGCGGAGCCGATGCTGCAGGAAGAATTCATTTGAAAGGACCAGTAAGATAGAAACTTTAAAGTCAACTTTGGAGAATGGATGACCCACAAATTATTTTTTGGAGCAAAACAACCAACCATAAGCATATTCTTGATGAGTGAAAACTGAAAAGATATTTTAATGGGAAGGCCTCGAATATTTAATTGTTGCAGTTGCCACCATCCGGATAGGTGTTTTTTTTCATGAATTACTTATATTGTTCCGTTAATTGGTAGTTTACCCGACTTTAAAATGTAATATAATGCGATTAGTTCATAAATTATTATGTGATTTGTTCGTTTTCTTACAGTAGAATTTTAATCCGCGTGGAATCGTCAAACCGTTATTTACTGGTTGTTCCACATCTTTCCACAATTTCCTCTTGTTAGCAATGTATTAAAAGGTGGGGGCGTGGCCAAGCGTCCAATGGATAGCCTAGTTTAGGTGCGAGGCATGATGTCATTGTTATATATATTATATAAGTATATTTATAACAATATAATACTTTGTAAAAACAAATATAACTATAACTAAATCAAAGATAGTATCATATTCTTTATTACTAAGTCTAGTTGTACTTGGAAACTATGTCATAAAGTCTCAAAATGTTATAATTATTTATTTTATTGTAAGCAATTATAGAGAACTTCAAGGAAAATAAAGATGAATGGTCACAATTGTAGGAAAATTTCAAGTAAAATAGAGGTTGAATGTTGCAATTATAAGTAATTTAAAAGGAAATAAAGGTCGAGTGGAGTAGTTATAGGGTATTTAAAATGATATAAAGCAATAATTATGGGAATTTAAAGGAAAATAAAGGGTTGAGTGAAGTATTTATAGGGTATTTAAAATGAAATAAATGGCAAAAATAAAGGGTTGAGTGGAGTATTTACAAGATATTTAAAATGAAATAAAGGTTGATGGAGCAATTATTATGGAAATTTATGGGATTTGAGAGAGAAAAGTCTCTTCTTCTTTTCTTCGTTGAAATTTTAACGGCATAAAACATTTCACAAAACTTGGATTTTGATGAAAAAAAGGCCCAGATAAACACCCCAGAAGTCCTAAGGCCTGCCTCCGCCACCTAGACGTGCTTTGGCGAAGCCTTCCGGCCACTTCCTCAAAATAGAGGCGGAAACACTGACGCCCAGTCTTAGAGGCCGCCTAGGCAAGCCTTTTAAAACACTGCTTGTTAGTGATATGATAATTATTCAATTTTACTTGAGATGATCACATTTGCTGCTCTTAGACCTGGTGAAGCTGATTCTGGTACTTTATATTTCTCTAGTTTTGGTTAGTAAATTTGATTTTCGGAAGCTCGTATATTTCTTTAGAAGCTTAAGGTTTATCATGATTCTTATCGGCACAGTAGATAGCGATAGAGAGAATATAAATCCTTCCAATGATTGGAACAACCATATATTCATATTCTCATCCCATTCATCCATCCACCCATGGCCTTGTTTTCTTTACAAAAGAAAAGCAGCTGTGAGCCGGTGACCACGCATTGACAGTAACGCTGACAAAGACAGTGAAAGGTCAATGGCAGTGGCACTCTCTAAAATCTTCGTCTTTTTCCTCCCACCTCTCTCAGTCTCTCTTGTTATCTGGCAAGAGAATAAAGGGACGCGTCTCCTCTCTGCTCATCTTTCTCCCCTTTTAACATTTTCGTGATAATTGCAGAGACGTAGAAAGAAGCGACAAGGACCACCGCGACAACGCCTGCAAATTCGAAAAGGTTTATTCTCATCTCAATCATTGTTACTGTATGCATTCTTGGTTACATAATACTATATTCATCTACTTGATCCCTATCTGCATATACCTTTAGAATACTAAGCTTTTATTACTAAGTGCCTTGTAAAATAAGCTAGAGGTTCTTCCTTTGGGCTGCTAAGAGAAAGTTTGTGTCATCCTCTTATATGGTCTGCAGCAAATTTGTGTTTTGGCATCCCTTTATTTGATCTTTGATTTGTCCCTCCTAAGTTGTGGTATTGGTGGTGTTGTATTTCTCTCCACCTGTAAGTAGGAAATCTCTTATTCAACTCACTTGGATGGTGAATACCTAATTATTAACCGGCTCATTACTCAAATTCTCAACTCCTTAAAGTGGATCATATATTTTTACACACACACATATATATATATGGATGAAGAACAAATTGATTTGCCTATTGTTTAGAAGAGAAATGCTAAGAACAATCGTTCATGCTCAACTGAGCGACTTTCAGACTTTCATACATTATGGGATGATGGATCACTAGCTTGTATTAGCAACTGGAAATTGCCAACTCGTGGGTGGACGATTGTCCTTAGCAGTGCTCGAACCAGAATGAAGATGAGAGAGAGATGGAAGAATAAGCACTTGGGGAACTTGGCGAGTATATGTGCCAAGCCAACCACTACCAAGTAGAAAATAAAATCTTAAAAATCTTAAATCGCCTCACATGTGGAAAAGTGGGGAGGTATTTTTGTGCATTTGTGAGACGTTCATTGGGCTTTGCGAATTGCGATCACAATCTCGACGTCCTTAAGAGGAAAGAAGGATTCTAGGATTTGTTCCAAAGTTGGATCGTATGTGCTATGTGGGATACAACGAAGCAGGAAGCTCATGCGGGATGTGTGCTCTCTAACGGGCAATGCCTGTGTGACACGCTTTCTCAACAGGACCATAAATATGTCTTGTGGGACAAAGTTTATTTCTCGTTTGATTTGATTTTTCGTACGTTAAGATAATTTACGTCAAATTTATCTTAAATAATGAGGAATGGTGGTTCCCATTATTGGGATTGTATTGTTTCTGAATTCTTATTTAATATGTTGGTCGAAGATATAAATATTTTAATTAGAATTTAATAAAGTGTTCCTATTTGACAAAAAAAATATATCTAGGAGTTATTATTATTATATTTATATGTAATTTATATGGAAGTTATTTGAAAACAATTTAATCTTTAGAAATTTAGTCACAAATAAAGCAAGTTTTATTCGCTGAAGAGTGTAGGCTCCCCTCCAAAGATAACGAAATTGTCGAACTTGCCAACTTAGTGTTGTAGGGTTTTTCTTTAGTTTCCTCTGTTTTTTATTTCACAATTAAAGATCTTTTCTTTTATCGCAAACAAAGAGTACAATCTTAAAAATACCAGCAAGTTTGAATCCAACGGTTAGCGCTCCTATGTTTTCATCCACGATTCAATGAATTTGATTTCATTCGTTAAATGAAAAGACGTTTATCGTTGTCTTCTATTTGTCTGTCAAAAGAGAGATAATCATTACTCATTGCTAGACCAAATTGGATAGAGAAGCCAAGATATTTTCACGTACCCCTCATAGATTTTTTTGTGTGCCTTTATTCACTCTCTACTCGACATGCTATAAATACGTTGGCTTGCCATGTTGCCATACTAAGGCATATCATTGAGTCATCTACTCTTACTCTACTCTAAAACGAGAAGTTTTTTGTGGGGGTTTTTTAGTCCAGTTTTTGCCTTTTTCACATACCATTTCCAAGTTTTTCGTTTTAAACGAAGAGAATGGACAGAAACCAACTGCAGCGCCAGGTTGCCCTCAAGAGAAGCTTTCTCTTTGAGCAGGTTACTAATTTGATTCTCTCTCTCTCTTTTTTTTTTTTCTTTTTTTGTTCCTCTTTTTTTTTTTTTTTTTTTTTTTTGTCTGTTTCAAACCCTATCTTTGGCCTCTAAACATCTTGAAAAGTGCATGTCGTATACTCTACACCGATAACTTTTCATGTTTCACCAAATGTGAATGGTTTTGATATGTGGTTATTCGACTACTAAGGTTTTCCAGTTTTTGTTTGGAGGGGATTATTGGTCCGTAAATGCTGATTTTCTTTAAAATCGACATGCTCTCAAGTTTTGATGAATTGATCAATACATTTGTTTTCGTATTTTATTTAATTTTCTCGTAATTTTTATTTTTTGTTACATTAGAGAATTTTGAGCTTTCAAACTTAGTCTACTTCTACCTATAGCCTACACCCACCCTCAACACTCCGCCAACCCTAGTTGCTTAATTTACAATCATTTTCCATTTAATACCGTCCATCTCTTTTGGTGTGGGTTTGAAAGTGACCTTTAGAATGGCCCAAATATATTTCATGGATAAAGCGCCGAAGCCCAATATTTTGAATGTACAACAAACCCTAGCCATTTCGATCAGATTGATGACAAAAGTTTTTTATTTTCAAGAAATTTTAACGAAAAAGCTTCCGGTACTATTTATTTTGACAAAAAAATCATATTTTTACACTAAAAAGTCAATTATGGTACTATTCACTTTACCATTTATTTTATCTTTATCGTTAAAACTCAAAGTTTTTAAATCATTTTCATTAGTTTTTCTTTATTTTTATCAGGGCATTGCATATCATGGCTCTGAAACCATACCAGAAAAAGAATGGTACGCTAGAACATGTTTAAAGACATAACGTTTACAATTATTTACTTGAATGTTTGCAGTGTTACCTCGATCCTCAGCAATTCGTTCAGCTGGAGGAATTGCAAGACGATGCAAATCCAAATTTTGTGGAGGAAATTGTGACTTTGTTCTACAAAGATTCAGCTAGACTGTTTCAAAAGATTGAGCAAGCACTGTAAGTAAATAGCACCCCCAATTATATACACTATATACATTCGTATTATCGAAACTAAGTATACCATGAGTAGCACTAAGATGAATGTATTTTTACACTGAGTTATGCAGGTACAGTAGGCCTATAGATTTTGCCAAGCTGGATGATTACATGCACCAGTTCAAGGGTAGTACTTCAAGGTACCAGTACTACTTGCTTTGATTGGAATTTAACTTGAATAAATATATTGTTTTTCCATTTAATGTATTGATTAAAGGTAAATTTGTAACAGCATTGGAGCTATAAAAGTGAAGAATGAATGCTCCCAGTTTAAAGAATTTTGTTTGGCTGCTAATGCTGATGGGTAAAAACATACTTCATCTATTTGTAACCAATTTTCCCCCCACTTCTCTGCTTGCTGGGACCTCATTGTGATTGATTATATGCAGATGCGTCAGGGCTTTGGAGAGAGTGAAACAAGAACACCAGACCTTGAGGATTCACCTTGAAAATTACTTTCAGGTATTACTCTCTCTAGTTGTGTGCCTTGGGCAAGTAAAAACTTTCTTGTAAGAATTGGATAAATCCGCCTCGATCTCTTTCTTCTCACTCATCAACCCAGGATATGAGCGAAAAAGAGCGGGGATATATATCCTCGGGAAAGGGAAGTTAAGTAACTAGCTAGTTTTTCTTTTTCTCATCTATATATGTGTGTGTTTTGTGCATCTGTAGTTGAGAAGGCAAGCAGGACTAGTACAGCGTGTCTAGTGCCACAGAATTGCCTGAGATGCCAAGTTGATAATATGGAGAAAAGAGCTGTCATCACCACCATTTTATCATTTTCTGGTCCGAGGGTTTTACCTTTAAAATATCAAGTTAAGCCGGAGTATTATGCAGTTTTTCAATTTTGGTTGGCCATAGAAGTTAAGTTATATGTGTTTCAATAAATATGGGTCTTAATTAGCGTACCAATAATGCAGATGTAGATCTTCTATGGTTTGCATGCGACTCTAAATTATGTATTATCTTGGCCCTTTTATGGGATTAATAAATTTGCACTTCTGTTTTATATGTATATGCAAACACTCATGACTTGAAGGGAGTGATGAGTCTCATTGGTGTATGTGATTTTTCAATGTCTTAGTCATTGTGGAGAAGTAATATTCCAATGCCTTCTACTTATCACGGTCACCATCATAGCAAATAATGTGCATATCATGAATACAAAGATGCATTAATATATATATATATATATATATGTATGTATTATACTTCATATGTAAAGTTCTTTTTTACACAATATTTGGTTCTCGAGAAAATATCACTTCTCAATCTTCTTCAACTTTAATTTTATTTAAAAAAGTGATTGATTATTTAGGATGCATAATCAACATTTAGGGCTTAAGTTTAATACTTTTTAGTCTTAGTCTTCAAATTGGTTAATCATTTATGTTTTAACTTCTTCATCGTAAACATGACAAACTTAATATCTAACTTTCCTTTAAAACATCAACCTTATTAACACAAAAGATGAAAGTTAAATGAAATTGAACATAAGTGAAATTTTATTGACTCGTTCATCCTTCTAAAAAAAAGAACGGAAAGTCCTGAACAAAGAAGATTCTTTGCTGGAACATATATATGAGGGCATCATTTATCAAGAGCATTGGTTTGGTATATTGGATGGTTTGTTGGAATAGGATTCTCTTACCTCCTCTCACATTTTTTTATTTTATCTTTCTCTTGCTATAAAAAATTAATATAAGATGTTGACGTAACTTAACCATAACCGTTCAAATAAAAAAAAAAAAAGAAAGAAAGAAAAAAAAAAAAAAAAAGAATCAGACTCCTAGTTTGTTAGAGCGCAAAAAACTTGCAATGATAACAACAATCAAGGAGGGTGAAGAATATGAAGAGAGCAGAAAGCAAAAAGAGCCTAAAGTGAAGTTAGGATTTGTCAAGATTGATTGACGGGTTGAGGGCAGTGATGATAATCTTTATAAGTGGGATGTAGGGGTCCACCACTAGCCACCTCTTGTTATGGCAATCGCAAAGGGGTGGCCTTGCAAATGATGATCATCACGACTTTGCCCTATGTGCAACATTCATTGAACATTTGATCATAAGTTGCTTTCTTCCAAGAACAAACAAATTCAAAATTTAATGAAGGGCACAGCTCAAAAAATGGTGTAATCGAAGGTAGGCTTTCCCCACCAACCCAACCCATCAAATACAATGCCATGCGCAAAAGAGAGAATGGGATATGTAATCGATTATATATCTTTTGATATTTATCTATTATGTCACGTATATGAGAAACATATGCAAAAAAATAGCTAAGAATTTTTTGCATAAAAGACATAAATCTCCATATAAGTAGTGCAAAATGCAATTATGTGAGTCTTAAACCAGCTTAACCAGGTTGTTAAGATCTAAGTGTGACTATAATTTGCATGCAAGTATTTCTACAAGCACATGTTTGCGTGGCTTAGCTAGTGGAGTTGAAGGACCACTACTTTTTGGTGACTAGGAAGTCTTCTCCATGAATATACAAAATAGTGCTATGGCTACTGCGGCATATATCTGACTGTTCCTTCAATTCTAATCCAAGTCGGTATCACTTGTGCTTCAATGTAGTAATGACCCCCATATCTTTATATCTGATAGGCACAACTTAAATTTAATTAAGAATGTAATTTTAATTAATTAAATACTCCGCCTAAATCCTCAACCCTATACAATCACGTATCTATCCTTTTCTTTACACAAACTAGTTAGACACATAATTATATTTCTCCCAAGTGTGAGCCTTGTCACATCCCGGCCTGGGCGGGACCATTTTCCGGGCTCACTCCACTACTGTAGCACGATATTGTCCGCTTTGGGCCCCGACCACGCCCTCACGGTTTTGTTTCTGGGAACTCACACGAGAACTTCCCGATGGGTCACCCATCCTAGGAGTGCTCTCGCGCGCTACTCACTTAACTTCGGAGTTCCCATAGAACCCGAAGCCAGTGAACTCCCAAAATGCCTCATGCTAGGTAGGGATGGGAATATACATATAAGGATCACTCATCTGGGCGATGTGGGATGTCACACATCTAATTAAGTTGTGAAGTTGATTAAAGTTAACAAACGGACGGTTGTGCATCCTCACCTGATTGATGTCATTTCGTCTATCAGCCAGGCTTATGTGGTATGCACTATGAGAAAAAGGGTAACAGAAAGGACAACGCCTTGGCAAGTTGGGTGGCTCCCAGATGAAATTGTAGGCATGTGTTTTGTTTTCTCCTTCTTTTTTTATTTTCAAGGAAGAGAATAATAAGCAACAAATTTTTTTCTATGTACTCAGAATACCGTCACATATTGTTATTATTTTGCTTAAATATAACGCAATGTATAGTTTAATTTATCAATATATCATAGAAGTGAGACATCAACCATATTGCACACTCATGACATAACATGAAAAATTCTCAATAACCAGACTCATCTCTCTCGCTATCTTATCTCGCTCTCTCACCCACACCGCACATATAGGCACATTGAGTATGTTGAGCTGAATGCTGTCTCGGTCATTTGTCACAGTGTCATCTATATGTGACCGGCCACTTATTCCACCAACACGGTTGTTACTTGTTTTTAACACTATATTTTGTATTTTTGAGTCTAAAATACCAGACAAGGAATCTTCCCAAACATTTTCCTTTTCTTGCATGTGCTCTGTTACTAGTCCAACCTGAGTCTCCAAAAAGCAAGTTATTGGAAGAATTTGCTATATATCTCCATATCTACAACCACTGTGTTGTACTACTCATCTACTTAGGGTTCTCAAGGCTAGCTACTTAACTGTTTTTGGGTTCCCTTAGTAGATTTCCATGTTTCGCACAAACCCCAGATTTTAATTTCTTGAAGTTTTTGTTCTTTTACTTTGTAATTTGAAAAGTCCAGCGTTCGTTCCAGTTTTCTGTTTTCAATTTTCAAAATTTTGAGATTTGAAGAGGTTAACGTGGTCTATATAGAAATGGATAAGTTGTATAATATGATTTGTGAGAATAATGAAGAAGTGGTTGTGAGAGCAAATAAGAGAGGGTATGTTGCAGCTGAAGACAAAAAGCTGGAGCTGAGGCTGGGTCCTCCTGGAGGAGAAGATCGTCAGTCACTTCTCTCCCTTGGTTGCTGCAACAACAACAACAACAATATTCCTCATGAAGCCAAAAGAGTCTGTCATGAGGAGAAAAAAGAAGAGAGAAAGTGGTTGGCAAACAGTTCATCATCAGATCCTGCAGCTAGTGCTTCTGAACTTACGAATTCAGCTGCAGCTACTGACTCTGATCAGAAAGGGTACAACTCTATATCTTTTCTTGCTTTATTTGCTTCAACTAAAGATGGTTTGGATAAGGGAATCAATCTTTTCGATTCATATCAAACAATTGTCGTCTATGAGATTTGAACTCAGAGCTTCCTTCAATAAAATAGAGACTAAGTGCTCTAGATCAAATGGTCATGCTATAGGAATTTATCTTAAGCATGTGATCAGCTAATTAATGTAAAATTTATCATGTAGTAGCATACAAAGTTGTTGAGTAGTTGACATGAAATTAGCTCTTGTTGTGGAGTTGAATGATTAAATATAGAGTCTAGAGATACTTCAGTAAATACTATACTAATTTTATTATTTTCTTTGCTACCCCAGTAAAAGCAGAATTGTACATGCTCCAGTTGTCGGGTGGCCTCCGATCCGTTCATCCAGGAAAAATCTTGCAAGCAGATCATCATCATCAAGCTTTGCAAACCCGGCAGCTGATTCGGAGTCACCAAATGAAATTTCGAAGGAGGGAAATGGAAAATCTGATAGATCTACTTATTCCAAGCACCACATGTTTGTAAAGATCAACATGGAAGGAGTTCCCATCGGAAGAAAAATTAACCTCAAAGCCTATGATAGTTATGAGAAACTCTCTTTTGCCATATATGAACTCTTTCAAGGTCTTCTTGCAGGTTATTTTATTTATTTATTTTACTTTGTGTGTGTAGAAACTCAGCTCCTAGTACTAATTCGTTTATATTATTTACTAGATATTTTTTTGGTTTCACATGTACAACTGTGATTTATTAACTTGCTATTATTTTTTTTATATGTCAATATGTAGCTCAAAGAGTTTGTTGTGGTGTGGAGAAAGAAGACACGAAGGGAGAGACCAAATCAAGAACTGAATCATTACATGGCAATGGGGAATATACTCTACTCTATGAGGATAATGAAGGGGACAGGATGCTTGTTGGTGACGTCCCATGGAAGTAAGCATTACAATACTAACTTTACTAAATTATTGGTACTGATTAGTGAGAACTCAAGTATTATTTAGTTTATTATTGACTAAACTCTCATATTAAACATCCATAATTTAAACGAACAATCATTCAGTAATTAGCAAAACATAAAGCACTTAATTAGAAACATACATGTTAGGGTAGTGCTATCCATACATCATTTTTTACTTTTCATACATTCTTTGTGAGCGGTGTGTGGATAGCACCACCCACATATTATTGTATATCTTGTAAAATTCAAAATTGTAGCTGTTTCTGGAGATTTGTTTTGTGACATGGTTCTCATTTCTTCCTATTAACAATTGCAGCATGTTTGCATCCACGGCAAAGAGGCTTCGGGTATTGAAGAGCTCACAGCCTTCCACTCTACAACGTACGTGAAGCTTACTTATGTTCTCATAATTTTTTTTCTGTGTTAAGTTTTCATGGATAGCTTGATAGATTGGATTGCTATTCAAACTTTCTTTGAGCGACTCTACGCAACACATAAACAAGTTGAGTATGAGCCGCTCAAAGAGCGAGTCCGAATAGCAATTTAGCTTTAGAATATTTATAATGGAAGTTTGCCTGTTTTTAGTTAGTAGCGGTCAGCATGAAAAGACACCACTTGATTCTACAGTGGAAGTTGGAATCTGAAGATGAGGCAGTTATTAAGTGGAGGAATTCCCATACATGCGATGATACGAAACTCTACGTAGTTTAGGGGTTTCCATCAAGTTTTCTTTGCTTCTTTTCCTCTCTTTAATGGCCTAATTAAATCTTGTATATTAAGGGTGTTGAAGATCTCTGTGATTTTGTGTTTTCTGTATCTCCCTTTCTTGTTGAAATATTCAGGTTTATAGCCTTTTGGGCTATTTGTGGAAACACCTTGTTCATAAGTCGCTATAGGCCTACCGAACTCACACCAAAAAACAAAAGGTTAGGCTAGTACTAGCATGCTGTTTATTTATATTATAACATGTATACTTTATAACCGACATGATGATGTTATGATCACAAACCCAACAAATTTTCCTATATGTAGCTCTGAACAAATTTCCGTTTATGACTCAACAATTTGGAGAAGTGAAAAATAACGATGTCACTTAGTAGTGGTATTATTTTCCACTTATAAATGGAAAGTCTTAGCTTTGATTTCCGTTAAAAACAAATTCGATACCACATTATTATAGTTGATTCATTGTATGGCCAATACTAAATCCCTCAACCAATTTTTTTAATGGAAAACACAGACCCAAATCCCCCAACCATAGTGTAATTATATCGTTAATATTTTTTTTTTTTTAAAGTGACAAATGATGATTAGGGCTTTGTGAATTTCCGCTTAAGGCTAATGATGATTTTCATTTATGCTGTCACGGAAAGCGGGTGTGGAATCGATGATACTTCTATGCATTTTTCAAAGTCCCAAATTATACTTCTGATTATTTGGGTGAGGAATTTTCAAGTCCTCAGCAATTTCAAAGTCCCAAGGTATTTCAAAGTCTCAAGGGATTGAGTTTTTTTAAAATTAAAAAAAAAAAAAAAAAAAAAAAAAAAGTCTCAAGGGATTGAGGTCAAGTTAGAAAAAATGGACCAAAATTGTTCTGTTTTCTCACTGTTTCAGAGTCAGACATCTCTTCACTTCGTCTGGTTGTTGGTGTACCCTTCCACTCTCTAGGACTCTCATGGCACAGGTAAATATAATCTAGGGCTTGTTTCTTATCATCCTCATTCTTTCCCCTTCCCGTTTATTTCTAGGGTTTTATTTTGTTTGTCCACTAATATCAGCGGATGATATAGTTCGTTGGTCTCTTTTTATCTCACTATGTCTCTAAATATTCATGATTGCTCTTACATATTTACTGAATTCTGTAGGAACCATATATGTGTCAAACTCAATAGATTGGAGCATCGATCCCTGAATGGTCCAATTGTAGCTTTGGTTTTTGAACTAGAAGTCCATCAAAATTAGAATATAAATTTGACAAAATGTGCAGCATTCGTCGTGATGCCAATTTAGTGAGATTTTCTGTTTGCTCGAATTACTCCATATAAAAGGTTCGCGGGCATTTCATATGCTTACTTTTGATTGAAATTCTCATTGAGTTGGCTTAACCAACTATTCACATTTTTTTTCAAATTCATATACTAATTTTTATAGATTTGTGGAGACCAAATTTAGAGATCAATGCTCCAAATGTCATTATGTATGCATGCATACAGTAATGTTTTGAGAGGCATTTGCACACCAATATCCATTTGGTACAGTTGGATGTACGTGAAAAATGGCCACAAGGCAGCTAACTAGTACTTATGGATAAAAAAAAAAATAATGCAAAACTCAACAGATAATCAAGTTGTAGCTGCCAAAAGCGTCAACTGATAACATCCAGAAGAAATGGAACTTTCTCACTGAGAAGATGTTTGAAAAGAAGAGCTCAGCTTCCCAATGTGCTCGCCTTGACGTACTGCCGGAACTGAGGTGGTCCGATGCACTTAAGTCCTATATACGTATGCGGGACGTGAGCTATTTCCAAAGCCATTAAAATGCATACATCTCTGTTGAAGCTCAGGACATTCTTGAATACAGAGGTGTTGGAGTTTAGTGAGAAGCTTGAAACCTGTGGCAAAAGTTTTATACGGGGGCAACCACATATCTTCAAGGACCTAAGAGAATCAAGAACCTAAAACCATTCCGGCAAAGCTATTAGATTGGGGCAGTTACTAATTTCCAAACAGTGCAGTGCCCTCACATTTTGCAACCCTTCTGGCAGAGAATCAAGCCAAGGACAGGTCAGTAGGATCAAACTTGGAAGGGCGGAAAGGTGTTAAACACCTTCTGCAAAAGAATCAAGATTTGGACAGAACATAATCATCAAGTGCTCAAGCAACGCGAGTTTTTCCAAACTCGAAGAGAAGTCAGATTACTGCAGTTTTCAATAGACAAAGTTCTCGAAGGGAACTTAAACCTCCAATCCAACCATCCAACCAGCCAGCATTGATATTATTTCGTGACAGTTACTAATCTCCATTGAGTCCAGAGCTTTGAGGTTTTGTAAAGTCTGAGGTAGAGAGGAGAGCTCTTCGCACCACGCAATGGTCAATGATTTCAAAGCAGTAAGGTTTCCGATCGGCAAAGGCAGTGAACGAAGCTTGGGGAAGGACATGATCTTTTAAGAAGACAGACAGGGTGATGCAATGTGCCCTTCTGGGAGAGTGAAAAGGCCTGGAATGTTGTCTAGAACAAGCACAGAAAGGAGACTTAAATTTGATATGGAAGTTAACGTTAGAGTACAACCTTGCAGTTCCAGATGTTGAAGGGATCGAGGTAATGCGATAATTTCTAGCGTGGGACATCTTTTAAGGATTAATTTCCTCAGGGACGAGAATGAATTTTCATTAATTGCGCTTGAACACTCTTCCAAGTTTGGAAAATCAATGACTGATAGTTCTTCAAGTGATGAAAACCATATGTCTACGCCATCACCGTAGAACTCTATACCAATGCGCCTCATGCCATGCATCCCATGCAGAGAAAGAGTCTAAGTAGCAGAAAATTCCCAAGGGCTGGAAGATGTTCACAAATTTTCCCTGTTCGCAAGTTCAACTGCAATTACATTTTCTGGGAAAGCCCAAGCAGCAAATCTAATTCCTGGATAGCAATTTATAACTAGCTTTTTCATATTTTTGTGTGATTGCAAACTATCGAGGATTTCTTCAGCAGGTTTACAATGATTTTTCTTCATCATCAGCCCAGCTGTTTTCGAGTCGACTGCATGTCGTACTTCCTCTAAGCGTGTTAGATTCAACTTGCCATAAAGATTTAATTGTTTTAATTCAGATCACTAAGGTGACGACCTTCGCTGCTAGGGATATATAATGGCAATGTCTGAAGTTGACGTAAACGTTTAATACAAGCAGGCATCATAATCAAACGTTCATATCCAAATATGTTGAGATGTCTTAGGCAGGTCATCTTTTCCAAGGAAGGCAAATAAGTAAGGTTATGACAATTAATTAGGTTAAAAGTCTGCAGAGATACAATATCCTTTGCCTCACTAGGAAGCATGTCGATAGGCGTGTAAGACAGGTCAAGATACATTAAACATATCAAGCCGCGCCCAGTGCATCCGGCAAACAAGAAACATCACAACCATTGAGATCTAGCAAATGCAAATACACAAAACTTGTGAGCACCTTACCCATATTGCTTGACAAGCCAAAATCTCCAATGAATAATAGAGTTCGTAAATGGTCTGCTTCATATGGTGCTTCTGGAATTCTAATTTCCCCATATGTATAAACGATAGATGAGTATCGAATTTCTGATAGAATAAGCGGTGGAATATCTCCTTCGATTGTAACGAACTCTTTTCCAGCAGCATATCGCGCAAGATCATGAATCACATCAACCGTTTTGTATCCAACTACGTCATCAGCATCAGAAATCTCTACTTCTTGAAAGAAGGACATTCCAAAATACCAACTTTACTAAATTACTAGTGGAATCCGTCTATGGAATTAGTAGCTGATGGTGAAGTAGTATTTATCTCGTATTCTAGGTTACTGCGTTTTGATTTGTTTCCGAGCTAGTCTTATTTCTTTGTTCTCTTATAAATTCCTTCAAGTTGGAGAAGAGTACAGTAGTATGAATTATGTGAGATGTAGGGAGAACTCTGAAATTTAACTCCAAAACTTTTATTCTTATATAAACTCAATAGTTACGGTGTTTTTGGCTAGACTACGTACTTTTATAGTTTTATGAAAAGTGGTGGCTTAATTATGTTAGAATTAGAGTATCCAACCAGGGCTGATCCAGGGGGTCCTCCTGAGTCCCAGGACCCTATAGAAGTTGGAAAAAATATAGAATTGGTCGCTGGAGGACCCTATGTCCAACTGGTATGAGACCTGAGTATGCCCACAAATTGTTCAGAATTCGGCAGGCCTTGGCAAGTGATGCTCAACTGATCTTGGGACAAGCCTTAGCAACATGGCTTGGCAGGTGATACTCGGCATCAGGTCTTGGAAGCTGTCGATAGAACTAGGAAGATAGCGACATGCCAACCAAATGCTCGATGCGTTGTGTGCGCTTGAATATTTTCCATTGGGACCATGAGGTTAATGTACCCTGGATCGGCCAATCCACCGAAAAAGTTGGCCATGAATGGAGAGGCTCAAATTTTCTCGTTTTAATTAATTAGGTTTTTTGGTGCTTGATTGAGGTTTTGACCCCTTTGTTTGGGGCCTTTGTGCCTTCTGTTAAAATTTCATGTAACATGAAAGCAGCCATAACGTTGGATTTGAAACCTCAAGGCAGAAGTTCAACTAAAACATTCAAGAGATATTACAAAGTAATGTACAAAAGAACAACATGATAAAGTTTAGATTTCTTGCAAGTAAAAAATTGGGTTGATTTGTAACTTAAAACCATTAAAACATAAAACATATTTATTAACTTAATCATTTTACTATAATAAGAAACATTATTTGGAATCTCTCAAAGTGAGTCCAAGTAAGACTTTCCGACATATGTAATGTAGAGTACGAATACTAGCAAGAAACCTTATTGCGGTACAACGTATATTATTACAATATGTTGATGCACTGTATTAGTGTAATATCATTGCCGTCCCCGACTCTCCAAAGCCAAAATCACCTTCCTTCTGTTCGAAATTTCGAATATCTTGAGGGTGATGGTAGAGTGGGTTTATCTGGCCCCTTTTTCTTCTTTTGGATCTTCCATGCACTACCAAACGTCTGCCACTTAGATTAACCATTTACTATGTATGAATGCAGTGCACAAATTGTCAATTAAGGTTGTATGTAAGTATTACATATTCAAACAAAGCTGTGGTCCCACCAAAACGCAGATCTGAAAGGTAAATATCATAACTAAGTAAATGCGTAATTTTGTCATTTATTTCTTATAACCATGTATGTATGGTAGAGTCATGATTTTATGACAATGAGGATGTGACAGAGAAGTTCTCAATTATATATTGATTGTTCATATATGATATACTTTAGGCCATATGCATGTCTAATACAGATATAATTTTTGTCTCAGTTTTTTATATTCTTATATCTTCGAATATTTTTCTATTCAATGTTTAATGTTGAAAGAAGTCTCAAATTCGAATCCCGACCGCATTGATCGAAAACGAAGTTCTTGGATCTCTAAATGATGTTAGTATATGTACTTAATTATTTGCAAAATAGTATCAAATGCACAAGTTGTATTATGATGTGTATGATTTCCATGGGTTAGATACTAAAATTTAGTGGTAACTAAAGCATCTTGTTTGTGTTAGAGGCACCCAATTGCCCCAACCCTGCCTCCGTAGTGCATATATCATGTATGTATTATATATATATATATATATTTTTTTTTTTCTTTTCGTATATTTGTTTTATATAAGTCTTTCTTCTGATACAGAGAGACTTACTAGTACAAAAACATGTTTGCGCGACGGAAACTTGCGCGACACAGCAAATTTTGTCGCGCAAAGCATGTTTGCGCGACGTAGCCGAAGTCGCGCAAAGTAGCTTTGCGCGACAACACTTTGCGCGACGAAGGAATGCGTCGCGCAACGTGATTTTGCGCGATGAAGGTGCACATACGTCGCGCAAAACATCCTTGCGCGACGCATTTCTTCGTCGCGCAAAGCTACTTTGCGCGACTTCGGCTACATCGCGCAAGATATTGACGCCAAGAATGTTTTACCGCTTTTTTCCCCAACTTTAGCTCTAAAAAATCATCAAAATCAGAGTTAAAACTATCGTTAAATCGTGCTTTTTTGTTTATAACCGTCGAAAAGTTTTATCCCGTTACTTGATCTCTGAATGTTTGTTTTTTCTATCTTCTAATGGCTCTCTTACAGGTGAAGACTCTGTGATGACGGATGCAACAACAGCTACGATAGTAGCTAGGAACCTCCTCACTCCTAAAGATAGTAGGCTGCTTTCAGGACGGTCCGATGAGTTGGCCGTTCAAGAGTCCCTAGCTCTCAGTGTTCAGTGTGCGGGCTCTGTTTCCAACATGGGCCAACGCCTACTTGCTTGATCCCGTCAAGTTGAATCATTGATGGCGGAGGTGGAAAATCTTAAGCAAGAGATCAAACAGCTTAAGTACGAGAATAGAAGTTTGCACGTGCTTGCAAATAATTATTCGACAGGCATGAAGAGGAAGCTTGATGAGCTGCAAGAATTTGAAGGTCGAATTCAAAGTGACCGTCAAAGGCTTGCGGCTTTCTTCCAGAGGCACCTTTTTCCTGCGTCATCTAGCGTTCCACCACGTATTGAGGCCTCGAATGATCTATCTTTGATGCCTCCCGCTCCGATGCCTCTTGGTCCGATGCCTCCCGCTCCTAGAGTTTTGCCACGTAGTGGGGCTTCACGTAAACAACCTTTGTGAAGGCTCCATTTTCTCTTCTTTTTTTTTTTTTTCCTCGCACTTGTAATCTCTCGGAGATCAATGAACATGCTTTGTTTTATTCAGTGTATTGGGTTGCCTCCTAAGTAGCACTTTCTTTTACGTCTTGCAGCCGGACGAACATTCTTCTTAGGCTCAATTGGAACCTATGGCATGGAATATATCTTTGAATGGAAGGTGACTTATCACCCTCTTCTAATTAGAAAATTAAAAAAAAAAAAGGAAAACCCACAATATACCCAAGGCCTGATTCCTTTAATTTCAACACATTATAATTCAAAGTACCAGTTATCATTTGAAAGATAGCTTCTTTGAGCTTTTATGGTTTGGATGATTGTGTGAGCCCTTGACAACTGTAACCGGACATGAAGCATTTGTCACCACATGGATGATTGTGTGAGCCCTTCTTCCTTTTTTCCCTTTTTCTTTCCCTCTTTCCCTCTTTCCCTCTTTCCCATATATTGAATCCAAATTTGATTTTTAAGACTCATCTTTCCCTCATTCCCGTAATATAATTAATAGACCACTTGATTTTCCCTCTTTCTTTCCCTCTTTCCCTCCCGTATAAAGCTCTTTCCTTCTTCCCTTTTTCCCTTTTTCTTTCCCTCTTTCCCTCTTTCCCTCTTTCCCTCTTAATCTAATAGACCACTTAATATAATTAATAGACCACTTGATTTTCCCTCTTTCTTTCCCTCTTTCCCTCCCGTATAAACCTCTTTCCTTCTTCCCTTTTTCCCTTTTTCTTTCCCTCTTTCCCTCTTAATCTAATAGACCACTTAATATAATTAATAGACCACTTGATTTTCCCTCTTTCCCTCCCGTATAAACCTCTTTCCTTCTTCCCTTTGCGCGACGAAGGAATGCGTCGCGCAACGCGATTTTGCGCGATGAAGGTGCACATACGTTGCGCAAAACATCCTTGCGCGACGCATTCCTTCGTCGCGCAAAGTGTTGTCGCGCAAAGCTACTTTGCGCGACTTCGGCTACGTCGCGCAAGATATTGACGCCAAGCCAAGAATGTTTTACCGCTTTTTTCCCCAACTTTAGCTCTAAAAAATCATCAAAATCAGAGTTAAAACTATCGTTAAATCGTGTTTTTTTGTTTATAACCGTCAAAAAGTTTTATCCCGTTACTTGATCTCTGAATGTTTGTTTTTTTTATCTTCTAATGGCCCTCTTACAGGTGAAGACTCCGTGATGACGGATGCAACAACAGCTACGATAGTAGCTAGGAACCTCCTCACTCCTAAAGATAGTAGGCTGCTTTCAGGACGGTCCGATGAGTTGGCCGTTCAAGAGTCTCTAGCTCTCAGTGTTCAGTGTGCGGGCTCTGTTTCCAACATGGGCTAACGCCTACTTGCTTGATCCCGTCAAGTTGAATCATTGATGGCGGATGTGGAAAATCTTAAGCAAGAGATCAAACAGCTTAAGTACGAGAATAGAAGTTTGCACGTGCTTGCAAATAATTATTCGACAGGCATGAAGAGGAAGCTTGATGAGCTGCAAGAATCTGAAGGTCGAATTCAAAGTGACCGTCAAAGGCTTGCGGCTTTCTTCCAAAGGCACATTTTTCCTGTGTCATCTAGCGTTCCACCACATATTGAGGCCTCGAATGATCTATCTTTGATGCCTCTCGCTTCGATGCCTCTTGCTCCGATGCCTCCCGCTTCGATGCCTCTTGCTCTGATGCCTCCCGCTCCTAGAGTTTTGCCACGTAGTGGGGCTTCACGTAAACAACCTTTGTGAAGGCTCCATCTTTCTCTCTCATTTTTTTTTTTTCTCTCGCACTTGTAATCTCTCATAGATCAATGAACATGCTTTGTTTTATTCAGTGTATTGGGTTGCCTCCCAAGTAGCGCTTTCTTTTACGTCTTGCAGCCGGACGAACATTCTTCTTAGGCTCAATTGGAACCCATGACATAAAATATATCTTTGAATGGAAGGTGACTTATCACCCTCTTCTAATTAGAAAAAGAAAAAACAAATGGAAAACCCACAATATACCCAAGGCCTGATTCCTTTAATTTCAACACATTATAATTCAAAGTACCAGTTATCATTTGAAAGATAGCTTCTTTGAGCTTTTATGGTTTGGATGATTGTGTGAGCCCTTGACAACTATAACCGGACATGAAGCATTTGTCACCACATGGATGATTGTGTGAGCCCTTCTTCCCTTTTTCCCTTTTTCTTTCCCTCTTTCCCTCTTTCCCTCTTTCCCTCTTTCCCATATATTGAATCCGAATTTGATTTTTAAGACTCATCTTTCCCTCCTTCCCGTAATATAATTAATAGACCACTTGATTTTCCCTCTTTCTTTCCCTCTTTCCCTCCCGTATAAACATCTTTCCTTCTTCCCTTTTTCCCTTTTTCTTTCCCTCTTTCCCTCTTTCCCTCTTAATCTAATAGACCACTTAATATAATTAATAGACCACTTGATTTTCCCTCTTTCTTTCCCTCTTTCCCTCCCGTATAAACCTCTTTCCTTCTTCCCTTTTTCCCTTTTTCTTTCCCTCTTTCCCTCTTTCCCTCTTTCCCATATATTGAATCCGAATTTGATTTTTAAGACTCATCTTTCCCTCCTTCCCGTAATATAATTAATAGACCACTTGATTTTCCCTCTTTCTTTCCCTCTTTCCCTCCCGTATAAACCTCTTTCCTTCTTCCCTTTTTCCCTTTTTCTTTCCCTCTTTCCCTCTTTCCCTCTTAATCTAATAGACCACTTGATTTTCCCTCTTTCTTTCCCTCTTTCCCTCCCATATAAACCTCTTTCCTTCTTCCCTTTTTCCCTTTTTCTTTCCCTCTTTCCCTCTTTCCCTCTTAATCTAATAGACCACTTAATATAATTAATAGACCACTTGATTTTCCCGCTTTCTTTCCCTCTTTCCCTCCCGTATAAACCTCTTTCCTTCTTCCCTTTTTCCCTTTTTCTTTCCCTCTTTCCCTCTTTCCCATATATTGAATCTGAATTTGATTTTTAAGACTCATCTTTCCCTCCTTCCCGTAATATAATTAATAGACCACTTGATTTTCCCTCTTTCTTTCCCTCTTTCCCTCCCGTATAAACCTCTTTCCTTCTTCCCTTTTTCCCTTTTTCTTTCCCTCTTTCCCTCTTTCCCTTCTTCCCTTTTTCCCTTTTTCTTTCCCTCTTTCCCTCTTTCCATCTTTCCCATATATTGAATCCGAATTTGATTTTTAAGACTCATCTTTCTCCCTCTGCATAAAAATATTGTTCTTCTTGATGTTCTGTATATTCATTTTGACTCACTGGATTACTTAGGTATGTATCGAATCTAGTAATGAAATTAAATCATCCAACTCTTGTATCTCGTTATTTAATTCATTTTGATCTATTTCATCAATTTTTGAAATTACCTCTTCTGTTTCTTTTTCAAATTCATAAGCTAATCTTATCGATTCGTGTTTATTATAATCTTGTACTTTATGCCATGTCTGAGTTGCTTGTTCATGAATGTCATTGGGTTCATAAATTATTTTTCCGATTCTTGCATTCTTTTCGTCATCTAAATAAACAAATTCGGATTCAATATCATTTTTTTAGTTTTGTTTACAAATATTAAAAACCAAAATATATTATCTTAATATTATTATATTTCTTACTATTATTTTATTGTTTTTCATATTCGTAGGTAATTTTCGATCTTGATGATATATTTCCCGAGGTCAAGGCCTACTTAGATGAGACCTTAGCAATCCGGTACAAACATTGGAAGAACTATCTTCACACACATTTTAAGCTATGGGATACTCCAGAGATTGCTCGCCTACATGGTTGCCCAAGCGAGTTGAAGGACCGGCCAGAGGATTGGAAATGGCTTTGCAAACATTTTACGGACCCAAAATTTGTGGTATGTACATAATATTTGAATAATAATTTATTATTGTTTTAGTTATTTTTTAAAGCTTTTTTATTAATTTATTTTAAATAGTCGCATTAACATGTATATTGTGTGTTTAACAGAAGAAATCTGTTGCTGGCAAGATAGCTCAGGAGTCAAAGACACTTCTCCACCATTCTGGTTCAAAGCCCTTTTCATATAGGCTTCAAACACGACGTCAGGTAAAAGAGCATTACAGTTCTCCAAGAAGCAACATCGCAACTTCCCCCGGAGACCCCAATTGAGGACGTCACAGTACCTGATGATGCAGGTTTTCAGATTTTGACTGATGTCCTAGATCAGAACTTCGGTCATCGTCACGGCAAGGTTGTTCGGTGCATGGGGAAAGCACGACTTCGTGAGACTGGTGCCTCTTCTTCCAGATTAAACACCACAGAGGTCGATTCATTGAAGGAGGAAGTGATAACCCTAAAGGGTCAGCTTAAGGTCCAGGGCGAGCAGATGAGGGCCCAGGGTGAGCAGATGAAGGAGCAGATAAGGGCCCAGGGCGAGCAGCTGCATACTTATGACGGACAGATGAGAGATCTTATACGAGCCATACAGATGACCGGCCTCCAAATCTCACTACCAGTACCTGATCTTGCTACACCTTCAACCTCCGAGCCACTTCACCCTGCCGATACCCAGTAGCCACTTCACCTAGAAGATTACTTGTAGTTTTTTCTTTTTTATTTGGACATCTTGTATGTACATTTTCATATATTGTATAATTAAATACTTTTCTTTGGTTAATTAATTATTATTTAGAATTTAATTACAATATTATTAAAAATTAAGAAAGTAATATTTTTTACCAAAACCAAATTTCCACTTTGCGCGACATACAATACATCGTGCAAAGCATGTTCCCAAGTTGCGCAAAGTATCTTTGCGTGACGTAGACTGCGTCGCGCAAAGTATCTTTGCACAACTTGGGAACATGCGTTGCGCAAAGACACTTTGAGCGACTATAGTCTACGTCGCACAAGGATCTTAAGTGACGTAGGTTGGGTCGCGCAAAATACGTCGCGCAAGATCCTGAGTGACGTAGGTTAAGTCGCGCAAAATACGTCGCGCAAGGATCTTGGGTGACGTAGGTTGAGTCGAAGCCTTTACATGTGTCGTGCAAAGAAACTTGCGCGACGGATGTTGAGTCGCGCAAAATACGTCGCGCAAAGTGTCTTTGCGCGACGATGGGGTTACTTGCATCGCGCAAAGCCTTTTGTCACTGCCTTTCCGCGACGGTTTGTGCGCAACGAAGGTTCGTTGGGCAAAGTGTTGCGCGACGTTTTTTGACTTTGCGCGACGAAGGACCTGCGTTGCGCAAAGTGTTTTTTGTACTAGTATGCAATGGCCCTTTACTACAGTGATGGAGAGAAGTTGAGTCATTGCATGACGGTCGGCGTGGGTTCAAACCTTACCGGTAACTAATCTAACATCTAATCTAGCAAGATTTATTGTTTGACCAAAAAAAAAAAAATTTGATCTATATTTAGTAGATGGTGAAAATTCGTATGCACATTTATATTGGTCTTTCCTAATTACATTACATGCGTCCATGATAAGGCTCAGCGTTAATATAACGCCTCCCTCCATCTAGCCTCCAAGAAGGATATGAATTTATGATTCACACCATGCAAAATTTGGTAGTCAATTAATACTTAGTCAAATTCAAAACATGATGCATTGATGCCACCTCAGCTCTTAAAATTTAAAGGACTTTGCATCTGTCCACAAAAGAATGCCTAGTGTGCTCGCCCTTTCATTCGAGTTCAAATTCTTTTTTCAATCGATTGGAGGAGTTTGAAGTATCACTTGTACAGAAGAAGCCATGCACAATTAAGACAGTATTAATGTACTGCACCATTTTTTGAGAGAGGGGTTTGTAGTCTCCTCTCATCTGATACAATTGCATTTGTAATATACTCATTTACCAAAAACTGAAACAGGAAGAGAATCCTTAGTGTGATTGATCATGAATTTCAGAATGAATTATGTGAAACTGGTCTCAATCCTCCAGAAAATGTGGAAGAAAGAGATGTAGACGATGACAGAAAATCGAAAAGACTGGTATGCTCCTCTCTGCCATTTTTTTAATCTCTTTTTCTCTATTTACTTCGCTTACATTCATTTTTTTTTCAATTTTTCAGTTAATCCCTTTTATAAAATTGATATCTTTTCTCCTTTAATATAATTTCTCTACATTTTTTTTCCCTTTCAATCTTTGGGCTGAGGAGGACTGGGTGGAAACTGGCAATTATATAAGAACTCTATTGAAATCAGAACTACAAGAAACAGTGCAGATTTTTTTTTATTTTTTTTATTTTTTTGAAGTTTAGATTATTGCATCATTTTGCTGACAAAAAATTGCATTTTTCCTTGTTTTTTAAGAGAAAAATTGCATTTGTTTTAAACATTTACATGAAGTATTAAACTTATAATGAAACTCACACCATTTTGATTTAAAGATATTGTTTTCAGATATGCAATTTCAAGTATGTCTTGAATTTATTTTTTGAAGAAAAAAATGGTAAAAAAAACCTTGGAGAATCAATAATACACTCATTTTTTTTCTCGCTCAACTGAAATATAGCCATCAATGCAACAAACTTCCTTTGGATACAACTATAATAGTCAGATTCTGGTTTTGTTTGGACTTTTTGTTTGAATTTAACAATTTGAAAATCAAAATTAAATAACTCGCCTTTGGAATGTGTATTAATACATGGATTAGGTTAGAGCACTATTGGTCGGCTTGCATTATACAATTGCACCCAAGTTTAAATTTTTCTTTCCGTTGATTAGAGTAGGTTAGAAATATAGGTTTATCAAAAGATATTAATCTTCTTTTTAGGTGAAATATTTGCAGGGACTGTGTGGAGTGCGTGTGCGCACATAATCACAACATCAGTAGGTGCTGGAGTGCTCTCTCTGGCATGGGCCAATGGCTCAACTTGGCTGGCTTGGTTGCATTTCCATTCTCTTGTTTTGCACATTTGGTGCACTTTATGCTGCCACTCTTTTAGCAGATTGCTACAGATTTCCAGACCCAGTCACTGGCAAGAGAAGTTACTCTTGCATGGAGGCTGTCAAAGCCTATTTAGGTAAAATTATCATATGATTTGTAAACTCTCATGCAAATTTACCCAATTATTTTTGGGAAATGCTCTACTCTACCACCATTACTATTCTTTAACCTTTTAGGTGGAACAATTTACAAGTTACGTGGATGGACGATATATTTAAATCTTGCTACCATTGGAGTCGGCTTTACAATAACTACGGCAAAGAGCATGATGTAAGTTTTTCCTTATTTGTGGAGGAGAAATCGGAACATTAATATCACTAGACTAATAACTAATATGAGTTCTTTACATGAATTTGAGTAATCAGTGCCATACAAAAATCGAATTGCCATCGCAAAAATGGCGGTGATGACCCATGCAAGTTCTCCAACATTCGTTACATTCCTCATGTGATTGGATTTGGAATCGTGGAAATTTTCTCATCACAACTCCCAAACTTTCAAAAGCACTCTTGGCTCCCAAAGCTTGCAGCAATTATGTCTTTTGGGTATACCTTTCTCGGAATTGGACTTTCCATGACAAAAATCATATCGGGTAAGTAACTCCATCCACAAAATATGAAACCTCACCCCACCAAAATGAAAAATGAGAACGAAATGGAAGGGTATCGAACTGTGAAAAAATTCTTACTCATGGAAGTTCGTATAAGGCACTACTCACACAAAAGACAGGATCCCTTGCATGCATGTTGGTTACATTTGATCCCACTTTTTGTGTGAACAGTGCCGCTGACGAACATAAGAATTCTCCACACTAGGTTTAAAGTATGATTTAAAATAAGAAAAAAAAAATCTTATGCAACTTATATGTTAGTGACTGTTGACGGTGTTTTATTGACTATTGATTAAAATCTTGTTTAAATATGTAGTCCAAAATTAACAATATGATAGCATAACGCGTCATACTATTATAGTATAAAATATAACATATGTTGTTATTCCTCATGAGCTAAGTGAAACATTATCTAAATAGGTTGCTTGAATTGATAGTCTAATAACATAAGATGTCAAACGTAAGGTCGGATGTTATTTCATCTGAGCAGGTACTTTGTCAACTGGGTGTTTTGAATTGTTGAACTATTGGCTAGAAGGAGGTGGCCCAATTCCAAGTTCACATAAACAGGGAGATCCCAATCAGACTTGGGAAGGTAAAGTTCAACATAACATGTTTAGGCTGTAATGGAGGACAGCCTACGGAGTGTTGGTCTCATTTCTTGCCATAGCTCTGCCATTCTTCTCCGACATGCTTGGCCTTCTTGGAGCCCTAGGCTACTGGTCACTCATAGTGTACATTCCAGTGGAGATGCACATTGTGCAAAACAAGATTGCGAAAGGTACAATTAGATGGTTTGGGCTCCAATTGCTGAGCCTTTTGTGCTTGATTCTTTCTTCGGCTGCAGCATCTGTTGTCATTCATGGTCTGTATATGGGTCTCAAAGCCTACAAGGTCTTCATATTTAAAGAGTGAATGAACCGAAAGTTAGCATATGCTTCGATATCAGCATAGCTTATGTGTATTAGATAAAAGGATTTTGCTAAAAAAAAAAAAAAACAGACATTTGCCCTGGCGAGTTACAATTGATTTAAGCGTTAGTGGATACAATTTGAGAAACTTGTAAGAACAATCTCATTAGGCTCGTATATACCCCATATATTAACATGTTTGGTGTTCAAAATAACAATTATTTTCTAAATTTTTAGTACATGGGAGACTTAATTATGCAGCCTTCATTTTCTACATTCACATATGCTTTTTTTCAAGGGTGTTCTGCTTTTCTTCTTCTCTCGTCTTAAGCATTTCAAACTTTAAAAGTGGTAGACTAGTACACTTGAGTTCCGTCTCACCATTGTAAACAATGCAATTTTGTATGGGATCTACAAATCAATGCGGAAGCCCACTTAAGGCACTTGCATCTCTATTTCGAAATTTTAATATTATTATTATCTATTAAAATTTTATTAATTGAATATTAGAAGTGGTATTTTTTAGTGGAGAGATGTGCCGATCCTAATATGAGCAATTGGAATTTTTTGCTTTTCATGAATGGGTACATACTTTCTAAGGAGGTATCTCAATTTCTATAAATAGGCTATTACAAGAACATCATTGTTGTATTCTGAGAGACAGATGCCGATCAATTATGAGTACCATAAATAGAACGTAAACTTGTCTTAAGGATAAAATGTCTAAACATTTAGACCATAATTTCAGGTTTTTCTTCTCAAAAAAAAAAAAAATCGGGTTTTTTAATCCAATTTACAAGTGTATTAGCATTGTGTTTTTATGAGTATGCATTAAATAGTTTATATATTTGCATAAATAATTTCTTGTTTTTATATGTGTGTGCATTAAATAGTTAATTTATTTAATAATTTCTTGTTTTTATATGTGATTAACGTAGGAATTATACCGACTGTTTTTGACACACCCCGATCGAAATCAAGACGTGACCCACAGTTTCCACCATGTGTGAATGTGCCTATTATCAAACTTATCTGAGGCATCACCAGTGTGGTGACTTCTATTCATGAGCATTACAGCAAATTCGAGTACAAAATTAGGCACCAATATCAAGTGCTCTAGCCTAAGATCTCAAGACATGCGTGATATATAATATATTCCAAATTATTTTATAACATCACAAAGATCATCTAGTCTAGCAACACTTACTTAGTAGTTTCGTTTTGTTAGGGAAAGTGCTGAGTTGAAATCTTATAGAAGACAAATGTTAATAAAAACGAAAACTTTTATAGCTATCAAATGCGATAATTTAAACGACATTCTTCCGATTTGCCATCTCAATTTTCACGTGTCAAATAACCTCTGCATACGATTGTTTTGGTTATTCTAATATTTTAAATTCTCCCCATAAAAAACAATATCAACCTATGATAAAACAATGTTAGCAAGAGTGCAAGAGATTCCAGAAGGTGATGTATGCTGCAACCAACTAATATATGTAAATGTTATATATAAAGGAAACTTGTATGAAGCGCATGATGTTTGTTCTTTACCTCACCAACCAAATAAGTGCATCATTCCTTCTAGATGCAGGGCTGATGGCCCATCATGTTTCTTTCTCTAAAGTATATGCTAAAAATTCGACCGTTTGTTCAAGCGCTGTTTCTTTAAGACTATTCTGGGGGTACGGGGATATGGGTATGGGTAGGGGATTTGGTTTTCTAAACCAACCCCAAACTACATTATCAGCCGCCAAAAGAACATTTTCTGATTATTTTATCATTTTCTTCCGACTCGCCTAACCCACTGTTTATTATGTTGTACAGAATTAGCTTGATATACGGTATTAATAGACATGTTAAGAGTCTTAAAAATTCGGATTTCAGTTATTGTATCACTCGAAAGCTAAAGCTTTTGAGTTTTATATGTTTTTAGTCCATCTTGTTAAAGTGATTGGTCCTTTGATTTTCCCACTCAAATGACTGACTGTCTGTTGAATGCAACAGTAGCATATATAGGCGGCCTAGTGGAATGCCGATGAGTGTGTTCAAAAGTTGCGAAGTCTTTAATCTTTATGAAGTTCTTTTGAAAAGCAAGTATTAGGATTTGACTAACATGCATATTAGTCAATGACCAGACCATATTATGATTTTAATACACAGATATTAGTATAAATACAGACGAATTATTACCAACTACAAAATTTTCTGCTCACCTACCATTGTCTGGTTCGCGCCATTTGTACTCTTACTGACTTTTAAAAAAAAAAAATTGCAATCACATAATATTATGATTTAGTGGTATTTAAAAGTGAGAGATTTTAAGAGAATTTGAACTACATTATTGTTAGTCTGTTGTGAGGCTAAGCCGACCCCCTCTATTTTAGTGTACACATTATTGCTAACATGTTATTCAAAAATAAATAATCTAAATGAAGACATTGAAAATCATTAATTAAAAAAATAAATATACATAATGGGATAATATAATTAGAAATGCTTGATAACAAAACAATAAAGCAAAGGCCCATGATCTTCCCATATTCACAAATAGGGGTGTGATATCCACACTTCTTATTAATTTATAAGGTAAATTACATAAAATTACCTCAACTATTGGGTCATTAACAGTTTCATACCTCGTTTTTAAAAAGTTTCAATGTTTTACCTTATCTTCGAATTTGTTGCAATGTCATACCTTCCGTCAGTTGTCTGTCAATTCCTCTGTTAAATGTTGACGTGGCATGAGGCGGGGCCCATGTTTTATTAAAAAAATTAATTAAAAATAAATAATAAAAAAAAAAACCCAACAAAACCTAGATCCCATCACCCCCCACCCTTGAACCCCATCCCCTTCATCATCTTCCCATCCGTCCTCCCCCTGCCAAAACCTCCCTTTCAAACCCAGAACCCCACCCCCACCTTCCCCGCAACCCCCCCCCCCCTTTTCTTCCTCCCGAGCCTCCCACCCACCTCCCTTTCCTCCACTCTCTTCACCTCCTCTCCCATTCAAAACTAAAAAAATAAAAATAAATAAATAAAAAATAAAAATAAAAACCATTGAGGTGGTCCAACTTCAACGAGAAGGATGAGGTGGTTCGGGGAGGGAAAGGTTGGGTGGGGTGCGACGATCTAGGTTCAGATTTGTTTATGATTTTTTGTTTTTTGTTTTTTACAAGTTTGAATGGGTGGGGAAGGAGGGAAGGTGAAAAGAGTGGAGGAGAGGGAGGTGGGTGGGAGGCTCAGGAGGGAGAATGCGGGGAAGGTGGGGTTTTGGGTTTGGAAGGAAGGTTTTTTTTGGGGGGGGGGGGGATGGGGAAGATCATGAAGGGGATGGGGTTTCGGGGGTGGGGTGATGGGATCTAGGTTTCATTGGGTTTTTTTTCTTTTTTTAATCTTTTAATTTTTAATTAATTTTTAAAAATTTTAAAATAGAAAGTAGGTCTCATCTCATGCCACGTTAGCATTTAACAGATGAATTGATAGACAACTGACGAAAGGTATGACATTGCAACAAATTCAAAGATAAGGTATGGCATTGAAACTTTTTAAAGACAAGGTATGAAACTGTTAATGACCCAATAGTTAAGATAGTTTTATGTAATTTACCCTAATTTCTACCATTTGATATTCTTTAATTATTTCAATCCAACGACCGAGAATTAAGAGAGTATGTGAAAAGTAAAAAAAGTGTATGAATAACACACCCCTCACAAATATGCCCTCAGTCACTTTTTGCAAGCTCAGGGATTATGGCTGAAAAGAAAATTGCCACTCAGCTAATGACCATCACACTAAAAAGTTTCTCAAAAATGACAAATTAATTCCTCCCTGTAAATTCTGATCGTGGAAGATGTGCACACGCTTGCTTCAAAGTTGCAGGATGTCCAATGTTTTTACATTCCTCGAGTTTGTAATGGCTCACTAATTAGAGCAAGTCCACCGGGGACCATTAGGCCAGCACCAATGGCCCAGCACCTAGCCAATCCCCTCCAGCCCAGATCCATATGCCAACTAACAGCCCAAGCTGTCCCATAAGCAGTCCAAAATGTACTGAGCCAAGGCCTGACCTATGTGACGTCATGCTAACGCCAGCGTGACATCATATGCCATTTTAAATTTCATTTTGCGCCAGGCGCGTGGGAAGCACGCATGAATGGGCGCACGTCCCCGACGAGAAAAAGCAAGATATGTGCACTAAGGGATCTAATAGGGAGGCCACGTGGCTTGTTCTAGGCCATTGGATTTCCAACGGTAAAAAAAATTTGAAGTTGAAATTCAACAACTAGTGACATGGCGTGATCTAGGCCGTCCGATCCAGAGATCAATGGTCCACATTTTTCTACCCAAAAATTTAAAAAATAAAGGCACAACAGTCAAAATTATGACCGTTGGGCACGTGTTAACATATAGGCTAGTTTGATTTGAATCTTTTTCAAATCCAACGATCCAGATTAATTAAGTAAATTAAAATTATTAAAAATTAAAAATATATATATATTAAAATTGTTAAAAATACAAAAATTAAAAAAAATTATTATTTTCTATAAATAACTAACCCCTCATCTTCCACCGTACACCTCATAAGTTAGTGTGTCGATATTAGTTGAAAATCTTATCGAAATTTTGGCTAAATTATTGTAAACAGTTAGTAACACGTGGTGCGTTGGGATTGGTTAAAAATCTTAGCGGAAATCTATTCACAAAATAGCACGTTCGGATAATAACACGTGGCGTGACGAAATTAAAACTTATCCGAAATTAAAACTTATTATGTTATAAAATAATTATTTAATATTTTAAATGGGCTGGGTGCCAGGGCATTTTGTAGGGGTGGAGATCATTTGTGCCATCGCATTTTTAGACTTTGCGCCAGCGCAATTTTTAGGGGTAGAGAAGCATTTGCCATTTATTGTTCATAGGGTCTATCACTGTTCATTGAGTGGATTAAATGGGCTGAGTGTCAGCCATTTTTTTAGGGGTGGACTTGCTCTTAGCTCAACTGAGCTCATTTGAAAGTGTTTTAAAATGATTGAAAAAGCTTTCATCGAAAATATTTTAAAATTAATCTTTAGTAAAAATGCAAAGTAAATTTTGAAAAATAAAAAAAAAAAGGTACTTAAAGTGCTTTCTGCAATAAGAAGATAATAAAAACGATTTCAAACATTTTAAAAACGCCTCCAAACAAACCATAAGGATGGTTTATCAATTGAAAGCTCTTCAGTATGGTTTGAGGATCCTCCTGATGTAGTACGAGATATCCTCTTTCAAAACTTATCCTTGTAAAACAGTTGCTTTTATCAATAATATATCGATTCCCTTCAAAAACTAAATTATGAATGTCTTATTTCAGCATGTAAAAGAAGCGATATTTCTAATATATTTCAAATTAAATGTCTTATTTCACCATGATTTAGGTTAATACATAAAATTTAAATGAAAAAGTCTATTGACATACACACAACATGCACACGCCCATGCCAAGAGACTAGTAAGATCTGCTTCTAGAACACCAAAACAAAGGCCCCAGTCATGCAAACAAACCCACATAGGCAGTTTAGCATGAGTTCACTAATATTAGACTTTAAGTTTTGTAATCTATGTTTCACTATCTACTAGTAACTGCATTAGATAACCAAACTATTCAACCAAACACTTGTAATTAGAATATTCCTCAAAGTCTTGGATTATAATTATATCTAACTGGATATAGATTAGCATCCCCTAGATTTTGATTTTTTTATTGCTTTATACTGTTAAACAATCCATATTTTCTTTAAACACAGAGATAAGAAAATGAAAACAAAAACATATTAAATAATTATAGACTCGTTTGGAAATATTTTTAAAATGATTAAAAGTGTTTTTAGTGAAATATTATTGGAACCAATCTTTAATAAAAATGCAAGTAAACTCTAGAAAACAGTTAAAGAACTGATGTTTCTTGAATGAAGCACTTCATGTGTTTTTAAAATCCAAAAACATTTTCTTTAAAATCTTTCTTTAAGTCATTTTCAAAACAATCCCAACGAGTTTTATTTTTCTCGATTTTCTACCTAAACTCGTGCTTTATTGGCTCCAGTTGATGCGTGTCAAAATAAACCTCTAAAGTTGACAAAACGATAAATGCCATGGCAACATCACTTTCAGTGGCACAATGTAATTTGGAGAAATTTTGGTGGCACTTTTACAATCAGAAACGCATATAATCCCAAATCGACCAAGTTTGAATGGCAGCCGTTACTTCTCCCGCGTTTCCCGGTAAAATCTCCGAACCGGAGCAGACGAACTGAACCACATGAAATGTCGAAAACACCACCTCCACTCCAACTTTCCCTTCTCCTCTTCGTCCTCATCTCCCTACCCTTGATCGTAATTTCACAATCCACAGACCAGTCAATCCTCCTCAAGCTCAAGGCACAGTTGGGCAATCCACCGTCCATCCAATCCTGGAACCCCTCATCCTCACCGTGTGACTGGCCGGAGGTCAACTGCACGAACGGCGCGGTCACGGGACTCTCCCTCCGCAATATGAACATAACCAAGAGAATCCCGGCGACCCTCTGCGAGCTCCTGAGCCTCACGGAGCTCGACCTCTCTTGGAATTACATTCCAGGCGGGTTCCCGAGCTTTCTCTACAACTGCTCGAATCTCAAAGTCCTTGACCTCTCGCAGAACTACTTTGTGGGCCCAATTCCGGCCGACATCGACCGCATGTCGCCTTCTCTAAAGTATTTGGACCTCGGAGGAAACAACTTCTCCGGAGACATTCCGGCGGCGATCGGACGGCTGACGGAGCTGAGGACAATCAGGCTTTATATGAACCTGTTCGACGGGAGTGTTCCGAGGGAGATTGGGAACTTATCGAATCTCGAAATATTCGAAATGCCTTATAACGGAAAACTGGCGGCGGCCAGAATCCCAACGGAGTTCGGGAATTTGAAGAATCTGAAAAACTTGTGGATGACGCAGACGAACTTGATCGGAGAGATCCCGGAGAGTTTTTCGGGTCTTTCGAGCCTCAAGCACTTGAATCTTGCGAGGAACAATCTGGAAGGGAAGATTCCAGCTGGGTTGTTTTTGTTGAAGAATTTGAGCGAGTTGCTTTTATTTTACAACAAATTTTCAGGGGAGATTCCAAAAGCCGTAGAGGCTTTGAGTTTGTCTCAGATTGATCTGGCTATGAACAATTTGAGCGGCTCGATCCCACAAGATTTTGGAAAGTTGAAGAATTTGACTGTTTTAAACCTGTATTCGAATCGATTAACCGGTGGGATTCCGGAGAGTTTAGGCCTAATTCCGGCGATGAGGGAATTTCGGGTTTTTAAGAACATGTTAAACGGGAGCTTGCCGCCGGAATTAGGCCTTCACTCGGAGGTCGAAGCGTTCGAGGTCTCCGAGAATCAGCTGAGCGGCTCTCTGCCGGAACATTTGTGCAGCAGAGGAGTTTTGCAAGGAGCTGTTGTGTTCTCTAACAATCTTACCGGAGGGTTGCCGAAAGGGCTTGGAAATTGTGACTCTTTGAGGACTCTGCAGGTCTACAACAACCATTTTTCGGGTGAGGTCCCTTTCGGAGTTTGGACCGGGCTCAGTCTGTCGAGTTTGATGCTGAGTGACAATTCGTTTTCGGGTCAGCTTCCCGCCAGCAAGTTGGCCTGGAATCTGTCCAGGCTGGAAATTAGCAACAACAGATTTTCCGGTGAGATTCCAGTTCAAGTTTCATCCTGGGAACGCATGGTTGTTTTTAAGGCGAGCGGGAATCTGTTTTCCGGGAAAATCCCAGTTGAACTGACTAATCTTTCTCAGCTGAACACTCTATTGCTTGATGGAAATCAACTTTCCGGTGACTTGCCATCTCAGATCATGTCATGGGAATCGCTGAATACTTTGAATCTCTCGGGAAACACGCTTTCGGGCTACATTCCTGCAGCGATTGGTTCTTTGCCGGACCTGCTTTACTTGGACTTGTCGGTGAACCAATTCACAGGCGAAATCCCAGCTGAGTTTGGCAGCTTGAGGCTCACTTCTCTCAACTTGTCTTCCAACAAGCTTTCCGGAAAAATCCCAGATGTGTTCGATAATCTTGCGTTTGAAAACAGTTTCTTGAACAATCCGAATCTATGTGCAAGCACACGAATTCTAAACCTTCCCAGTTGTTACACCAACATGAGCGCATCCCACAAGCTGTCCTCGAAAGTGGTTGCCATGATTTTAGTCCTTTCGATCACTGTGTTTGTTGTTACTGTTTTACTTACCTTTTTCATCGCCAGAGACTACCGTAGGAGAAAGCGCTGTCAGGACTTGTCAACATGGAAGCTCACCTCATTCCAGAGATTGGATCTCACACAATTCAGCGTGCTGGCGAATTTGACCGATGACAATCTCATTGGAAGTGGGGGATCGGGGAAAGTTTATCAGGTTAGCACTAACTGCCCAGGTGAATTTGTCGCGGTGAAAAGGATTTGGAACGCCAACAAATTGGATGAGAGGCTTGAGAAAGAATTCGTTGCTGAGGTTGAGATACTAGGAACAATACGCCATTCGAACATTGTTAAGTTGCTGTGCTGCATTTCAAGTGACAATTCGAAGCTTCTTGTGTACGAGTACATGGCGAATCAGAGCCTCGATAAGTGGCTACATGGGAAGAGGAGAAAGCTAGCATCAGGCATGGGCACGGCTCGTCATGTTGTTTTGGACTGGCCGACAAGGTTGCAGATTGCAATAGGGGCTGCACAAGGCTTGTGCTACATGCACCATGACTGCTCTCCGCCGATAATTCATAGAGATGTAAAGTCCAGCAATATATTGTTGGATTCTGAATTCAAGGCTCGGATCGCGGATTTTGGGTTGGCGAAGATCTTGGCCAAGGAGGGGGATCACCACACAATCTCCGCTATCGCAGGCTCCATTGGCTACATGGCACCAGGTAAGAGCTTAAATTTGTCTGTTTTGCATCCAATTTTGGTGCTGCATTCATATTTTGGGGACATTACTTTGACACATTGTATGACAATTTGTTTTTCAGAGTATTCTTATACAATGAAAATCAATGAAAAGATCGATGTCTACAGCTTCGGGGTAGTACTCCTAGAACTAACAACCGGGAGAGAACCCTACTGCGGAGATGAGCATACAGGCCTAGCAGAATGGGCGTGGCGGCTATACAGCGAGGGAAAGACCATAACCGGTGCCCTCGATGAGGAGATAACAGAACCGTGTTACCTGGAAGAGATGGCTACCGTACTAAAACTAGGACTCATTTGCACCAGCACACTGCCTTCAACTCGGCCTTCAATGAAGGAAGTTATGCACATTCTTCGCGGCTATGGTCCTTCGGAAGGTTTTGAAGTAAAAAAGGTGGGAAGAGACTTTGATATTTCTCCCCTCCTCGGCGCTGCCACCTACCTTGCTAGTTACAAACGCAGTAAGAAGGTGGACGATAGCTTAGTTTACAGTGTGTAATGTATGTAATAATTGAGACGCAATCCCGCCGCGATTATATGCCGGCGGCAAAGTGTCGGTTGGGGTTCCTTATAGAATTTCTAACTAGTTTTCGACTTTCAAGATCAGTATAGCTTTATGCATGAGAGTCGGGAAGCATTGTGTGCATTTGTCACCGGACTATTTCAGACTAGACTAGCTTCAGGGACTAAGTTGGATTGGCTTAATATGGACTAGGCAGTATAAAAATAATGAAACGTTTGGTGCAGGGCCAGACTAGCAAGCGGACTAAATATATTTTGAAATTTGATATTTTTTTATACCAACCTTTTCTCTCTCTCACCATTTATTACACCTTCTTTCTGTAGAATGTCGAGCACAGAACCAAAAAGTCTAACTCAAACTCAGAATCAAATAAAACACTGAACGTGGAAAAACCATAGCTGTGAGCTCGTCTCTCCAATAAAATTCAATTGTAAATATTTGAAATCAAAACATCTCTCTAATAAAACCAATTCTAAATATTCAAAACCAAAACACAAAAATCAAAATCCTAAAATTATCTTTCTATAATCGAGTTCCATCGCCCTGCACCTCTCTCTCTCTCTGAAATTTGCAGATCATGTTTCTTTTTTATCCAGAAAAAAAAGCCAAAGATATAAACCATTTCAATTTCATCAAAATATATTTCAACTCCGACAGATTTCATTTGGAACTGGAAATAACACACGCTCATATATTTAAACCTCAAAAACAAAAGAATTGCAAATGAGAGTCAGAAAGGGAATTTCAAGTTCTTCCTTTTCTCTCTGGTTCAGTATTAACGAAAGCTCTACACACATCAATGACGAATTTAGCAAAGAAACAATTTTGCAATCCAAAATTGACCAAACCACTCTCAAATTTAAGCTAAATAATCATCATATCATCAAAAATATAAAAAATTAAACATTACCCACTAAACATAAATCAAAACAATATTTGGATCCTCATCAGCTCACCCCGTCATAGCCTTTTGGGGCTTCCCAGGACCCAGATCTGGCGGACCCATATGACGCAGACGACGAGGTAATCGTCAGAGATGAAGTAGTTGACGAGTTCGGCTTCTAAGATGAAGTTGTGCCCGAAGCCTTTGCCGTCGAAATCAAGGTCGAGGAGGTGAATCGAGCAAGATGATGCGATGTGCCATCGCAATCGAGGTTGAGGAGGTGAATCAAGCAGAATGAAAGCGAGTCCTAGTTAATCTCATTAACACTAGTCCCGCAAGAAAACAAACAATGGAGTAGACTAATATTTAATCTAATCTGGTCCAATGAGAACTAAGACGGGCAAAGAAACCGCCCCTTTTTGGAGTAAATGCTCACTTTGTTCTCGTGTTTCGATATTGCGACCAAAACGAGCTTGTTTCCAGTGAGAGAGTAAATTGCTTAAAAACTGTATTACAATGGCGGGATATACAAACTACTATAAGTTTGATTAGTGTTTATACAGAGGCATAATAAGAAAGCAAACCCGTCACAGCCTGCTCAGTTCAACTCTTGCTGAACTCTTTGCCCCGATTAATGTCTCTTCCATGCAAATCTATACAGCTCAAATAACAGGGTTCTTGGCGACTGCAAAGACACTGAAACTCGTACTCTTCCATGAATTCCTAATGCTTAAAACTTAGCAGGCCATTTTGAAGCCCAACATCCTGCGCCGACGCACCAAACCATGCGGAGTTTTTGCGTGGATGGAACTTCCCCGCCACTTTGCAAAGGCATCACATACAGGTCACAACTTGAAACCGTAATGAAATCCAGCAGTTAAAATGGCACTTACCCTTGTGCGAGCTCTTTTACTTGTGAAAGTGAGATTCCACCTATGCATCAGCGAAAGCTGAAAGGTTACTCCATTGACCACCTGTCAGTCACAAAAGAGCCACCAAACAGGCCAGTATAAAGATATAATGATTTGGTTAAAAAACATATGAGTTTCGAACACATGCCTTACTGTTGGCCTCTGCATAGATCCTGATTCCTGCCTAGCTACATCTTCCAAATTAACAGTACCCCTGGTTGCAACGGTTGGCTCTACAATACAAGATCAAGGATAAAGACTTGTCAGGTTCCTAAAATTGTATTGGAGAAAAGAGACGAGATAGCCACAAAGGGTACACAAAACTAGTAAGGTATAAGCACAGTTACTGGGAACAAATCACGTATAGTGGTGCAGGACCTGCCACCACAATATGCACCAGTTAGCACATTGTCTGTGCAAGAAAGGAAAGCATACAGAAAACATGTGTAAGAGAGTTTATGTTCAAAACCATAACCTCTTCTGACAAGGCATTTTGAAATACCCTATCGTGTTTATAGAGCCATTTTTCCCAAGCGACTCTGCCAATTCCAAAAGTGCATCATCCGGCAAATATCCCCTCTCACCATCTCCTCCAAGAACTTTCAGTTTTCTCACTTCCATCTGGTACAATTCCTAATCCAGAGTTCGAAAATGGAGAGTAACTCACTTTGCAATTTTCTGACTGCTAGAAGTGGATCCATCCCAAT
The DNA here is from genome assembly GCF_019419815.1 of Pyrus x bretschneideri. NCBI lineage: Eukaryota > Viridiplantae > Streptophyta > Magnoliopsida > Rosales > Rosaceae > Pyrus > Pyrus x bretschneideri. Next base: position 5,247,704 of record NW_025999390.1, on the reverse strand, counting down.
GCACAATCAGCATTCTCCACCCCCATCTTCCGACTACATGGTTTGACTAGTTATTGATCAACATCATTAGCATCTGCTGTCCAATTCAGTAGTCTCCCAGTAGAGTCGGCCATCCATATTCTGCAGGTCAGCCAATGTCACATTTCCAACTCTGTCCTTACTTACGCCATCTCACATGTTTCCTTGGACTCTGAGATAGATGCTGTGAATGGAATTACCAGCTCCTTCAAGGAAAGAGATTTCTCCAACTGTTCAGATGGCTTTACCTCATGATCCTCTTGTGAAGGATTGACCTCATTTCTGACTTTAGGGATTTCAGGAACACGCATAGACGTGCACTCATTTGCAGTATTGGATTCATGCGCAATATTATCAACCATTCTCATGTGTCCAACACTTCCTTTTCACTCTCTAACTGTCCAACAGACAATCTATGATCAGATTTCTTTTCTGCATCTCCAGTTGCAAGACACTCTACTCTAATGCCATTACTGAAGCTGGTATCAGGTGCTCCACCTGTAATACTTTCTGGGGCCACAGACTCCATCAATTGTGAACTAACAGACGTCTGCTTCTCTAGTTTAGCTGGCCTCATATCCTCTGTTTTATGATCAATTTTCCTCCTGGTATGTCTTTCCACAGATCCAGAACTACAACCTGCAGAATCTTCATAGGTTCTTTCATCCTGCTGACTTACATGCCTCAATAATCGAGGACGCTTACACCCATCAGGGAAAACAAAGGGAGGAAGCTGCTTCCGGCGAACATGAGAAACGTATATATCCATCCCGGGTTTCCAGAACACGTACATGTTTATTCCTTCCCTGAACTCATCAACTGTTCCACGTATATCAAATTGCTGACCTTCTTTACCTCTCAATCCCTCTTTTCTCTGCAAACCCATAAAGAAAGCGCAGTGTGGGCATGGCTTGGTTACGTCAACATATTCCTTAGGATATGGATGGCACTGCAGCATCCCTTTTGTGTCTCGCTCTATCTGCACGGAGATAAAATGCAAAACTTAACAGGAAAAAACATTATAAGGCCTTGTTTATTAGAGAGAATTGGCTTGGATAGGACTATTCACTACATTAAAGGCATTTTGAAGGAAGAAATGAATGACAACCTTCATATTTTGTTCAAGTTGAAGCTCATTCATGAAGAAAAGATATCCCTACTAATCCCCACAAAAATGGTAGGACTAAAAGGGACAACGTTTCTTCATGGTAACCTTCAACTTGTACAAAATAAGGAAGTTATCATCCATTTATTACTTCGAAATGCCTTCAATATAGTGAATCTTTTCTAACAATGAATGAGTCATAAAAGCTTTCAAAACAACTATGGAAGAAACGCTTACCTTCAAGGTAAGCTGTCTAAACCGGGATTCCACCCATCCCTTCCACGTTAGCAAGTCATCAACATCAGCTGCAACTATGTCCACTTGTAGATAATTTTTGTATGCCTCAAAGAAGAGATAAGGTTCAAAGAGAGCACTCCACTGGGCCTTATTCAGCTCAATCTCCTTTAATAAAACCAAAGGGGAATACCATCATCAATAATGAAATAAAGCCTGCAAACGCAGAAAAAAATTAAATTTATGCTCTCACCTGACATATCCTATTACCATGGTCGAACTGCTCTGCCATAACTCGTAAAGTACTTACTGAGACATTGTAACTAGAGTTCATGCAAGGGTATGCAGGAGTTATTATTGGCATATGATGAAGGCGGTCCCGAGGGTTTCTACGAGGGTCCCATGTAGGGAACCCAAGTTCATTCTCTTCAATTGAACATAGAATTACAGGATTTGGCCAACGCCACTGAGTATACACTCTGAAAAATCTGGAAACCAACATGCTAGGAATTGCATTGGGATAAAGCTGGCATATCCGAGCAACTAAGATAGCCCAATTCACACCACCAAGGAATCCAGTAACCTATACAGAATAGGAAAAAAATAAAGGAAATGTCATTTCGTAAGTGTAAAATTAATGAGTTAATAACAATGAAGATTCTGACCAGCTTTGAACACTGCCAAACTTACATTTGAATAAACACCACGTCTTTTAGCCCAAAACTTCAAACATCTGAGTGTCGTCCGGAAGTGCTACAGTTAAATAGAGTGTCACAAGTTGAGTCAATTCAACCTAGAAATAAACCAGGGTGAGAGATAAGACATGTTCAACCTCAACATTGGGGACAAGTTTAAGAATTTGATCTGCAACCCTGCAGCCGTTCAGACTTCGAACAGTTTGCTCATCAACATCATATAGCACAGATCCATGTGAGATATCCAGATCCTGTTGACAAGCATGTTCCAACACCACATCAATATCATAAAGGACACCAGGACCACATTTGTTGTCACTATAATGATAGCAGCTTATGGATCTTCAAATGTTCGTAATAAACCAAATTTCCACACTATTAGTACCAGAACCTTAGATGGCCCAGCTGACAAAACAAGTGAGGAAGGAAGCATGACAAAATTACATGGGCTTGGAAATGGCTCTTCATATATGGTCATACGATCATGCAACACAATGAAATGGATAAAAAGAACAAAAAGCAATAAATTTCAAAAAAATGAGTTCTGTACTCACATCTGGAACGACCAAAAGAGATATGCTTGCATACAAGAGATCTATTGATATTCCCTGGAACTTGAATTTCATGACGGGGACATGAGCATCAGGAACTGGTTGAAGTTCAGTAACCTCTTCCAATTCATCCAGGATATCATGCAATATAATAAAGAAATCTTCCTGCAGAACGAGTCAATTGTGAGGTAGAGCTGCAGGTTAGAATTCTGGTCGAACAAATTAAGAAAGAATCAGAATTATATATATGAATGTGTGTGCATAAATCACCTCTCGATTCACATATGATGGCCCAACACACAAAGTGTCTATGTCAGCTCCAGGCCCATGAACCTGTCACAGAAAAACATAACATTAATAATAATACAGGTATGATGGCCATAATGCTACAGGGAACAAGTAGCGTAAATGGTTCCAGATTCAGTAGTTGGACCAAACAATCAAAGCAAGAACAACATCCAATCCTTTGTTAAGGTAAATTTGACTAAACAATCAAAACAGCAGCAAATTCTACAATAAGACTGATGACATAGGAGTGGTTCATCCGTTGTGGAACTAACTGTTCTCATAGACTGAGGTATTGATGATCCTCAGATGTTATATATGTTGGCATGATCACATCCAATGGCAATGGCATCGGTTTCAGTGAACAAAGTCCTAATAAGGGCTTGTTATTCTTATAAGGTTTCATCATAAATGTGAACCATCAGTTGGTTTTAATATCAGCTTATCCTTGGCTAATGGACATGTACCAGTTTTTTCATTGCAAAGCATGGATCCTTGCTTGCCACATCCAAGCATAAGAGTGGCAAATAAAATCACTAGAAACGGATAGCATACCATTCTGGATCATAACCCAAATCTGTTCGTCAAACTCCAGATGATGAAATTATCCCCACCATATAACAGTAACATGAGTTAGAGGGTATAACTTGTAAACAGAGTTAAATAGAGGGAAAAATATGCAATTGTAGATCCACATGCAAGTTCCAACAGAACATACCTACAACAATGATAATAGAAAGCAAAAGAAATTGATGGTGCACCCCCACCAGAAGTAATCGTTGGAACTGATATTTACCCCAAGACGATAAGACCCAAAAGTAAAAATGACAGCATTCGCATCCTCCACCATCTGATCCGTGTAGCCTCTTCGACTTGTCAATTGCTTCACCCAGCCTTTCACAATCTACAGTAAAAATCAACTCAGAATTACCAATTACCTCATTGAACGAAAGTACCATGCAACCAAAGGGAAATGCAAGACTTCAAATCTATGGCGTACAAATGACGACAGTAATGGTAAACATAAGCTAGGAGTCCAAAGGAACCGACTTATTTTATTTTAGGTCACAGTTACACACAACTGACAGTAAGCACAGAACAACACCACATTGGTAATGCTTTAAACCGACCCGCCAATTGCGATAAAATCTTAGTCATTTCCAATATCATCACATTACTGATTTTTCTCACAGCCGACAATAGAGCAGTGAACTATATATCTATACCTGATCAATGCGGCCAAGAACCTCTTCTCTCTTCGCAGCCTCGTCTTTGTTCTCATAAAGACCCGAATCAATCAAGAACTACCGAAATCAATACAAACAGATAAAATCAGCAAATTGCATATCAAGCCAACCAAAAATATCCAATCTTTGGCATCATAAAGCAGATTGATGCACGCATCCGTGTACCTTTTCGAGTTCGACATTTCGTTGAAGATCATACTCGGTGGGACCCGAAAGGAAGATCGGCTTTGTGATGCCGTAGTGCTTTGGCGGCTGTTCAGCCGGGGAAGATGCATTTGGATCCTCGGAACTCGCCATTTCAGCACTCGAGCTAGTGGGATTGACTATTTATCGAACCTAATTGAAGAAACTGTTTTGGAAAATGGGGATTAGAAGGCAATTGGAGCTGAGAGTGCGGGTTACTGAGACGATCGGATCCCTAATTCGTTGGCGAAGGAGAATCGGAAACTGAATTAATTGGCGGAGGAGGCGGGAGAGACTGAGAGCGATCTGAATTGGGCAGTGGAAGAGAGAGAGAGAGAGAGAGAGAGAGAGAGAGAGAGAGTCAGTAGAGGCGGTAGAGACGGTTAGATAGGTTTCCTTGTAGGCTGAACCGGATTGGATCGGATGGGGAATCGATTAAATTAAAAGACCCAGTGCACGTTAAGTCCAGCCGGTCTTTTCCGTTTTCTAAAATTACATTTAACTCCCCAAACTTTGATTTATTTTACTTTATACGGAAAAAGGTTTTTGGAAAAATTGTAGAATTGGCATCCAATTTACCACTTCTTTGAAGTTATTGAACTAAAAGCTTTTGACAATTTACCACCCAAGCTTCACAACTTGTTTGGCGCTTTGGTGGCTTGGTCCACATCCGTCCATTTATTATCAAATCATATAGCATGTGCCAAGCATGCGATACTACTTTTTTTTTTTTTTTTATTGAAATTTTTATTCATGCTCCGACAAACTTCTCACTAATAAGCAAGTCTTGTCATTAGTGTTTTAGTAGTGTTTGAAAAATTGCTAAGCGGTAATTAGACGGTGTGTAAGACCATCTCCAACCGAATGATCTAGAGGGTCAAAAATAACCTGAAAATCGTCTCCAACCGAAGGTTAAGCCAAAGGGCTTGTGGGCCCCACAGGACAAAAAAGGGCCAAATGGCCAACCGACTGGCCATCTTTAGCTTGCTGGCTAGCCCACTTTTTTTTTTTTTTTGTTCTTTTTCATTTGCTCAACCCACTTTAGGGTTTAAAGTTTAGGAATTTTTTTTGTCCCAACCCACTTTTTATTTTTTATTTTTTTAATTTCTAATTTTTTTCCTACATCATTTCTCACATATTTTTCACTATTTCATACTATATTACCTCATTTTATTTCAATTATTCACATTCTATACTACAGCTATTTGGCCCTTGGTTGGAGATGATTTTTTGTTACAGGGTTAGGCCATCTCCAACCGAAGGGTCCAGAGGGCCAGAAAGTCGCATGCAGCCAGCCAGTCAGCTCGGGCTGGCAAAAAAATCAGAGCAATCATGTCGGATATAACCGACATGAGTAAATTTAATATATTTAATATAAATATATTGCTATCGATTATAACCGAAATGATTGCTTAAAGAAAATTTTGAATCCAACAGCTAGCTGATGTCAGCTAGCTAACCGTTATTTTTGAATTTTTTTTTGTTTATTTTTTTTATTTACAAAATTTTCCTATAACTTCTATTTTTTTCTATAACTTCCTATAACTTCTATTTTACAAAATTTGTTTCATTTTTTTTAATTCCATTTTTTCCTATAACTTCTATTTCACAAAATTTGTTTCATTTTTTTTCCTATAACTTCTATTTTACAAAATTTGTTTCATTTTTTTTTTTAAATTCCATTTTTCCTATAACTTTTATTTCATAAAATTTGTTTCATTTTTTTTTAAATTCTTTTTTTTTTCCTATAACTTCAGCATGATGTCAGCTACCAACGGCTAGTTGACGTCATGCTGACGTCACTTAGTCGTTGGATTTGAATTTAAGTTGTAGTTTTAAAATAATAAATTATGTTTGGCCCTTAGTTGAAGATGATTTTTTGTGACAGGAATAAAACGAGCCTATGACCCTTTGGCCCTCAATTGGAGATGGAGTCAAATATGGCCTTGTACTGTTCATTAAAATATTAATATCTTGAAGGCCAGAGGGCAAAGACAAGCCATCTGGCTAGCCCTCGGTTGGAGATGGTCTTATATTTGGCATATGGCTCTTTGGCCTCTCAGTTGGAGATGCTAAGAAATATGGTCATGCACTGTTTATAAAAATATTGATTTCTTGGAGAATCAAAGGGATAAAACGAGTCATTTGACCCTCCTTCGATTGGAGATAGTCTAAGAGCCTAGAGCCAAGAGGCCTAGCGCCTAGGGCCTTAGGAAGTTTTTATTTTATTTTATTTAAAATAAGTGTCTATTTATACTATCTTACCTCATTTTATTTCAATTCTTCACATTCCATACTATAGCCATTTGGCCCTCGGTTAGAAATGATTTTTGGTTACAAAGTTATATTTGGCCTATGGCCCTTTGGCCCCTCGATTGAAGATGCTAAGAAATATGGTCATGCATTGTTCATTAAAATATTAATTTCTTGGAATGTCAGAGAGCTAAAACGAGTCACTTGACCCTCATTCGGTTGAAGATAGTCTAAAGGCCTAGAGCCAAGAGGCCTAGCGCCTAGGGCCCTAGGAAGTTTTATTTTTTATTTATTTAAAATAAGTGTCTATTTATATTTAAAAATAATACATAATTATATTAAGAAACATAAATTACAAAATAGAATGATAAATAAATTATAAAGTATTATAACATATTGAAAAAATGGGAAATAAGCATATAATGAATGTTCATCCGAGTATTCAATAAGTTTTTAACAATTTGTTCATCCGAGTATTCAACAAGTTTTTAACAATTTATTAATCACATAAAATGCAAAATTGAAGTTATTTATTTTTGTCTAAGAGAAAAAAATCGCAATCCTAAGCCATTTTCTTAAAAACCAAAAATTAAAGCAAAAAAGGTCACAAATCGCCAGCTCACCTAGATGGCTAGCCAGGTGCCTAGACTTGCCTAGAAGCCATTTTTTATAAGTACTTAAGAATTAATCACATTGATGATTAGTTACCTAACACCTAAGCAGAGCCTCTTAAAACACTATGTTTTAGAGAAAATTACTACGCTATTTGGGGGAAAGAGCCAGCACATAAACACATATCTTGGGGGTAAATGATTCTAGTTACTATAGCCACGAGAACGACTTTGAAACAAGACCGTTGTATATTGTATGTGGTTAATTGTCATAAACAATTAGTTTAGCCGCTAATTGCATAAAAGTGAAAATATTTGGGTGACATCTGAAAATTTTCAAAAGTTTGCGGAGAATAAAAATCCTTCTAGCCGGTAACGTCACTGTCACTGTCCGTTTGCTACTCACAAACCGCGAGGCAACCAACCAACCAACCAATCACCACTGACATTGAGAGCTCCGAAGGTCTACATGCTCCTCCACCTACCCTCCTTCTCCTCCGCCACTCAAATGGCGCGTTGCATCCCACGCGCCGCCCTAATTTCCTGCTCATCGTTTCCATCTGCGCCGGGTTTAATCTCCCCTCCGAAAGCGCACCTCTTTCAGGTCTCCGTATCAACGGTATTCGTCCGCGGACTTCACGCGACGCGCGGAGACAAATGGAGATGTGCAGCCAGACCGCCATTGATCCGGGGGCGAATCTGCAGTTCGCAGAAAGGCGAAAGGAAGGTGAGGCGGCAATCCCCGAAAATCAAGGAGAAGGAGCTGGAGCTCGATGTCAGTATTTCTATTGAAGAAGCATTGAGCAATCCCAAAATCTTGGTATGTAACGATCACCAACTGTTTGTATAAATGTCTCTTCTGTAATACCAGTATAGCTGATTTGATTGGCTGAAGTGAAATGGAGTTTGAAAATTGCAGAGAATTGCGGAATTGCTCCGGCTGGATGCTCCGGCGGCGGTGAAGCTAGCGTTTGATGGGCTGAAAGATTCAGTGTATAAAACAAGGGACAATGCTATAGGTGGTGTTGCGGGATATGAAAGCGTGGAGCTTTCGGTGCTTCTTTGCGATGACAAGTTTATCCGAAAACTTAACAAGGAATGGAGAGGAGAGGACCATGCTACTGATGTTATTTCCATGTCCCAGCATGTCCCTGATCTTAAGCTTCCCATGGTACTAGCTCGTTCGGTTTTATCTATCATTTTCTTCATTAGACTATAAGTAAAAGGATGTAGTTTTGGCGATATATGCTTGATGGCCATTGCATGATTTGCAGCTTATGTTGGGGGACATTGTGATTTCTGTTGAGACAGCGGCGAGACAAGCGGAGCAAAGAGGCCATACGCTTCTTGATGAGATTCGCATTCTCGCGGTTGGTTTTAGAATATGATTATTAGTGTTTTATATGTTTTGAAGAGATAACTGTTCTCTAATCTCTATGATAAATATTATTTGTCTGGAAGATGTGTGAACACTCATAAAAAGTAAAAAGGCATATTCAATTGAATGTGTTTTCTTCAAGTGTTACAGAGTTCGTATTTGTAATTCTCTACTGTAATTTGATAACTTTAGTCACTGGACCTTTGTGTAGGTACATGGGTTGTTACATTTGTTAGGATTTGATCATGAAGTTAGCAAAGACGCTGAAGTAGAAATGGAGAAGGAGGAGGATCTTCTCTTAAAGAGTCTTGGGTGGAAGGGAAAAGGATTAATTCAGAGCGCATATGATGCTGAACCCCATTCCGATGGGGTCAAACTAGATGGTAAATTTTATCTTTTTTTTTTTTTCAGCTTCACTTTCACATCTGTCTTCTGTGGACCTTATTTTGATTTGTTAATTGTTTAAATTCTTCATTCAATCTGTAGCTGCGATTCACTTGGTTAAAGTTGAACTTTGCAATGATATAATCTTACATCTGAGTTGTTAAAAGACAGGAAGAAAGAAGGCAGCCCTCAATACTATAAGCAAAAGTTCAGATATATCTTCTGTGATATGGATGGTAAGTTTGGCTTATTGTGTCTTACGTCTGTACTTTAATTTATTTAGCTTGTAGGTTATAGCCTTGTGCGCACTGTTTTTATATGTTTTTTTTTCTTGATACACAAGGCACCCTTCTCAACAGCAAAAGCCAACTGAGCTCAACGAACGTCCAGGCTCTGAAAGAGGCCTCATCAAGGGGTGTGAAAATAGTGATAGCAACAGGAAAAGTGAGGACCTCTTTTTCTGTTCATTCTCAGGAGACATTATACTCAGAAATGTGTTATACTTTTTACTTATTCTTGTGTTCTACTGTTGGTCAGCGTTACCTCTTACATGATTTCTTGATTATTGACTAGTGTTGATTCAAAAAAGTTTCTGATTGTTGACAGCTCTTTGGAACAGGCTCGGCCAGCTGTGATTCGCATTTTTAAGGAGGTAGATTTAACTGGAAAAGATGGCATTGTTTCAGAATTTTCTCCTGGGGTTTTCTTGCAGGTTCTCTTTTTTCCTTTGAAAATTTCATCTAAGATTGTTGCCAAGTTACATGTGATGAACATAGAACTGTCTTCACTTAGATAGATACATGATTACTCTTCTGTCCAGAGAGCTGCGATCTTAACATTTTAAGTTGCTTTGGGTAAATCTCATCTCATGGAATAATTTTCTCACGTTTATCTGCCCTCGATCTACATGTCGTACTCTCTGTTGTGAGCTTGATAAGGACAATAGAGGGAACCTGCGATATCCACTCCTGTTCCTCTTAAACATTTTCATGCTCTTTGTCACCGAACTTTTATGTAAATTCCCACCACCTCAAGTATGTAATGAACGACTTGACCTCTGTAATGCTTGGTCAAACTTGTAAGAAACAGACTTCTCAGTGCTTATTACATATATCATCTCTCCCTCTTACTCTTAGGACGATTTTTTTGTCCGTCTTGAGTTGATAGTAGTACCTCTTGTCCTTATTGTCTGCCTCTGCTTGATTCCAGGGATTGCTTGTTTATGGTACACAAGGTCGGGAAATTTTTAGAATGAATTTGGATACAGATGTGTGCAGAGAGGTAATAGTTTGGTGAGCCATGAGTGAATATATTATTCATGGGCATGTAATGAAATAAATGACCAGATGATCTTTATGTGCAGGCATGTCGCTACTCTCTGGAGAATGAGGTTCCTCTTATTGCATTCACCGAGGATCGTTGCTTATCTCTATATGATCACCCACTTGTCGATTCCATGCATACTGTATACCACGAGCAAAAGGTGCAAGTAGATTAATGTTTCATCATGGTCATAAATATTCTTTACTGCCTGAGGTTTCTTTTTGCGCCATTTTATATATAACCTGCATGTAAACTATTTACAGGCAGAGATCATGCCTTCAGTTGAGCATCTTGTAGCTGCTGCTGGCATACAGGTACACTCCTCAAGGAGGAACAATACTCTCCCCATCCCCCTGTAACAAAGAGAAATAAAAAATGTTAAGCTTAGGGTTTTGCTCTTAACTTCTGTTGATTCATAGAAGAATGAGGTTTCCGTCGGAAGGCCATTGTGTAGCGTCTTCAATTCATACCATTTGGTCTCATATGTAAAATATGATTGAGTTAATATCCTATAATTCTTGCTACTTTTGGTTCTTGTAATGACGCACACCTTATCGATATACAGAAACTAGTCTTCATGGACACTGCTGAGGGAGTGACAACTGCTTTGAGGCCATACTGGTCCGAAGCAACTGGAGATAGTGCCACAGTTGTCCAAACCGTGCCCGACATGCTGGAGATTGTTCCTCCCGGAACCTCAAAAGGGAGTGGAGTAAACATGCTGCTTGATCATTTGGGAATCACTCCAAAGGAGGTATGGTACAACAAAACTATTCTCGTATCTCGTTGTTTTAATGGGAGTTATGCATATTCCTCAACTTGACCGGCACAAGGATTATCACCACAGATTGAAAAGGGGCGTTTGATATTTCCCTGCAAATATAAGCATACATAATGAAGGTTAAAAATTGGAGTCTTTCTTATTATGTTACAAGCAGTATTTGTTGTTCCAAGCATCGTTCAAATAGTATGTTTAACCATCCGAATCCACAACTTAGCGAGGTTGGCAGATGATAAGGCCACTGTCATTGACTTTCTGTACATCTTATTGCATACAAATATCGATGTTATTCCTGATTGATTCTCTCAACTTATTTTTCAGATCATGGCTATTGGCGATGGGGAAAATGATATCGAGATGCTTGAGCTGGCTTCTTTAGGCATTGCTCTTAGTAACGGGGCAGAGAAGGCGAAAGCTGTGGCTAACGTAATTGGTCTTAGCAACGATGAAGATGGTGTAGCTGATGCAATCTACCGGTACGCATTGTGAGCTTCTTTACCGATACAAAATTGAATTCAGAAAGAAGTGCTACTGAACCGAGCGAAGGAGTTGAAAATTGCCATTTTTACACAACATTTGTGGTAAATAATATTCATTTGTGGAGTCAATCCTCCATCCACAACACTCGTCGATTATTTTGCCAAACATAGAAATCAAAATGATTCCTCAATATATTCTAAACGCAAACTGATAGGGTCTCATGGTTAAGTATTTATTTGCCCCTCAACACTAATGAAAGATTTAAGTTCAATTTTTGTGAACAGTGAGTTGTAAGTGGGGAGGTCTTGAGTCTGATTCCTTAGATTACAAGTTAGATTAAAAAAATAAGTGACTTGTAAATGAAAAGTCTTGAGTCTAATTCCGTAAATTACAAGTTATATAAAAAATTATAATAGGTTGATCCATTGTGTTAGACTAATAAATTCAAAAATATGACAAAAGAGGATATAAGTTCGAATCCGTGGCGTCTCCATCATATTGTCACTCACTCAAAAGTTCTTACTCATTCCCAAACCCTAACATTATGTTTGGATGAAGAAATTTAAAATTACTAAGGAATTTTAAAATGACGAAAATTAAATTGACGGGATTTTATTTTATAGAGTTTGTGAATTTTTTTGTTTGGTTAATCTAAAAGAAGAATGGAATTGATTACGTAATTTGTTATTTTTAAGCTCTTAATCATAGAAATTGAGAAACGACACATATTTATATGGAATCTAAACTTAGAAATTAAAGGTCTTAAATTTCAAGTTTTTTTTTTTTTTTCGTACAAAAATTCTAAATTCTTATGTTTATGAATCGAAACAAAGAAATTGATGCATGTCAATTTATAAATTCTAACTTTTATCTGATTTTCAAGATTATTTCCCTCGTTCAAATAGAGTGACGTTTCTTTTCCAAAATCTCCTACCGTTTCTTTAACATTCTCCATGAAGAGCAGCATCCAACCTCCCCTTCCCAGTCCGCCGATCCCTTTCCAAAGCTCTGAATTTCTCCCACCCAACCTTTCCTTCTTAATCATAATTCCGGATTGGAAAAGAAATAAGTAAAGTAAATAGAGTTGGAGATTAATTCCACGAAACAAGCACTCGCAGAAATGGCGCCGCCCATGTCTTGTCGTCGAAGCGCCACCGCCACCAACAACTCACGGCCAATTGTGTGATCCTTCAGAAGTTTTATTTTCTTCAGATGGTTGTCCAGGTCTCCATTCAAGAACTTGAAGACGACGAAGAAGAATAAGTCGTCGGCGGACGATACAAGTGGTCGTCGTCTTCATCAGTCCTACAGAACTCGGAAGAACGGCCCGGCCACCACCGTGTTTCAGTATCTACCTGAAGCAAAAACCACCAGCTTCAAATTCGGAGGGGAGTTTCAATACTGCTGCGACTTATTCCCCGAAGAAATCCTACGGGAAATCCTGTTGTTGTAGGATCTCTTTTGTTGCACATTCATCCTACTTTACGAGTACTGTTACTACTCGCGACATTTCTATCACAGCCTTCTGTCCGACTCATGCATGTTTGGTTTTTAATGGATTATATATTGTGTATGAAGTTATGGCAGAGAATGCCGTGATAGGCTGTCAGGGGAATCGGTAATCTTGGATGCAAATGACTGCTTCCTTTCCGAAATTTTGGATTATATATTGTGTTTGAAGTTACGGCAGAAAATTGTTGAATTCAATTGTGCATGTCAAACGTTGATGTACTCTAGAGTTTAGAATTTTCAGTCTACTTAAATCATCTACTTTCTTATTGGAGAATTGAAGTTTCTATAGTTCTAATCATTTTCTGAATAAAAAAGTTCTTATGTTCAACTCTTTATCCTATCGTATAAAATATATATGATTTGAATCTTAATTTGACCATTTTTATGTAAAACCTATATGTTTGACCATTTATTTGCAACAATTTAGGCGAGTCTTCTCACATGCAAAAGGGTTTTGTGGATTCATTTCAATGTAAGTGCAAAAGAAAAAGTTAAGATGTCACGCAAATCAGGTAACATGAACAAGATACAAAATGAGTCAAGTTCACAAGAGGATCACGTTGGGCCAAATCGCATCTCTAGTCAAAAGTAATGAAAAATAGCTCTACTTAGGGTTTGGGTTCGGTAGATCTAAGTTAGTCTTTGCTTTGTTTGAATTTTACAAATAAGAATTGTTTTATTCATTTACAAGCATTTAGTTTATGTAATGTTACAAGAGATTTTGAATCCAAATCTCATAAACGATAATAAGTTAGGCTTTGGTATAGGCCTACGATGAAATTTTGATAAAATACGGCCTTTAGGCCCAAAGCGCGCAGGCTGGTTGGTTTTGTTACACTCTCTTTTTGGTTCCAAAAATATAACGGTCGTCTTCTCCGAAAGTTCGCGCGCATAGCAAACGAGTTAGCGACTCAGTCCGAACTCACCCTGGCTATTCTCTACCCGCACAACCACCCCAAGCTCACCAACCTCCTGCTAAGATGCACCGCCCAGCTAACAATGCGCCATCTCTACCAAATCCAAGCCCAACTCCTTACCAACCCAATCCCCTCCATCGACCCAAACATCATCGCCGTCAAGCTCATCGGCGTCTCTGCGGCCCACGCCAACACCCGCCACGCTGCACTCGTATTTAACCACCCCCTCAAAACGCCGAATATTTTCTGCTACAACGCCCTTCTCAAAGCATTCGCCCAAAACAATGACTGGCAAAACACGATATATTTTTTCAATCGGCAATTGGGTTCGCCGGGTGCCCCGGACCCGGACGAGTACACCTTCACTTCGGTGCTCAAGGCCTGCGCCGGGATTGCACGAGTGGCGGAGGGCGAGAAAGTTCACTGCTTTGTTTTGAAATACGGGTGTGAATCCAATCTGTTTGTTAGAAATTCGCTTACTGATATGTATTTCAAGTTGGGTAATTTTGGGATTGCCCAGAAGCTGTTTGATGATATGTCTGTGAGAGATGTTGTTTCCTGGAACACTTTGGTTTCTGGGTATTGTTCGAGTGGGCAGGTTGAGAAGGCTAGGTGGGTGTTTGATGGGATGGAAGAGAAGACTTTGTTTTCTTGGTCGACTATGATCAGTGCGTATGCGAAGGCGGGTGAGTTGGATGAGGCTCGGCGGCTTTTTGATGAGATGCCGGAGAGGAATGTGGTTTCTTGGAATGCAATAATTGCGGGGTATGCACAGAATGAGAAGTATGCTGAGGCTATTCAGATGTTTAGGCAAATGCAGCAATGTGGGGTGACGCCAAATGATGTTACGCTGATCAGTGTGCTGTCTGCTTGCGCTCACCTTGGTGCTCTTGACTTGGGGAAGTGGATTGATCGGTTTATAAGGCGGAATGGGATGGAATTAGGTCTGTTTTTGGGGAATGCATTGGCGGATATGTATGCGAAGTGCGGCTGGATAATTGAGGCTAAACGGGTTTTTAACAAGATGCATGAGAGAGATGTGATATCTTGGAGCATTATCATCACTGGATTGGCCATGAATGGCCATGCTGATGAAGCTTTCAGGTGTTTTGACAAAATGATTGAGTATGGGGTGAAGCCAAATGACATCACTTTTATGGGATTATTGACAGCATGTACACATGCTGGCTTGGTCGATAAGGGGCTTGAGTATTTTGATTTGATGGCCAAAGCATACGGGATCCTTCCCAAGGTTGAGCATTATGGATGTGTGGTTGATCTTCTCAGTCGTGCCGGCCGCCTTATTGAAGCAGAGGATATGATCAACACAATGCCGATGCGGCCTAATGTTATAGTCTGGGGAGCATTGCTAGGTGGTTGCCGGATTTATAAAGATAGTGAGAGAGGGGAACGTGTAGTTCAGCGTATTCTTGAACTAGATTCCGATCATTCTGGAAGCTATGTTTATCTTGCTAATGTATATACGTCAATGGGTAGGCTAGACGATGCAGCAAGATGTAGGCTGCAAATGCGAGATAAAGGCGTATCGAAAACACCTGGATGCAGCTGGATAGAGGTGGACAACATAGTTCATGAGTTCTTCATGGGAGACCTGTCGCATCCTCAGATGGACAAGATATATTCGATGATTAGAGAACTAAGGAGGAAAATGAAGCTAGCTGGGTACAAACCGAAGACGGATTTAGTCCTACATAATATCGATGAAGAAGAGAAAGAGGATGCATTATTAGTTCACAGCGAGAGGCTAGCGATTGCATTCGGGCTGATTAGTACCAGTCCTGGAACCACAATTCGAATCGTGAAGAATTTGCGAGTTTGTCACGATTGCCACGATGCAACGAAACTAATCTCTAAAATTGTTGGGCGAGAGATTGTTGTGCGCGATCGCAGTCGGTTCCACCATTTCAAAGATGGGAAGTGTTCTTGCAATGACTACTGGTAGCAAGTGTTGAGTGGAGATTGTTAAGCAGGTAACAAGTTCTCTGGATTATGGGATGCAGCAAAAGGAAACATCATGTTGACCTCCAACGAACGGGAAATGAAATCATTTGATTTTCAATTTCACCTGCGTTTACTAAAATATAGAGTTTGAGGGGTCATAGCAAACCGATAATTTCAGATTGGATTCGGAAACATTTCAATTCCCATCCAATATTTTTTGGAATTTTTTCAGATTTCGAAATTTCGGTTTTGGATTCAAAACTGAACGGCTTCCAAAACCATTCAGATTTTGGTGGAAATGCACAACCTTACTCAAAAGTGGTCACTATCTTCAGTCAAACAATGAAAAGGTTTCCTGTTCCCGTGTCTTTCACCCAACTCATGTTCCGAGAAACCAAACAACTCGGTGCAACTACCAGTTTCACACAAGGCATTTCCATTGATAACGACACCAATTACATATGGTTTCCGGTGAAAGGAAGAAAATAACTTTGCTGGATAATAATTGCAAAATTAAAACGCTATCATTCACGACAATCCATATCCAGAGACCCCAGAACGCAAAGACAAACGGTTTTCATACATAAAATCCATCACATCCCAAGCAGCAACAACTTTGTTTTCAAACCAAGTTCACCATAACTTCAAATAAACTAGCTACTGCCAAACAAAAGATGAAAACAATGTCAATTGCGGTTGATGCAAACCCCGTCTCCAAAAACCCGGAAATGAAAACAGCAAGAGCAGACAACTGGGGAGAGAATCAACTCACCGAAGCAATTAGAGACCCTGCTCGATAAGGTAATCTCCCAGCCTCTCCACAACTATGTTGCACTGCCCAGGAGTCAAAGGCTCATCGTATATACCAATTAACAGGGCCTGGCTGGTCTTCTTAATGGTAATTCCACCCGAACCCTGACATATATTAGACACATCACGTCAACAGAAATATCACAGAGAAAAACAAATCAAACATCTTCGACACAAAATTCTATAGGCAGTAGCAACACTCAACCGCAATCAATCAAAACGACATTCATGGGACAAATGAGTTCTGCATAATAGTATCTATGGCATCATCACATAAGAGCAGGATTCTAAAACCTCCTCACCTTCTTTCCTCGAATGACAGCGCCGGGTTCACCTTGGATCACCATATACTTGGTCCCACCAAGGAATAATCCGGTTGGGGCAAGCGTTCCGGGTTGGTCGAAATCTTTCAGAATTGCAGCAATCTCCTCAGGCTTAAACTATAACAACAATCAACAACAAATTCTGAAAACTAACAAGAAATAAAATCGACCAATTTGTTCTGAGCATTTCGATTCACACTCTAATCCAAACAGTAACACAGTACAAGTAAATCAATCAAGCATTTAAATTGATTCAAATCAAGAACCGATTCCTCCAAATTAATCACATTCACATCAAAACCACATAAACACTTCAATTAAGTTCATCAATTCTTTATCAAGTACAAATCATACGCTTCAGACACCGATCGACCGAACCAGTCAGTGATAAAGCTACTTTTCGAAATCGATCAGATCCAGTGAACGAAGTAAATCTAGAACTTAAACAGCGAAATAAACACGAAGGAAAGAAAGAGAGTCGAACCGCAGGGAAAGTAGCGCTCTGAGCCCAAACGCTGCCGTCTTGGCCGAGGATAGCGGCGGCGGTGAGGCTGTTGCCGTCGATATCGCACATCAAGTGGTCGTCGACGTACTGCTGCCACGACATCGTTCCGTGAATCTGATTGATCTTCTTCTTCTGTGGTCAGGCGTTGAATGCTTTTGCGGTGGAAAGGAGGGAAGTTTCTGGAATCCAACGGGAATGGAAGATGAGTATCTCGGCTGCCTCCCTCGCGGGTTTGTCAAAAAAGGTTACACGTGGCGCGATGTGAGTTGTCTGTTAGTGTATCATATTGATTTCTTGCCGAATCCAGTATGAACCGGGTCCATGCCTTTTCTATTGGGTTCGCGTCCATCTTATATTTGTCGGTCTAATTATGTGGTGGGCCAAATTAATTAATTTTGGAAGGCATTACTCATGTGGTACCGGGACATTGTAATTTACATATATTCGAAAAAATTAGATCTAAACAAAGAAGGAAAAAAGCAAACAATGTCGGTGGCCTTCTTTATACACTCCATGATTTAAATAAAAGGAGAGAGAAAGATACGTTAGAATTACATATTGGTGAGGTTTTAAAAAAAAAAAGTAAAATTTGGTTGTGTGAAATTATATTTTTGTTTCATATTTATTATTCATGTTTTGTTTTAATTAGAGAGTTAATTTGGTAGTTTCATAAAATTTGGATTAACAATGAATATTTTATTAATTAATAGAGATTAGATGCTTAACTTATTTTGACTGCAGTAAAAGAAAATTAACTTGTTCAATTGAGATCTCATGTCATTACATTTTTTTTTTTTTTTTTTTTTTTGGAGTTTGAATTCCTCCTCTTCAAACGTAGTGATTGAAAAAACTCAGAACAAACAACTTTTAACCTGAAAAGAAAAGACAGTATCTTATTTCTATATTAAATAATATCGTAATTGAGTGTTATGAAATTCAGTTATCTAGTTTTTTTTTCTTGACAAACGATATAATAATATACACTAAATTCATCTAAACTACAAAAAGACATATTCAAATACAAGATATCAGATGCATAAACAAATACTCTTAACCAATTAAGTCATAAACTACTTGCCCAAACTCCAGTATTAACTTTAAAAAAATGATAATTATACATTATTCCCTGGCCACTAAATTTTTACCGTGTCTAATTTATACACCAATTAAAAACCACCTAGTTCAAAAACCTAGATGTCAAAAGTGGAAAGAGATTCTCTCCAAATCTCTCCCTTTAAATTCAAGAATCAAGCAATCTAAACCTTTGAAATTTGATCGAACGATTAAAAATTATTATAACTTTTAAAAATTTTTACTAACTTTTTTGTTTTTAACCGTTATATCAAATTTATGTTCGAGGCCTCGTTTGGCACGCCGTATAAGACCACTGGATAGTGCTAATAATACGAAGCGGATGTTTTGTGAGCTTCGTATTAAATAAGCACCGAATTATTTAATCCGGCCCCACTTTTTTTATTCCCTTCACACCCGCTTGTTTATCCCGTCCCAAACCTCTGTATTATTTAGTCAGGTGCATCTCTCTCGCTCACACTAGCTCACTTTTTCCCTCTTTCACGCACTTTCCTTCAACTCTCTCACATCGCCTGCTATCTCTCGTCTACTTCCAAGTTCATCTTCGTCGCCATCTTGTTTTTTTTCTCTCTCTCTCTCTTCCTCCCTCCTTCTTTGCACACACACCTCCCACCTCTCTGTTTGCCTTTGATTTCTGACAACAAATTCTTCCGAGGAAGATGATGATTCAAATTCTTCCGATCTGGACTCCGACAACGAGAAGGACGATGAGGAAGGGAGCTAGGCTCCGACGAGGAGGGGTATATCAATTCGGATTTGGGCTCCAATGAGGAAGGGAGCTGGGCTCCGACTAGGAGAGGGACAGGAATTCGAATATAGGCTTCGAGTTCTTGACCCTGACCACTACTCCTCTGCAATTGGTCGCCAAAGGTGGGATTGATGCGCAGGGAAGATGGTGAAGAAGGAAGATGTGACTAAGAAGAGTCTTGTTTTTTTTTTTTTTTTTTTACCTTTTTTATTTTATTTTTTTTTAATTTTAACAACAATTATTGTGAATTAAAAAAAATTATTATAGTCCGACGTATTATTCGATGCATAAATTAATCTGATACAATACCAAACGCCAAACTAATTTAGTCAGTACTATCCAACGATTATTTATCCTATCCGACTGAAATAGTCTCCGAGCTGCCAAAAAGGCCTTCATGCTTGGGTTGTGGAGGAGAGATCGGGAAGGATCTCTTTCCGCCGAAAGTGGACAATTACCGCTAACTAAACCCGCCCCCCGTTTTCGTACGGAAAACCTGGTATCGGATCCTCACATAAACCTCCGGCCCAAAAAATAAAGCCGCCACTAAAATCCCGCCCCTGTTTCTGCCTACCGGAAACTGCATCGCTCGTGTTGACCGCGACGCCGTCGCTTTCCCCGTAACGAGTCGTCAACACATTTCCGATATTTTACCACCCGCTCCGTCACTCGCGGGCACAATCATTGCGGAATATAAATACCCCTCCACACGCTCCAATTTACCATATCAACCCCAATCTCCTTCCCTCTTTCCTCTGTTCGTACACTCTGATATTTTTTCTGCTTCCTTCGAATTACATACGTTTTCCGTCAGAGAATAAAAAGATAAAAAAAATTTACAAATGGGCGATTCGAATCCGCCCGGAAACGTGCAGATAAAGGTGGTCAAGGGCGACTTCGGCTACATGCTCGAAGACGTCCCCCATCTCTCCGATTACTTGTCCGATCTTCCTGTAAAGCTTCCTCGCTCGCCCTTTTTTCTAAATTCAATTTTTTTTTATCTACATTTTCGTTTTATTTTATTTATTTATTTATTTAATTGATTTTTTGGGGTGTTGGGTTGCGGGTGCAGACTTATCCCAATCCGTTGCGATTCAATCCTGCTTATTCAGTTGTAAAGTACGTAAATTTAATCCATACCCATGATTTCTGCTTCTGTTTGCTATTTGATTCAATGCAAAAGACTGACTCTTTTATGATGTTACTTTTTTTTAGACAGTATTTTGTTAACGTGGATGACACCGTTGCTCAAAAGGTAATTACCCTTTTTTTTTTTAATTTAATAAATTATTCATATTTCTCAAATTTGTTTTTTGTAATTTTATATAGAGTGTAGGGTAGATCAGATTGTGTTAAAATTTTGTATTATTTATTAATCATGTAATTTTAATTAATTTTTTGTAATTTTATATATTTATTTATTAGTTTTTTGCGCTCGGTTGTTATTTGTGTATGTGAGCTTGAAATGCTATGGTTTTCCTCTGGTTTATAGATTGTTGTTCACACGGATAGTCCGAGAGGGACACACTTCCGGCGAGCAGGACCACGCCAGAAGGTATCACATTTTTTGCTGTCTGAATTGCTGCTGAAGTAACAATATTAAGAAATGTGCATTGTATTTGAGTGACATGGATTTGTGTTTTGGTTTGGTTCAGGTTTATTTCAACCCGGCTGAAGTTCATGCTTGTATTGTAACATGTGGTGGTTTGTGCCCGGGGCTCAACACGGTGATCAGGGAAATTGTGTGTGGACTTTATCACATGTATGGTGTCTCGAAAGTACTTGGGATAGACGTGAGTGTTTACATTGATATAATCTCGAGGTTCAATATGTTTTTTGACATTGAGAAAGGAAATAGCTTGAAACTGCTTCTGTAAAACAGATAGGAGTTTAATGTCTCACTAACAAATTCTACATTGACATATATCAGGGAGGATACAAGGGTTTCTATGCCCGAAACACCATTACCTTGACACCCAAGGTTGTCAATGACATCCACAAGCGTGGCGGTACCATCATTGGTACGTCACGAGGAGGACATGATACTGCAAAGATAGTTGACAGCATTCAGGATCGTGGAATTAATCATGTAAGGATTTGTTCATTTTAACTATCGTTCTGCATCTTATTAACTTTATATAGTAAATTCAAACATAATATCACACAGCCAAGGTACAGAGACGAATTCTCATGTCATGCGTTTTGTGATACAGGTTTACATAATTGGAGGTGATGGAACTCAAAAAGGAGCAGCTGTCATATATGAGGTAAAACTACTCTCCCCGAAACAATGAAAGTTTGATATATTCGCAGAAAGGTGCCGCCTTGAATTTTATAACTGAGGCCAATGTTAAATGATCGTGGCTTCTCTTACAAAAGAATAACTCCATGTGTAACTGTATCTGACTTGTCTTGATGATCTGTATGTTACAATCTCTTTTGTTTCTTTGCTATTGAAGTTTAAGTTATATAGAATTTACTCGTTCGTCGTTGTTCTCATGTCACAACTATTTCTTTAGCAGTTTAGTTCTCATTGTGCAGGAAATTAGGCGGCGTGGCCTCAAAGTTTCTGTTGCAGGAATTCCAAAAACCATAGACAATGACATTCCGGTACTTATTATACAGAACATATGATTCTAACTTTGGTTTCTGCTTTTGTTGTTTCAGGTAGTAATTTTATTTTCTTCATTCAGGTTATAGACAGATCTTTTGGCTTTGATACTGCAGTTGAGGAGGCTCAACGTGCCATTAATGCAGCTCATGTTGAAGCTGAAAGTATTGAGAACGGTATTGGTGTTGTGAAGCTAATGGGACGCTACAGTGGTAAATATTCTCATTCCGTGCCTATAGATGTTTCAATATCACAGACTCATGCAAATGTAGATCCTAATGGATGAAATTTAATTGGGAAGAAATTACAGAATTTTGTTCATACTAGTTATGTTTTGGTACCAGCCTTTACAGCTTTTCACTTAAACTGGACTTCCTGATGCAGGTTTCATAGCTATGTATGCTACACTTGCCAGTCGAGATGTCGACTGTTGTTTGATTCCAGAGTCCCCCTTCTATCTTGAAGGAAAAGGTGGACTTTTTGAGTACATTGAAAAACGACTCAAAGAAAATGGACATATGGTTATTGTGATAGCTGAGGGTGCAGGACAAGATCTTCTGTCAGAGAGCTTGCAATCTATGAACCAGCAGGATGCTTCAGGAAACAAGCTACTTCAAGATGTTGGGTTATGGATTTCTGAGAGGATAAAGGTATCCCTTGCAATCTTTTCTCGGTTTTATTTTCTCTCCCTGTTTTCTTTTCTGCACATCATATCAACTCTCTCTTGAGTCTTGACCATCTGAGAATCTACTGTCATTAAAGTTCCTTGTCACTCTCCATTTGCATGTAAAATCTCATCCCCGACTGGCAACTGAGGAGCTCAGGGCTGATGCAGATATCTTACTGATGAATCTATTTAAACATCCTTTGTTTGGTTAACTGTTGTTTGCTTACGTTTCAGAGTCACTTTGGAAGGCAGCAAAAGCTCGCCATTAATCTTAAGTATATAGGTCAGCGGTGCTAGATTTGCCTCCTTTAGTTGTTTCTGTTTCCCCATTCAAAAATTCAGCAAAAGTAAGTTTGAAATAGCATCTAACCAGTCAAATTGTTTTTCCAGATCCTACGTACATGATCCGGGCTATTCCAAGCAATGCAGCCGACAATGTCTACTGCACACTCCTTGCTCAAAGTGCGGTTCATGGAGCAATGGCAGGGTACACAGGCTTTGTATGTGGGCCTGTCAATGGAAGGCATTCTTATATTCCTTTCAATGTAGGTTTCTCATCTTTTACATTGTCATCGTTTCTTTATTTTCACCTTCAACTGCATCTTAAATTTCATGCTCTTTATCTCAATAGAAATGTTGATCCGACAGTTTGAAATTAAGACCCCTCAGTGATTGATCTGTTTGATTTTCGATGTGCAGCATATTACAGAGAAGCAGAACAAGGTTGTGATTACTGACAGGATGTGGGCACGACTCCTTTCTTCAACCAACCAGCCGAGCTTCTTGAACCCCAAAGATGTCACCGAAATCCAAGAAGATGAAGATCCTCCAACTCAGATGTTGGATGGGGAAAACTGTAAAGATAGCAAGTTCGCAACAAAAGACATCCCCAGCATGTCATGAAAACACACGTGGCTCTTCCCTTTACCATCCCCAGATTTCGGATGATGGAAGCTCAAATTTTGACTTCTAATATATATCGAGCACTGATTGTTTGCTTGTATCTGAAAGTTTTCAATTAAACAAGTTGTACGAAAAAAAACGATGTATCGGTTGGTTTCTGTTTCCACGATTTGCGTCTATCAGAACTTCATTTTGCTAGATCAGTATTGTACTCGAATTTTATTTACTTTCATTTCTTTCATTTCCAAAAATCTATCGGACTGTCTCTACTACATGGCAAGCGTAGAAATCGCGAGGCAGTGACTTCCTTTACATGCAAGTTTTAGTGAGCCGTTTCAATGCCAACATACAAACCTCTGAGTTCACCTCCGTGCCATGCAAGCATTGGAGAAACTGAGCAAGCGAAAATGGAAGTAAAAATGTCAACAAATCGCGGGCATTTAACTTACTTATCAGCTAAATTAACTCACGAGGAACTATTGTTGCGCAAAGCAAAGAATTATTAACAAACAAATTATATCAATAGATTCATACAAGGAAGTATTACATCACATAGAACATAAAAATCAACTGCCTTTATCTCCTCAGTTGGGAATTCGAAGATTATATCCTATATACGCCAGAGGGCTCGGCGTTCTGAACAATCCATGGATGTTCAAGAAGCTTGTGTAACGCCAGGCGTTGAGCAGAATCCTTGACAAGCATCTGCATTTCAAAGCAAAACAATTCAGGAATTACTAATAACCCCTTTATTTTAAAGCAACAAGGAATACCAAGTACTCGGATTGAAGGGCAAAGAACCTGACTAATGAGGTCCTTTGCCTGAGCAGAGACAATTGGTTTAGGAGGAAACTTCAGGTCCACCTGTACAATCCTGTGAGTAAGACAAATAGCAGAGCCATATTAACAATGTGACATATCCAAAAATTGCATCTTCAGATTCGTGTTTGCTACTTTGTGTAAGATGTATCTATGCAGAATTCCTCACCACACATACAAGTTAAATGGGAATAGGATATTCAGTGATGACAAATGTTATTTTGTGAACTTAAATCATTTTGCAGTCTACACCTTACCTTCTGTATGTGTCCGAATGCTCCTTGGCCTCGAAAGGTGGGACTCCGTATAGGAACTCATAGCAGAGGACGCCAAGGCTCCAGATATCCACACTAGCATCATGCTCTACACTCTCCACTGTATCACGACAAGTTTCACAACCCCAGAAGTGTTAGTAAGGTATAATGGTGAAAGATGATCAGTTTGGACATATACTGTTTCAAAAGCATGAAATCAAACATATGGTAACATGGCAAGTGAAATCAATAAAGACAAGTCCTCCAAGAATTTGCATAAGAACATAAAGTCTCTTTTATTAGCATACCCATTTCTGGAGGGAGGTAATCAAGGGTGCCACACATGGTCCGCCTGCGGTTGAATGTGTGTACTGACCACCCAAAATCTGCTATCTTGAGTTCACCCTATCAAAGGAGATCCACATTGATTTGAGAAACACCAAATATGCAATACTAAAAAAATGAAAGGAAGCATATAATAGCATGAATGGGAGTCACCACCTGAGCACCAATTAGGAGGTTTTCTGGTTTGATATCTCTATGAATTACGTGCTTTCCATGGCAGTATATAAGGGCCCTGGCTAATGATACAACATACTGCCAATGCAACAAATGGACACACGTCAGTATCATAGCCAGATTTTCAAAAATAAATAACCTAGCAATGTAAAGTATTTGTGTTCTGATAAACACTGCATAAAAACAACTTACAGTGGCAGCACGCCTTTCACTGAAGTATTTACACTTCTGTAGTTCCTTGTATAGTTCACCTTTGGCAGCATATTCTAATATCAAATAAACTCGCTTCTGCAAAAAATGCATTTCCAGAGAAAGGTTAATGACCGGTCCTTCCATTGAGCATACAAGCTTAAGGTGTTAAGATATGAGTAGGACCTTAAGAGAAAAATACCTGATCATAAAAGTAGCCATAGAGGCGTAGGATATTGGGATGTCGGAGATGACTTTGTATTTCAACTTCGCGACGAAGCTGATGTTCAACCTGAGATTGTTGCAGCTGGCTCTTGAAGAGGACTTTAAGTGCCACAATGTGATTGCTCTGTTCAAGGGATACACATAGATCAAATTAGGCCACAGCTGAAAGGAAGCAAGCAAAGAAGAATACGTATAAATAAACCAAAATCTCTCTAAGGTAGTTCCTTTTGTGGCAAATAAACATAACTTCCCAAATTAGACTTACCCATTTATGCCAATCTTCATAACAAACAAAGAAACGACATATCAAGAACAAAGCAACCTAAAGCGTACACACCGAAGTTCCCATGAAATGAGCACAATTACCAGAGGATTAAATTATATAGCAGCCAGAAAAGCGCAAAATTTGCAAAATGCATACCCATAATAAAGAAGAAAAGAGCATACCCTTTTCTCTCTTGCCAAATAGACGTGACCAAACTTTCCTCGTCCGAGAGGCTTTCCGATGTCGAAGTCATTGAGCGTCCATCTTCTTGTCTCCGTCGCTGAAACCTCCGAAGAAGCCTGTTGAAACCGAACCCATTTTATAAAATGATCTTAAAAACAAACAAAACAAATTAATTAAATAAAAGTTCAAAAAAATAGCAGAGGCTAACATTGAATTCTTGAACTCTAGAAAAATGAAGCTAATTGACCGACCCCAGATTCCTAAATCTTCGAATCAGAAAACCCTAGAGTCAGAGGCTCGAATTCGAATTTCGAAAGTGCGATCTAAAAATTCACATAAACCTAAAGAAACCACAATCTTCTTAAAAAAAATTCATGCAAATATCTTTCTCAGAGGAAAACCAAAGAATCGAAATGAAATGAAAACCCTAGAATCCGAATTGGGGAACTCAATAAACCCTAACTGCTACAAAAATTGAAACTTGCTTTTCTTTGATTCTCACCTTCTCTTGGGGGACCTGGTTCTCCGCAGCAATCGCCATGAGAGAGGAAGAGAGAGAGAGAGAAAGCGAGGGCGAAAGAATGAAGGAAAAGGGACTGCTAAAGAAGGGATTGAATAAGCACTTCGCAACGGTCGAATTCCCAGCTGTCGCCACGTGGTCTCCCGCTCTGGACTTGCGCCTAAGTTTTTCAAACTTCTGGGCGTAATTACCTGTTGCCTGTGTAGATTTATAGTATTGTGAATCTGAGCGGTCCTACGAAAATCGACGGTGCAGGAAAGTTAGTGTTTTCTAGCAAAAGCAGGAGATCTATACCCGGTTTCATTTTACTCGGGTGAGGAGCGTATTTAGTATGAGATTGCTAGTGTCACCGGCCGTGAAGGTCGGAACGTCACAACCACCCCAGGTGGCAATTTCGGACGGGAGAACATCCGAGATTTGGAAAGTCGGAACTTGAATAAAAAACCGGAAGAAATTTAAAAATCAATCGTTCAATGCGTGGGAAACTTTAGTGTTAAATACAGCTAAGTATTGTAGTCAGTTTCTTAATATCATTTTCATATCAAAATTCATTAATAGAAATGAAATTAGATACACGTAAATATTGTAGTCAGTCGGTTAATACAGCTAAGTATAAGGATATGATATCTTGAGGCACCACAAGATTAGGAATATGCATTCGAAGCATAGCTTCGTGAACCTGGTGAACCAGAAGAACACATTTCAGTGGTTCTTTCTTCATCTTCATTGGCGCATTTCATCAAACGGTTGGTTGGTTCAAAAACTGAACCCCAGAGTAATCAAATAAGAGATAAGCAACCCAATGGGGCACCACAATCGGCGAAGAAAAGACGCTGTCGTTTTGGATTCATCAAGGAATACAATTCCGTCAGCATTTTGGTAAATCCAAAAGAAAGAAGGACTAGTCGTTTTTGCCTTCCTGAGAAACCAAACAGAAGAAGGATCGATGAGCGGCTGCAATTACGGCTTACAGAATCCCGCAGCTACCAGAGTGCATATTTATTTTCTCGGGAACCAATCAGCCAGCAGCAGCTCTCAACAACGATCGCCGTTAACATCTTCCAACCGAAATCTCCCTCGCTTGAATAATAACAGCTACTCAGCCAGGAGCCAGCTCTAAGCAAATTATTTTTGGGGTTAAATTTCTAATCAAATTACACTTGAAAAGTCAGGGTTGAAGAACCAAGTGGTAGAGAAAGAGGGCGTATAATTATTATTTACAACAACAACAACAAAAAACTGACTTGCCAAATGTGGTTACATAAATAACCCTCCCTTCTCTCTCTCTTGTATTTCCTTTTTACTTTCACCAGTGTCTCTTCATATTTCAACATTTTTTCTATCTTTTCTTTTTTCTAACCTATGTCAAATTGTCACTCCCTCACCTACAAAACAAGCATGTCTTACAAAAAAAAAAAGCCACAAGAACATGTTAATTGTGGAAAATAAATTATCCTCTCCTTAAACACGGCCATCACGACTGCCAGAAGAGCTCAAAATCATTGCTGTACAACGAACGGTCTTGAATCTCCAGATTCGCAACATGCCAATTGATTAGCTGCGACTGAAAAACTTTACAAAGCAGCAAACCGGCAGGAAAAATCCACCATTCACTATCGTCCCTGCACCCACCAACCCGACAACACAAACACATCCTGTTAGTTGAGTATTGTGTCTCGAATATAAAATATAACTTACGATCTCTCAACTAATGAAATTCTTGGCACAGAGAGAGATCCCCTCACATGCTAATACTCCAGGGTTGAAAGGGATGTTTTCTACTTCTTGATTGAGTGTTATAATGAACGTAACCACAAACAAAAGCAACCACCTGCCAAAAGAACACATGACCAACATACAATACAAATTAGTGGACCCAGATTCGAGTAACCAGACAAGAAGCTTTCAAATCCAAAGATGTTACTAGCAGACCAAAGACTTGAAGCAGAGGGTTAAAAATAGCAACTTACAACATTAATCAAGGATGTAAGGTTCCACAAAGCATGTAGACGTGCAAGGCCAGCAGAACGTCTGGGTCCATGACTGAATAGAGCATTGATACCAGCAGGAAACGGGAGAAGAATGCCAAGGGGTATAATCAATAGAACCAGAAAGACGTCCACCAATGAAAATGAATACAGCTGGAGTAATGTAAGCAAAACTAAGCTAAAATCTCCTAAAAGAAGCATTGAGATGACTAAACCAACGAGATCCTGCAGTTCGTAAAAGTATATGTTCAGAATGAGAAATTTGAAATCTCCAAGACAAATTAATATAAGCATGAGAGATACCTGGTGTCCAACAGGTTTGGTATTATGAAGTATAAAAGAGAGAAGATAAAACATATCTCTCTTTTCCTCAAGCTTTTGTATGTTGTTAGCATCTATAATCCCTCCATATGCTCTTTTTGGCCTCATAAAATCTTCACTTCTGTGAGACTGGTTTAGGAGCGATTGTCTCAAATGACCAGATGAATCTTCTATGTAATTTGCACTGAAAGTCAAAGGAAAGACAGACTCAGCTCGCCTCCAACTGTATTGAATACATAAGTACTCGAACCAGAGCTTTATACTACTTAAATCTCTTCAAACATTATCACACAGGCATGCAGACTTATCAATTCGATGTTATGCCTATACCATTATTTTTGCATTTCCTATACCAAAACATCACTGTGTTTGCATGTTCATGCATGTCTTGTGCATGCTATCTTTGTTCCAAGTTTCCTCTTATCTTTTAATTTGCGGTATGCTTCTTTACATCCCTATCCAGAGATTCCCAACCCCTACTTAAAGGTATCAAACCGTAATGACAATATTGTAAGACGTGTGTGTGTGTGTGTTTACTCCTAATCATGCACAGAATTTTCACTACACCACAATCAGTTCATACAATTATCTAATACAAGAACGAAGTAGGAAGGGGTCTAAATGAAAAGGAGTCAATAAGTATGTACTTTTCTAAACATTAGAAGCCATTACCGTGATTCTTCAGTTCGTATTGCTCCATCAATGCTTCCAACAGAGGCAGGTTCACTGTCTTCTTCAAGAGCATCCACCACGAGCCCATAATGACAATAACCACAAGATGTGGCCTGAAACCAGGCAAGATCAACACGTACACCATAAATCTTCAAAGCAGGATTGGCATAATTTTCTAGCCACCTAAGGACAGGCTGAAGCGTAACTCTTAGCCGCCCACAGCAAACTAAGCGCAACTGTGCATTCAAACCAGCAACCATACGGTACCATGCAGTCGGCGGGACTGCCTGCACACAAAAAGCATTAAGATTAATAAACTACTTTAGAAGCTAGAGCATAAAAATTATCAGTTTAGCCAGCTGAGCTTTGGATTCGTCAGCATCAATCAACAAACCTGACTCATGAGGCTTGTAACAATATTATCACTGTGAAGTGAGAAAGGGGCCATATAACTTCCATCACCTCCAAAAGGTAATGAAATAGGAAACCTTTGATGTAAACGAGGGGGAAGATCAGTTCTCTTTTCATCACCACCAAGGAAGAAGTCCATATATGCTAGCATTAAATCAGAAGTTGCAGCTACCTGACAGCATTTACATCAAAGGTTACAGGATGTAAAACCAAGTCCACATAATGCACGTAAATTAGTTTGAAGCACCCTTCTATCATATGAAGGGAATAAATCACAGACAATGTATAAATTTAACTCATGACCCTCAACACTGAACCCATAATGAAATTCAAACCTTAATCCCTTCATATAAAGCACGCGAACGGCAAGACCTTAAGCAGGCATGATCATACTCTGATCGAACAAATTCACGCAGACGTTGCAGTTTCAGTCTTCGGCGCCACTGCTGCCATGACCATGCAAGGGGGTATGCAAGAATAGAGAGGATGCTGTACATTGCTCCCTCCCACCATTGATAAGTGGCTATGGAATTAATCCCATCGACAAATGTATTAAATGGCCCCTCATATCTGCCAGAGGGAATGCTATATTTCAAACTATAATCTTTCCGATTTGTTATAATGCAGACTAAGATCAATAATTTATATTAAGAAAATGGCCATAACTTTAAGGTTCCTTGAAATTCCAAGTGGATACCAAAATGACAGTATATAGATGATATATAAAACTTAAACTCACACAATCTCTTTTATTTGTTCTGGAGGAGTGTGAGTCAAATGCCAAGGATCCCCAAAAGTATTAGGACCCATAAAATACATCCGGTGCACATGGCTCTGTGACTCCTCAGCCCTGTTTGTTTCCAAAACCTACAATATCAATACCACCTTATTAATCTCAAAAGTGAGGGAAGAGAGCGAAAGAGATAGAGGGACAGAAAGAGAGAGGTTCTATAATACAAGATCAAACCTCATTCAATGACTCCAGGAAAGGGAAAGAGTGGTCTATTTGTGAGCCATGTTGAGTGGGAGCAGGGCCTGGTAATTCATCAACACCAACCAATTTCATACGTGCAACACTGAGCACCAAAGCCAACAGGATGAGGAGCCCAATCAGAAGAAGACCAAACAGCCAAGGCCCACCAAATGTGTAAATCAATTCTTCAAGAGCTGTATAACAGTGTGGCATGTGATATCTGTCTGAAATGCATTTGTAAGGACAAGGAGCCTCTGCAACACCACCTGATAAGAGAACAAAGAATGGTTTCATGATTAGATACCAGAAGTTGCAAACATTTTGGACGTGATTTCCACAAGTAATGACTAATAGGGTACGGGAGACAAAATTCAACAGACTACAAATCAAAGGACGCAATGCCATTAGAAACTCAAAAGCAGTAGGCATTCTAGCTCCTAATAAAGTAAAAAATCACTAATGTTATAGAAGTACCTCGGACAGATATATAAATTGCACGAAGGGGAAGCTCAGTAGCAGGACAATGATGACAAAGTGCTCTATCTGACCCAATAGCATTCTTATAAGTGCCAACTGGACATGCCTAAAAGAGAAAGAAATAAGAGTACCGATCATTAACATTCAAAGTGCTATAATATCACTGCCTACCGTACGACTCATTTCTTACTTAGACTTACAAAGAGTGCACGTGTGTGTGTGCGAGAGAGAGAGAGAGAGAGAGAGAGAGAGTACCTCACAAAAGGTCCCATAAAGACCTTTTGGGCAAGCTTTACCCGTCACTGTTCCATTTTCTCCAGCACCACCCTGGTCTCCACCCA
Source organism: Pyrus x bretschneideri (assembly GCF_019419815.1). Classification (NCBI taxonomy): domain Eukaryota; kingdom Viridiplantae; phylum Streptophyta; class Magnoliopsida; order Rosales; family Rosaceae; genus Pyrus; species Pyrus x bretschneideri. Next base: position 5,215,969 of record NW_025999390.1, on the reverse strand, counting down.
CCCCTCCCCTGCAGTATAGTTAAAACCCAATAAATTATTTGTTCCTTTCCCTTCCTTTTTTTCTTCCTCAGAGAGCTGATCACAAAATAATACCCTTCCAAAATGGTTTTAAAGTGGCGTCCTAATCATAATAGTCCATAAGTAAATAAGAGCAAACTAGACAATACAAACCCTGCAAGGATGCTTCCGTCCACACTTGCAATGGGCTGATACACATCTCCAGTGGGAATATCTGACCAATGAAAATGAATCCTTCCACCACCACCACCTCCACCACCACCAATTGAACTACCATATCCCCCAACACTTGAAAGAACGGCAGTCCTCACCAAGGTATAGTGTTTGCAAGAACAAAAGTATAGTTCCACCAGACCCACCCCCAGGGCCTCCAGTTGTATTATCAGCAAGGGCAAACTTTTCCTTCACAGAAGTCCCTTCAAAACTTTCACCATCAGCTGTCATCGAGCCTTCAACAGACAAACTTGACAAGGGATGTTCTAAAGAACCCATTACTGTTTGGAAAATGCAATGTATTACAATGGGAAAAAGAATTGGAAATGGTAACTTTAACTCAATTGAGTGTAAAAATATACAAGTCAAACATAACCTTACCGATAATACCACCGCCAGCGGTTAAGCCAACTGAAAAGTCATATCCACTTCCACTACCAAGTTCACAAGGCAACTTCGCATTCCCATATGAGATTCCACCCTCAACACAACTGCCATTATAACATGCAGCCCCACCTTTACCTCCATGCCCCCCACCACTGCCAATTCCATTGCTTAACATGTTGCCACTGCCAATACCACCAGCACAACCTGCATGTTTATGTAATTCAAGAAGGATTATCATTTCCAAGCATTAAAACTTTGCATCGTGTATTCTGGGGTTGGAATTTGGATAGGACGGTGGGATCCCAAAATCTTACCCATTCCTGATGCACTTATTTCTCCATAAGAATGGATAGCAATGGTCCTTGCCCGGTGAAAATGAACAACAGATCCTTCTATGAGGCCTTCAATAATGATATCTTCAACTCGGCATACCTGACAAAGAAAAGTAACGAGACTGTAAAGCTTGAATACACAAATTAACTACTGAGCCCCATTACTGCATCACTCAAATGATACGCACCTTAAGAGTAAAGGACAGGGATGAGTTCACATTGCAATCTTCAGGTGGATGAAGTAGCTCATAGGGACAATCTTCGTTTTCACAATAAAGCTTTGGTGTCCTATGAAAAATGAAAATTGAAAAATCTAGTGACTAAAGGACCATATAAATTTCCCCATTTATTTTTGGGGGTTGGGGAAGAAGATTCAACAACAATAACCCAAGTCAAACTTACACAGAATCAGTTGTGGCATTCTCTAAAGGACCACGCAAAAAAGATCCAGGCCCAACCTTCATAAAGAAAAAGAAGTAATAAATAATTATGTATTGGGGGAAAATGGAATTTGCTGGCATGCTACAGCACATAAATGATCCAAGATGATGGCTTATCAAATCCCTTGATAAAATGTCATGATTAGATCAAACAACCGACTGATAAAAAAGAACATAGTCCATTTACATAAGGAAAAAGTACTGAGAGGAACAAGCATCCATAAGCGCTCGCACGACCAGAACTGCTAATCAATTTTAGAACAAAAGAATAAACAGTTCAACGACATACGTGTAAACAGAAGATTAGACATTGAGGCTATGACATCAAGAAAAACCACTCACATGAATACTGTAGAATAGCGATAGAACCAGACGTTGTGCTTGAATCCCATCTCCAGGTCCTGACAAGTTCAATAAACCTTGTCCATGAACTCCCAGATTTGCATTAGAGTGTATCACAGATGATCCCTATTATAAAGAAAGATTACTTGCCATGAACGAAGACATACTTCACAAAATGCAAAGAGATAGTAAGCAACTTACCCTGAGAACAACTAAGTTGCTAGCCTCGAGTGAGGATGTCTCAACAGCTTCTTCCCCCCCACCATCTATGAGTATCTTGGAATTCCACATCAAGAACATTTTTACAGTCATGCGTAAGGCCCCATACACCTGAAATTAGAAAGGGAGGGAATAAAAAGGCGTCAAGTTCAAAAATCAGGATACCATAGCATCATATCAAGTTCAAAATAAAATATAAATAAAAATATGGCTTCGTACAAGGTGAAATTAAATTATCTGAAGGAATTGAAAAAAAAATGTCAACAAGATTGCATCTAATATAACAAGGAAATGCAAACAATGAAATCCACTAATTTGCAAGTTACCTTGATTACAGAGTCGCTCATCAACAATTCTTCAGCCAATAACTCAAATTCTGATGAAGCATAATGTTCAAGTCCAAAGCTTAACATACCGTCACTCAAAAGGCTTATCTGTCCTTGCACCTGTACAGTGCAGAAACAATGGATGACTGAATCTTTTCCTCAAATTTTAATTTTTTATGGTATTGACACCTCTATTCTCTCGAACTTTTAAACCAGATCGAAATCTATATGAAAGTAAGGAAAGGGCTATCAAATAGAAAACACCCTTTATCCAACAAGAAAGTGTTTTTACATAAACCATACACAAAGCTGGGAATTGTAATGAGGAGGAAGAAAAATTTTAGGTTGTTTTAAGTTACAAACCTGGACACGACTCCAAAGCAATGGGACAGTGGCCCTAGCCTTATTCTGAATATAAACATTTGTCCAAAGAGGCTGATAAGGAAACTCCAAAAGAAGTGTTTCTGTATCTGTTGACTTGTTATGATTGCTAACAATAAGGCTTCGAGGAACTGCATCATATAAAGTCCCAGCCCCGCCTGCATTTTCTGGACAAGCATAGCTATTTCCTCCTGAAAATGAGATAATTATGTCACATCCCCTCATTCCACATCAAGAAGTAATCACCACCAAAACAACTTTTTTAACTACTTCAGGAGGGCTTTCATAAAAGCTGACACAATTACATTTTAAGATTATCATAACTTAAATTAATATAACAATAAATAACAATTTATCGTCTGATAGAACACATGGTGTCTCACCATGCACAAAAATTTGGGGGTCATCATGCCTACTATAGACATCAACTGACACTCTTCCACCGCCACCACCAGCATAACCATCACCACCACAAGCACTTATCCTGCCACTACCAGTCCTGCACTTCATAACAACAGAATTCTTTAGAAGGCATATAGGTCACCCAGGATAAGATTCACATGGTAATACTTGTAGTGATAAAAGTTGATGCAGATGTAAAGCACAATCACACCAAGAGTCACATGGACTTGGGGCATGAGAACAATGAGATGAAACATGGTGGCACATTTACAAGCACCTATGCACACATAAGAAGCACACCTGAATAATATATATTGTTCATGTTTTGTTTCACAAACCATGCACCCCAGTTGTTACTTTTCTAGCATTTTTTTGTCACCGGCGTAGAAAACAACAATCAAAACACAAATTCAAACATATAACTAAAATTTAAGATCAAGCATCATTCTCCATCACTTTACTTATCCACAAAAACTCCATTCCAAAAGACAAGGACGTGGATGTAGACTAAACAAGAGTTTTAGAATGCATGTCAAGAATCAAAAGTACAACCAATGTGTGACTGAAACACGCACATATATCTGCCCGGACATCTATAAGCAAAATCTGGGTGAACCCAACGTAGCATTGTAAAATTTTACTCCAACCGATCAAAATTTATGTTCTGTCAGTTCTTTCAATGTTCCACTCTATTTGTCTTGCCTCAACGAACTAAAAACTCAACCAAACCAAGGATATAATCACGTTAGGTATCGAAGTATATCGTACATAACTTTTATGTTCCCTTGCATTTCCGTAACATTCTCAATATGAACAAATAAATTCAAACTCGTCTTAACCACAGTAATCTTATATCTACTCTCTCCTACAATTCTCATCAACATATGAATAAAAACATAACATGCTCATTTAACAGAAACAACCAATACAGAATTTAAATGTAGGAGAATTGATGATGAACATTACATTTTATAAGCCTTAATGAAGATGCTGCCACCAGAACCACCGCCACCTCTATTCCCTCCGCCACCTCCTTCAGCCAAAACCCTCCCCTCCACCACCAGAAATTCCTTCACTTGCAGTCTCACCCTCCCTCCCCCTAAACCTCCATAATCTACCTCCCTACTGGTCGAACCGCCTCGGCTCCCAAAACTAGCCGGCCTCTGCAGTGATGACCACGAGTACGCATCCCCTCCCCACACGTCCTCGGGAAGCTTCCTCTTGTCCACCAAACAAGACGCCCCCCGCCCTCCATGTCCCCCTCCCGCCCCATCTATCCCCTGCGGAGTCCCACTCGTCTGAGGCGGCGGCTTTCCCGCCAACGCCGTCGTGTTCAGCACCGAGCCCTCGAGAAAGCTGGCATTGTGCGCCGTGAGCTCGAAAGCCCCAGCCAAAAGCGACGCGTTGCTGCCTAAACTAAAGTTACCAGTAATGTTAATAATTATCGCGCAGCCAGGAATCGTGCAGCCGAATCTCACTCCGGGCAAGATATAAAAGCTGCCCCTCCCTGTTATGTACACATCGCTGGTGAGGTTCGAATCGGAGACTATCTGACACGTGGCATCCAGAGAGCCGACGCCGCCGAGGTCATCGATGCACGATACCGACGGCGGGAGCGGCGGCGGAGGTGGCGGAGCCGGCGGCGAGTAGTCTTGGTGGAAGAGATAGGAATCGGAATCGGAGGCGGAGGAATCGGTTATCGTAAACTCATCGTCTACGGAAGCGAGGAGGAGGTAGCTAGGGTTTGCAGTTAAGGCTATCAGGGCGGAGAGGAATGCGATGAGGAGAGTGGGACGGCGGAGGCGAGCCATTCAGTGGTGGCGAGAGTCATTACTCATGAGATTGAATTGGGAAATTTCTGGGAAGCGAACTGGAATTTAGGGAATTTTCGAATGCACTAAAACGCAGAATTCAGCGTGTGAATTTTTGCGTTTTGGTGTGCGAATTGGCCTGAAGAAATCCCACAGGCAACCCTAGCAATCGCTTCTGCAACACTGAGAAAGAACGAGGGGACAGGGTGGGGAACAGGAACCTCATTGATTTTTAGGAAGGTTGAGGAGGTTCGAGGAAATGATAACCTGCATCAGGTTCCACATAAATCTTGTTCGTGGAAGGCAACTATTGGTTATCGTGTGCGAGTCTTTTGTGATCGACTTACTAGCATTGGTGTTCCCGCTTAGCGTTTCGTAGGGTTGAGCGCAGGTGATCATACGGTCAGATGGATCTCACGCTGCTAGAGAGAACGTTAAACACACTCTCCGGGAAAACGGAGATAGAAAACGATTAAGCGGGAAAACGACGGCGTTTACTGTTGCCTGCCTAGTGGCGGTCCGCAGGCAAGAATTTTGGCAGTTAAAAAGGTAATGGCTGCTTACCCGCGGGGGAGCGAGCTACGTGACAGACGCAAAGACGCTGTGCCAGCGCGGCAGCTACACCGAAGTTTGACTTATTTTTCAAAGGGAAACAGGGAATTGATTGGTTTGTGACGTCGTCAAGGGGTGAGGCAGGTGACGGAGTCGTTTTCTTAACAGAATGGATTAGGTAGCTTCCTGATGATTTAAAAGAAGGACGCGTGTCAGCTGGGGTGAAAGCCAATTGAATGAACGCTTACTCACTCGCAGACTTAAGGGCGTGTTTGGTTGCGGGGCTTTGCGTGGTTAGTTGGGAGGAGTGGGATTTTCTAACTAATTTATTTCCTTTTATAATAATTTGTTTTTTGGAGTATTTGTTGACAAATGAATGGATTAATCACTAAAGTTGTAAATTTTGGTGGTTTGTGAGTTTATTATTTGTGCAAGTAACGTCCCCTCTCCGCCAAAAACATAGTCGGTAGTGAAGTTTGAAGTTATATAATATTGTTGAGCGTGAGTTTTAAGGTCGGATGAGAGGCATATGAATGGCTTGGTAAAAGAAAAATGACAAAAATTCGGTAAATTATGTTTTTTCAAACTTAGTCTTTGATAAAATAAAAAAAATAAAAAACTTATAATCTAATTAGAGCCGATGAACTATAATATTTTGTAACATTGTCTTATAAATTATATATGTCATAATTTATATGCGAAACAAAATTATTAATTTCTTGCGTAGTTGAGCAAGATTCATACGCACGGTTAAATGAATTAATTTTATTAAAATAAAGTGAGCAAATTTTAAGTTGTAAATTGTTATATGTTGTACTATAGATGGGGCTTTAATATTTGGACCTGACTACTTAGCTCATGATGTATGTAGGACAGTAGGAGAAGAGGAAAACTCTTGTTCTATAAAGGATCTTTCACCCTCACTTTAGGAGATGGCAAACCCTAACCTCTCTAGCAACAAGCTTTCATGTACAATGTAACCTTCATTTTACATAATGAAACTGAATCTACACCAATGTGGATGTAGCCCCAACTTGGGGTGAACCATGATATATCGTTGTGTTCTTGTTCGTATGTGTGATTTACGATCAGATTTAGTTGGGCCAAAATCAAGCTGATTTTGTGCATCAACATAATACAAAAATGAGTATTAACCCAAAACTGCGAAAATTTAGTTACGGATCTTAACCTTTCCACAAATCAGGTGCTCGACAGAGAAACCATAAGATTCGTAATATAAAATAAAAAAAAAATGGGAAGGGGTTGTCTCATGTAACGACGAAGTTGGAAATAATGTTCATAAGGGAGGAACAACTAAGAATGGCAGATGTAGATCTTTGTGAAATTCTTAAAAGACCACACATAATGGCAAACATTTTTTTTTTTTTTTTTCAATTTTAAGTGAGGCAGTTCATTTAGCACTTGACCAACCCACACCCATCGTGTGCTTAGGGTACATTCCACCCTTTGTGCCATTTTAATTGGATCTTTAGGGCTAATTATTTATGCATAGGGTTTTGAGGTCAAATTCATTAGACGTATGGGAGGAGGAAATTCTTCTTCTTTAGCTGCCAAAATCAACTCTACAACTAAACATTTTTGTGTTATATCTGCATCCTAGTAGTTTTTTTTTATGATAAGTGAGTGATAGAGTTAGTGGTGGTAGTGAGGAGAATCCTCCTCCAAAAGGTATATACCAAAAGGAGAGAAGAGTGGCATCTCCTGAAGCGAGTGGTGTAGAGAAAATATCAAAGAGGGAAAAGGGACATCTCTAACGATGGCCTTTGCAAGAAAAATATCTTAACGAGTCATCCTATTATACAACAATGTACGCCGCCCATTAAATTATGCCATACGTTGGTGTACTCTAAAATTATGCGTTTAAGTTTTTTGAGAACCTGATTTTCTGCGTGTTTAAGCACTGTTTTCATATTTAAGTGACAGAAAACCGGTCATGGGAGTTGAAGGTATGAGGTAAACAAGTCCAAGCTTTCCAGTTTCCATGGCACACAACATCCTTATCCAAAAAATCAAGCTACTTTGTAATCACGGCCTTCAAACGGCTACGTAAGCCTCATTGCGTGGAGGGTGAGCTGACATAGTTGAGAGACAAAACACAAAAGATCTGGAGGGAGAAGATGCACACAAATGTCAATTTAGCATTCAGCAAGTAAGCCTGATTCACGGAGTTTAACCGCATGACTCGTGTATAAACAGTAGTTCATATCATTTATATGTACCGGAGACATATATGCAACCACCTCTATGCTATACAATCGCACCAACGAAAATGAAAGAATGCTAAGCATACAATACAACATTATGATCTTTACATGAGAGAACCGAAAAATTCCCACGGTAGAGTTGAGCTGAAATTTTGGCAGGGAACTAACCGAAGGTCACCCATGATTCTGTGTATCCGTTAATCTTTATCAGAAAGAAGCTATGGTTGTCAGTGTATGATGACTAATTCTCCCAGCCTACTACTTCTGATAGAGAAGCTCAGAATGACTTGCTCTTTTTCGTATTACTCTGAATCTACTAGTTTTTCAAGTAATGGCTTAAACTTCTGTGTGTTTCATCGTCCCTTAGCTTCGTGAGAGCTTTCTTTTCTATCTTCCGTATCCACTCCTTGCTCACATCGAAAAGCTTTCCAATCTCCTCAAGTGACTTGGGGTCGTAGTTGTTTAACCCATATCGCAGCACCAACACTTGCCTCTCCTTCGAGTTCAAGCATTTCAGCAGATCATGGATGTCTTTTTTCATGTGCTGTCTCGTGACAGTTTCTTCAGGGCTTTTTATTGATGTGTCCGGTGTAAATTCCTGAATCATTAACACAGAACAGGTTTTATAGTTACAAAATAACCCCACTACTTTCAACAAAATCTTCCAATTTATTGCAGGTCTGCAGGATTTTGCATATTTTACAAGGTTAGCTTCCCAAACTATAGAAGCTTCGGTCGCTGACATGTAAGGAGTAAGATAACTGAAGTGTACAAACTACAACATGAGTCTAACGACAATGATCTTCATTTTGCTCTTTCAATTACTATTCGCCCAACTAAGTCTTAGAAAAAAAGAAGTATGAGTTTAAAATGGGAATGAAAGAGAGAGATGGAAAGGATTAGTTAGATCATTACCATAAAAGTCCCAGGAGAGTTGTCCCACATCTTGTCATTTACCGAACCCACAACTCTCAGACATGTGCTAGCTGATCTGATTCTCACCAACGAAAGACCTGTAATCTTTGCAATTTCATCATCGTCTGGGTATCTCATGTGGCTGTTGTAAGTGGCTTTGCGAGCTTTCTGTATCTGATTTATTGCCTTGCTTAGCGTGAACTAAAACAAAAACAACTCAAGGAGTAAACACCATCACTCACTGAGACAATATTGTATTGAGTTTTTCAAAGAAGGGTGGAACATACAGGAATTTGGATTTCCCTAGCATGCCGTGCCACCAATCTTGACATTGATTTCTTTATCCAGTATCGGACATAGGTTGAGAATCGGTAACCCCTCGAGTGATCATACCTTTCTGCACCTTGCAGGAGACCCTGGTTTCCAGCCTGTGAAATAGGGGTAACTCAAGAGATAGACTAATAAATTGAGAGTAAATAAGCATAGTAGTAAGAGTGTCAAGAAAAAAAATTAGAATTTCTGCGCTGAGTTTTGCCATCTGATGAAAACTGGTTTTCAGTGATCAACAACGAACTGTCTCGAACATAATCGCATGTAAATTATATCACAAAAAGTTTACTTAGATTTCACAAACCTGCAGTAAATCATCCATGGCTACTCCTAGCCCTCTATAGCTTCTAGCAAGGTATAGAACTAAAGAACGAGTGCTCCTTATAAGCTCATCCTGGCAGGAACAACCAAAATGCAATTTCTGTAACAGCACCTTCTCGCGAACTCCCGCTGCTTCCGCCCAACAACTTAAGGTAGCTACTGTGCCAGTTTCCTTTTCCAAAGTTGCTTTAATTCTCTCCAAATTGGCGATCACCTGTTATGAAACAAAAGTATAGCTGGTAAAGACATCCTTCAAGGAAGGAATCGAAGTTTCGTGTTAATCTATATATTTGAAGATAAGTACAACCTTAACCCCGGTTGACATTTCTGCCTCATTTTTAGCTATTGTAAGTCTACTCTTTCGATACTTTGATGCTCTTTTCGCTGATGAAGCAGTAGGATGTTTTGAACCTTCCCAAGTTGATTTAGGAGGCAATGAGTCAGAAGAAACTCTGACATTATCTAATGCTCTTTTTCTTGATCTTCTTTCCTTCTTTTTCCCAGAACGTACAATAATCTTGCCTCTGTCGTTATCTACTTTCTTATCCATCTTATGACCTTCAATCTGTACAGTAGGTATGTCAGACAAATCAAAAAAGCTTGAGGATGTAAGAGTTCTTAATAGACAGGCATCAAATAACTGTAGAGCTCCAAGCTTCCTAATTGCAAAAGTATCTCTTTTTCCAACTTTAACACATCTGAATTAGCAAAAGTCTCCTCCAGAGCATCAAGATTTTTCAGTAACAAAATAAAATGAGCTGCACTGCAAGATTCTAAGGTGTTAACGGGTCTAAAGTTTCCATCTGCAACAGGCATCTGGTTATTCCCAGTCGTGTTGGACGAACTACTCCTAAAGCTTATCTGAGAGGAAAAAAGTCATGTTAAGGTTTTCATGAACTTAAAAAACAAAGAAAACGTAGTGCGAATAAAATTGTGACGCTTTTAAGCAACAATTCAATAAGGGCAAACATTCACCTGTTCCATTTCAGAGACGCCATCCTCTAAGATCTGCGGTGAAGCAGATGAACAAGAGTACACCTTCAGAGTATCTTTACCGGAAATCTCGCCTTCCTCAGAAATAATGGACAGGAATAACAGCCTTGCCGAGTTGAAAGAGCCCTCCCTGCCTCTAACTGTATCATCATTTTATATCGAATATCATAAATATAACAAAAATTGACAGCAAATACCAATGTGCATTACTTATGGCAGATGGAACTTCAACATCGCAAAGATTGAATTTTTTATTTTTGTTGACAATACGTTATTCTAAACTCCTCTACTTTATGGGGAGGATTTGAACTTGGGTGCAACGGAACAGGCACACTACCCTAGCCAACTAGCCTAACCCCGTCTGCCATTGATTGAAAACTTCCAGTCCCAATTCTTAAACATGCATTTTGATCATCTCAAAAATTCACTTTGGCAGCATGATTCTTTTAGGGTTTTACTTAAGAACATACTCCAATGTGTATCAGATTACAAAAAGCATATGCAAATATGCAATGCAAAATAGTAGTTCAAACAAAAACCCAACCCAAACATGAAAGTTAAAAGCAAAAGAAACATTCTTTTTTCCGAAGCAGAAGCAGGAAATCAACTGGGGAAAAAAGCCAATCAAAACAAACTCACCAGAAGTAAAAGAGAGCTTGGAAGGAGAAGCAGGAGTTTGCCAGTGAGAGTGATGAAGTGGAATGCCAGACTTGAGGAGGTTGAGCCTAAAACCAAAACCCATTGTCCTTCAGCACCGAAAGAGGCAGCGGAGCAATTGAGTCCATACAAAAAATCTTCATGGAGTTTTGTTTCGATGACAAGTTTCAAATTCCCCAACCTCCACCACCGATTCTTCATCTCCCTAAACGTTTGGTGAACCCTGTTTTTTTCTGCACTTGTTTGTTTTCTTGGGCTTCCTCGCTTGCTGGGCTTTTGGATCAAGGACGACAAGAAAGCCCGGGAACTTGTGAGACCCGAGGCCCCAATTAAGGAAAATGGTTGGTATTATTTATAAAACCAATTTCAAGTCAAAACCATCAATTCCATTTTCTTTCATCTAATTAATCAAAATGAAATATGACGGACAAACCAACCACGTATCTGTACTGCTACACACATAAAATCGAGATAATACATATCTCATCACTCTCACTCATGGAAAAATGGCACATCCAACGAACTTATACAAAAATTACTTTTAAATGAGAGATACTCTCATGTAATCGGTAACGTCACATGACAAACATTTAAATGAATCGGTAATATTATTAAAATTATACATAGATAAAATATTCTCTCTCGAAGGTACAAACCAAAGCACCATGATTTATGTCCTATCGTTAAGTGAGCAAAAAAAAAAAATGTTTTTATTGCATAATTAATCTAAAATCGTTCTAAAGAATCATGGCAATTGCCAATTAAGATGCAAGAAAACGAAGGGTTAAAACTTTTTGGTCATAGTGTTTATACTTGAAATTTTATGGGAACTGCTATTAACACTTCAAAAATTCTATTTTACACTCTTCATAAGTGTATTTTTCATTCTAATTATATAAATTTGAAGTGCAAAATGAAATTTTTAGAGTATCGATAATAATTTTTTTATTTTATTTAGTGTGTTTACAAAGTTTGAAATATTAGTCACTTTAGTTAATTTTTTTATTAAAATGTGTTAAAATATTTGTTTATCAGTAAAAATTAATAATATTAAAGATATTTATCTAAAAATAACTCTAAAACGAAAACAAAAATAGATAAAATAATACAAAATAAATAGGGTAAATTTTCAAAAAAATATAACACGTGCAGGAGAATTAACTGTCAAACTGTCAAAGTCGCTAGCTTCCATTCAGAGCCGAAGCTTCTCGTTAACCACCAACCCCGTCAGCAATGGCAGCTCCAGTTCGCGGTGCCGGCCCATACCCATTTACCCGAAGTCAAAGTCACGAATCGATAGCCAAGATTCGCAAAAACCCACATTTCATATTGCGATTCTCCAGCGTATGCAACTGCTGAATATTCAAACCTCTCGCATTGACCGAAGATTCTGCGGATTTGCAGAGCATGGAGGCAATGGAGGTGGAGATCGGGGGCGATGGGGTCATACTGACGGAGGAGCCGTCGAGGGTGATCAAACACAGAGGCGGCAAGAAAAACGCGGGGAAACAGAAAAGGAGCAAAAATAAGAGGACGATGACGACAAGCGGGAAAAAAGAAACGTTTTTTCACATGCCGAAATTTCGGTGCTTCAGCTCGAAACCCGAAACGGATACGAAAGGGGGTTTCGATATGGAGGTGGAGGATGCAACTGGTGGAAAAATGAGCCCGACCCATTTGATTATTTTGGTGAACGGTCTCATAGGCAGGTCAGTGGAAATTGTCCTCTTTTTTCTAAGTCTCTGTTTGGTTAATTTGTATGTGGGTTAGGCCAGTTTGCAAGGGCGGTGGGCCCGAGGCCTTGCACTCGAGTTCTCATCTCCGTTCTTGTGTGTTAGAGTAGATCAGAATATCGCTTGTGTCGAAAGATTAAAAAAAATGAAAGTGGGTTAGTTGAGGGTTGAGCTGATTTTGTGCATTTTTGTTGCAGTGCTGAGAATTGGAAATATGCAGCAAAGCAGTTTCTGAAGAGATACCCAGAAGATGTTATTGCTCACTGTGAGTCCTTTTCTTGTAAAAGCTGGTTGCTTTAGCAATTATTTTCAAAGTAGTCTACTTGGTAACTAATGAAATTAGAGGGCAGTGTACCAATTAAATTTCCAAGTAATGAAATGACTTTGCAATGCAGGTAGTGAATGCAATTACTCAATGTTGACCTTTGATGGTGTTGATGTAATGGGAGAGAGATTAGCAGAAGAGGTGGGTTAGTTCTTTTCTTCGATTTCTTCAGTTGGAACCTACTTGTTCATCATTTTCCATTTAAATTAGAATCATGGGTTTTGATTTCGTATTCGTTGGCTGGGTTCGTGTATGAAAGCGTTGTTTGAGTTGATTGGTATCATAATCGTTTTGATTTTCAGGTTATTTCTGTGATAAAACGTCACCCTAGTGTTCAGAAGATCTCGTTTGTTGGTCATTCGTTAGGCGGGCTTATTGCAAGGTATGCCATTGGAAGGCTTTATGAACGAGACATCACTGAAGAACTATCTCAAGAAAATGGAGAATATAGGAGAAATGGAGTTGAGGATCCGTTGCTCGAACACAAAGTCGAAGGCAAAATTGCTGGACTGGAGCCTGTGAATTTTATAACGTCTGCCACTCCGCACCTTGGTTCCAGAGGGCATAATCAGGTGAATCAAGTTCGTTATGAACTTATAATCGTATGCTTATTAGAACATCCATTTAGACATCAAAGTACTACTTTTTTGATGCCATTTCATTGCAAAATCATGAGAGTTTGTTTTAGTTGAATGAAGAATCTGGCATTTATTCACACAAGTACCACCATAAGAGGATGAATAACAATTGGGGTTCACCACCCCAAATTTGCGTCATTTTTTCTAAACAACCAAGACTTTCGGGAGGGCGTAATTAATTGAATTGTCATATCTAAACAATACATGAAAATTTGAAGCTTTTTAATTTTATTTTATGAGAAGAGAATTAGTACAAGCGAATGTTTGCTTGATCTGCCTACAAGTTAGGTTCCATTTTCTGTACTTCTTGATTATGTGTTGGTTTGATGTTTCAGGTTCCACTGTTTTGTGGCGTAAAACCCCTTGAAAAAGTAGCAGCTCGTACTTCATGGTGTCTAGGTAGAAGTGGAAAACATCTGTTTTTGACTGATAAGAAGGATGGAAAACCTCCCCTTCTTCTTCAGATGGTCAATGATTCAGAAGATCTTAAATTCATGTGAGTCCTTATAGAGAATTACATCTTCTTCTTTTGCGTAACATATGGTTGGTTATTGTCGTTGATGATTCTAGAACTTGCCATCATATCTCTTCTTGTCTCTCCAGATCTGCACTGCAGTCTTTCAAGCGCCGTGTTGCCTATGCAAATGTTCGTTTTGACTGTATCCTTTTCATATTTGTGTGTTTGTGTTACATTTAGACTTTTATTATTTATTAATCTTCATTGTTGAAGCAGACATGTGGGATAAGATAATTTGGCGTTCTGATCTTCGAATGTAAGTAAAAGTTTGAGTTAGTCGAACTTTGAATTTGACACTTGCAAATATGTTTATTACTATGTCCATCTTTCATGCGAAGCACTTAACAACTCTTATAGCCCTTGTCGGATGGAGTACATCATCTCTACGGCGTAAGAACGAGCTGCCAAAGGTATTTCTGAAGCTACTCATGGGTGCGTTGTTTGTGTCTGGAGTTAATCTTAACATGAACTTTTCTACCAGCTTAAACATTTATCTAGAGAAGAAAACTATCCACATATTATAAATGTGGAGACAATTCAAAGTCCAAGTCCCCGAGAAGAATTACCGTTGGAAGCCATAGCCAGTGGGCGCAAGAAAATTGACTTCGAAGGTTTGCTAGTTGTGTATCTTAATTGACTAAAAACTTATTCCCAGTGATTCATTTCTCTCTGAAGCTTATTCCAGCTATAGTATGAAGGAATTTTTACTCAGAGTTTCATCACCCTACGGATTATATAGGAATAGAACATGCACTAGTTGTAGACAGATTGAAAGAAAACCATTGGGAAGTCTGAATTTTAATATTTGTGAGCCGATTAGTAGTTCTATGATAAATTGACGATAATAGTAGTAATTATAAAGTTGGAGGGAGAAAAAGTGTGTTGTGGGAGGCATCCAATATGGATGGTTTTGTTTTGAATAGAACTAGTTGGTATTTTCTATCTGTAGTTGTCACATTCATCTGATAACTCATTTTTTTTATTCGACCCCATGATTGCCATATTATGAGCTCTTAATTCTTAGCTCCTTGGCATTTTATTCACTAACTTCACAGCACGATTACAGAGGAAATGATCAGAAACTTGACCAAAATGAGCTGGGAACGGGTGGATGTGAACTTCAGGGAAGTAAACAAAGATACCTTGCGCACGGTACCATTCAGGCAAGTCGATGTTTTTCCTTGAAATTCGTCGTGTTTAACAAAAAATTCTTGTAACGTAGCTGGAAAGATTAATCAAATGCCTACAGAAATTAACCATTGTCCTTCTTTTTCTTATTCGTTTCACAATGCATGTTGTTCCATCCTCGAAGCTACGTAATTAAAGAAGCAGCTCGATGTGACATGCATTAAGGTTTTTATTGTGTTTTTGTGGGACAGGTGCAAAACGGTTGTCTATACTCTGATGGGGCTGATGTGATCCAACACATGGTCGACAATTTTCTTGTGTGAAATGTGCCAATTTGTTTTCAACTCAAACCCAAAGCCAGCGGAATTGCATGCCCTACGGCAACATTGGCTTCGGAAGAGAAAAGTGAAGGATCAAGATTCTGGGCCGTGCTTTGAGCGTGTGTTGATAAGATTTCAAGCCATAGATATCTTATCTCAGACTTGGAATTGAAGCCTCGGGATCTGAAATGGACATCAACGGAGTATGCATAAAGGCGGCCAGAAGGGGAGAGAGGCAATGTGAACTTCCTGAGGCAGGTGGTAAGATCGATGTGGATGTGACATTACGATCTATCTTCTTGTATTAACATCATTCATAGAACTCAAGTGCTTCTAATTTATCGGAAATGAGAACAAATTAAGTGCTATGATGTCATCGGTTATTGTTTAGTTGATGAGAAATGATTACGAAGCTGTTCATACGTTCGTACACACGTAAGTATG